>NC_064569.1:78310024-78925441 GCF_937001465.1 Orcinus orca | reverse complement strand
ACATACTGCTTAACTCTGGTACAAAGGACTTTTATGCAATAATTTAGTTTTGTTCAGCTCCAAGTCTTAACAAGGTCAGATTCTCCAACAATTGGCTGTAAGGTTACGTAGGACATAACATGTTAGGTTTTATTCCCTGCACTCCCACCCCATAATCTGTGTCTATGTCACAAGAATAATTGGGAGTCAAACAAGCCTGATAATTGTACATGCTATCATGCCCCAGGTAAACAGCTTTGCAATTGGAAGTTTCCAAAGGACTGCTTTTATGTTCTCTTCTCCCTCTGCTCCAACACAGGTTTTAAGAGATTGGAAATCAAAGTTGCCTGGTTTGATTTAACCTAATGCTTGCGCTGTTTGTTTAATTATCCCAAATCGTGATGGAGGGTGAATTTCTGGTGTGGGAGGAGAAGGAACAAGGTATCACTGACAGAATATTGCTGTGCACCCACTGCTCTCACCTTTCTTCCCCTACATAAATAGCTCTTGGGCCTGGGAGGTCCTTCTGACCTACAGGGGAGGCTTCCAGAATCCCTTTACTGTGACAGTTAATGAGCCTCATCTCCAGAAAACACACACAACAAACTGTTACAGATTTTAAAAGATGCTCTTATCCTCATGCAAATGCAGAACAGCACAGCTTTCATGAAAAATGGCACTAAGGAAAAGAATCCACCAGCAAAACAAAGTGAGGCAATGCCCAGCAACCCACAGCCAACAAGCAAGGAAGCCTGCTGGTGGTTCCTGCTCCCCTTCCAATGGTCAGGGTCTGTGCTAAATTAAAGCTTATCTTGGGTACTTGTACATCCACAACTGTATCCCACCTCTGTGTGTGTGGCAGCCTCCTACTCTCCCTGGCTAACCAGGATTCCCATTTTGGTGTCCAAGTTTTCCCATTTTTCTCTTTGCAATAAAGAAGTATCTGTCCTTCTTCCCATTCCATCCAGGCCCTTGCAACATGCTCACGCACTGAGCCAGGATACTGATCACTGATAAGTGCTTCATGTGGTCCCCCTTGCTAAGATACATGACTATGTTTTAAAGGAGCCTCTAATAGCTTTACCCGAAGACATAAGCAATGTAGACATTCCAGATAACCTAGAGTGATGCGCCTGACCGAGGAAGAAGGGTGTTTACTGACGTCTCTCAGATCATCCCTTACACCCTTGTACTGCATAAAGGATGCCCAGGCAAGAGGCATTGCTGTGCTCTTCATATGCACCAAGGCCAAACCCATACACGCTGCTGAGATTCTATGAGGATAAGGCCTGAAGCAAGGCAGAGCGCGAACAAACAAAACAGAAGGTGACAGCTCATTATTATCTGCTCCATATGTGCCTCATTAAATTAAAGTAAGAGGTACGAGTTTTGCCAGACTTCCTTAGAAATTGTCACACAGCACAGATATCACACATACTACAGTAGAGCAGAAAATCCTGCCGATTACTCCCTGGGTGACCTCTGCCAGGCAAGTACCTACTCTAAACCTCAGGCTCCCCAAACACGAACTAGAGACACAATACCAGCTACACTGGGCTGTTATGAGGAACAAATGAGATGGCGCCTATGAAAGTAGCAAGTCCACGGCCTGGCACACAGGCACACCCAACAAACGCTCTTCTTCATCTTTACCCCAACTTTCTAAAACCCTTTTTATGTAAACTTGGATACTCGTAAAAGCCCATATTTTTCTCTTTTCCGTAACTACTCACTCTCCTCCTTGTACTATTTGCCCTGCCTCTTGAGAAGACCAATCCCAGGCTGTTTCACTGGGTCCTTCTTACACTGGTCACGGCAGCAGATGTGGAAGACCTCATGTGAGCTGCTCACACTTCATCAACAAGAAGCTTTCCAGGAAATATCTCCTGGCCCTGCACGTGGCACGTGTTGGCTCTACCAGAGCAAGAACAACACTTGGTCCACCCAAAGCTTCCAGCCCAACTGAGAAAACTGCTAAACCTATGAAACTGTCATAAGACAATGTGAGACTACATTTTTAGTGTGTATTGTGCTAATAATAATAATAATAGCTAAAGTAATGAGTGCTTACAATGAGCCAGGCAATAAGTTATATAACTATATCTATATTTATACTGTTATTCCCATTAGATAAGGAACGTGTCAGAGAAAGATGAGGAAGTTTGTCCAAGATCGTGCAGTGGAGGGGCCACCACTGTCACTCAATTCAACAGCAAAGCACAAAATACTATGCTTAGCGCAAGGCTAGAGCACTGGATTAGTGTGAGACTCCTAAGGGCATGAATTACATCTTCCTGATCTTTATTTCCATGGTAGACAGTCCATTACTGTGTGCTGATTAACTGACTGATGAATGAGAGAAGTCTTGTTGAGTGATGTGGAGCCTGATAAGTAAACTACAGAAGAGCCCAGTGAAGGCTGCTCATGGCAAGCAGAGAAGCAGACTCACGCTCAGAAGCTGAATTTAACATAAGTATAGAGGGGAACTAAGAAGCAGATTGACCTTAATGAAGCCCCAGGCTTGTTTTGAGGATAAGACGGATACGGATGCATAGATGAGATAAAGGGAGATAATGGGGAGGTCTTAAAAGCTTAAGCAGAAAAGTATAGAGTTGACAACATGGGCAATAGGGAACAACCATAAATCCTTGAGCAAGGCAACAATTTGAGAAAAGTGGCATTTTAGAAAGATCGATCTGGCAAGAGTGAAAAATTGGAAGAGAGCAGAAAAATACAGGTGTGAAATCAGGAGGGGGTGAATCTGAGTTTTCCAAATGGTTGAATTAGAAGGAAGAACTACAAGAGCCAAAGCACAGAGACAAATAACAAGTCAACAATGACTGAGTCTCTTTTATGTGCCTGGAATGGTGCAAGGAGCTAAGGATAAAGAAGGAATTAAACACCATCCTGGGTGACTAACCACCAAGAAGATGAAAACGAAGTGGAGAGAGACCTGCCAAGCAGGTGGTGTCCGTCCTAGACTGTAAGTGATGTCATCCCAGAACTAAGATCAGAAGGGTGACATACTAATTCCAAACACGTAAGCTGATGGGGAGACAACTCCCATTTGTCTCTAATCCCTTCATAAGCAGTTATCTCTCCGGTGGGATTTTACATTTCCCTGAAGAAAGGAGCCACATCACTCACATGTTTCAAGATACCTCGGACAGTGCTGGAAATAAAGAAATCCTACAATGAATACCTATGATCAATTAACTAAATGGCATGAAATCCAACCGGAATTTCTTTTCAAGATTATTACAGTAACCTAGCCTCTCTCTATTCCCTCATTATCATTTTACAATCCCTCCCACCTTTTCTCCATTCCTTCACAATTACCTCTCCACTCCTGACGGGATACGTTTCCTGCTGCTCCAGCCATCTGGCACACTGTTTTTGAGTCTCAGAGACACTATCAATTCAGAAATATCATCTTTCTTATACATTCAAAAAAATTAACTTGAAGAAAGAAAGAACTATATATTAAATCTGAGAAGTATTTTAGGAAATACTGAGTGATAAGTGTTAGGGAGGTACGCCATGTTGCTATTGAAGCTTCAGAAGTCCAGGGGCTCAAATTCCATTATTGACTTTGTCTTATACCTCTACCTTTCCTTTCTTAGTGCCTGAATTGTTCCAACTATAAGTGGGAAATATTCTGGTCTGCCAAACTCTCACAAAGAAGAAATCCAGAACCCAGCACAGGCCTCAGCAGAGCTGGATTAATGGAAAAATCCACAATGGGTAGGAAGTACCTCTCCAGCACAGCATCTCACAGGTGATTATACATGCAGCACAGGAAAGACAGGTGCTATTAGAACAATGGACTGCCTCATCAATAATAGTCTAAAGATATATGATGGGGGACAAGATGCCAGTCAAAAAGCTGATGAAGTTCCTCAGAGCATCAATGCCCACTGCATTGATCCCAGAAACAAAAGAAATGGGAGCTACAGCAATTCCTGAAGGGATGAAAAATGGGTTTCAATTCTCTTACAAACACCAACTGATTGACACTGACTGCCTAAAGCCTCATGTTAAGGACTTTGGGGGTGTCCTGAGCTCATTAGGAATATAGCACTGAACTGATTGGTAATACCTAACATAGATGAAGGAAAGGTAATGATACGTGTGCTGTTTGGCCAGATCTGGTTATGTCCAACCCCACGGTGATAATCAGTGTGAAGAGTCCAGAGGACTGAATGGAATTCACCAGTAAAGCTACTAGGGAATAAGCTATGAGTGTTTCCTGAGTCATTGCTGGTACTGAGCAGCATGCACTGCAAACAGAAGTCTTGTAGTGGAGAAGAAACAGTACAGAAGAGAAAATCAAAATACCTGCAAGTCTACTGCAAGCTAGCTCTACATCCTTGGGCAAGACATTTTCTCCCCTGGATTTCCATATGTTCATCTGGAAATGCGCAGAAGGCATGCACTTTCTGATACAAAATTCAATGTTTTTTCAGTTGCTCATATTTATAACTCATTCTCCACCAAAAAAAAATGTTGAATCTCAACAGAATGTATGGATTGTGTGGGGGTAAACAAGTCTACCCTGAAGATGGAACTTGGAAGTGATCATAGTTTAACCACACCATCTATATATTGGAGATTCCTATACTCAACTTTTGTCACTTTCCCCTTCTTCTAAATCATGCTATATTTATCTTCCCCAAATGCCAGCCTTGAGAATTATAAGTAACAACGGCACTAGCTAGTGAATAATTAACTACTTTGTAGGTACCAAGAGTGCTGATGGAGAAAGGGATTGTCATTGGTTCTGAGACTTCAAATTTCATAGATGAGAAGGCGGTAGAAGGAGAAAGAATTTGAGGAGAAAAGACTCTCTTGGTTTCAGATATTTTGATCTTTAGGTGCTTAGAAGACATCTGAATAAAGCTGTCCAGTTGGATATGTAAGCCTGAAGCTTGGGAGAAGAATCTGGGCCAGAGATGAGATTCAGGAGTCACTGGCATATCGATGACAATTGATATAACGAGAATGGACTGGATCAACCAGGTGGGAGAGTGTGCAGAATGAGAAAAATTGTTTGCTTAGGATGAAAAGGATGCCAGGATTTAACTGGTAAGCAGTACGGCATCAACTGAATAAAACCAAGAAGGGATAGTCTGTAAGGTGTCATGACAAACAGAAGAGTGAGGTTTCATGGAAACCAACAGCACAGAGATCTTGATGAAGTAGTGGCAAACAGCAGAAAAATCCAGAAAAGGACTTAAAAAAAGGTCCAAATGGACCTGGTGATTAAAAGACATCAGAGATGTTAGCAAGAACTATTTCAGCAGAACAAAGTTAAGTAGGTGCAAATTAAAGTGAGGAAAATAGTATTTTACTTTTATTTGGAGGAGTGTGAAGGATTGTGTGGGTAGAGGATGAAAGATGGAAAATGAAAAGCCAACAGTAAGTGCAATGAATTCTATGTACTTGCTCTTTTCCATTGCCTGCAACTGGACAAAGGTGGGCTTATTATTTACTGGCATTAAGTCTATCAAAGGTTGATCTCAACTGACTCATGGCTGGGAGAACTGACAGACCACACTAAGAAGAAAATAACTCAGTTATCTCAGAAAGGGGGAACCTTCCAAATCCCATTCCCTTGTCTGCCGTGTTACATCTGTCAGGTTTTAAAACAGCCATTCAGCCTCTTTGTTGATCCATTTCCTTAGCTGTGGAATGGGAAAATAATTCCCTTTTAATTGGATCCTGAAGTGCTAAGGACTTTTCAGACTGCCAGAGACTCTGCAGTGTTTAGAGGCAATATCCTAGCTCAGAAATTTCCCAGCTACTTTGCCCTGTTACTGAGAAAGTTACTTCTCTCTTCATATGAAATCCACAACCCCAACGCTTACCATGTAAATTTCTTTTTGCAGGTTTGTAGGGCTTTGATCCCTGAACCACCTCCTTGTGTCTACAATCTGCAAAGCAAAGTGGAGAACTGAGGAAATGATCTGGGAGAACTCAGCCCCCAGTTTGAAGTTTGCCTCAGACTATTCATTTGTTCCACCAGAAAAGTTTACAAAACCAAATTCCTCCTGCATAGGCCGGGGCCTCCAGTTTACTGGGTCTGTGCAGGTTCATTTTCATTCTCTGTTTCTTTCCTCTTGAATTTCAGACTCTCACCAATTTCATGTCTCCCAGGAGCTGTCGTCAGCAGCCATATATCCTCTCTTGTAAATAAACCGCAACTGTCTGCTGGAAATTTCCACTAGCATATCCAGCCATCTCAACAAAAGCGACAGACCCGAAATCAAATTCATCAATCTCTTCCCCAAAACTGCCTCTTCCCAGACTCTCCTATCGCTGTCAACTGACATCATTCTCCCCATCACCCTGGCTAAGGTCCTCAGTGTCAGCTCTGTGCCCGGACTCTCCCTTGTCTTTTGTATCCTTTCCCCAAGTCTGAAAATTTTTCCATTGAAATGCCTGGCCCACCTGTCCCTTCTAGTTTCCAGTTTTGCATACTTCCCTTGTACCAGACACCATGCTAAGTAGAAACCTCACCTCACTTAATCCTCATGACAACCCTATAAAGGGGCTGATGGAATTTCCCCCATTTTGCTAATGAGAAATTGTGGTTCAGACAGCTATGGGGATTCTTATGGATTGAACATTTATGTCCCCCTAAATTCACATGTTGAAGCCCTGACCCTCAATGTGACTGTAGTTGGAAATAGGGCCTGGGAGGAGGTGATAAAGGCTACATGAGGTCATATGGATGGAGCCTTCATCCAAAGGGCTAGTGCCCTGGGAAGAAGAGGAAGAGACACCAGAGCTCTCTCTCTCTCCATGATGTGAGGACACAACACAAAGGCATCCACCCATCTACAGGCCAAGAAGAGAGCTCTCACCAGGAACCGAATCAGCCAGCACCTTGTTCTTGTACTTCACAGCCTCCAAAACTGTCAGAAAATAGATTTCTGTTGTCTAATCCACCCATTCTATGATAGTTTGTTATGGAAGGCTGAGCTAAGACAGGGACCATGCCCAGCCCACTCCTAGGAGACAGAGGTAGGATCCAAAGCTAGGACTACGTATCTCCAGAAAGCATGCCCTGAGCCACTGCACTGCACTGTACTCCCCACCCCTCCAGGCCAGCTCCCTAGCTCAGGCCCTCATCATCACACAGGGAAAGCTCAGTAACAGCACTAGCTTCAAGTCTTCTTGCGCTCCTCCAGTTAACCTGTGTGTGTCACGTTTTCCTCAAATACAACTTCGATCAGATCATTCCTCTGATCGAAAATTTCAGTGTCTCCCCACTGGCTAAAAATCAGGATTAATGCCTTTAAATAGACCTCCAAGTTCTCTTTAGTTGGCCTGAGCCTTCTTATCCAGCCTAGGTCGCTTCACTGCCTATCCCAAAGGCATCCATTCTGCTGATCAAAGTGGCATAAATTATTTGTGAGTTCCAATGAGGGCAGGGGCTATGCTGGTCCCATCTCTGTATGACCAGTAACTGGCACATAATAAGTGTTCAATAAACAGTGGTTGTATGACAGACCGAATGAATTAATGCATGCTTTTCCCCTGGCCCAGATATGCCCCTAGTTCTCCCATCTTCAGTTCACCCAGCCATCAGGACCAAGCTCACATCTACCTCCATGACAATGGCCACTCCTGCCACCCAGCACGCCATGGTCTCACCCTTCTCCAAGCCTTTCCTCTAGAACTTTCTGTCCCTGTAACTCACAACACATTTCACTTACTGGCATGAACCAATGTGATTGAATGTGTTCAGGAATGTTCATTTTTGCATTGTTGGTAATAGCAACACATGGTAACAATCTGTGGCAGAGACTACCAGCTGCCTCCCAAATCCCTTCTACCCTTCTTTTTTATTATAAAAACTGACCTTTAGGGCTTCCCTGGTGGCGCAGTGGTTGAGAGTCCACCTGCCGATGCAGGAGACACGGCTTCATGCCCCAGTCCGGGAAGATCCCACATGCTGTGGAGAGGATAGGCCCGTGAGCCATGGCCGCTGAGCCTGCGCGTCCGGAGCCTGTGCTCCGCAACGGGAGAGGCCACAACAGTGAGAGGCCTGCGTACTGCAAAAAAAAAAAAAAAGAAAGAAAACTGACCTTTAGCCGGGCCTATTGCCACCCAGCTTTAAAAAACAAACAAACAAAAAACACATTTCTCAGCCCTCCTTGAAGCTAACTATGGCATGGCCACAGGACTAAATTTTGGTCAGTGACAGAGAAGCACATCTTCCTCCTCCATATCCTCAGTCCCACTGCCTGGAATTCAGATGTGATTCTGGAATTCCAGCAGCTATATTGGACCAGAGGGCAAGGACATGCCAGGGCAGTAAAATGGCAAGAATCTGGGTAGCTAGCAGCATCATGGAGTATCCCTATGCTGCCTACCTCTGGCCTTGTGTTTCATGAGAGAGAAATAAACTTCTACCTTGTTTGAACCACTGTTATTTAGGTTTCTCTACTGAACACAGCCAAGCTGGAAGACATTGCAAATGCCTAGTATGAAAGAAATGAATAAATAAAAGTGGGTTGATATGAAGCTTGTTAAAAGAAAAGAACTAGAATGATCGATCTCTTGATATCTATCTACCTACCTACCTACCTCTCTATTTGTCTGAGAGAAAAATAAACCATATGTGCATTATATTTCTAATTAATTATGTATTACTTGTATAACAAATGACAAAAAGTATTTCATTATAAATACTGCTAATTACTTCTACTTTGCAAACACTCTGCCTCCTCAATAATCTTTTAAACTTCCCAAAGGCAGAGATAAGAACTTTTATTTTTTTTTGTCTCTGCCACTCTCCCTAGCACATAATAGGTCCAAATATATTTTTTTTATATCTTCACTGG
This sequence comes from Orcinus orca, assembly GCF_937001465.1. Lineage (NCBI taxonomy): Eukaryota > Metazoa > Chordata > Mammalia > Artiodactyla > Delphinidae > Orcinus > Orcinus orca. The sequence goes on along the minus strand of NC_064569.1, from coordinate 78,916,610 downwards.
AGTATAATTGCTTTACAATATTGTGTAAGTTTCTGCTGTACAACAAAATGAATCAGCTATACATATACATATATCCCCGTATCACCTCCGTCTTGCATCTCCCTCCCACCCTCCCCATCCCACCCCTCTAGGTGGTCACAAAGCATCGAGCTGATCTCCCTGTGCTATGCGGCTGCTTCCCACTAGCTAGCTATTTTACATTTGGTAGTGTATATATGTCAGTAGTACTCTCTCACTTCATCCCAGCTCCCCCTACCCCCCATATCCTCAAGTCCATTCTCTACGTCTGCATCTTTATTCCTGAACTGCCACTAGGTTCATCAGTACCGTTTTTTCAGATTCCATATATGTGCATTGGCATATGGTATTTGTTTTTCTCTTTCTGACTTAATTCACTCTGTGTGACAGACTCTAGGTCCAACTACCTCATTACAAATAACTCAATTTCTTTCCTTTTTATGGCGGAGTAATACTCCATTGTATATATGTGCCACATCTTCTTTATCCATTCATCTGTTGATGGATATTTAGGTTGCTTCCATGTCCTGGCTATTGTAAATAGAACTGCAATGAACATTGTGGTACATGTCTCTTTTTGAATTATGGTTTTCTCAAGGTATATGCCCAGTAGTGAGATTGCTGGGCCATATGACAGTTCTACATTTAGTTTTCTAAGGAACCTCCATACTGTTCTCCATAGTGGCTGTATCAATTTACATTCCCACCAGTGCAAGAGGGTTCGCTTTTCATCACACCCTCTCCAGCATTTACTGTTTCCAGATTTTCTGATGATGGTCATTCTGACTGGTGTGAAGTGATACCTCATTGTGGTTTTGATTTGCATTTCTCTAATAATTAGTGATGCTGAGCATCTTTTCATGTGTTGGTTGGCAATCTGTATGTCTACTTTGAAGAAATTTCTGTTTAGGTCTTCTGCCCATTTTTGGATTTGGTTGTTTTTTCGATATTGAGCTGCATGAGCTGCTTGTATAATATAGAGTTAATCCTTTGTCAGTTGCTTTATTTGTAAATATTTTCTCCCATTCTGAGAGCTGTCTTTTGGTCTTGTTTATGGTCTCCTTTGCTGTGCAAAAGCTTTTAGTTTCATTAGGTCCCATTTGTTTATTTTTTATTTTATTTCCATTACAGTAGGAGGTGGGTCAAAAAGGAACTTGCTGTGATTTATGTCATAGAGTGTTTTGCTCATGTTTTCCTCTAAGAGTTTTATACTGTCTGGCCTTACATTTAGGTCTTTAATCCATTTTGAGTTTATTTTTGCGTATGGTGTTAGGGAGTGTTCTAATTTCATTCTTTTACATGTGGCTGTCCAGTTTTCCTAGCACCACTTATTGAAGAGGCTGTCTTGTCTCCATTGTATATTCTTATCTCCTTTGTCAAAGATAAGGTGACCATATGTACATGGGTTTATCTATGGGCTTTCTATCCTGTTCCATTGATGTATATTTCTGTTTTTGTGCCAATACCATACTGTCTTGATTACTGTAGCTTTGTAGTATAGTCTGAAGTCAGGGAGCCTGATTCCTTCAGCTCCGTTTCTCTTTCTCAAGATTGCTTTGGCTATTCGGGGTCTTTTGTGTTTCTGTACAAACTGTAAAAATTTTTGTTCTAGCTCTGTGAAAAATGTCACTGGTAGTTTGATAGGGATTGCACTGAATCTGTAGATTGCTTTGGGTAGTATAGTCATTTTCACAATATTGATTCTTCCAATCCAAGAACATGGTATATCTCTCCATCTGTTTGCATCATCTTTAATTTCTTTAATCAGTGTCTTATAGTTTTCTGCATACAGGTCTTTTGTCTCCTTAGGCAGGTTTATTCCTAGGTATTTTATTCTTTTTGTTGCAATGGTAAATGGGAGTGTTTCCTTAATTTCTCTTTCAGATTTTTCATCATTAATGTATAGGAATGCAAGAGATTTCTATGCATTAATTTTGTATCCTCCTACTTTACCAAATTCATTGATTAGCTCTAGTAGTTTTCTGGTAGCATCTTTAGGGTTTTCTATGTATAGTATCATGTCATCTGCAAACAGTGACAGTTTTACCTCTTTTCTGATTTGGATTCCTTTTATTTCTTTTTCTTCTCTGATTGCCGTGGCTAAAATTTCCAAAACTATGTTGAATAACAGTGGTGAGAGTGGGCACCCTCGTCTTGTTCCTGATCTTAGAGGAAATGCTTTCAGTTTTTCACCATTGAGAACAATGTTAGGCCCTAATATTTGATTGGCTAAAACCTATGGGAATTTGTCAAACACTGACTATCTATACAGAAACACCAAGGGTAAATGTCGGAGGCAGGCTTAAAAATGATTTCCTTCATCTGAAATAATATAGGAGACTTTCCACTCAATTAAATAGTTTGACTTGTGTTATAGCCTCCAACTCCTCACCCCCACTAAATTTAATTCACTTTTCAGTTTAAAAAAATAACTTTTTTGAATTCTGAAACCAGAGGGAAATAGTGGTGGTGAAGCTCAACAGCAAGAGAGTCTGAAGTGAGAAAAAAAGATAAAAAAAGGAATAAAATGGAATTTCTTTATATATATATATATATATATATATATATATGGTTTGAGAGATGAAATTAATACCCATCCATATATTTAATAGGTTCAAACTTACTTTTACCCTAAGTATTTTGTAGTTATGTTTCAGAAGACAAGATTTCTTGCCATCAGCAGTGGAAATCCATCCGAATTTTGTACTCTTCACCAGAAGACTTTGTTTGGGCCCATCAAGAGGTAATAGGGAACAGCATAGAAGTTTATTGGAAAAACCACTGTGTATACAGTTGACATTTGGAAACTCCTGCTTGTTATTAAGCGCTTAATTAGGTGCCCCAAAGTTCATAAAAAATCATAGGTTTAACTTCAACGTTTAAGAGGATCCTTTAACTCCTCTTGCTCTGAAAGTTGATCTCTTCCACTGTATTTGCAATTACAGCCCTGACAAATGATTGTTGATGTAATATACCTCATTTAAAGGAGAGAAATATAAACACACAATGACCTGATTTTTTTCTTAAATCTGTGTCCACAGAAAGAATGGGTAGAACAGATAAATCAATAATGGCAAAAGAAAAAAAAAAAACCCTAAGCACCGACTTTACATTCAGCAAATCATTCAATAGAGCTTGAATTAGTGGAAATTTACATAAATAGTCTGAATGTGGGTGACCTTCAGGAAAATTACTATTAAGACAAAGACCTTTGCATATCTCTTCAAAGACGTTTGACAAGGGAATGACTCTCAGCTGTATGTCTTCGTTATTAAAGGTTTCATTTAGATCACCAGGATTTTTCCTGAAATATATACATTTATCTCCCTCTTAGCTAAAGCAAACAGCATATTTGAGGAATTCTTGCAGTTTACAAACACACATACATACAACACCCAAAATAATTATGTTTAGAAGTGCAAACTAGAAAACATTATTTTTGTTTTCTTATGAGCAGTCAGTGATACTTAGCAAAATCAAGGATGAGTTTAACGGTGAAAGTACTTTTGATAACAAAGGGTACTATAAAAATGCAGAATATTACTCCAAGTAACAGTCCCCAAAGTCAGTTACAAAAACCCTGGTTTGTCAATATGCTTCACAAAAAGAAGAGCTCTGTGGTGAAAAGAATATGAAATATGATGCTTACTACATTCTCTCTTAGATATTCACATTAGGACATTACATTCTATAAGCATATTAAATGCTCTGAAAAGCCCTGCAGTAAAACAACCTATGTACACTTAACCAGATATTTTTTCCCAAAGTAATTATATTACTGTTCCACTTTGGGACATGCTCTAAATTAATAGTCTAAGGTTGGGTTTTCAACTCTGCATCATAATTCTCAACCAAATGTTTATCATGAAGGTTAAATAAATGCTCACTATGGTTAAAGCACCATAAGGAATAAGAGATGAATAAAGCAGGATCTTTGATCTCCAGGAGCTTACACTCTAGTAGAAAATCTAGCAGGCATATCTCAAACGGAATGATATATCATGGTAAGTGGTATGTCATAGTTCAGTTGAAGAGGGAAGGTTTCGGAGTCGGTGGCATTTCAAACCGAATCTTAAAGACTGGACTGAATTTCATTTAGGAAGAGATGGGGTTTGGAAATATTAGGTGCAAAGAAACTCAAGACGTTCTGGAGGATGATGACTCAACCAGGTGGCCAGGGTAAAGATTTGGGGTGAGGGCTCTACAGGTTAAATGACTGGAAAGCTTACAAGCAGTTTTAGGCAGAGGTCAAATGATCTGGGTGCTTGAAAGCAAGGCTAAGGAAGGTGGGGGCGATTAGCTAAGCAATGTGGAATAATTATGAGAGTAGTATGATTAGAACTGTGCAGAATGGTTTGCAACGCTGCCCTTAACATGGACATACAGCAGACAGGTTTCTCGTCCTCTGCTTGGATCACAGCAATATATAATTTAAGATCTTAAACAAATCCGTGTTACAAAGGTTCAGAGAGCTGTGTATTTTATCAGAAATGTTCACAAGCAACCAAGAGACTAGAAAATTATGGTTTTAGAATAACAGAGAAAAGTGATAAATTTCCAAGATCTTTCATAAATCCAACCTGATAACAACACAAAAGAGTAAACCTGAAATATGACCCTGTGCACTCCCACTCTCACTTGGGGTAGCAACCATAGAACAGGCCTGCAAAACTGATGAGACCAATTTAACCTGCAACTTGTATTGGTTATAAGAGGTTACGTTTATCCCTCAAAAGCCATATACTATTAAAAATTCAAATGGAGCAGAAGGATGACATGTGAGGAATATGTGGGTTAAAAACAAACAAACTGGCAAAGACATACTCTTAAAGACCAAGACAAGTAACACAATTTTATTTTTAAAACCCAATAACTGGGGGACTTCCCTGGTGGCGCAGTGGTTAAGAATCCGCCTGCCAATGCAGCACACACAGGTCCACACCCTGGTCCGGGAAGATCCCACATGCCACTGAGCAACTAAGCCCGTGTGCCACAACTACTGAACCTGTGCTCTAGAGCCTGCGAGCCACAACTACTGAAGCCCACGCACCTAGAGCCTGTTCCGCAACAAGAGAAGCCACTGCAATGAGAAGCCCGTGTACAGCAACGGAGTAGCCCCCACTTGCCGCAACAAGAGAGGGCCTGTGCGCAGCAATGAAGACCCAAAGCAACCAAAAGTAAATAAACAAATAAATTTATTAAAAAAAAAACAATGACTGTTCAATTTAGAAAACTGTTTTACTATCGCAATTGCCTTCACATCTACTGGGGTAGTTTAGGTAACTAGGAATCTATAATTGTGCTTGCTAGGAGGACAAAGAAGGCTGAAATGAGACATGGAGAATTTTTAAAATAAATATAATAAAAATATATGTAGTCAGTGTCTGCAATATCCAGGATGGCTCTCCTCCTCCATGGGGCATTTCCCTGGGAAATGAAACTATTATCTATGAAGCACTCTGTGGATTTTCAAAACAACTGGCCACAGAATATGTCTGAAGTCTTGACTAATTATAGTGATTGGTATAAATAGGGATTTAGGCTCATTTATCAAGTGACTAAAGATCACTATTTTTCTCCCTGTCTTTTTTGCTAAAACTCTTCCTGAAATGAATTAATCTATATTCCTTCCTTACCAAGTGCATTATCTAGACCAGTGATTCCCAAACACCAAACTGCTGCCGGCGTGGCTGTATCCAAATCCCCTGGAGAGCTTCTGAAAAATGCAGATTCCTGGTCTGCTTCTACCCACAGTCCCCACTCCCATTCTGATCCTGTGTGGGTCTAAGTTACATTCCAGAGATATTTTTTAATGACCCAAGTTTTGGAAACCACTAATCTAGATACTAATCAGACGTTTTGTAATATCAGAAAAGCCATAAAAATCTCAGAATTTTATTTCATTGCTGTGACAGAGACCATGCTAGGTGGATACCAAACCCTATTTCCTTTCCTTCCTGGGCACAGAGCTGGACTGTATTTCCCAGCCTCCCTTGCAGTTAGGTGGGGTCAGGCCATTGGAATGTGGGCAGAACTGTGTACCACTTTCAATCCTGGCCCCTAATAACTTCCCAGAGAATCCTCCAGGTTGGCTGTCTTCCTTTGTTTGCCAGTTAGGTTCTTTAGGTTCAGTGGAAAACTGTGAGATTCTAGAGGAATATCAGAGCCACAAGATAGAGTCCAGGTTATCTGAATGAGTGTGTGGAGCCCAGCAGCCACCCCTCCCCACCACCACTGCTGATTCCCACTGCATTGTGAGGTGGACGAAACATCATCTTTTATTACGATAAGCTATTAGGATGCAGGGACTCTTTGTTACAGCCCTTAGCTTAACCTTACTAATACAACCCCCATAACATTTTTAGCAGACTTTGCTGTTGATTAAGCATTTCAAAATCATAAAGAGATATACTCACATTTTAACATCTAACATAGTTAGATGTCAGGAGTAACATCTAAAAGGCATAGGACCATAGGACATATTTAACCTTTAAAAGAAATTCTGATATGAGCTTATTTTTCTGTGGTTTTCTTCTTCCTTCTAAAAGTGGAGTACAAGAAAGAAAAAAAACATCTGGCTAATTGAGAGCTCCAGGTAGTAAGATTTCAATTTAATGAGGTTTTATAACAGTTACAGGAATAAAAATGAAATATAGCAACTAATAAATCTGAATTTTCAAGGACCAAATGGATACAAAATAAAAGCCTGTGAAAATTTAAGACTTAATAGAATCACACAACCTGAAGAGTATTCAAAAGGTCATGATATTTGTTTACTGTTGAATCTGTAGGAAGAAATTCTACCACTGAGCTCATCACTGTCACTGCTTTGGAGGCAGTTTTACATAAAATGTCAAGAGGGCAAGGTTAGGAGTTAGAGCTGGGTCTAAATCCCAGCTCTTCTCCTTACTAGTCGGGAAATCCTGAATAAATGCTGTGAGCCTCGCTCTCCCCATCTGTGCAATGTTGATGATGTAATTTGCTTCATGGGTTGTTATGAAATTTAAATGGGCTCTAAGGCAGTATATGGCACATTGTAAGTATTAATACCTATATTACTATAGTAGTTAGTTGCAAAATACCATCTTTTTTTAGGGACAACCTTGTATCATCTACATGCATAAAGAAGATCTTGAAAACTCACGAGCCATAACTAGCTAATTTTTACCCCAAAAGGGAAAAAGAGGAGAGGGCTGGTGGTGGCTGTGCCTAGAATTTTACACAGCTTTACACTGTTCTTGTAAAGCAACAACTAGTGTGCTAATATTGATGCTTCTTAATCCTTTTTCTGCCAACCATGAAGACCAATAAGTCCTGAGCAAAGATCACTGGTGCCTGAAACTTCTCTAAAAATGCTAAAGCTCTCCCCATTCTCGGAGGAAAGAGCTGGGTGGCCTGTCATCGCTGTCCAATCTCAGCAAGCCTGAGCAGCTGGGGCCCTTCCTATCCAGCCCATATCAAAAATGCATCGGGTACCAGAGGGAGCAGAGATGATGCGATGGGGTGCCGCCTACCTCTTCCCTCCCCGACAGCCTGGCCGGCCAAGACAGCAGTGGGGCCTGCCACCGCACTTCTTTTGATAAGCTACTGAGGAGACACAGTGTCTCCCTTGGTTTTCTAAGTTTTAGTTTGAAAATTGAATTCAGGAACTTGTCAACTCTGACAGCAGAGCTTGAACATTCAGTTCAAAAACAATCTGCTTGTACTTTATAAAATCCGTCTTCTGACTTCAGAGCAGTAGGATTTTTCAAAATCTTCACTATGCAGGGAATGAAAAAACTTCAGTTTTCCTTCTTTCCAATTAAACTTGGGTTCTTTATAAAAAAAAATATTCCTATTTCCTACCCCAATTCTTCTCCCCTAAACTGCCTCTTTCAGCCAATAGAACTCGGTCCTACATTTCAAAAAGACTGAGACTTTGCTGTAATGTGGGCTCTCCTCATCAGCAAAGACTGCAGACAAAAATAGATAATACCCACGGGATTAATTGCAAATCAACACTGTTCAAGTGACGGGATTCATGACCCTTGAGGTTTTAAAAAGCAAGGCCCGTGGAAGAAATCGCTCCATGCCTTAAAGTTACAAAAGTCACACCTGGCAGCAGAAACCTCCATTGGAGGCTATATTGAGAAGTAAAATTACTGGCGCTCAAAGGGACAGGTCAGAACCCTCAACATGGCAGGAAACCAAAGGTAAAAAACATGATCCAATGACAGACGGCAAAGGCCTGTCAAGGCCTGGAAAATTACACGGTGAGATTCATTTCTGACACTTCATTCACTTAAGAATAACAGGACCCTGAAGTTAAACAATGACATCCCGAAAGGAAACACCTCTGTGGGTGACACTTCTTGCATAGCTCAGCCTCCAGGCCATACATCCAAACCAGAATTTCACATAGCTCAGCTGTGCATGGGAAGAGGGGGTGGGGAGACAAGGGAAGGGGGAGCCTGGGAGAGAGCAGAGAAGCCAGTAATAGAGGGAGAGAGACAAAATCGAAGCCAAGGGAGGATACGGGTGACAGTTCATTCCTGCTCCTTCCCAAAGGACTTGAGTCTTCACTACATAGATTTTTTAAAGTGATATTTGAAAGGTGATGCAATCATCCATTCATTTGGGTTCTGTCTGGCCTTTAAATGTAATATTTCAACCGAGAGTTCAAGCTGGTAGGGGTTTGAGGTGTTTTCATGAGAAGTAACCAAGTCAGACAGTTCCTATTGTCAAAGAGACCCTGTGGAAGGGGAGAAACACTAACATTAACCACCCAGGCTAATTTTATTCCTCAGGCCCAGGGGCACCAGCCTTCTAGGCCTTTCCATTCCTCCTAGCAGGAAGAAGCCAGGGGAGATTGGAGGTAAGCGGGAGGGGCAGGGGTGTGTATCTCAGAGCTGCTTCCATTTACCAACACTGGAAATGAAGGAAAGTGGTTTTTGTGATGGGGAACCCAAGAAAAATAGAGCCCCATTAAATTCCAAAGGCAGGCTCTAAGTTTTAGCTGCTAATTTCTGTCATGTTGCCTTCCGTTTGAATGATGATCAATAATGATTATTTTTATTAAGATTTATTTTAAATTAGTTTCCACATGGCTTCAACAATGGAGTTTGAGTGTCACTAATATAATGTACTAGAAATCAGTTCCTAAAATATAAAAAGGATCAGGAATGATTTCTCATCTTATAGCATCACACACATACCTACACACACACACATATACACACACACACACTCCAAAAACTTCACTTTTGTTTTCTTCTTCTTTAGATAATAAACACAACTGCTTACAATTCCAGGTGATACTAAATGTCTCATGCACATGCATAACTATTTTAAAAAGGTGATTACACACACATATTCCTTCCCACCTGAAACATCAGACTAGAGAGACTGAGTTTCCCCAGTGAGTCTCAGAAACACAAAACAAGATGTTTAATTTGTTTAAGTTTCTAAAGCAATTTACTGGAGACAAAAATAAAATACCATGGCATTTTGCTGGCATCTTAAAAAAAGAAACCCTGTCTGAGAAGTACAATGAACCTCATGAGATCTCCAACATGAATTCTCTATTTGTATGCTCACATCCTTTTATGATTTTGTTCACTGAAGAATAGTTTAACATATTCCAACCCATGCACTTAGAGAAAGAGAAGCTTCCAACAAAACAGGTCTTTTTATGAGGCAGCCCCCAAGGTCTCCAACAGCTATGCGGGCTCAGGCAACCACCCACACTCACCTATCCCAGCCTAGGTAATCAAGAGATCCTGTTCCTTGGATCATCTTAATTGGAGAAAAGTTTCTGCTGTTTAATGGAGTTAGAGCACCATGCCAGCGTCAGCTCTGAGTTTAAAAGTCTTTAAAGAAAACTTCTATGCTTGTGAGTAAGGTACTGCCATCTATGCTTTCATTATTTTAAAATGAAGCTTGAAATGAGAAGAATGATTTTTTAAAAAGAAAAGAAATTATTCATCTGCAGCCCCTGGCTTCGACATTGTGCACAGCAGCCTAAGGAGGTCAAAGGCAGGCATAGTTTCAAAACTGGTAGGTTACTTTCTTTTTTTTTTAAACCCTGCTTTTTGAGGTTTGCACTTGATCTGCTGCCATTGATGTCCTACCATCCTGGAAAACTTTATTTCCCTGCTTGAGAGTGAGTTCTCAAGCTATCTGTTGGTCTATTGATTCTCCCTACCATTTCAGTGAAATGTCAGCACAAGAAACCTCAGATGTATAGGATTCTCTGTTGTACTTCTGCTTCCTCTAACTTGACCCTCAGCTTACCAGATACTTAATAACCAAAGATAGGATTTATGAGACACCATCGAATTATGAAGTGTCATTTGACATATCGATGCTACACTGTCAGCTATTCCACGTCACTTTAGAGTTCTTTGACTGCAAGCAACAGTAAATTACTCTAGCTAATTCCAGCAGAGAAAGACTGTATCAAAAGGGTATAGTGGAGTTCACAAAACAGATAAAAAAGCTGGAGATCTAGCCCAGAAAAGAAGTGTGAACCCAGAAAGGTTTGAGGAGGAAGTCTAGCTAACAGGAACAACTTGACAGTCTTAATGAGGTACTGCTACTAGAATGAATGAGTGTGAATCATCTGGGGAGGCGGTGTTACTTATACCACATCCCTGATGTCCAGAAAGGGAAAGTCAAGTTGGCTCAGATCAGGGGTTCATCAACCTATGCACTGTTGACATTTCAGACCAGATAATTCCTTGCTGTAGGGGGTTGGCCTGTGCATTAGCAGTATCTCTGGCCTCTACACACTAGATGCTAGTAGCATTCTCTCTGGTTTTAACAATGAAAAATGTCTCCAGACATTGTCAAATGTCCCTGAGGAGACAAAACCATCCCCAGTTGAGAACCACAGGCTGAGGCTGGATCACAACACTGACCTCCTCATGGCTTAGGTAAGGCTAGGTACCTTGATGTATAATCCCATAAGACCAAGGGAAAGTGGATAAGACTAAGAAGGAAGCTGGATCCTGTTCCCAAAAGATCGGGGAATTAACGTTCACTGTCCATTTCCACGTCAGTAAGCAGAATGTTAAAGAAGGTTATGTTTTCCAGCCCACGTACTCAGAGAACAAGAAAAAAAGTGGAATTTAAGAAACTTCTGAAAACAGATTGCAGAAAAAGTAATCCATCAGAATGCTCTATCAGTCCTTCACAGCGTTGTGAAGCCAGCATCCGTGTGCTGGAAAAGCACAATCCTAGTAAGATGGGTGTTTTTCTCCATTTTTATTCAAATTCTCCATGTTCCCCATGTGCTTTTAAATCCTGCCAGATCTTTTCCCAACTCTTGGTATCTATGGGCTTGTGGTAATTGACATGGCTAATTTAAGGGAAACTGACTCCAAATCCCAAGGAACACTCAACACATCTCTCTATTCATTAGTCAGTTAACTCTGTTGGTTCCAACATGGCGCTAATGAGACCAAAGACATGAATGCAACCCTCATGCCCTATGGGCTTGTTCAATAGCCAGCTTGGAGCCCCACTCCAACCAGCCAACTGACAGATAGATGTATATGGCTCCTGGCAGGGACGGGGGTGGTGGGATGGGTGGGAGAGAGAATGGATATGTCCTGACAGATCCATCCCCACTGCTAGAACACCTCATGCGCAGGACCTTCCAGGAATGGGGTTCTCTTCTCCTCACAGAATGCAGAACACCACACACACCCACCACAGCACTCTTCCCTAACATTCCAACGTGTGATGTGACATCTTTTCCACTTCCCTTTCCAGCTCATACCTACTCATATGAGGTGCCTTTGCTGCTTCCTTTCCCTTTTGTTCATTAACATTTCTTAAAAATTGAAGTGTAGAACTTCATCTCCAATCTGCACTGACTCCAAATTCTCTGATCCTACCATCAGCAGCAAGACTGGGCTTGTCTCTTCTCCCATTATTATTTCTGACAGCCCCAAAGAAATCACTTAATATTCATTTCAGCCTCCTTTTTCAGACAGTCTTAAAAATCAATTTAAAAATTTTTCTTCTTGATCCTGTCATTTAGCACTGAAATGGCCCAAACTGATTACTTGGGAGCATTAGTGCTTCTCCCTTCTCCCAGGATGTCAGCTTCACTTTGTGAGTCCTTTCTGGTATGATTTAAGTTGGCTTTCACTTCAGGGTTGTTTTTCACGGAGAAATATGACTTTTTTTAGCTATATCTGTAGAACAACTTTCAATTATCCTTAAAAATAAACAACAACAGTAAATAATAGGCAAAACACTTTGGCTGAGAGAAAATCCAATTCAATGGGTGAAAAAAGAAAAAAAAAAGACTTAAAATTGCAATTACTTTAAAACCTTCAAGAATGCTACTTTAAAGCCTCTACTTTCCAAACAGTAAATTAGTAACAGTAACTTTATCATATTTATTAATAAAAAGAAGTTAAAATAGCCATTCATGATGAGATGCTAAGAGCTGCAAGGAAGCCAAGAACAGGAAGAAAAAGGTCTGAAAGAGAAGAAAAGGTAACAGCATCTTTTATAAAGAAGAAAAAAAAAGTTATTTTGTCTTTCTTGCCATTTCTGTGAACAACCTAGAGAATTCAGTTCATTGTATTGTCTGCCCTTCTTCCTTGCTATAGTTTTGCTTTTCAGGTTGTCTTTAATTCTCCAAGTAACATTATTAGAGAATAGGAGAGGTCGAAAACCACCAGAAGGACCAAGGAGCAAAAAACCTAACTAAATGAAACGTGTCCAGAGCATTTCATTCCTTAGCCTGTGTTTTCTTCTCTTAGCAAACAGAGGATGATTTTTAAACTAAGGAATGCTGCAGACAGACATGACATTAAAAAAGGGCTCTGGACCTTTTTTTCAACAGTCCTCCAGCTTGATAACCATAACCAATTTTTTTGCTCAACCTCTTAAGAACCTCTGCTATATTTGTAATTCCACCAGATTGTTATTTATATTATTGCAATATCTTAACAGACCTCCCCCCATCATGACTCTGCCTTGAAAAAGAAAATATCTGCTAAAATGATGAGGGAACAAAAGCCATCGGCATGAACTGCAAGATAGAAAACAATTGGATTTTTCTTATAGGATCAAAGAGTCAAAAATCATTCTTTCTGGGACTGTGGAACATCAAACATTGGGACTTAAAAGTGTCACCTCAGGAATTAACAAACACCAGAATGTACATCCAGCCCCAAACCACTTTCTGAGACTGAAGATAAATTATAGGAACCCATCGACATCACAGCAAATGTAATCAAACAGACTTTGAAAAGGCACACTGACTTCTGGGGACAGTACCCTGTATCTTTTCTGCCTGCCAAACATGCAGCATTTCTGTGCAAACAAGTGTCCTCCTAGTGCCACCAGGAGGCCACTTACATGAAGGACCATAGTATGGCCTTGGCTTTTAGGCTCTGATTGCATGAAGTCAGCCCATGACTACAGTGGACCAAAAATTACCTAATGTAACAAAGGGAAGGTGAGAGTACTATTGCTTGAACGTTAACTGAACGTCAGTAATGCATTACAGTCCACCTGCAACGCTGCCCCTGACCAGGAATTCACTTATCTACATGGATGTGCAAGTAACCAGGCGATGCCCTGACAATGAGAAGGGAAAAGTAGGAATTGTTTAGATTACTGACTTTTTAAATAAATGACTTATCTTTGGAGACGGTGGTGGTAGCTGAGAGGAGAAAAACTTGAATATAGATCCTGAACGAAGTTATACAGTGAGAACAGATGAGTATTACATCTACACCAGAATTTTTCCCCAAGTTCTGCCACACTTCAGGCAAAGCTGATAGAGAAATATCCATCTATACATTCAAACTTAGGTTATGATTCACTTTACCAAAGGTCCATTTATTTTACACTAAGGGATTTACTTCTAAATTCTTGCAAATAACTTCAGCTCTTTGAATGCATTTCTAATTAAATTAGAATTATAAGCATTCAAACTAGACTCAACTGTCAGAGACAGAAAATCTGAACTGCTCATGTAATTAACACATGTCCCTAGGCTAAGAGGCCTAGAAACGGACCCTGCGTGGGAATGACACACCCTTAATCTAATGATGCCAGGCTTTTAGCTCGTTGGTCGTCATCTCACGTTTCCTTACGATGCTTCAGCATTTGTAGAACTGTCTTTCATTCTAATAAAATGAGTGTAATAGGAACTCAATGCAGAACCACACAGCATTTTCATTGGCAGGCAACTTTATAGATCACCTAACAAAACATTCCTCCAAGGCTGGAGGCCCTTCAGCACATGCCTGATAGACTCACTTAAGCACATCCACTGACAGGAGATAACTACTTTTCAAGGCTCTATGTGTCACTCAACTACAATGGTACAGGACCTTGTATAAAACAGTCAACATTGACAGATGAATGAGCAAAGTTCTACCATATATAAATGGGGGGATAAGGGGAGACCACATTTTTACCTTAGTCATCTGTGTTCTGCTGAAACATTGGTTTCCTGACCCTTCCATTTCAAATATTCTATGTAACTTCACCTCCATTTGAATCCCATCCACTATACTGTCCCCAGATTTATTATCGAATTCATAAGAATGGCAGCACCAAAAATCCCAAATACTTATGACAAATTTCTTGTAAATCACCCATCAGATTACAGTAGCACATCCATTCACCTAAGGAAACACTGAGAGTGTCATGAGCCTCACGGAGACACAGTGGAGAAAAAACACTTTGGATTTCATGCACGCTTTAAACTTTCAAGTCTGGCATTCTCTACCTGGGAGTGGATCCTGGCCAACAGTTCCACAGACTAACAATCAGTTGCCAACAATTTGTTGAAGGCCTTTTTGGTCTAACACTGCGCTAGTTATTATGAAATACAAAAAATACATATCAGACGTGGTTCTTTGCCATCAAAGATCTTCCATCATCCCACTGGGAGACAAGACTAATAATATACAAGGCCAAGGAATATATCATTAAACTAATATTTGTTTTTTGGAATTGAAATAGAAGAGGGATAATTTGTAGATTTGCTAATTATACGTCTGTGTCACACACGTTAGCCCTGAATGGCTCATCCATGGCTTAACCTGACTTCAGGGGTATTTCATCAAGTCCTCTCTTGATTCGTCCACATGTTTAGCTGACACCACTTCAAAAGCATGGTTTCTTACAGAACACACTGTTTTGGTGGCTGCTGTAGCTCTTTCTCATTTATGCGAAGCAAATATGGAAGTTAAACACTTTCAACACCTATCCTGTGTTAAGTTTCCAAAATTTTCCATGCCAACATGCAAATAAGCTTCCAAAACCTAAAAAGCATTTTCATATAAATAGATGTGAAGCAGTTTTAAATACTTACAAACAGTCCCCTTCACACCCTGTTGCTAGATTTTCATGCATAATGTTAACAGGGGGAAAAAAAAATAACAGGAAAAGAAAAATAGCCCAAAGTGAGCAGCAACTGAAAGCTTGAAAGAAACCACAAGAAAGAAATACATGTATATTGTTTGCATGAATCCTTAGTCTCCCTCTTCTTAGATTTTAGCCTTACAGGATTCAATTTCACACTAAAAACACAGCAGAGATGGCTGAGACAAAGGAGGGAGAGAGTAAATCGCTTAATGTACATTCTAGAAGAAAATAACCCTGTTCTTTTCCAAGCAAATTCACTTCAACTTCCCCTCCTCTGTGGGTGAATAAAAGCATTTTTAAATCAAAAGTTACCATAAATTTTGATGTTACAAAAATAAATCCCCCAGACATTTTGTTCAGCTTCAGGAGTAAAAGGCTTCCAAAGCATTTACTCTGAATGTAATAGCAGACTCTACAAGAATACACTGGGCACTAAATCCTAAATAATTTATACGCAAGATGCAGCACATTTCACACTTCATTTTTTAGGATAACTGTGGCCATGAGTGCAATCTCTTGAAAATGCAAAGTTTTAGCAAATAAACTTTAAATGCGTTTTAAAAAATTAAAGGGTGCTGCTTGAATCTGTCTGGAGTTATCACTTAAAACTAGAGAGAATCAGAGAGATTTTTTTTTTTAAGTCGGGGCAAATTGACAACATTGGATTTAATTCTTTGTTTTATAAAAACTTAAAAGATTATAAATGTTAATCGCTGAAAATAATAGAATACCATAATATCTAAATGAATATTGAAATATATTAGGTAAAACTATTTCAAGTTTGGATCCCAGGAATCACAATTACAGGCTAGAGAGTTCCTTGGCAAAACTGAAGGAACTTAAAAATAATAATAATATTTTTTTGAGACAGCTGTGCCCTCTGGAGGTGGCACTTGGGAATTGAATAAATCTTCCCTAAACCACTAACAATGACTTTCCTAAAGAATTGAACATGCACTTGGAAATGCAAAGAAGGCTTTAAAAGGTTTCATTCATGTTCCTTTCTTTGTGTCAAGCCAGTTTTCAATGAATACTAATTCAGAATTTCAATTTAGAAGTGTTCAAATGAGTGCAAAACATTTTGGTAGAAGGGATTAAAAGCCGGTGTTCAATATGTGCGATATAATGATTAGGGACATGCTGAATATTATGAAAAGAAAGAATGGTGATTCCAAATCGAATATCCTCAAAACCTCTTTTGGTGAACTGCATGGGAGCCGATGGCCTTCCGCCTTCACACCATATCTTCCAACACTCCCAGAGAAAACCGAATCATCTAGACTAGCAAATGCATATGTCCTACCTTCTCAGAACAATTCACCATGTCCCCTTCATTTTTCTGTTGACCTGTCGTTTTCTTCTTCATTCCTAATAAAGAGAGCTAAATTTCCTCATCTCTTCCAGTGGGAGAAGTAAGAGATAAGTACTTCTCGCTGGAGTTTTAGAGATAGAAATTAATAAAGGTGGCTTTCTAATGTTTGGAATTTCGATAGGCAAAAACACAAATAAATTAAGGATATAATTATGGAGGGGCGATCAAAAGCAAAACAACCCCAGAAGTAGTCCTTACTTGATGTGAAAACCAGAACAAACCCACCACTTTTAAAGAATGAAGACATCTCCTTGATTGTGAATTCGCCTTAGATGTGGGTGAATGCTGTGCCTTTTTTTTTTAAGAACTGGGGAAGAAACTAAAAGGATTGAGTAAGGCTGGAGCGTGGGGCGAGAGTATAACTACCATCCATGGGAGTGTAGGAGAATACCCCCAAATATCACTGAGGTGTGATTCTCTTAAGTAAACAAGTTCCCTGGTGTGCACCAAGCGCACCTGCGTTGCCAAGCAGGACTGCAACAGAAGGTTCTGGAAAAAGAAAGCAAAGGTCTTCCCCGCTTCCAGTTAATTTGGGCCACACTTGCATCACAGGTTCTGACCTTCCGGCCAAAGACAACTTCATTCCCCGACCTCACTTCCTCGCTGCTCCCCAGAGGGGAGTCAAGGACCCAGAGTTCTAGAACCTCGCCCTATCGGCTTCCCCCTGCCTCCGGTTTCGACCCACCCGGGCAATTCTTAACTCTTCAAGTTCTCCTGCCCCTCAGCCGCGCCCCCACCCCGAGGCCGACTCCTTAAAGACGTCCAGGACAATGAGACTCACAAGTGATATCCAGGTCCCACCGAGGGAACGCGCTCGGCACCCCGAAACAGGAAGCAAGCCCTCAGGCCCGTCAGGCAGTCAGCGGAGCGACGCGCGCACCTGTGCGTCCGCCGGCGGGGCCGCTGCACCACGGAAGCGTCGCCGGCAGAGGGCGCCCGTGGCTAGACTCGCCGCCCGAGGCCAGCACGCCTCCCGGCGGTCCAAAGCGGAGGACCCCCAGGGAGCCAGGGAGATGCACTCATGGGTAAGGAAGTCTGGGCTTCGGCCATAGGAGAGGAACTTCCTAACTTCTCTGAACCTCGGGCTCCTAATCTAAGAAAATGGTGATAACCCTAATATCTAAGCCAAGTCGTCAGGTATAACTATATATTCACTCATGTATTCATTCATTCATTCATTCACTCCCAACAAATATGCCTTGAAGTCCCCAACATGTTCCAAGGGCTGTAGAGGTACTAGGAATACCCTGACAATCAAATTGGAGCCAGCCTCTGCCCTCTTTGAGTGTACATTCTAATGGGATTCGCTTGGAGCAGCATAAATGAGATCACGCGTGCGTCGCAGTCTTACTCCAACTCCTAGCACACGCTCAGCCTTCGGAAATTGTTGGAGCTTATTATTATTAGGTGTTTGTGTCTACAAAAAGTTCATCCTCCACCTGCAGGAGAGAGGGTTTGCTCATTCCTGGGTTCCCCAAGGGAGAGCACAAACTTCCTTATCTTAATAGCTCAATGGTAATGAAAGGGACAAAGCCCTGGGGCTGGCATGGACCCTTCAGGGTACCCTTCCTTCTAGGAAAGGCTTTGTGTCTTTGAGGGACTGACCACTTTCCCAAGAAAAATAGAGCTTCTTCTGCTAAAAGAGGGGCAGGCCTACACAGGGATCTCCCCTAACCCAGACCCTCCTCCTGTTAAAAGCTGCCAGTGGCATTTTGGAATGTTAGACATCCCCTCCCCTTTTTGTAGGTATATTTAGGGGTTGCCAGTGGTTTCAGCAGCCCAAAATAACTTTCAAAGTTCCCCATCAAAGGAACTGATCAGAGATGATAACTTACATCACGGAAGGGAGACACATCTTCGTAAAAACAAATCCTAGGCAAATGGAAATGCTTTTCTTAACCTTTTTTTTTTTTTTTTTTTGAGGTGTTTAAGGTTTTAACTCCACAAACAGCATCTGAACTTGGGAGGCAGGGTCTATTTCTTTCTTCTGCCTGGGCCTGCTGAGACTGATTTTTTCTTTTTAATGAATTTCAGGAAGGTGTATTAGTCTTCCACTCCTACATAACAAATTACCACAAACTTAGTGGCTTAAAACACTTATTATCTCACAGTATCCATGGATTGGGCATCAGGCGCTGGGTTCTTATCTCAAGATCTCACAGGGCTGAACTAAAGGGGCTGGCTGACTGCATCCTCACCTAGAGGGTCCACTAGGGAAATACCAACTTCCAAGCTTCCTCAGGTTCTTGGCTGGATTCTTTTCCTTTTGGACGTAGGACTGAGGTCCCCATTGTCTTGCTAACTATTAGCCAGTGACCACTGTCAGATCCTAGAGACCACTCTCTGGTCCTTGCCACAAGGTCCCCTCCATACCCTCTCATACTTCCATTTTTCTCTTTTAAAACTCACCTGATTAGATCAGGCCCACCCAGATAATCTCCTACCTGATTAACTTGAAGTCCACTGATTAGGAACCTAATAATGGGAGTGAGGATCCCATCATAGTCACAGGGGAGGGGATTATACAGGTGTCTTAGTTTGGGCTGCTGTAACAAATACCATAGACTGGGTGGCTTAAACAAAAAGCATTTATTTCACATAGTTCTGGAGGCTGAGAAGTCAAAGATCAAGAGGCTGGCTGGTTCAGTTCTTGGTGAGAGCCCACTTCCTGGTTTGCAGAGGGATGCCTTCTCGCTGTATCCTCACATGGAAGAGAAAGAGATCATCTCTCTAGTATCTCTTTTTTTTAAGGGCACTGCTATCTTCATGAGGGGCTCTACACCTTGGAGTTACCTTCCAAGGCCCCACCTCCTAATACTATCACATTGAGGATTAGGCCTTCAACATGTGAATTGGGCGTGGGGGGGGGGGGGTAGTTCACAAGCATTCAGTTCACAGCAAAAAAACATGCATACCAGGGGGTGGGAATCTTTCAAGTCATCTTAGAATTCTGCCTGCCACAGGAAAAAATTGAGGAAAATAAACCAAGAAATTATAAAGCTATAGGATTGTGCTAATTGACAGACACCAGATTCCTACCTAAAATAATTAGTGTCTAAAGGTCAAGGAGGCCTCCAGGACCCAAAATACCCTTCTCTGTCTGGTCTCGAGCCCTCAGCCCTCTCCAGCCTTCTCATTCCCCTCCTCCACCCACTGCATGAGTGGGAGTAAAAGCCAAAGCTGGAGCTCAGAGGGTAAAGGGCACGGACTGAGGGCCATAGAGAGGAAAGGCCACTGACACCCACCTCATGGTGCCTCTGACCTGGCAGCAAGGCAGCAATTAGAGGTGGAGGGGTCAGGAAGACACACCTGGGTTCAGAGGCCAGCTCTGCTACTTACTCACTTTTTAAGTTTCAGTCTAGTCACTGAATCTCTGTTTTGAGGTCAGTAAAACGAAAACAAGTTTTCCCTCAGAGTCGTAAGCATCGGATGAGATAATTTACATCAGGTGCTTTACACAGTACCTGGATGGTAAGGGTAAAATAATTGGAAAAGATAAAATAAAACCTACCTAGGAAGCAGCTCAGGGAAGCAGGAGTTGCTATTTCTCATAACATCTACTGGGTGCCCAGAATGGTGCTGGGAACTGTGAGATTTACAGACTTCCATAAAGCAGGATGTCTAGCACTGACACATGTACAATCTAGGTGGAAAGACAAGCAAACAGGTGTCCTTTCATAGAGAGATAGATTATGAACACAAGAGTTCTCTTTCTCAAGGACTTTTCACCCAGGACCTGGAAGCACTTGGCCTCTCATGGTGTTCAAGCCAGGCCTTCAGAGGTCTGTGTTGCCTCAGTAGCTGGCCTGCCATAACCAGAGTCCTTCTGGTCCCTGGACCAGATGTAAGGTCCCTGAAGTATCGCACAGAGAGAGACCCACCCATGGGACCCTCAGTTAGTGACACTCAGAATGTTCAGCCTAGTCAGAGCTGGCTCCGTTGTCTTCTGCCAAGTGAGAGTAAATATCAGATGACACAGTCTTAGAGGGTGGGACCAGAGATTGCAAACAGTGCCGTATTATTTTCTTACTGCTGTTGTAGCAAATCGCTGCAAACTTAGTGGCTTAAAACCACACACATTTGTTCCCTAACAGTTCTGGAGGTCAGAAGTGTCCCTGGGCTAAAGCCAAGGTGTCAGCGGGGCTGTGCTCCCTCTGCAAGCTCTAGGGAAGAACCCGTTTCTCTGCCTTGTCTAGCGCTAAACGCTGCCTGCGTTGCTTGGCTCCTGGGCCGACATCACTCTGATATCTGCTTCTGCCATCACACCTCCCTCTCTGGCTTTGGCGTTCCTGCCTCCCCCTTATAAGGACCCTTGAGATTACATTTGGGCCCACCTGGATAATCCAGGATACTCTTCCTATGTCAAGATCCTTAATTTAATCATATCTGCAAAGTCTCTTTTGCCATGTAAGGTAACATAGTCACAAGTTTGGGGGGTTAGGACGTGGAGATTTTGAGGGGCCATGATTTTGCTTATCAATAAGTACTATTTCCCTGAGTCAGATGCCTGTATTTTTCTCCCCAAATGATTCAGAAAAAAAACTATTCATCTCTAACCATTGACCTGATCAAGCCTACAAACAACTTGGGGATTAAACACATTTTCATAGAAGTAAGTTCGTTGAAGTTTAGTGAGAAAAAGGTGCCGTGCTCTGGACATGATAAGAGAATAATTGATCATTAAAATCTGCTCTTAAATGCAACTGATAGGCCACCGTTTAATAAGATGTGAAAAGAGAACCTATATTTTAGTAGAGTTCTAGCATTCTTTACTTCAATATTTGCAAATTGTGATGATCGCTAACACCTATGTTCCCCCACCCTGTTTCTAACTATTCTTTAAATTGACTTGATACTGCATTTTTTTTTTGACAGTTCAGTGACAGGCACAAATTACTTCACTGTTACCGTGGTAACTAAGGGACCTCCAAACAGAGAAAAAATAAGATTAAAATAAAAGGGGGAAAGGAACATTCCAAATTAGCATCGTTGTGTCGTTGTCCAAGTGTAGTCGGGTGTCACTTGGTCAAGCTTTGGGAGTTTTTTCCAGTAAGGACCCCTGAGTCAGTCAGTCAGCGGGGCAAGTTGCTCCTGTGAACAAGAATGCTTGTCTCCTGCAAGAAGCAATGGTTCAAAGTTTATGGAACCTTCTACTCTCCCTTACTTATGCATCTCTTTTATTTGGATCATCTCCTTTGTTTTTCATCTCCTCCTGCTTTTCCCCTTCTGAACACATTAGTTACTATGGAAACATTGGTGTGAATGTCAGAAAGCTCAGCTCAGAAATGCTTCATAAAGTCAATTTACAGAATGGTCTGACATTTATCTCATGTTTGGGAAATTTAAAGAATTTGTGATATTCATGACCACAGACAGGGGTGGGTGGTAAACACTGTGCTATATATGGATTTTAAAATTCGTTTTATATACACTGTGAAAACATCAGGTTTTGTCTTTTAGGAGAAGAATAGCAACACAAACAGGAATCTGGTTTGGAATTTGAAATCGGATTCATTTTCCATCAGTTCAGGGAAGATTTCCACTTTCTAAGTTTATAAGGCTGACTGGAACCTCTTGTGTCAAAATAAATGCTTTTTGAAAAAAATTATGGTTGGCTTATTTTTTAAACTTTAATCTGATAATAAAACAAATGGTATTTCCCATAATAATGTACACAGGGCACCAGCAATATTAGTTAAACGCACAGAAATGTTAATATCCATGCTGTAAAGATTCCTACTTCACTATGGGGAATTTCAGAGTTAGCGTTACCCTATGAAATAATAATAATAATAGCTAATGTTTATAGCACACTTACTATGTGTCAAGCCCCATTCTAAATACGTTACATGTAATAATTCATGTGATCCTCAAAACAACCTAGTGAGGTAGATGCTACCATAACACTTGTTTTACATACAAGAAAACTGAAGTACAAAGAAGTTAAGTAACTCATCCAAGTAAGTATTGATAGTTGAAGCAAAGATTCAAATGAAGGCATTTGGGTTCCAGACTGTATATTCTTAACCATCCTGCAAAACTGCTTCTTTATGAAAAAGTAAAACAACAGTAACAACATATCTAGCTAGAGAGCTTTGAGTTATCATTCCTGTACTAAAAAAGACAATCCAGGCGTCCCCCAGCAGAACTTCCTCCCTAATGACATTGTTCAGAGCCTTAAGGCTTGCCACATTCTCCTTGGGGATACAAGTTCCTAATGATTACGGTTTGATGATGAGTTCAGATTAGAGTCAAATTTGATTCTAGACTTACAGGCTCTTGTATATTTATTTTGTTACATATAAAAGAGTAATAATGTTTTGCTATATGATCAGCAGGAAAGCTATAAATAGCTGAAAAGATACTGACATTAACTCCACTGGATTCCATCAGAAGAATTTTAATTACAAAGAAAATCCAGTGTCAACCAGCAGGGCTACATTAATGCTTTGCCACCCAACATTCCCCACGTCCTCTGGCAACAGCTCCCAATCTTTGTTTGAGAAAGCCCCACCTGCTCAGTTCATGTGCTTGACTCTCCTGATGCCAAAATGGATCACGTGATCCAGGTCTAAGCCAATCAGCACATCTCATCTCCCTGACCTCCGTGACCCCTTGACCTCAGTGACAGATGGCATGTGACCAGATCAGAGCCAATGAAATGCAAGAAGATTTTTGCTGGGAATGCTCCAACAGGAAGAGGGGCTCTTTTTCCTCCCTAGAAAATTTAACTGTGAAATGAGCTGCTCTAGCCATCTTTGCCACCACCAAAGAGTTGCCCTAGAGCATACAGAGGCAGAGAGACCGAAATCCCCGGAACAGAAGGCATGTGAAAGATTAAGAGAAACCCAGCCTATGGTCTCATTTGAGCCCTGGGTACAGCATTGTCCAAAATCTGTCTGCTAGAATTCTCAATTCTTGAATCAATAAGTTACTCCACCACCACCACCACCCTTTTTTTTTTTTAATCTAAACACATTTGAACTGGCTTACAACAAACAGAAAAGGTCTAATGGACAAAACAAGAAGTGTCTGTGTCCTTTGAGTGAAAACACTACCTCTTATTCACCTTGTTCGTAAGCAAGCAAACATTCCCTTATCTAAGATTCCAAAATCCACAAACCTCTGAAAACCAAAAGTCCCTTTGTGGCTCATTTGGTGTCAAAACAGACATGACCCTCATGGACACAAGGCTGCCCACAGTCCTTCCTTATCCCACTTAATGTGAATATTCCTGTTTGGCTAAGGAACAACTAATGTGTGTCATTACAGGATGCTGCTTACAGACCCCACCAGAATGGTCAGACCATACAAGGTATAAACTCTTACCTTTATTAAATCAAAGAATTATAAATTCTGAAGCCCCAGAGTGTTTCTGATAAAAGGGTGTGGACTTAGAGTCACAGGATAAATTGAACAAATAAATTGATTGAATAAATGACTGCTTACTCTCTGAACAGGATGGGATCTGAGTCAGCTATCAGTATTATTCAGAACCACAGGAGTAAGGCATCCGTTACTCCAAAACTATATTGAAGGTAAGAGTATGCTTGCATACACTAGACAGCAAGTCAAACATCAGATTGATAAACACCAGGACAAAGTGAAAATTCATAAGCAAAAATTCATTATGAAAGCAAAAAGAGTTGAATGTCTCAAAGAATACTATCTATCAAAAGCTTCAAGAACAGAAAATCTGGGTGAATAGAAAGAACCTGCTGCCTGACTCCACACCAAGTTACACTACACTGTACATGCTATAAACAATAACTACAAGACGTAAAAGAATTATGACGCCAAGTACATGTGGTTACTACGACATTGACTAAATCTTGAAATCCATATTCCATGTCCACGGGGGATCCATTCTTCAACCCTTCTCCCTGAGTCCTCACATTATATATATTAAAAATGTCATTTACTTTTTATTTGACTGCAGCCAAGAAAATTATCATGTTATGCGATATTAAAGAGTACTGGAAACTAATTAAACACTACCCTCAAAATAGGAAAATTTGGGGTCATGACTCATCTGCTTTCTTCTTTATATCCACAACCTAAAACAATAAGTAGTACATGGTAGGTTCTTAAGATGTACTTTATTAATAAATGAAATATGTGCTACATTCTGATACCTTTGCCATCTGACAACACCGAGAAGTCAGTGGAACAACTGACAGAGGGAGGGGAAAAACTAGAGAAGAAAACAAGCCCCTAAGGATGGTGACACCACTAGTACATGGATAGAGACCCTCCATGGGCCTCCTATCACTCACAGAAAACCAGATTGAAATCAATGATCTCTAAGGTACCCCCCCCAGCCCTATGATTACATGATTTTTCTGCATTAAAAGAAAATCTAAAAGGGTGCCGACAGAAGTCTATATAACTTACTTAAAACACTGACTAATAGAGCATAGAGTAATCCCTAAATTTGGAGAAGACTCTTGGAATTTGAAATTTCATATATATGAAAAACATACTGCCTCAAGCATCTTACCATAACTAAAAGATGGCACAAGCCTGAAAAATAGTCCAGCTCAAACACACACTGGTCTGAGGAATATTGAATCCTTATGTTCCTGTTAATAAAACATCTAATGTCCAAACTCCAAGCTGTAAGAGCCCAACCAATCCCGGCATGTTGTCAAAGTTTTCTACCTCCATGACATTGCTTAAATCTAACCTACCTTTTCTGTGGAATAGTTCTTAACTGCCCCCCTTCACTCCGGGTTCTCCTCTAATCTTCCTTGCACACTATTGCCAGACGAACTTTCCTAAGGAAAAGCTCTAATCTCATCACTGTTTCAAAACCTTCAACACTACTTTATTACCTTCGGCAGGATTTCACTAATTATGTGATGATAACACGTTTCCTTATTTCCTCTCCTACTCATTATTCGGCTTCTTTTCAGTCTCCAGCACTGAAGCACTCTCATCTACCTGTCTTTTAACATGTTAGAATTCCTTAAATCTTGACTATAGCCCCTTCTCATTCTATAACTTCTCCTTAGGCGACCCCATACTTACTGAGGCTTTCATTTATATCTAGATGCCAACGAATCTCATTGTTTTTTGTGTGTTTGTTTGTTGTATTTATTTATTTTTGGCTGTGTTGGGTCTTGCTGCGAGTGTGCTTTCTCTAGTTGCAGCGAGTGGGGGCTACTCTTCTTTGAGGTGCGCGGGCTTCTCACCATGGTGGCTTCTTCTGTTGTGGAGCACTGGCTCTAGGTGCATGGACATCAGTAGTTGTGGCACGTGGGCTCAGTAGTTGTGGCTCATAGGCTCTAGAGCGCAGGCTCAGTAGTTGTGGTGCGTGGGCTTAGTAGCTCCGCGGCATGTGGGATCTTCCTGGACCAGGGCTCGAACCCATGTCCCCTGAATTGGCAGGTGGATTCTTAACCACTGCGCCACCAGGGAAGCCCTACTGCCAGCATCCTTCTAATCTCAGCTTAATGTCACCTCCCTCACCATTCCTTTGAAGGCAGGCCAAAACTACAGTCTTGCCTATGAAATTAATGTCCTAAATCAAGTGTTGACCAATTAAAAGGGAGATTATTCAGGTTGGAGGAGGAAGGGACAGACTTATTCAGATGAAATCCCTCAAAAGAGAGACTGGATGTTCCCCGAAGCAAGAAACTCCACTTGTGAGGATGATGAAGTAAACAGCCATGTTGGAAAAGCTAACAAGAAACTTTGGGCAACCTGCAGCTGACAGCCAGCAAAAAGCAGGGGCTGCAGGCATGTAGCCACGAGGAAACGAGTTCTGCCAGCGACCTTAGAAATGAATTCTTACCCAGTCAAGCCTGTTGATGTGAATGCAGCCCTGGCCAACACCTTGACGGTAGCCCTGTGCGATCCCGAGCAGAGAACCCAGTTGTGCCATGCCACACTCCCGACCTAGAGAAACTGTGTGACAATAAATGTGGGTTATTTGAAGCTGCTAATTTGTGGCAATTTGTTATGCAGAAATAGAAAACTGATACACATTCTAAGCTAGTGAAGACGTTTTTGTTGTTGTCATGTGTTTCTTACTTTTTTCCCCCCCCAAAATGGCTTAAATACTAAAGGAACAATTGAAAGAATACATTGGCTAGAACAAAATTTAAGTGCATTTGTAGCCAACTCCCCAGTAAAAGGAAGTGACAATTCAATGCTTTAAATTGATTTGCTCTACTTTACTGGAATGTGTAACTCCCCCCACCCCCACCCCCTCAGGCTTGCATTCTTAGTAGTTTCTTTGGATTTTAATCAACTAGTTGCTCTCAGGTGAAAGAAAAAAAAAAAGATAGCAGATTTAAAGATCAAAACACAACCATAAAAAAACAAATGGAAGAGCACACTTACTGCACAACACACTACAGCACAGGAAACAGTCCACAGCCTGCCTTGCTGCAATGCTTCCTCACCTCTGCTATTTGAGTCAGTGTTTTCCCACAGGAATAATTTTATAATAGGAAGTTGATGACCCAGCATCAAATAAGTCATTGCTATGACTAATATGGTCAATTTATATGTAATAAAAGCAAAGAAGGGATTCAGACCCTCTACAATAATTTAAAATGAAGATATTATGTTTCAAGTTATAAAGATAGGCATAAAAAGACCATTCATCTTGCTTATAAGTTCACAAGTAACATAATAAACATATATGGTTTAAAATATAACTTTATAACATCATTTTTAATCTAACTAATATGCTAGACCAGATAAACACATCACTTAATTTAACCTAATTTTGTTAAGAAGCTAACTTATCCCCATACAAAAATCTAGCAAAGGGCTTCCCTGGTGGTGGAGTGGTTGAGAGTCCGCCTGCCGATGCGGGGGACACGGGTTCGTGCCCCGGTCCGGGAGGATCCCACATGCCGCGGAGTGGCTGGGCCCGTGAGCCATGGCCACTGAGCCTGCGTGTCCGGAGCCTGTGCTCCGCAACGGGAGAGGCCACAACAGTGAGAGGCCCACGTACCACAAAAAAACAAAAAAAAATCTAGCAAAGATAATTATAGGTTTATATTGCTTATGAAAATAGAATTGAAACTCTGAAGTAAAATACCAGGAAAAGATACAATAGTATATGAAAAGAGGAGTCCTCCCTGACCATGTAGAATTTATCCCCCAAACAAAAGATGCGTCCATATTCAAAAATAAATCACAACAATTCATATCTGTAGGTATTAAAGAGGGGATGTTCAACAGATGTTGGAAACTGTTAAATTTCTGTTCATACCTTTAATGTTTAAAACACTTTGAAGACTAGAGCTTATAGGATAATTATTAAATATTAAAAAGCCTTCTCAAACCAAGAGCCCACCTAATGTACAACAGGTAGCTTCTAGATACATTCCAGTTTAAATCCACTATCTTTGATCAAGCTCTGCTTATTTCACCTTCCAATAGTTCTCTAATCTTTTGATGGTTCAGGCCTTCAGTGTGTCTTACCTGGAGGACTAAACAGTCTCCTAAATGATGAATGCTATGGTCTGAATGTTTGTGTTGCCCACTGCACCAGATTCCTATCTTGAAACCCTAACCCCCAAGGTGATGTTGTTAGGAGGTGGAGGCTTTGGGAGGTGATTAAGTCATGAGAGCAGAGCCCTCCTGAATAGGATTAGTGTTCTTATAAAAGAGGCCACAGAGAGATCCCTCATCCCTTCTCCCATGTGAGGACACAGTGAGAAGGTGCTTCCTGTGCACCAGAAAGCAGGCCCGAATCTGCCAGCACCTTGATCTTGGACTTCCCATCCTCCAGAAC
Source organism: Orcinus orca (assembly GCF_937001465.1). NCBI lineage: Eukaryota > Metazoa > Chordata > Mammalia > Artiodactyla > Delphinidae > Orcinus > Orcinus orca. Next base: position 78,888,081 of record NC_064569.1, on the reverse strand, counting down.
TGTGAAAATATATTTCTGTTGTTTATAAGCCACGCAGTCATGGTACTTTGTTATAGCAGCCCAAACACACTAAGACTACATCACTGCCCTTAGTCTAATTCGTCTCAAAGCCATTCTCTTCACTGTGGTCAGAATCATATTTCTAAATTTGTGTCACGTCCCTGATTAAAACCCTTTATTGGTTCCTCCAAAGAGAACCTAGTACTTGGCATGCTCCCAAGGTACATGCTTGATGATCTGACAATGGCTCATCTCTGCAACTCACATCCTGCCTTCCCTGCCTGGCCCTTGCAGGTCCTGTGCATGCTATTTCCAGCCTCCTGTCTGGGAGGCATGTCCTCCTCCCTCTTTACCAGGTACTTATTCATCTTTAATCCTCAGTTCAGGACTTTTATCTCCTATTTCCTCTAAGAAGCCGTCTCAGATACTACTCTACCTTTTCAGATTGTTACTAATACCCCTCTCTGCTGCCTCCACAAGTGCCCTGTGTATATATCCATTCCCCACTCTTAGCACATGATTATTCAGTGTCTGCATCTGTCATTTCTGCTCGATGAGTGTGCTCTTCAGTATGATCCCCAGTGCTTAGCACATAGGAGGTGACTGCTGTTCACTGAACGAATGATGAAGAAAAATGAAGACAAGGGAGCAAAAGTGAGCCCTGTCAGTTGGAACACCTCTCCTGAAGCACAGTCTGGAATGGAATCCTCTGTGGGAGTTGCCCAGACCAGGGGATAATGCCTGCGAGTATTATCTACCACTAATCCTGAGAGAAACCCCAGCAAAGCCAAACTTCTTCATCTGGGATATCCTATAGATCTACCCAAATCATCTCACACCCACACTCAGAGGATGTGCTATTTCCGTTTCAAACTTAGAAAGCCAAACCTGTTGTACAAAATGGATGTCAGGGCTTCCCAAGTGGCGCAGTGGTTGAGAGTCTGCCTGCCGATGCAGGGGCCCGGTCCCGGAAGATCCCACATGCCGCGGAGTGGCTGGGCCCGTGAGCCATGGCCGCTGGGCCTGCGCGTCCGGAGCCTGTGCTCCGCAACGCGAGAGGCCACAACAGTGAGAGGCTCGCGTACAGCAAAAAAAAAAAAAAAAAAAAAAATGGATTTAAGAGTGTGCATACTTTCTAACAAGAAGGGTAGAAACAGAGAAGTCAGTCCCCTTATTCTGTAATCTGCAGGCAAACATCCCTCTGTTTACTGGATAAATTCTAAACTCTTAGCTATGTCTTACAAAGCCCTTCCTGATCTAGACCACCTTCCTCTCCAGTCTTCTCTTGTATAAGCTCCTCGTATGGCCCACATTCCAGCTGTTCCCTCCTACTAAATTTAGGCAACTTGGTTCTTTGCCAAAGTCAATAACTTTGATATTTAAAAAGGGTTCAGTAACGATAGCAATATTTAGATATCCAGATATTCTTGTTTCATTTTGGCAGATAAAGATTTAGTGTGCATGATCATCTTAAAAAATGAGAAATAAAATGTTTTCTCATTTCACTAGTATTCAAATAATGAGTAGGTGTCTTTTGACCTAAGATGTGCTTCAAACAAATTTTGAAAAGTTCAATTTGTCAGAATGCAAAATAAGGCACAATTGATTTATTTATTTATTTTTTTTGGTACGCGGGCCTCTCACTGTTGTGGCCTTTCCCACTGCGGAGCACAGTCTCCGGACGCGCAGGCTCATTGGCCATGGCTCACGGGCCCAGCTGCTCCGCGGCATGTGGGATCTTCCCGGACCGGAGCATGAACCCGTGTCCCCTGCATCGACAGGTGGACTCTCAACCACTGTGCCACCAGGGAAGCCCCATAATTGATTTTTAACATTTTAATTTTAAGTGAGCTGGTTGTCAGATTTCACTTGAAAAGGACCCACAATATCTACATCAAGGGCATGTCAACTATCTTCAACCATTCTTGTCATTTTTCTTTGTTCATAAATTTATCCTACTACTATAAATCCTATTATTTGACATGTGTGAAGGGTTAACCAAATTTCCAGTTTATTGCAAATATCATAAATACCATACAGAAATTAATAATTTATAACAATCTCTACATGTTTTCCATATATTCAACAATTGATAAAATTAGATATGAGATGATACTGAACCTCTCTTGGGGTCAAAGCACCATACTAGATATTGCAACTACAGAGAGATTTCCAAAATGGCCTCTGCCCAGTGGGGAGAGAGACCTGGAGACAAACCAACCCAATTCCATAAGAATTATAATAGTGATAGGAAGTGAATTTTTGGATGCACGGAAGAGATCATGATTGCTTTAGGTCATGGAAAAGTGTCACAGAAGAGGTGACATGTGAAAAGTGTCCTGAAGGATCTGTAGAAGTTTGCGAGGCAGAGAGAACAATGAAAGTGATTGCCCAGAGCTATGAAATGGCATGGTACTTTCTGGTACCTGAGACTGAAATATCTGGGGCAGGGCTGTGGAGCAGCAGGAAGGATCAGGATGCCACATCAAAGACTACACATGGGCGTTTTCTATGGACAATTAGTTTTGCCTTTTTGGTGAGGACAACACTAGTATTATAGAAGTGTATGCAACAGATAAGAAGAAACAGAGTAAGGCAAAAAGCCTAGGTAAGAGGCTCTTACAATAAATTTCAGCAAAGTATGAAGAAGTTCCAAATCACAGCAGCTGGAATAAAGGTGAGTCAAGATGTCTATCAGTCAGCTATTGCTGCATAATAAACAACCAAGAAACTCCCAGTGGCATACAATCGTAGGCATTTGTTCCCATAGATCTGAGGATCTATTGGGCTGGACTAAAGCTGGGTTTGGCTGAGTGGCTTGGCTGAGACAGCTCTGCATCACATGTCTCATCTTCCTCGGGACCAGCAGCTAGCCTAGGAAGCTTTTCGTGTTTAGTTTTGTTTTTTAAGGTCCATGTCAGAGGTACAAGAGAGTGGGTGGAAACATGCAAGACCTCTTAAAGCCTGGGCTTGGAATTGACACGCCATCATTTCTGCTTTATTGGCCAAAGCAAGCCACATGGCCAAACCCAAAGTCACAAGGAGGGGAAACATATTCCACCTCTTTAGTAGTAGGAACTGCAAAGTCAAATGGCAAAGGGCAGGAATACAGCTAGGGGTTTAGGACTGGTGACAATAATGCAAAATACCACATTCTGGCCTCCAGAACACAATAATTCATGTTCTTCCTAAATGCAATATATGCTCACCCCAACCCAAGGACTCTAAAAGTCACATCCAATCACAGCATCAGGCTCAGTTCAAGACCTTGTAACCTACACTAGATTCAGATATGTTTCATCTTGATAAGAACAATGGACTGCTCTCTGTTCAGTGAACAGAAGGAGCAACTCCCGAGATACACGCATGCGCGCGCGAGCACGCGCGCACACACACACACACGGAGCCTACAAACTCAAACCAGGACAGGATAACTGCAATAAACACTCGCATTTTAGAAGAATGGGAGGCTCCTAGCAGTCACTGGCCTACGGCAATTCTGAAATTCAACTGAGCCCAAGTTGCTCTGTGGATGGGAAATGTTTCTTAATTAGGCCTGGGTTCTGCTTCCTGGGGGCGCCTCCCAAATCCATTGTTCTCCACAATGTTTTTGACTGCTCTTCAAGATGTCCTTCGTTTTTCATCCTCCTCAACCATTTCTGAAAAGGGCTTTGGAAGATAGGCCATTTGGGCAACAGAGCAACTTTCTCAGCCTGCCTCCTGGATTACAAAGTTCAGGGCTTGGAGAATTTTTTATATTTTTGAAAAGCCTCCATCTTTTAGTCCTAAGTGGCAGCAGTGATTTTGCTAAATCAACTGTTTAAAACACTTTGTAAATGTTTATGCATTTGACTCCAGTCTACCCAGTGAGCCAAAAGTCAAAAGTCATACCCACAATTATTTTCTAGACATGCTTCTCTCTCTCACTCTTGACTTAATTACTGTTACTAATAAGTGCATATCAGACTAATGTGGGACCATGCCCTTAAGCTTCCTAAATGTCCTTTTTACCAGTTGAAAAGGCATACCACAGGTTCTCAATTTTCTTAGCCTCAGGTATCTTTTATACTATTAAAAATTATTGAAGACTCCAAAGAGCTTACCTTAGAAAATTCTAGAAAGTACAGGAACCCATTCCATTAGATATCAGGGCAATGATGTAATCACATGTCACATAAGCACTGGAAAACTTCACTCTATGCTCATGAGAAAATAAGAATGAAAAAGGACAATGTCTTACTTAGTACTGTTATGAAAATAATTTTGACCTCACTGGCCCCCAAAATGATCTTAGGAATTCTCAGGGCTCAGCAAACCACATTTGGAGAATTACTGGTCTACTAAAAGACACTTTTTCTCCTTTCAGAGGTTCTAACTATAGATTCCATAGCCACACCCTTGATTTCCCCACAAATAACATAAATCTAAACAGACTCTGTCTTTACCTTTTTAACTCTGTAGTCTTTTTTAAGAGCTCCACCTATCTAAGTATGTGGAACTTGATAATTTAATACATGAAATTTTTTACTAGAAATATGCAGTGATTATCTACAGTATTAACTTGTTTGGCATTCTGTTAACTTTAACTGCAAAGTAATACATCTAAACCTTATTGATACAAGGTAAGAAGAATCTTGAAAACAAATAGAGTGGAGAGACTAAAAATTAGAGTTCATGACTTGCCAAGTAGGATGGTCCTACTGGAACCTCAAGAGTTTGTTTGGAACTCTGAAGGGTTACACCTTAAAAATAAGAATAAACCAGGAATTTAAACCCAACTTGGAAACACCTCAATCCCTGATTGCGTTACGATGACATGGGCGTGCTCATTCCCCTAGCCTAACTGCCTGCCACAGTGGAAATCTTCTCAGGGAGAAGATAATAGCATTCAGAGACTCAAAGTATTTCTACAATTTTTCATGATATCAATAACTCAATAAAGAAATATTCAAGAAGACCAGATGACACAATGTGACCAAAAACTGAGAGAAATAATGTAAAATAGAAACAAAAGCATAGGATATCCAGATATTAGTTATCAGACACAGACTTCCAAATGAATAAGGGAGGGGCAAGATAGGGGTAGGGGATTAAGAGGTACAAACTACTATGTAAAAAATAAATAAGCGGCAAGGATGTATTGTACAGCACAGGGAATGTAACTAATATTTTATAATAACTATAAATGAAGTATAATCTTTAAAAATTGTGAATCACTATGTTGTACACCTGAAACTTATAAATTTATTTTTGGCTGCATTGGGTCTTCGTTGCTGCGTACGGGCTTTCTCTAGTTGTGGCCAGCGGGGGTTGCGGTGCACGGGCTTCTCATTGCAGTGGTGTCTCTTGTTGCAGAGCACGGGCTCTAGGCACACAGGCTTCAATAGTTGTGGTGCACAGGCTTAGTTGCTCCACAGCATGTGGGATCTTCATGCACCAGGGCTCAAACCTGTATCCCCTGCATTGACAGGTGGATTCTTAACCACTGCACCACCAGGGAGATCCCTGAAACTTATATAATACTGTAAATCAACTATATCTCAATTAAAAATGAAAAAAGAAAGAAAATATTTGCTGTAGGTTTTTGGAAGATATATTTTCTCAGGATAAGGAAAATTTCTTCTATTCATAGTTTACCAATTTGCGGAATTTTATCAGATACTCTTTCTGTATCTATTGAGATTATCCTTATTGTGGTGATTTAAAATAATGGATTTGTTAAATTATCCTTGTTTACTCAAGATAAATTCAAATTAACTATAAAAGTTATATGCGATGAACACATATATGTGTATGTTATGTACTACACACACTTTTTCTATAGCTTTGTTTCAGCATAGTTTACAAAAAATAAAATTTAACTTAAAAAACCTAAAATTAATATATTTAAGGAATTAAATTATAAGATTCACCAAGAGAATTAGAAACTATAAAAAAGAACAAAATGGAAATTCTAAGCTAAAAAATAAAATAGATGATATTAAATACTTACCAGATTAGGTAAATACTAAATTAGACATAGCTGAAGAGAAAAATATTTTCTGCTAAAATTTTTATTATTACGTTGAATCTGAAAATCAACATGGTAAAAACTGACATTTAACAATGTTGAGCCTTCCAGTCTATGAACACAGTATGTCATTTATTTAGGTTTACTTTCTCTCAGTTATGTTTTGTAGAATTCAGAGTACAGGTCATGTATAACTTTTATGAAATTTATACCTCAGTATCTCATATTTTTGATTCTACTGTAAGTAGTATTAACTTTTAATTTCAATTTGTTTTTTGCTAGTATATAGAAATGCAATTGATTTTTGTATATTGACCTTGTATACTGTAACCTTATTAAATTCACGTATTAGTATTAAATTTTTAATATATTCCATAGGGTTTTCTATATAGTTGAATACATCATCTGTGAAGAGACTTCTTTACTTCTTCCTTTGTAATATGGATACCATTAATTTCTTTGCTTTGTCTTTGATCTTAGGGAAAAACCATTCACCATTAAGTACAAGGTTAGCTGCACGTTTTTCTTAAGATGCCCTTTATCTAAAACTAGAACTACCATATGATCCAGCAATTCCACTGCTGGGTATATATCCAAGGAAAACGAAAACACTAATTTGAAAAGATTTAGGCACCCCAGTGTTCATAGCAGCATTATTTATAGCAGCCAAGATATGAAAGCAACCTAAGTGCCCAATAACAGATGAATGGATAAAGATGTGATATATATAATACATATATAATATATATTGTAATATTATATGTATATAACTCAGGCATAAAAAGAATGAAAGTCTGCCATTTGCAACAACGTGGATGGACCTAGAGAGTATTATGCTGAGTGAAATAAGTCAGACAAAGACAAATACTCTGCTATTGCTTATATGCGGAATCTAAAAAATAAAACAAACAAATGTGTATAAAAAAACAGAAACAGACTCACAGCTATAGAGAACAAACTAGTGGTTACCAGTGAGGAGAAGGAAGAGAGGAGGGCCAAGATAGGGGTAGGAGATTAAGAGACACAAAATACTTTGTATAAAATGAGCAACAAGGACATATCTTACAGCACGGGGAAATATAGCCATTATTTTGTAATAACTTTAAATGGAGCATAATCTATAAAAATATTTCATCACTATATTGCAAAACTGAAATTAATATACTATTGTAAATCAACTATACTTCAATTTTAAAAATTTTTAAAAAGATGCCCTTGGGAATTCGCTGGCTGTCCAGTGGTCAGGACTCCGCATTTTCACTGCCAAGGGCCTGGGTTCAATCCCTGGTCAGGGAACTAAGATCCTGCAAGCCATGCAGCACAGCAAAAAAAAAAAAAAAGTAAAAGACGCCCTTCATCAAGTTGAAGAGGTTCTCTTTCATTCTTACTTTGCTGAGAATTTTTAATCAGAAATAAATGTTGGATATTGTCAAATGCTCTTTTTGCACTTATTGAGATGATCATATGGTTTCCCTATGTTAGTCTGTTAACATAGTGAATTACATTAATTTTATGATGTTAGCCCAAATTTGCATTCTTGAGATAAGCCTAAGTCATATGTATTATTTTTATACATCATTGGATTCCAATTGCTAAAATTTTGTTTAGTACTTCTCTATCTGTACTTCTGATAAATATTGGTTTGTAGTTTTCCTGTGATTTTGGTGTTAGGGTAATGCTGACCTCAAACAATAAGTTGGGAATTATCCCCTCTTCTATTTCCTGGAAGCATTTGTTGAGAATTGGGATATTTTCTTCTTTAAATATTTTAAAGAATTCACCAGTGTAGCCATTTAGGTTTGGCATTTTCTTTGTCAGAAATATCTGCAGAATCTGTAGTGATGTCACTTCTTTCATTCCTGATATTGGTAATTTAAGGGGGTTTTTATGTTTCTCATCAATCTAGCTAAATGTTTATCTATTTTATTGATCTCAAAGAACTAGCTTTTAATTTCACTGATTTTCTCAATTGATTTTGTTTTCTATTGCACTGAGTTCTTCTCTAATCTTTTTTCTTTTCATTTGTTCCTTTTGGGTTTTACTTGCTATTATTTTTCTAGCTTAAGGTGGAAGCTGAAGTTATTGAGTCCTTTCCTTTTCTAATACAGGTATTTAATGATATAAATTTCCCTGTAAGTACTGCTTTAGCTGATTCCCACAAATTATAATGTTTTCATTTGCATTCAGTTCATTATACATTCTAATTTTTTATTTCGTCTTTTTATGTTTAAGCAATTTGTATCTTTATATTTAAAGTGGATTTCATGGATTCAGTACACAGTTGGATAAAAAAGATTCACTCTCATAATAAGGGTAACGACAACTTATACTTAATGCAATTACTGATACTGCTGTTTAAATCTACTATTTTACTGTTTATTTTCTATTTGTCCCATTTATTCTTTGTCCCCCTTTCTTCTTTTCCTTCCTTCTTTTGGATTATTTTCTATGGCTACATTTTATCATCTTTGTTGGTTTACTAGTTGTAACTTTTTCTTTTGTGGTTGCTTTGGGGTTTACAGTATACATTCTTAGCTTATAACATTCCACTTTCAGGTAGTATTATTCTGCTTCACAGTTAGTATAAGAATCTTAAGAGTAGTATGCTTTTATTTCCCTCCCCTCACCCTTGATGATACTCTTCTCAGACATTTCACTTTACATATGTTAACCACACAATACATTGTTATTATTTTTGCTTTAAATGTCTATTAGCCTTTAATGAAAATTTAAAATAAGGGAAAAAAGCCTTACATTTGTACACATATTTACCATTTTTGTTGCTCTTTATTCCTTTGCATAGAAGATTTCTATCCAGTACCTTTAACATTTCCTGTAGGGCAAAAGTCTTCTTGTGATAAATTCTTTCAGCCTTTCTAGGTTTGAAAAAGTTTTATTTCATTTTCAAAAGGTATTCTCACTAGGTACAGAATCTAAGTTGAGTTTTTTATTTTCAAAAATTCAGTATTTGAAAATTATTTCAAATATTTTGGGTCTTTTTAAAATTCAGTTGTATAAATCCAATCTCTATTATGCTATCTTGGCCAGAGGCTAAAATTCAATTGCAAGTTTCCCATTTTTACCATTTAAAATTTTTCGTGCTTATTTAGCTTTTAAATTCCATGACAAAAAAAAGTTTCATCTTTATGCATAAAGTTACTAAAATTATTTTATTTATCCAACCTCTTTTAATACACATTATGTGCATTTATAGAAAAAGGCAATAGGAAAATATTAACCGATTTAAATACAGCATGTAGCAAAACACACTTTTATGTCTTCTAAATCTGTTTGATAATGATGTATAAGAAAACCTGTTACAAGCCATAATGCTTTTATAACCTGTCAGGAAAAAAGATTATAGAAGCACTCCTAAAGCTTTAATACAAATGTATTCTCTGAGCCGCACTAGGACAAAGTAATCTGCTTTTATTTCTTGAAGTAATTATTAGTATGTTTACACTTATTTAATATATCCTTAAAATCGCTCATCACTTAGGGGAAAAAAGTTAGTAAGCTAGCTACATTTCTTCTTTTTTTTTTAATAGAGTTCTTTTAGTAAATACTTTCATCTCAGAAGTCAAAATTGGGCAGGAGTGCTATATACAAGGTACATAGTTTAAATCTTTGGGACAAAAGACTATAAGAAGGTAAACAAGCCAGTGGCCCTCCTAATCTTATATCACTAAAAATGTAGATCAGAGCAGGCAGATGTACACATCTACATATTATCAAAGAGGTGTAAATTCTTTTGACAATTAACCTTCCTGTTGTTTTTTTTAATTTTATTTATTTTATAGTAAGGTCAATAGTATAAAATATTACACACAACACACAAAGAATTAGAGAAAGTTAATGATATAAACCACAAAACAAAATAAACCACACCTCATTTGGGAGAAAAAAAATGGCGCTAATACTGTAATATTTAGTATGTAATATGAAATTTTCACTGTTTATAAGTTGAATTATATTGATTGAAACTTTATAGTATAATTTTGTATGTTATTAATTCATGAGATAATCAGCAGATATGCAGTTCTGGTTGAGTCTTATAAACCCTTAAAAGTTTTCATAAAGTGAAATTAGCTAAAAAATACTGACCAGGAGTAGAGATTTGTTAGAAGTATAATACAGTAACATAAATGCAATAGATATAATGTAATCTGTGCAATTCAAAATTCTGAAAATTTTCTTATCAAATGTACAATAAATAATAGTCATACTTGACTTCATCAAGTTAACAAAAAAATTATTAATCAACCTTGTGTTTTATTAGTCAACTGCTTAGAAACCCAAAACACCAATTAAAATTACTTTCTCCATAAAAATAGAAGGTATCTCAAACTCTTTAATCATCAAACATCCAAAAAAATTTGGAAGGCAACTGTCAACCAAAAATATTATGTTTAAAAGAGGTTATTAAAAAACATACATAATCTATTTTTTTTCCTGCACAATTTTCTTTTCTTATGAAAAAGGGCACTTAGTGTATAGCTAAAGCTTTCAGAAAATAAAGATTCTATTGGCTTTCCTCTTAGGCAGATGACACAGTGTACAGTTTTTAATACAAAAATATAAATATTTTTGACAGAAAAGATGAAATAGTGGTTGGTATACAATCCCATCACCCTTTTACTTGAAAAAAAATTTTCCCAGAGGCCATGAAAACAATACTGAATCTATATAGCTCTGTGTTGCCAGAAGCTTCCCAAATTACAAAACATTAAAGTATTCACTGAAATTTCAAAAGTGTGCCCGTAGTCTTTTGTTTTCTTCTCGTAGTCTTTCAATTTCTGCCACTAAACCTTCATTCACCGAGTATCTTTCCAACAAAGAGTGCATTTCATTCTAGAAAAGGGAAAAAAAAAGCTTTTAAAATTATTGCCATCTCATTTATTTGGCAAGCCGTTTTACATATTTTCAGCTATCATTTTTCTCAGGTTTGATTAAGTAACTAAATGATTTTTTTTTTAACTTAACCACCCTTACTACTTTGTTAATATAAATGAAAGAGCACTGGTGAAATTTATATATTTGGAAAGCTTATATTTGTACATTTCGGAAGCTTTTTGCTTACTTACTGCAAAAAAAAAGCTGTGAAAAAGTAGCTATCATACTTTTTTATCATCCTATCATATCATATCTTTGTAACTATCACAGGTTACAAAGAAGGGTGACTAGTTAAAATCTATTTTACTTATTAAATTTCTAAAACTCCCTGTTTATTTCTTAGCAATTAGATATAACTAAGTAAAAATACATCACCCCTTTATGGACTTTTTAGATCCACAGCTATGCTCACTTACAATAAAATATGTCAATACATACCAATTGCATATGAAACTGTTTAATCATCTCCACCTGCAAATTCACAATATCCTTATGGCATGCTTCTCTAGGGAAGAATGTAAAATATTTATTAGAATTATAACAATTTTACCAGCTCTAGATCATTCAAGAAAATGGCTAAACTCTTATTGTTTCACGTTACTGTTAATAATTATTATTACAATAGTAAAAATACCACTGCACCTAGTATTTATTTACTCTGTGCTAGGCACTGTTTCTTGTACTTCAGATGTAAGAATTCATTTAATCTTCACAACGAGGTGCAATTATTACCTCCATTTTACCAATGAAGTAACTGAGTCACAGAGTAGTTATAACTTATCCAATGTCACACAACTAGTAAATGGTGGAGTAGGATATAACCCCAGGCTGTCTACCTCCAGAACTCTCATTATACTACATTCCTTAATACAGAAATTATCATTAAGGAAAGACACAGGTTTATATTACAGTGAAATACAGATAATGCCCTAGGTTATAATGTTTTAACTATTATCAATGTTTAAGCTATCAAAAAAAAAAAAAAAAAAAACTTCCAGCAGAATGAAAAGAGCCTATTTGGGTGTAACAGAGGTTACTCAATAAAATGCAATTAATTCATGCCTACAAAAGCCATAAAAGTGGGAATTCCCTGGCATCCCAGTGGTTAGGACTCAGCACTTTCACTGCCGTGGCCCAGGTTCAATCCCTGGTCAGGGAACTAAGATCCTGCAAGCCACACGGTGCAGCCAAAGAAAAAGACATAAAAGTTATGAAGTATAACAATAAAAGGAACATTCAGCCACCTGCCACACAACTTATGGGCTAGAACATTACCAAAATCATAGACGCTTCCTGTGTGCTCCTCTCTGACTCCAACATTTACCTCTTGGGAGAAGCCTAAGAAAGAAGTCACTAGGCTGCTGAATTTTGTTTGAGCAAAGAAATGTTTTAAAAAGAAATATATATATATATATATATGTATGTTTGTATGTATAACACAGAATCTGTAGTCAGTCTATTTTCGTTGTGCTTGCTTTTGAGCACTACAAAAAGGGTACCATATCCTATGTAGGCTTGAGTAGTGGACATTTAAAAAATAATCCAGTATCATGTTTTCAAGTTTCATATTCTACATATCTGTAATTCACTGATTTATACTAGTGTGTACATTCTCCTGTCAATTTGAATTGTTTTCAAGTGTTTATTATTACAATATTGTTATAAACAATCATGTATATGTCTTCCAACCCACATGTGCCAATTTCTGTAGATGATATATCCAAGAGTAGATATGTTGAGTTATAGGTATGATCCAGAGGTACACTGCTCAGACTTACAAAATAACAGAAATTATTTTCCAAAGTGGTAGTATCAATGGACACACTCATCATCAGTATAACAGAGCTCATCTAGCTTTACATCCACACCAAGACTTGGTGTTACCAAGCTTTTTACAATATTTTCCCATCTACTGGGTGTGAAATGGTATCCCATTGCATTTTCAGTTGTCTGATTAATTTGTAGGGCTGAGCATCTTTCCTTATGTTCATATACCATTCCTCTTCTGTGAAATGCTTGCCTATGTCTTTAAACTATTTTTCTACTGAATGTCTTTTTTAAAAAAATTATAAGAGTTCTTTACATAATCTGGTCCTTTATTGGTTATATGAGTACTGCAGATAACTTTTGTCTTTTCATTTTATTAATAGTGTCCTGGGATAAACAATTCCTATTAATATTCTCAAATTTACTAACCTAATATTAATGCAAATTTATCAATCTATTTTTATAGGTAGTGTACCCTCTTATTTTTAAGTAACTTCTCAAACCCTGAAGTCATATATTGATATAAATTCTCTTACAATGCCTAAAATGTTTCCATTTACATTTAAACTTTTACCCTGTACGGAACTGATTTTTTAAATAGCATGCAACAGGGATATATACATTTCCTCTGTCATATATCACATTTCCATATATACATAGGCATTTTTTTGGGGGGGTGCCTATTTGATCCCTTTGGGCAATTTGTCCACCCTGTGTTAATGATACACTTTTTTTTTTTTTTTTGCGGTACGCGGGCCTCTCACTGTTGTGGCCTCTCCCGTTGCAGAGCACAGGCTCCAGACGCGCAGGCTCAGCGGCCATGGCTCACGGGCCCAGCCGCTCCACGGCATGTGGGATCTTCCCAGACCGGGGCACGAACCTGTGTCCCCTGCATTGGCAGGCGGACTCTCAACCACTGCGCCACCAGGGAAGCCCAATGATACACTATTTTAATGATAGCCTATCTATCTGACAAACTAGTCCCCTTCAACCTTATTCTTCTCCAGTGTCTTGGTTATTCCATATCTTCCTTCTTTCATATACATTTTGGAACTATCTCATCATCATCTTCCAAAAAACCCAGTTGGGATTTGATTGGAATTGCATTCAATCTATAGACCAAGTTAGAAGAACTGACAGCTTCATAATATCTTCCTATTTAAGTGTTAATGCTTTCTAATAATTTTTTTTAATGTTTTTCCACACACAGATCTTTACCATCTTTGGTTAGATTTATTCCTAAGTACCTTATTTCTTCTGTTGCAACTAAAAGATATTTTAAAAAATTTGTTTCTCTTCTGCTTTGAGTTATGACAAGAGCTGTATTAAAAAACAAACACAAACAACAACAACAAAAAGTGAAGGCATCGTAGAACCACTAAAGTAGCCAGGATTGGAGGGACCATGGTCTTGTAAAGAAGGCGAGTCTACTAGGTAACCTCCACATTTACCTCTGCTTTTCCCTCTGCGGGATGTGCTGATTCCATATTATGAGAAAAAGAGGCTGAGATGAGAGCAGTGGCCTGGAGTTTGAGACAGTCTCACTTGGTTGGGGAGTATTAGAATTCAGAACTCCCAAGGCACCCAGCACTGCAAGGTCCAAGATTCTGGAAAGGGGGTACCTGTAGAAAGTAAACCTGAATCTGTGCAATTTCCCCTCAAGACATCTTTGACTCCTAAGCAATGCCTGTACTGAGTTAGATGGCAGGAAAACAAACATAAAGTGGCAGCTAGGGCTTCCCTGGTGGCGCAGTGGTTGAGAGTCCGCCTGCCGATGCAGGGGACATGGGTTCGTGCCCCGGTCCGGGAAGATCCCACATGCTGCGGAGCAGCTAGGCCCGTGAGCCATGGCCACTGAGCCTGTGCGTCCGGAGCCTGTGCTCCACAACGGGAGAGGCCACAACAGTGAGAGGCCCGCGTACGGCAAAAAAAAAAAAAAAAAAAAAAAAGGCAGCTAAAGAGGAGAAAAGGTTTTGAGAGCCCTGTGATGAAGAATTGGAGGTTTAAGTTCGGGACCCACCAAGATAAAAAGGCCTGGTGAATACTCCAGACATTCAGCTCACATCTTAAAAGGGCACAGACTAAACCCTAGGAATAAAGGCAAACCAGAAATAAAATAGCCCTAAGAAAACCTAAAACCCAGGAAATGATCTGCTTGCAAGAAACTTATATCTTCTTTAAAGACAACAGAAATAAACCCACAGACTTCTGCTTAGGATGTTAGCGCCCCAGCCCTAATAATGAGAACAAGCCAGATAACCTATAAAATCATACATTTTAAATAAATTCAACTTTAAGAGTGCAAAGAAATCTAAATGAACTAAAATCCAGAAAATGGTGAGTCCCTCCAGAAGAAGAAAGACCCACAGTTGTTTTCATCCTAGACAGGGCAGCAGGGGAAGAAAGCTGCCATTGATAGGCTAAAGAGAACTAGCTGAAATTTTTATAGATTTTTAAAGGTCAAGTGAAGACTGTCAAGACAGTTTAGAATCCCAAGGAGTCCCAGCCGAAAATAAAGTCTCCATTCCCTCAACAACTTTTTGCCACAGGACTTCACTGAGTGCTCACGTAAAAATTAGGGGCAGAGCAGGAGGGCTGAGAGACAGCCCCGAGGGCACAGATGCACAGAGCCTGGTGAAGACTTAGGGCAGGGGAGAAGAACTGACAGTAACCCCTCTGAAGCACTCCAGGCCCTCACAGAGAAGTCAGCCTCCAGAGCTGAGGGAGAATGGCTAGCAGAGAGCCTCTCAATAGCCCACTCTGTCCCTCCGTTGTAAGGTACAGCTGGCAACACCTACTGGAGGCTGAAGTCAGAGCAGGTGGATCTGCAGAAATCCTCTGAGCCATTCTGGGTCCTCTAAGCAGAGGCTGCCTATGGCTGACAGAGGGGCAGAAGAGCAGAGAGAGGCCCCTGCCCATCCTCAATCCCCAGGCACAGGCACACAAGGCATGATTTCTTTCTACATTTGCCCCAGAAGAACTTCTCCCTTTCTGTGTTTTCAACATTGCTTTATTCACATTATATTACAGCTGTAACCAGACAATTCTGCCATTTTGCCCTATATATGCATTCCTGAAATATCTCATATATTTTAAAAAACTGTTTATGGAAAAATAATAGGACCAGATTTTTTTAAACGTGGTATGTACATATAACGGAGTATTATTCAGCCTTAAAAAAGAAAGAAATCTTGACGTGTGACGTGGATGAACCTGGAGGGCATAATGCTAAGTGAAATAAGCCAGACACAGAAGCACAAATACTGCCTGATCCCATTTATATGAGATATCTAAAACAGTCAAACTCATGGAAGCAAAGAACAGAATTGTGGGTGTCAGGGGTTGGGGAGAAGGGAAAATCAACGAGTATAAAATTTCAATACACAAAGTAAGTTCAAGAGGACTGCTGTTACAATATCGTGTCTATAGTTAACAATACCGTATATTGCACACTTGAAAATCCAAGAGGGTATCTCATGGTAAGTATTCTTACCACAGTAATACTGAAAAAGAAAAAAAAAGAAAAAAAAAAGAAAGAAAGTAACAGGATTTAAGGAGAAAGGACTTGGGCAGACCACTCAAAACCTATATAATCTTTGTAACCTGAGCACTAACAAAAACAATTAAATCCTAATAAAAATACTAGCATAGTTTAAATATTGAATAATCAAAGATTTTACCTTAAAAAAAAGTGAGGGTCATTTGGTAAAAGGGGAAACAAGATAGAAGAAAGGATTGGGGCTGTCAAGCATGGAGGCAAGGATAAAATGCCCAAAGATGGGGGAAAATCACAAAATAAGCACTTCCTAACACAAAGCACATAGCCAAGCCAAATTAAGAGGAAGGGAATAGGAAGAGATGGACATGGATAGGTGATTTGCTGCCTTTACCTGTGTTCATGTACTTTGTTTTGGTGGCTGTTACATGAACCACCAAAATTTCCTTATCATGTTGTCATTACTGCCCTATTTACAAATGAGTTAATTAACATCAAAGAAACACACATCATAGCAGCCCACACTATGTCTACCCTAGTTAAACTATAATGCTTTTGTGGGCAGATCATCCGTTTTTGTATCCTTAGTATCAGTACATACTAGGCACATTATAAATGTCAAAATGATTATTTTTCTTTAAAAATATATTTGTTAACATTTAAAAATTTTTTTCAAACCATTTTTAACATTAAAAAGAAACATGCACCAACAAAAACTGCACATCTTCTCCAACATTCTTGCCCATGGTATTCCAAATCTGAGCAAGAGTACTAAGTAACTAAAGGTCAGAAAAGGAAAAAAAATGCAAAAGATTCTAATAATTGAAAATAGCTTTCAAAATATATTGAGATGACAGGTAAAAGGAACCAGCATTCTAGAACATTCTTACAACGTTCAAAATTCAAAGAATGAGAGACAAGGACAGGTCCAGGCAAGAACTTTTTAAAATTAAGTATTACATTCTGATGCATTCTACTTGAAAATATTCAGAATTCCTTTAAAAAATATCTTTACTACATTACTGCACATAGCATACTTAACAGGTGATCTATAAATATTGTAAGAATCCCATTTGAGCTTACCAGAATCTGTCCATAGTTTGATGATGAAAAAGATCCACAATGGCAGCCAGCCTGCTACACCATCCTGCCAAGTTATCTAATAACTGCCCTAGGGAAATGTGCCTTTTCCTAGCTGATACAAAATAAACTCAACACTTCAAGATCAACAAAACTCATATTTTCTATGGTTTTATGGACCCCAGAACTTAGGCAAAAGTAGTAACCACAAACATAGTTACAGTTTTACACCTAATAAAAAAAGCTAGTCAAGGTCTAGATAATTTCTCAATTACCTAAAGTCATCCAATGTTTCCTGTATCATGTTCTGAATAAAACGGATTTGAACAGATGTCAATGGTGCATTTGGCCGATTATTTCCAATGGTATCAGCTATTTTTTCTGATAGTGAACTGGCAACTCCAGCAGTGACAGAAGATGCTATCTTTGGATCTAAAATTAAAAATGGACAAAATATTAATAGTCAACTTGGACTAAGAGACATCAAACACTTCTAAATATGATTTGGCAAGAGAAAACTTGAAAAACTGGTAAGAAACAGTGATCTTGTGACATTTAGAAAAATTCACTGTCTGGAATACAAATCTTAGAAACTTTCAATGACATTATTTCTAATAAGTCATTTATCTCTCTCTCTATCAATCTATCTACCTACCTACCTACCTACCTACCTACCTAAACTGCCAAGTGTCTAATGTAATAACATATGACAGAGGGATTAATCTTGAAGAATCTCTGAATCATTTTCTCTTACAAAAGATGAATGTGACAAGCCACACCACAAACTAGATAAACCAAGACTATTAGAAACAAACAGAAGGAACAGAGGAGTAAAGTAGTTCTACAGGCAAGGCCCTAGAGTTTAAGCTAATGCAATATATCCACAGAAATCTTAAAATATAGGTATCTATATAAAAGAGCTACTACTACACAAAGAGCTTTTTGTATAGGTAACTCTTATCGCTGAACCTAGTATCACTTTAAATGTGATGGAGTTTTTAGGGTCTCTGCCATGAACTCTATAGATAGAACTTTAATATGGAAAAAAAAAGACAATTTCAGGTACTTAATGACCCATTTTCAAAGGGTCCTATATTCCTATCTGTACCATAGTAGATCAAGACACTTACGTATTGGATTGAAAATGAAATTCACACCCAAAGAGTACCAAATCAATGTGGCTGAATTTAACATTTCATACCCATTTCATCGTCTTCTAGTAAGAGAGTCACACACTAGAGAAGTGTCATAAATTTTAAATTCCTTGAACTTTTTCGTCTATGATCACTCTCTTAACTTATCCTTTTCAAGTTAAATACTGGGAGTTTTCAACTTAGCACTCAAACATCAGGAAGTTTTATGAACTTACTTGGAGTTGAGGATCCATTGACTGGAAGTTCATATATAAACTGGCCTTCAATTTCTTTTTCTGGCTTTTCAAATTTCTCAGGACTTCTTGTTTGGTTGGATGATGGAGAGGTATTTAGATTTCCAGTTTCAGCACCAGAGATCAACTTTGCAAACTTCACATTTAAAATAAACAATTAATATATAAATTCCGGTTTTATCCATATTATCCATATAATTTGTATCTACTTTTCTCTTTTTTCCAGTAAGTACGGTCAGAAAAAGAAAGAATAGAAAGGTATCTTGAAGGAGAAAAAAATGTTGCTAGGGCCAGTGGCAAAATAAATCAACTTTACTAATCAAAAACAATTTCAATGATAACATGATAAGCAAAAGCTCATTTACTAAGAATCTGCAGTTGAATATCATTTAAAATGGCAATCACAGGCCAAAAAACTAAATAAATAAATCCCCAAACTCTCATGTGATAACTGGTCAGAAATATTTCAAAAGTAAGTCAAAAGACTTTTTTGTACTTCTTAAATGATCTTTTCAATATCATTCTAAAAAATAAAAATGAAAATAAACAGACATACTGCACAATAGACTCTATTAGATTACAGCAGAAGGTAATGATGATGAAATACCTTCTCAGCACCATCAATTTGCTCTAAGACTTAGAGTAAAAGACTTGACCACCAACTTGGTGCTTTGTGCTACAATGGAAATACATTCTAAAAGAAGTCAGGTATAAAATATTCTTACACAGACAGTTAAATCAAGTATCTTGTCTTAGGAAACAAACAGTGTAAGATTACACCTGCTGTTACCTCCAACATATCCAAAGACAGATTTCAAAAGTAATCTTCAGTTTTTAACATGTGACATCAAGATTTAAGAATATTTTCTACCTAGTAAGTGCACAGCACTGTCAATAATTAGGACATATCCAGTGGCAGCTGCCTGCTTTCTAGTGATGAGATGCATTATACTTGCTAGTGATAAACACACACAGTGAGTTCAATATCATTTATAGGCAGATACCTGCTTGAAGGAGTCTTTAGGTTCCTGTTTTCCCAGATACATTTTCTTAGATTCAGCTGTCAGATCATGATTTTCATTTTCTTCTTTCCCTGGAGACCCCATAAAGACATTAAGAGGACTAGAATGCAACACTGAAGTGCTTGAAGCTACTGGATTTTTTCTTTGAGGAAACACTGAGTTCAACTGTGGTAGAAAGTCAAGGCCTGAAAAAGAGGAGAAAAAAACTAGCACTTATATGGGATGTTCCCCAATCTTGGATATTTAAGAAAAGCACTTAACACAATAGACATGTTAATACGGTAGAAAGACATGGGATTTCGATTCAGAAGACAGGTTCACTTATCAGCTCTACCCCTTATTTCATTTGAGTTTTTGGGTAAAAGTCGTAAAACTCTATGTGACTGTTAAGTGATCTGTAAATGTGAATGATGATATCCACCTCCCTGAGTGGTGAGGCTTAAAAGAGATATTGTATGTGAAGATACATTGAAAACTGCAAAATACAATGAATGTTTTAGTAAATAAAAGTTTTTGACAAAATTGTTAATTTGGTATATGTCTGTGGTATATCTTGGTAGGTAGCCTCTAAGATGGTTCCTCATGATCTCCGCCTCCTGCCAAGGATCCATGGCCTCGTGTAATCACCTCCCTTGGAATGTGGGTTGGACCTAGGAACTTGCTTCTAACAAAGAGTATACAGAAGAGTGGCAGATCTCACTTCCAAGATTAAGTTACAAACACACTGTGGCTTCCATCTTGAGTGCCCTCTCACTTTCTCACACCAGCCCTGAGAGAAGCCAGCTGCCATGTTGTCAGCTGCCCTGTGGAGAGGCCCACAAAGGCAGGAACTGATATCTTCGGCCAATAGCCACATGAATGAGTTTGGAAGCAGACCCTTGCCCAGTCAAGCCTTGAGATGACTGCAGCCCTGCTGATACCCTAATTAAAACATCATGAGACATCCGAAGCCAAAGGTACCCAACTAAGCCACGCTTGGATTCTTCACCCACAATTATGAGATGGTAAGTGTTCTTTTAAGCTTCAAAATATTGGGGTAATTTGTTTGTTACACAGCAGTAGATAACACAAAATCACTTTTAACTTTGATAAAAATACTTCTCAACAGTTCTTACCATCTCCTTTTCCTACGGACTCATCACTTCCTTTGTTAACTACAGCATCTATAATAAAATTAGAAAATAAAATTTAAAAAATAGTGAAAAAGAAGCCATAGCAATTTAGGCTTCCTATTCGTTCCCCAAAGAGTTCAGGGACTAACAGTTTTAAGAAGAAAAATCTGAGTGAAGGTAAAGCTAGTATTCATATAAACTTCCCTTTTCATTCTTTTAGCTTCATGCATAGCAGCAAAGATAATTCTATGTATAGAGTCATTTAATGAGACAGCAAGGTATACCAGAAAAAGCACTGGAGTAGGCTCCAGAGACCTGTAATCCAGTTCTGCTTATACCACTGAATAGCTCTGTCACCTTGGACAAGACTTGGGTATAATTATGCTTCAGTTTCTGTACCTATATAATGGGGACAATGCCCCGACCATCTCACAAGACTGTCTTGAGGATCAATTGAAATAATGTAAAAATATTTTGTAAGCAACACAATGTTATTAAAAATATAAGGTTTCATTAAAATTTTTTCAATGGTAGAACATGTTTAAGAATATTTCAATATTGTAATATTATTCATTTACCAAATAACAACCAAAAATTGCTAACTCCATTTTAACAGATTAATAGAAAAATGGGCAAAGGTCATTAAAAAATTCACCAGAAATTCACATGGCCAATAAATTATCATACATGATTATCATATTAGTAGGACTATCATCCATCTCTCCACCATTCATCTATCTGCATGTGTGTGTTATACCTAGTAATCGCACAACACAGACACTTTTATATAAGTTAGTCATTTTTTCCTAACAAAAGCAGAGGTACTCTTATTTAAAAGATGAAGAAATTGAAGCACAAACAGATTAAGACTTTTACCTAAGTAGTGTTGAATCTTTGAGATTAAAACACAAATCTCTTGACAGTGAAAACCAGCACTATATTTAGTATCCATGTCTTTT
Organism: Orcinus orca; assembly: GCF_937001465.1. Lineage (NCBI taxonomy): Eukaryota > Metazoa > Chordata > Mammalia > Artiodactyla > Delphinidae > Orcinus > Orcinus orca. The sequence goes on along the minus strand of NC_064569.1, from coordinate 78,866,355 downwards.
TCTTATCAATAATATCAAACTCCAATAAACGAAGGGCCTATGGCTCAAACTCTAATCATATCTTTTTAAACAGCAAAAGCAATTAAAAAGGAATTTATATCCTTTATTACTTTCAAAAACCATTAAAAAGGATTTCATTTATAACTCAAACACTTTCAAAAAGCCCCTTCAATTAAAAAATTACTCCAGCGGTTCTCATAAACAAAGCTCCACAATTGGGTGCTAACCTCCAAAACCTTTCTCAACTCCAGCCCAAGCCACTTTTACCTCCTTTGCCCACATCTCTCCTCTCTTTACCCCTCAACTAGGTAGTATGACCTCTCTTCATCCTGAAAGGAATCCTTCCTCTTTTATTAGATGGAAGATAGCAATTTGACCGGGCAATTTGAGTCATTTTCAAGCTGGGGTAAGGCAGAAGACACTCAATAATTCTGTACCACTACGTATATATTTATTCTTTCTGCTTATGAAATTAGTTGAAGAAAATTTTGAAACCAGACAATTTTAAAGTAAAAAGTTAAATTTTATAAGATCATGAGTGGATGTAATAATTTAAACACCCTGCTACTGATGACATTTAGATTCACTCCTGTTTTTCAATACTATAAATAAACAGTAAACACACAAATCTCTGTGGGCTTCTCTGAATATTTTCTTAGGTAAATTTATAGAAATGGAATTAACAGGACAAAAAGAATGAATATTTAAGTCTGCCAAATCGTCTTCTAGAAATTAACCCATACTGTTAATAATACTGCTATTAGTAGTGAGACTATCCCAGTAAAGAAAACAGTATGAACATTAGCACCAAAATAGCACAGCCAAACCATGTGCCTAGTTCATATAGAGTGAACAACGATATATGTTTCTGTTTAACAAACTGGCAAAGGTTTTTTTTTTTGTTTTTTTTGGCTTTTTTCTTTTTAATGGCAACGTCTACTAGCAATGGGGAGTGTGTGTGTGTGTGTGTGTGTGTGTGTGTGTGTGTGTGTGTGTGAGTGTGTGTATGTGTGTGTATGTGTATGGTACTTTCATATATAGTTAGTGTAAAAGATGAGGCAATCTAACCCCCAGCCATATTTCTCCATGAAAACATTTAATACCAGTTAAATACTAATAATCAAAGAAACAAATTTTTTTATGTTAGGAAGATATTTTTTGCCTATCAAAATATCCAAGATTTGGGGAAGATTTATTTAGAAGTAGATACAAGTAAAAGATTGCCTATGGAGGCAAAACTTCCTTTAAGAAACTTCTGTGGAAATTAAAATGCTAACTTGAGAGCTATTTGCTTGGTTCCCATGTGAAAATTACTAGCATATATTTTGGAATGATAACATTTGAAATATCTGGGCAAAGGGGAAGATACCATCTCAGGGATTGAGAAAATTAGCAACTGTCATGAACAGAGTGAGACTGAAGCTATTATCCACATCTTTTAGCCAGAATAAAAATGTCATGACGACCCAAGCAAGAGGACATGATCCTCTGATCTGAACAGACTTACCATCTCGGATAGGTGAGAACATGTCACCTAAACTACTTTTTCCAGTATCATCAAAGCTGGAGAAATCCTGGGTTTTCCCACTCTCTGTTTCCTTAGATAAAATATCTGTGTTTATGCTTCGAGGCAGACCTTATAGAAATTGGATATAAAAATAAACATTTTTATTATTTCTCATAATAAATTTATCATGAGAAGCTAGGCTCTAAAAATGAATGCCTTACCTATAACATCGGTAACACTACAACTGTGGGCATCAGGAAAGAAAGCAGAATATAACAATAGCTCAGTTAAGCATCCTTTTCATGGAATGAAGGGCTCCTCAAAAGCAAATAACTTATTTGCTCATATAACACCACTTTTTAAATCTACTTTGATAGAACTTTTCTAAATAATTCATGTACTTTTCTTAACTTATTTTTGTTAGTGACTGACTCACTGTTAGGATCATCTACCAGTGATTAAAAAAAAAGTCTCTAAGGCATATAGTACAATGCCTAACATATAGCAGTTTTCAAGCAACGTTAGTTTCTTTCCCCAGCTTGCAGTGAATGGGTCTCTTTTTTCCCCTTTTTATTTTTTTCTTCACTAACAGTGGGAACCTAACACTGCTCTCAGCGTTACTGACCTTAAATGACTTCATTAACCTTGGGATAGTTTACTGAGAGGAAGGAAACCAGAATACCAAACTCATAAAGAATAGTACAGTAGACAACAATAAAGAGGCATGCAGTTTACTTCCTCTCAGTATATATTGCATGACTTTAGGGCAAGGACGTTATAATAGGAACTCTGCAGGCTCAGTAACTTCTTGCTCATTTTTGGGTCAAGGACTGAGTTCTAGAGATTCAAGAACTTTGATGAAATCTTGGCATTTGAATCGGTAGCATATTACTGTCTTACATTTTTAAAACTGTTTTATTTGCCATCTTGGTCCCAAATGAAAACTGAAAAGCCTGGGATAAAAACAAAGATTAGCTTTGTTCACAATATTCAAAAATGTCCAAGCCTGGCTAATGAAATAAACCTAATAACCTCACAAAAGTTATGACCAAACATTTGTACATCACTGTCATTGAAGGGTGTTTATACCAAGAGTGTAATCGGTTATAAAGAAGAAATTTCTCTCCCTTTTCTAGGTCCTCAACATGTTTGATGCATAACTCTAGCCTCTGGAACTTTATGAAATAGAAGCTTGGTATCATTTGAAAATAGTGCTAAAGCCTTATTTTTCTCTTCTTAAATGGCTGTTTCCTACTGAAAATGAGCACTAGCAACAAGTCTGTAGACAGCGGTTCTTTTTTTAAAATATATTTATTTTTTTTTGGCTGTGTTGGGTCTTCAAGGCTGTGCGCAGGCTTTCTCTAGTTGTGGCGAGTGGGGGCTACTCTTCGTTGCGGTGCGCAGGCTGCTCGTTGCAGTGGCTTCTCTTGTTGCGGAGCATGGTCTCTAGGCGCACAGGCTTTAGTAGTTGTGGCATGCAGGCTCAGTAGTTGTGGCTCGCGGGCTCTAGAGCGCAGGCTCAGTAGCTGTGGCACGCCAGCTTAGTTGCTTCGTAACATGTGGGATCTTCCCGAACCAAGGATGGAACCCATGTCCCCTGCATTGGCAGGCAGATTCTTAACCATGGCACCATCAGGGAAGTACCTGCAGAGGTTCTTTTCAATAACTAAATTAGTACACCTTCAGTAGAAACCATACGAACTTATTTCAAATTTTAAATTTATTTTACACCATGCTTAAAGTAATAGCAATAATGATGATCATAACGACAATATTAGCAACACTATAATTTATTGAGTGCCTACATGTGCTATGCCCTTTTGATACATTTTCTCCGATTTTCACAATAACCTCAAATGTTAAATATTATCTATGGAAGAGAAAAATGAGAAAAAAGCATGGTTAAGAAAACTGCCTACTAATAAGAACCTGCTGTATAGCACAGGGAACTCCACTTCGCTGTACAGCAGAAACTAACACAACATTGTAAAACAACTATACCCCAATAAAAATATATATATAAAAAAGAAAACTGCCTAAAGTCATCCAGGCAGGAAAGTGATAGATCTGAGACTGAAGTCTAACATACTCTCAATGTTTCACAGGGGGACAAATGTACATGTGTGTGAGTTGAGAGAGAGAAAATGATGCAGCAAATGTGGTAAAATTTATAAAATGGTGAACCTGCTCAAGGATATACTAGAACTCAAGAGTTCTTTGTATTATTACTGAAACTTTTCTGTAAGTTTGCAATTATTTCCAAATAAAATCAATAAACCGAAATTTCTCCTTGTGGGTGCACAGTAAGCACGCATTTTGCCAGAAACTGCTAATCAGCCAAGAATTATCATTAACTGGTGGCCCTGCAGACCCAAGTCTTCCACATCTAATTAATGCTGCCATTGTTACACATAAACTTCCTTATTAAAAACTAAATGACAGACACTGAGACTTCAGAAAGTTTACAATAAATGAGAGAATCTTTATTTTAATTTTTGAAAATTATGAATAAAATAAATAGTAATTTTTTAAACTAACACCAATTTTCATAACATAGTTAATTCAACATCTTGGCAAACATTATTTCTTCTTTTAAACAGATAGCAATAGTATTAGTTTCTAGGAGTTCTTAAATAAGGACCTTATTATTTTTCTACATAATATATAATGATTTTTATGTAAGGATGATATAGATATTCAAAGATAATTTATAGTGAATATACTTATTATATTTTTAAAAAAATTCTACACTACCAAGACTAACAAATTAAAGTTTTGCTTATACTTGGGAATAGTAAACTCATATTGAAAAAGCACCAACAAATATTTGTGCTCAATTTAAGTACTTGTCCTGAAAATTCAAAAAGACATGAGTACATTCATTTCTGGTAAGAATACTTTAGAGACATACTGGTATATCATGTAGACTTTTAAAAATATGTTGAAAGTGACAGTATAGCATAACTTCTTAAAATAAAAACAAAAAGGCTTTCAGGAATTTAGGGAATTACGATCTTTATTGTAGGCAAAGAATATCTTCTACAGTAAGTATGGGGAAGCTTATCACCATATTATACCTTCACAAAGTCTAAATGAACTCTTCTTTAAGAACTGTTTCATCAATACGATTATCAGAGTAGAAGAAATTCCTTAAAAATTTCAACATTTTCATTTATTTTTATTTAACAAATGACTAATTTATGGCTTAATATGTGCCAGGTACTATTCAGTACTTAAATATATTCATTTCATCACCTGACTTACTTTCCAGTCTGAAAATTGAAGTATAGGGGCCATTAATAGCTTTTTCTTTTAAACTGAGATCAAATCATAATGAAAGCATCAAAGTTTCATATTATCTACTGATTAATCTAAAAGCACAATGAAAAGTCATCTAGTCTGTAGCGGTACTTCTGAGAGGGTATTATTCTGTTTTTAAAATATCTTACAACGGAAGTTCAGCTAAACAGAGTAAGTGAAGTACCTTTCATTAACCTTTTAAACATTTATAGCTAAAGTTAAATTTTTCACTTTTTCAATTTTCACTATCTACTAATAATTTTACCTAAATACTCAAGTGAATTTAAGTTCTAGGTTCTTAAAGAAAGTGATAATGATATCCATTTGGGGAGGAGACAGGATGGGAACTCCAAATACTATATATAAACAACATTTACCTGCTTTGTCTTGAAGAGCAACTGTTCCTTTCCCCACAACTGCTGTCGTGGCCTGTGGCAGAACTGTGGCAATGGAAGTGGTAGCTGCTTCTCTGACAACTCCAGAATTCTGGACTCCTCCACTAGCAGTGCTCACGTTAACAGTACGTTTGTTCACAGCTGTGGGCTTATTTGAACAGCCTTTATTTAAACCTGACTGAAACGGAAGGGAATATTTAAAAGATCAGGTTTCTAATGCTCCACACGAGACATTAATATTTCATAAATTCCCTATTAGTTTAAAAAATATTGTTTTTCCCTTAGAAATCTTAAGCTTGCTGGTGGATGTGAGAGTTTCCCTCTGAACCATAAAAACCTTTTAATATTTTTGAAGAGAGAGAAATGTGAAAAGCGCAAAAAAAGTTTTAAAACTAAGTATCAAATGGATTTGTACTAAAATTATTTACAATGCTTTGATATAAAAATTATTATGAAGCAAAACTACACTGTGTTTAATTGACAACATATGATTTCTATATTCTGAACTAGATTTATTTAGTAAAATTAAAAATGCTGAAAACAAAGAAAATATCTTACCTTAGAAAGGACAGTGGAGTACTGAAATGCTATACATTGCACAGATGTCTTATGTGCACTGATGGTTTTAACTGGTGATTTCAACATCCTTAAATCATATTGATATATTTTCCCACGGGAAGCTCCAATAGCCAAAGTGGCTCCATCAGGCATGAAATCTACTGCAGTTAGAGGAGCGTCAGCCACTAAAGTTTTCACTAGCCTTTGGAAAGGAGAGCAAAGTATATGTAGATATGTGAATGTATATATATAAGCTTATACGACATATAAACAACTGTAAACCAAAACCAAAGTTACTTAGATTTCGGCACAGTTACTTGGAATACCCATCTCATATGTTTGTTTAAAGCAGAAATGCAGAATTAGACCTGGAGACATTTCTCCTACAATGGCATGTAAAGGAACTGCTAAGCACTCCATCCTATTTTTCTATTCACTTCCAATAGATACAATAGATTCTACATCTTCTAGAAACAGGACCTATTTCTTTGAGTAATTATTATTTTGGCAGTGAACGTGATAGAATTCCTGCATGTTACTCCACAAATAAGGGCTCTATAGCCTCAGGGTTAAGGAGGCTCCAAGTATCCCCTTTCCATTTAGTGACCTGCTTAGGCCTCAAGAGGATTATGACCTTTGACAAGGAAGCAGCTGCTACTTTGCTCTTGGTTATGCATCTCTTGACCCAAAAGCTAAAAGGATTCATGAGGTTTAATCCCCCCAGAAGCTAATACAGAAGTATGGATACTGATCTGCTGAAGCTGAACTCCTTGCTGGAGTGTCAGGTATACGAGAGGAATGGTTTACTGTTAGGGTTCTCAGTAAATTAGTTCAAAAAAGAAAAGAATAAAAAAAAAAAAAAGAAGAGTAAAATAAGTAACAGAAGACACCTCTTGCAGTCTTGCAGGTTTTTTTTGTTTTTTAAGCTAACCAAGCACACTTATAACTGTAAGAAGAACAAGAAGGCATAACAGACCTAGATACTTAGAGAATTATGTACCCTTTAGCTCTATATCAGTGGTTCTCAACTGGGGGTAATTTTACTACTTTTAATTTGGGGAGTACTACTGACATCTAGTAAGTAGAGGCCAGGGATGCTGCTGAATATCCTACAATGCTCAGGACAGCTCCCCACAACCAAGAATTATCCAGCCCAAAATGTCAACAGTTTAGAAACCCTGCTCTAGATAATGAATTAATTTTAAAGCAAATTAATCATATTGCTTTAAAAATACACAAATTTAGTTGTATTCTGAAAAAGAGTAATATGCATGCATGCTAAAATAAAGATGTGAAATCATTAACATGCTACCCCTCAACATTCATCATCCAGAAGTACTCTAAAGCAGGGGTTCCCAACCCCCAGGCCACGGATGGGTTCGGGTCCGCGGCCCGCGCTGCACACAGTAGGAAGTGAGCGGACTGAGGGCGAGCGAGCAAAGCTTCATCTGCTGCTCTGCACTCGCATTACGGCCTAAGCCATCCCCCCACCCACCACCCCACCCCACCCCGTCCACAAAACCGGTCCCTGGTGCCAAGAAGGTTGGGGACTGCTGCTCTAAAGAACACCCATATCTCATCTAGTTTTTTCTGCATGGGAAAAAAAAGAAAATTCTACCTTATTAGATAACAAATACACAAACTTTACATCTTCTAACATTAATCAGAGGTCTATACAAATCACAAATATGGCTGCTAATGAAAGAATTATTTGTTACTAAATTAAGAAATGAGCATGTTATACTTACTTCTTACTTGAAGTGTCATAGAGAATGATTCTTTTATCCAAGCCTATAGTTACAAATAGCAATTCATTGACAGGAGAAAAACAGATGCCTGAACCTGGAGCTTTATGTGTACTGTCAAAGTTATGGTATGGACTCTGACTATTCACATCCCAGAGAGTTACTATTCCATTATCCGAAACACTGCCCAGTAGCGACTTCTTAAACAAGGAATACTTCAAGTGCCGAACAGACTATGAAAATAAAAATAAATTTTACGGAATTGTAAGCATACATAAGAACATTTTATATAAAGTATAAATATGGCCAACCACATTATTCACAAGGGATTTAGAACTTCTCTGGTTTATCGCATAACAGGTTTCAATCATGACAACCATAAAATCATTTAGTGGGCTATAAGATGACCCTAAGACATCTTAATTCTAGTAACTGAATATTTGTCATGATTTTATTATGTTGGAGTAGAGTTACCTCAGTCACCTCTTTTTCAGAAGAAAAATACAATATATTGAGGTAAACTACATTAATTCATCAGGATTAGAACATTCCACCTAAATAAAAGGCCCAGTCACAGTCAAATCATGAATAAGTATAAGGGAATGCTGGTAGAGAATAAGCAATAATATTTTGCATTTGTTTTCAGTATATATTTTTGATATCTGGATATGCTTGAAACTGATGTGCTGGCAATTCAACACTTGAAGCACAATAAAAAATTAACTAAAACACAAAGGGGAATTGGCAACACTCTAGACTGGGGATGGACTATATACCCATTCTTTCAAAAGCTTTGGCCTGAGGGCAACGCTAGCCTTTCTCTAAAACACTCATCTCTAGAGGCAGTGGAGACATTCTTTCTAGTTTCTGCTGGACAAGAATATACAAAGATCCAGTTTGAGTAAACAGGTCTTAGATTAAAACTGGATGAATTTTATCTACTTTTACTAAAATGTTGCTTTCAAACTTGACTGATATTATCATTTATCGTGCTGAGAATTAAGTATTTTACATTTAAGCTATTTTCCCCCCACACAGAAATAGCAATGTAAGTATAGAAATGAATATTAAGTAGAATCCACAAGAGTGGGAAACTAGCTATAAGACACCTTCAAACAGTTTAGTTATAGTCCGGAGTCAAGCAATGAATCATGTTCTAGATGGCAGGTATCAACTACACATATAGGTCCCAGATAAAACTGCCACAGAACAAAAGTCAAACCTGAGGGCTTTTTGTTTGTTCTATCTAATCTATCACACTCCAAAAAGATTTAAAACCACCAGCTTTTATATATTAAAAAACTCATATTCTACTTCTAAGATGTTTCAAAATAGTAAGTATTAGCCCTCAACAACAAAAAAATATTTAGGAATAACATAACACAAATTCTGTCTAAGGAAACGAGTATTTGTAACCCGACACCTCAGGTAAGATAATCACTACGGTCAACCATGAAATTGGGCTCCTCATTTTCATATGGCTAAAGTACAAACAAAATTTTGGTTTATATTTTCCATTTTTGTTGAGGAAAAGCATATTCATTTGAATAGACAAATCTTTCCTCTGGTCTACACTCAAGAAAAAATAAACTACATGGACCTTGACTATATAAAAGATATAGAGAGCCTTAGTGAATTATAATGTTTGCAGAGTCATATACCAACCTACCTAAACATAAGCAAAATATTAATTTGTAAAAGACTTCTGTAGCATTTTAAGAGTTCATATAGTTATAGCCCTTCACATAATCTAAATTTGGATAAAATGCACAAGCAGAACATTAAAAACAAAACATCACCATAAAATCATAGACCTTCTAGATACTCAAAGTTCATAAAGTTCAACCTCTTAGGCACAGTAGTAATTTGCTAAAACATCCTTAAAATACGGGCCATCCAAAATCTGCTTGAATACAGCAGGGAACAAGGAGCTTACTGTTTTATATACAGTAGTCCCTACCTTGTCCACAACTTCACTTTCCATGGTTTCAGGTATGTACCGTGGTCAACCACAGTCCAAAAATATTAAATGGAAAATTCCAGCAATAAACAATTCAAAAATATTAAATTGAGCACTAAGTAGCATGATGAAATCTCACTCCAGTACGCCAGGATACCCTTTGTCCAGGGTATCCTGCCCATTAGTCACTTAGTAGGCATCTCAGCTGTCAAATCAACTATCAAGGTATTGCAGTGCTTGTGTTCAAGTAACCTTAATAATGGCTCCAAAGTGCAACACTAATGATATTGGCAATTCAGATATGCCAAAGAGAAGCTGGGTGCAGTGCTTCTGTTAAGTGAAAAGGTAAAAGTTCTCAACTTAATCATAATAAGAAAAGAAAAAAAACTATGGTAAGAATGAATCTTCTAACCGTGAAATTATGAGGAAGGATAAAGAAATTAATGCTAGTTTTGCTGCGCACCTCAAACTGTGAGTTATAGCCACAGTGTGTGATAAATGCTTAGTTAGGATGGAAATGGCATTAAATTTGTACAGTAAGATATTTTGAGAGAGAGACCGCATTCACTAAACTTTTATTACAGTATATTGTTATAATTGTTCTATTTTACTATTGTTGTTAATCTCTTACTGTGCCTAATTTATAAATTAAATTTTATTATAGGTATGCATGTGTAGAAAAGCACATAGTATATACAGGGTTCGGTACTAACTGCAGTTTCAGGCATGCACTGGGGGTCTTGGAACGCACCGCCCACAGATAAGGAGGGACCACTGTAAAACTTAATAAATAATTTAAAATGAATTTAAGTCAAAACCTAAATTCCATACATTGCCTCAAATTCTGTGGACCTATATGGCAACTCATTTAGAAAAGAAAAACAAGACTAAAGATAACCATAAATCTTCCTCTCAGATGAACCTGCGTTTCAAGTAGAGCGAAACTCTGTATGACTTGGGTAAAAACTTCTTAAACTCTCCAAGCCTCAGTGTTCTCGTGAACAACACAGAAAACACTTTTGTTTGCCTGTCAAGGTTACTTTAAGGATTAAATAGCATTTCTGCAAAAAGCCAGGTACATAGTAGGTGTTGCTACTATTCTCACAGGTTCATGACTCACACATTCATTCATGTACCATACATTTGAGCATCTTTTACATATAAGTTTTTAAAAGACCCTTAAGTAGCCACACTGGTTTCTGTCAATAATTCACCTCTAACTCTTTGATAACAGACCTTCATTTCTGAGCCTTCTACATCTATTAAATCATCATCTATTTAGAATATCAAGAGAATATCTAATGATCCTGGATAAATGAAATGTTTATCTAAATTATATTTAAAATAAGTATTAACTCATTTTAGTATCAACAGCATTTGTTAAGTCCCTATCTTGTTCCATATTCAAGATATTTCTAGGAAAAATAACAGCCAGCCTATAGGTCATATTTGCTGACCCCTGCTATAAATATTTGGAAATGTTTCTTTAAAAAAAAATCACAAAAAGGAAAAGAAAAACCATCCATAATCCTACCACCTAGAGAAAAACTGGTTAATAATTTGGAGGATATCCTTTAAGTATTTTTCTGTGTATATGTATGTTTGAGTTTGAGTAAAGTACCAACAGCAAACTTGGGACCATACTTTATTATTATAAAGTTAGCTGTGTTATTAATATCTTCTACTACATGATTTTAATAGCTGGATAATATATGAATGTACGAGTATATCAATTTATCTAAATAATCTAATGATGGACACTTAGGCTATTTCCAATTTCCAAGTACCCTGACTACTATTATTTTTAAAAATTGCTACTTTATAAAAGAATTTGTATTTTATTGTTGTTCACGCTTTAAAGGTTCTCGGTTGAAAAATGCTAAGTGACCATTTGTCGTCCTTCTTTTGTGAACTGCCCATTAATCTATTTTGCTTATTTTCTATTGGGCTATTAAGATTTTTAAAATACTAATTTGCAATTGATCTTAATATAATAAGGACATTAATGCTCTCATAGACATAAATATTTTCCCCATTTTCTTTTCAACTTTGTTGGTTTTTATCATCTTGCTTTTTGTCAGATTTTAGATTTTTATGTACTTAAATACATCAAACTTGTCCCATGACTTATGACGTTGTTCCTACACTTAGAAAAGCCTCCCCTTCACAGAGATAGGAATGTACATTCACATTCTTATAGCTTTATAGTCTCTGACACATATATGACTATATATATATATGCATGTACATATACAAACATACATACATATACACACTCGTAAATATACAGTATCCGTTCAACTCCATTCCTCCCTCTTCTTCATTCCCAGTGTCTTATTTCAAGCACCAATCATCTGTCACCTGAGCTACTGCCCATTTCCATTCTCAATGGCTTGCTATCCATCCTTCACACTACTGCAGCAATAACCTCTTCAAAACTGGATATCTGAACATAATTCTGTCTTGCTTAAAGTCCTTGTAACGGGAGAGCTCTGAGAAGACAGAGGTTATGATGGTGGCAGAGTTTTTTAATCTCCCTGAATCCCCCCATTTTTGTGTGTATGTGTGCACAAGCAGGCCTGAGACTGCTTATCTTTAGAAAGTCCTGCTTTCAAGACTGGCCCTTGGCTGGAGTCTTGGAACTTGGATTTTTGGAGGGTTCCCACCACCCTAGCTGAAGAGAGTGGCTCACCGACTGATAAGAGTGGCTCACTGTGCCTAAACTGTTTGTGCAAAAGATATGGTTTATGGCTGAACCATGGCTGAACACCTGCTTTCCTTAGTAGAGTTTGGAATTTCGGTACATGCTAGGTAGAGGGTGCCTAGGTAACCAACCTCCAACAAAGTCCCTGGCCAGTGAGTCTCTAACAAGCTTCCCTGTAGACAATGTTCCATACATGTTGTCACAATTTGATGGGGAAATTAAGTACATCCTCTCCACTGAGATAACACTCTTGGAAGCTTATACTTGGCTTCCTTGGGACTTCACCCAATGCACCTTTTTCCCTTTGCTGATTTTGCTTTGTATCCTTTCACTGTAATAAATCATAGCCATGTGTATGACTACATGTTGAGTCCTGTGAGTCCTCCTAGTGAAACATCAAACCTGGTCTTGGGGAATCCCAGCACAGACAGTGAGTAGAAGTATGTGAGTGTGTGCGTTATGTGTGTGTGTGTTTTACAGATAGATAGCAAACCAAATAGCAGAACTAAAACCCCATGAAAACATTTACAACAAAACTAGACTATCAGGTATCCCCATGAGCCCCAAAATACACACTAGTAAGTCAAACATTTAACAGCCATAGTCCTTCATAGTATTAGTATCTGTGCAAGAGGAAGCAGAAGGAAATTACAGGGACTGAGACAGATCTGAGAACAGGAAAAGCCCCAAAGAGCCGAAAGGTTTTCACAGGAAAGCATGGTGACCAATTGACAACATCAGCTAGACCAGGAATATCCAATGCATTAGTGGTTCTATGCAAGAGGTTTGCAGAAAGGTCTGAAGGGCTAGAGCAGTTTAGCTCCAATGAACTCCCAAAACTGTCCAGCCAAGGTATCTCCTTCCCAGGTCAGGGCACCATACTGAGAAGACACTACTAAGAGTGGAAACAAACTGAATGGGATGGAGTCAATATAGTTGAAGGAAAGTGAAAATTCACATACAAGTACAGGAGTAGCACAAAGCCAAGCAACCTCAGAAAAGTTAGAAAAGATGCCCTCTAAACTCCATCTCTGTCTAGGAGTTCAGGGAAACTGACTTCACAGATAAATCCCATACAAAGTTACTATGAGAACAAAGAGAATAAGAAGAAAGACATTCTCAACAGATGACCAGAAAGACAATAAAATGATACAAGACCTTAAAAAACAACATAAATCAGAATTAGAAAACTCAGAAATGAGATGTCAGAACTTGGAAAACAATTAGCAATTTTAATCCTTTTAAAAATGCAGGCTACATTATGTAGCCTTCATTAAAGGTAAAAGGAATACAGAATGAATAAATTCAACAAATAATACCATAAAGATAGGTCAAAAGGAAAGACTTTTTAAAAGTCAAAAATAAGGAAAAAGTTAAAAATGATTTGAGAGACAGTAGTAAATCACTGAAGATAAGAAGATCCAACAAGGAAAAAAACAGAGATAAAGAAAACATCAAATACTAAAAACTATAATTCAAGAAAACTTCCTGAAAGAAGAAAAGATTTGAAACTACATGTTAATTGAGCATACCATGTACCTATGAATAACAATACAGAATGACCAACACCAAGACATAGTCTAGTAAAATTACTGAATTTTAAAGGAAAAAAAAATCTTTTGGACATACAGGGAAAAAGAACAAGTGACTTATAAGAAAAAAATACTTAAATTATCATCAGACATTTGAGACCAAAAATGATAGAGTAACACACTTGAACTCCTCAAGGAAAGAAAATGTGAGCCTGCTGCTACTGAGTTATGTTGAAAGAGAATTTGTAATCTCAAAGAAAAAGTCAAAGCAGAAAACATACACTTAATATTGGAAACAATATTAACATATGTTACTCGTGATTATAAAAATATGGAAAACACCTAAAGTACAGAAATGTTTAAATATGCTGTGGCATTTGAACAATGGAATATTATGTAGCCATTAAAAATTATAGTTATGAAGACTAGCAATATGAGAATACCTGGGACAGAACACTAATAAGAAAAAGCAGAAGACAAGATTGGACCAACAGAATGATTATAACTTTATGGACGGAAGACAGAGCTATACAGAGAAACTGCAAGAAAACATTCTTCAAATCACTTCCTATTAAAATGTAGAAGAGAAGAACAAAAGGAAAAATTATACTTTAAGAATATATAAACATATGGAAGTTTATTTTATGCCAACATGTCAATCATAAAACTGCTCAAAAACATAATATAAAGGCTAGAAAAGTATACAAATACTAAAGAAATATATAAAGAGAATCAAGAACATATTATACCATAGTATACAACTGTATACCAACATTCCCATATAACATAAAGGAAACCACTATTCTTGATATAAAGCTTTGTAGTTAGTCAAACTATTTGAGCGCCAAAGTTCAGGTGTAAACAAAACCAGTCAACCAAGTTAACTAAACTGGAATTAAATTCATTCTTGATAAAATAATTATTTTTAAAATGTAATTAATAATTATTTACCAGATCTCCATACTCATAAGGCTTATTAATACTTACAAAAGCTATACCTAAAATGTCAAAAATTTAACTGAAGAAAATGGACTTATTTAACATATACTGAAAAATGCTATATTTAAAATCTCACAGACATTGCATTTAAAAATCACTTTTAAATCTAAGAAATCAATAAAATAGATCCACTTTTTAACTGCTTTCAAAAAGGGTACAGTCTGAGAAAGGCAACACAGGTTAACCTATTTGTGAGCCTAAGCTGCTGAACTTGCCAAATAGCGACTTGCAATTAAATGCTAAGGAGTCTGTCAGCCCTGGCAGCTCTGCAGAAGCAGTAAGGCTCTTTCTCCCCTGCAGACAGACACTGCGATCCACAAAAAACTAACAGCTTCAATTCAGCTCAGACATTTCAAAGTAAGATTCTCAATATATTCAGGCAATCTCATTTCCAATATGAAATTCAGTATAATGCAGATTCAGTGAGACTCCATGGTTTTGTCACTTTTGCTAAGAAATCAATTTGATGATTTTTAAAGATTTCAAATTCTTGATTGTTCACAGAAACAAAAATAGAAAATTTTAATTTAATCATTATATGTGCCCTACCTACTATTTTTCTCAAAAACCCAAACCCTATAGTAAAACTGTCAGTGTAGAAAATGGGCTGGGTGACAGTGTATTGGAATTGAATTATGTCAATTTTTAGACAGACCTGAAATTTTTATGAACATTGTTTAAATTAAAAAAATGAATATTTAATATACTTGAAATCATAAATGAATTGTGAGGAATCTTAATAAAAAAAAAACCTCCACAGATTTCAATTATGCTGCCTGTAAAATGGAAACGTAAGTATACAAAATCATAACTGTGACTTTCTTCACTAAGAAAACTGAGACTGCATACTTACATACAAAGAGGCCAAGTGGTATTTCCTAACCCATGGCACTCTGCTTTAATGCTGTAGAGAAAAATGAAATAATATAGTACACGAAAAATATATAAACATTTGTTCCAGGAAAAGGGAAAAAAACCAACACACTCCAGTTCGATTTCTTCACCTTCTTTAATGCTCTCCTTATTCTAAGTTGCTCTAAAACACAAAATATGATTACTGAGGTCAAGTTACAACTGGTTAATTAGCAGGGGTTTGGAGGGAACACATTAAACCTAAAGATGTTCAAACCAGTTTGCAGAAGTAAATCACAAAAGCTATTTTAGTAAATTAATATGATTATTCATTAAAAGTTCACACTAAAGTTCCCTAATCTCCACATGTTAGGAACTATGTTAGCATCTCATCTAGACCAAAAAAAAAACAAAAAACAAAAAACACCAAAACCAAACAAAACCCTGTTGAAAGTATATTTTCATTCTCACTTGACAGTTAAGGAAAAGGAGGCTTGAGAGTTAAGTCACTTGCCCAGGCTCACACAGCTAGCTCTCCAAATAAATGTGGGATTTACAATGTAGAGCTATACCAAAAAAGCTTATAGAGATGCCAACTGCCCAAACAAGAGGCACCAAGAACGCGAAAATCTAGGTTCTGGTTCATCTGACCTTGCACAAGAGATAAGCTTTGAGCATTACTGTTTTCCTAAACTAGAAGATATATTCAGTTTTGCCATGCAAAGTAATCAATGAAAAAAATCCTTTGAAAATCAACAATACAGCAACCTGTCACCTAGAATTTAAAAAAATTTTCTTCATGCGAAGAAGAGATAAGAATAAATGTTGGACTCTTGCACAAAGTGACAAGAGAATACTGCAAAGTTTCCAGAAGTTTGGATCCTCAAATCCTTATACATTCAGCTGTCTCTGAGCTAGAAAGAGACTCAAAAGGAAACAATGCTACCACTCTTCAAGAGTCGACCTTCAGATCAGTCAGTTAAGAATCTTGTGATCAGAAAGTCCTGGAATCTCAGTTTTCTCACTTGTAAAATGAGAATAACCTATACCTCACAAGTGAGTAGCAAAGAACAAATGAGAAAATGTAATATAAAGCAATGATCACTATACTTGAAACACAATAAATGGTAGTAAGAATTCTACAAGGTGATATAACCTCTGCCTGAATGCTCTCTGAACCCTCTCACCACCTACACTCACCCCAGTGGCAATCGGATGGACTTTGTAATAAATAATGTTGGCATAACTATATACCTGTATAGAAAGATGAACCCCATCTCACACCATATACAAAAATTAATTTGAAATGGAGCATAACAGACATAAATTTAAGAATTTCTGTTCATTTTTTTTTAAAGGCATTAAGAGAGTGGAAAGGCAAGCCGTAGGCTAAAGGAAGATATATGCAACGTGTATATCCAAAAGATGACTCCATCTGGAATACAGAATAAACTATAAATCAATCAGAAAAACAGAAATAACCCCAAACAAAAAGGATAAACAGACTTGAACAGTGACCTCACAGTATATAAAAGTGTGCCAACTCATTCAACACAGAAAAATGCAAATTAAAACCACAATGAGATACAACTACACAACCATCAAAGTGGTTAAAGTTAATTAGACAATATTTGGTATAAGCAAAAACGTGGAGCAACTGGATCTCACATACATTGCTGGGAGAAGTAGACAATGGCACAAGCACTTTAAAACCTTTCTGGCAATTTTTAATAAAGTAAAAATTGATGCCTACCCTAAGACCCAGCAATTTCACTCCTGAGTATTTACTCAAGAGAAATGAAAACATATATCCATGAAAAGACTTATATAAGAATATTTATAGTAGCTTTCTCACAATAGCTACAAACTGGAAACAGTTCATGTGTCCATCAACAGTAGAATGGATAAATAAATTGTGGCACATCCATATAATGGAATACTACACAGTAGTAAAACAGTATGAACTACTATTATTCCATGCAACAAAGCAAACATAATGAAGACTAAGAGAAACCAGACACATATAATTCTTTTAAGAAATATGAGGCAGTGACTGGAAAGGATTAAGATTCTGTATCTTGATTCTGGTAGTATGTAGTTACACAGGTGTATGTATGTATAAAAATTCATCAAGCTGTGTATTTAAGATATATGTACTTTATTATATGTAAGTTATCTCAATTTTTAAAACTTTAAGATTTTACACACAATAAGGCCAAGAGCAGTAACCAAACCTAATGTTTTCACGACTATTCCTTCATCTTTTGTTTTAATAAGAAAACCCTCTAGCAAAATACAATAAAAACTGAAATCTAAGAATATACATGGTAGTATATGACCTAATATTTATGTTACTGAAAAGTCAACCCAGAATTTATAAATCTAAATTTAGCATGCTTCTAATATACCAAAGAAGTGAGGAGGAGAAAGAGGAAAAGAAGAAGAGGAAGAAGAAAGAGAAAAAGAAGAAGAGGAAGAGGAAGGAGAAAAGAGGAACGAGGAGGAGAAGATTACTCTATTTCTTTAAAAAGCAAGGCATCTGAACACTAGATACGATTTTTTTCCAATAGTTCCAACTTCTGTGGGCTTAGGTTTTATGTCTCCATCATCATAATAACCAAAAAAATTACAAAAACAAAATATTATTTCCTATTTTTATGACAATATTAATACATTCTCTGTGGCAAATCACTTATCCTCAACCATAAAATGCAGAAAGTGAGATTACCTCTAAAGTCTTTTCTCATTCAAGGTTTCTATGATTCTAATATTCAACTAATCAAAAAATTCTGAGTTCCCTAAATGCCTTCCAAAATAAAAGCCAAAGTTTGGTCTGGCATTCAAAGTCCCACTTTAACACTATGTTCCTGCTTACCTTTCTAATCTTTTTCTCACATTAGCCCTATATAAAACCCATACGCTTTCCTTTCTCCTTGTTTTTCTTCATATGATTTCCTCCATATAAAATATCCCTCTCCCAAAGTTCTTTATTAGCCTATTAAGATCTTTGTTATCTTTAAATGTATTCATATACTCATATATTTATTGAGGATCTTTTCCATATAAGGCACAAAGTTAGACAATGGCTGAGTACAAAGAAACAAGACACAGTTCCAACTATAATGTGGACATGTAAAGAGCTAACCCTAATACAAGCTAGAATCAAATAACTGTCAGAGGCCAGTTAATATACTAGTAAAACAAAACAAAACAAAATCAGTTATAAGCCTTAGACCCAGATGAAATCCTCCCTCCTTCAACTTTCTCTATTTTATTCCCAATCAGACAGTCTTCTCTGTTCTGGATCACCATGAGACTGTTTTTCATCAATCTTCCATAAAATCATTTATATGTACATCTCTTTTATTACCTCAATACATATGAAATCTGAGAAAAGACTTTTTTCTGTACATTTTTAATATCCATTAAATTTTCCTTAAACACTAAATACTATTCAAATAATGATTTTAATGCTTTTCAAAATTGAAGAGCTCCCATATTTTATCTAATAATACTTATGGCCAAAGTGATTACAATAAAAAGATTAAAAGAAGTTTCACCTCATTGGAAATTCCTGTGGAGAATTTCATGGAAAGTTAGCCAAGAATTAGATTTCTTGAGAAACTGAATATATTCTTTTAAGAATTTTATAGACTAATTTTTATAAAGAAAAAAAATTCAATAATTGACTAATTTTCTTCTATAAAAATTTTCCCTAAATACTCGTATTAACCTGAAATACATAAATATGCTTTGATACTTTAACTATCACATACTTGAAACAAACAAACAAGAAAACTCAATTTACCCTGTGCCTAAATATTGGGTGAGCCAAAAAAGTTCATTCAGTTTTAAGTAAAAATAAAAGACATTTTTCATTTTCACCAAGAACTTTATTGAACAATGGATTCATTAACCAAATGAACTTTTTGCCAACCCAATACAATTATTCCATGTCCACCAAACAGAGTATTTATGAACCTAAGTATCTGTCTTGTAGCTGACATAGTTTAAGCTATGCGACACTTCTATAATGTCATAATTAATATCCATGTTTTGGGCTTAATCTATTAACAATTATCTGTATTGTTTATACATAGTTAAGTTCTAGGAGCATGTTCAGTGGCATAACCGAACTCATGTAAGCACCATCATCTAGTATGAATTAGCTTTTACATACTACCATTAAAGAATAGCTACCTAAGTTTGAGTAAGCTAAATGCAAATTTAAAATACTCAATTTTAAAAACTCAAATTCATTGTCTTATGTAAGGTAATTTAAAAATCTATCTTATCAACTTTATTTTGAATAAATCCATACTGTACCTGGTTACTACCATGGCCAAAAGGAGTACTAGATAAATTAGTGGTTACACTGTGCAAAATAATTTCACCACTGAGAGATCCAGAAGCAATGTAGCAGTCATTCCAATTATATGTTACACAAGTTACTTCATCTTTATGATCCTGAATGAAAGAAATGAAAGTAAATACAGTGCCACACAACCTTCAAACAGCATAGTTCCACGGTTTTTTGTAAATTTCATGTTTTGTAACTATTATGTATTTGTCAATCTAATATATGCTTTAACATTTTCCTCAAATAACTCCCAAAAAATTACTCAAGTGAGTAGTAAACTATCTTTTCAGGGAACAAAGATTTATTTTTCATAACCATAATAATGGTCAGGCACCCTGAAACAAGAGACAAAAAGGAAAGGTAATTTTCTAAATGGCATTATGTCTACCTTAAAGAATTCACTTCCACTGACAAGTAACATTTATTGCAAGTTGATTATTATGAGAGTCCCTGCCCTTGAGAATATTACTGTTCAACTGAGAAGACAGGACATTTAAGTGAACATGCAAATGGCAGAATGAATGCTAAATGAGTGGCAGAGGCAAAGTGTCAGAGGAAAGAGAGTTATCACTGTGAACTGAGTTGACAGAGGAAGCTTTATGGAAGACAGAAAGCTTGAGTTCAACATTAAAAAAAGTAATAAGAGGTAAGTTAGGGGAGGAGAAAGAAAACTGACACTGCAAAATAGAAGAGAGCAAAAAACAAAAGCCCCAAAGCCAGAATGAGCAAAGCATGTTTGAGATTTGATGGCTGCTGCTTCCATCTGCTGAGTACCGACTAAGGCTGGGAGTTTTATATATTATTATTAATCTTTAGAACAATCATGGGAGGCAAGGCCATTTTCCCCATTTGATAGATGAGTTAACTAAGGTTAAGAAACTGTGCAAGCTCACAGAACTGCCAGTGGTAGAGCCAGGATTCAATCCAGGTCATATTCCAAAGCTTATTTTCCTCTCATTATACTCGACTGTCTCCCAAATCCAAAGGGGAATCCACTTTGAGGAAATAAAACTGTTCAGTTTTAAACAAACTGAGTTCACAAGGACTATGTTTTCCAAAATTAAATTAGAGATATCTAGCCTAGGAGCATAGTGATCAGCATAGTTTTTAAGTTTGATGTCATACCTTAATAAGATAAACAAACCAACCTTTGTATCTTGTAATTAGATTAATGTAATATCAAGAATAGTAGCTATAATATTCCACTTATTTTACAACTTTTTCAAATGGTCCTTGAAGCATGCTGGGAAATGCCTTTACATTTTACTGCTTTTTTAAATCAAACAAATGTCATCCTGAGGAAAAGAATATCTGATAAGAAAGGAAAAAGGAGTGGACATATAGTGCATCATTCCCATTTGAGAAATTATAACGTGGGGTCCAATACAATTTCTATGACTTTGTAAAGAGGCAGGTGTGTCTTCCTGATTTCAACTGTGGAAAATAAGTCATTCAGCTGAGGATGGAAAAATGAGTAGAATTTTGCCATGTAAGGAGGGATGGGAATAAGTGATGCTCCTAAAACGTGTGACACTGTGTGACAAAATTGGCCACAGACTTCTAATCTCTTCTCAATTCTTTAAGATATTCTTTAGTCATACTAGGTATATCCCCCTAAACAGCTTTAATTCAATTATTTCATAATTTAAAATATTAAACAATGAATAGTATCTGAGTGTGCCTCTCATCTTTGCCCTTACTAGTTGCTTGACATTGAACAAGTTCTTTAA
The DNA here is from genome assembly GCF_937001465.1 of Orcinus orca. NCBI lineage: Eukaryota > Metazoa > Chordata > Mammalia > Artiodactyla > Delphinidae > Orcinus > Orcinus orca. The sequence goes on along the minus strand of NC_064569.1, from coordinate 78,844,713 downwards.
CATCTCTGAGTCGGAGTTTCTCCATCTGTACTTAGGAATAATACTACCTGCTCTGCAGAGTTGTAGAATAGATAGAATAAATATGTTAAGCACAGTGGCTGGCATGTCAAAGAATTCAATAAAAGTTAAGTATTCTCATTATTGGCAACTTTTCAATTTTCCTGAAGACTCTTCAAAGTTTAGTTAATACTTAAAATAATGAACTTCCAAAAGTAATATTTTAAACAGCAATCATAAGATTATATTTCAACTTAGCTAAGAGAAAACCATTTTCTATATACTATTTCTCTAGTAAGAATTAACTCAATGACATTAAGATATGTAATAAAATTATAATGATCTCTGGTATTTGCTTCAAAATACTCTGAAGGTCTGAAGATGAGAGAGTAGATGAGCACATAAATAAAACAATACTGGCCATGAGTTGATCATCACTGAAATCAGGTGATGAATACATGGATGATGAGTTAAAGGAAGTTCTTTCTCTGTGTATATAGGTATGTGTGTGTATAGATAAAAATATGTTCAAAATTTTGCATATTAAAACTTTTTTAAAAGACATAAAAATTAAAAATAATTTAATAAATGAACTTCCAAATATTAAAAAGACAGAAGTCCAAAAAAACAATTGCAACCAGGGGCTTTCATGATGATTATTTTCATTTTCTGAAACTGCAAAAAGCTAACTATTTAAAGAAACACTAACTGTAAGTTGTAAACCATTTTAGAAACATTTCATTACCGAGATGAAAATACATACATACAAACTGTAGCAGAGAACTAAGAAGCCATATCCCCAAATACTGTCATCCCAAAACCACTCTCATTATTTCAAAGTGCCTTAAAAAGATCTCTAATGACAACAAACCATATTTTTTTTAAAATGAAGTAAGTGGTTCACTCACACGAGAGCAGGCCAAAGTGAAAAAATAAGGAAAAAGTTTTAACCCCAGCAATATAGCAATATAGTAACATATGTGGAGGGAAAAATAAACCAAAAAAATTGTTTTTGGCTACACAGCATCTTTCTTTTCCCTAACAAATCTCACTTCAATTCTGAAGCAGCTTATTTTTATCATAAAAGCTCAAAATTAAAAGTTTGGTAACTATTACTAATAAACATTGTGGGATACCCATTTCTGTAAGGATTAAAAAAAAAAAAAGTTGCTTACCTTAAGAGATCGATGAACTCTTTTTGATTTTAAATCCCAAATATTAACAGTGTTATTTAGGCCTCCGCTTACCAAATACATTGATGTTGAATTTAAACTGACACATGTCTGCTTTTGCTATTAAAGAAAAAAAAAGTCACATTAACGTAACAGAGCCCAGAGCTGACTTTCAAGTCTCACCCAACACTTGGTAAGCACATGAAAAATATTTGTTGAGTTAAATGCTATAAACATGCCAATTCTTGTACTAAAGATTCACCTCTCATTATCTGTCACATGGATTCAATAGTTTGCAAAGTGTTCAAAAAGGCTTTAAGGAAATCAACCAGATTCAAGATTCATGTTCTAGTCCACAGAAACGTGGTGACAGAGGAAGCTTAGGAAATACCAGCAAGTCTTGGGCTCCCATCAGGGCTTACTTGCCCTTAATATTTCCCTTTAATAAAACCTGGTCTTAGACTCCCACAGAATATCTCATATTAAAATCAACCCACAGCTCAGAAAATTCTTAAGGTAGAGGGAACTGTAAAGAATGCCTAGTTTAAAACCCTCATTTTACAGAAGGGCAAAGTTTTATAAAGAGGATAAGATACTAGTCCAGTGTCACAGCAAATCTCCCCCTAATGGCCCAAGTCTCAAACATCATGTCATCAGAACCTAACTCTACACTCTCCCCCACCACTGTAAAGGTCCCATTCATCCAGTTCCTCAAGATAAAAGTCCAGAATTAACCTTGATTCCTTGTTCTCCCTCTGCCCAATCTATCAGTAAGTTCTCTAAACTCCAAGCCTAAAATCTATCCCACATGGGCCCCCCTTTATCTACTGTCACTGCTAGCACCCTAATCCAAACCTTGACAAAACACAACAGCAGCCTCCTAACTGGCTGTCCTGCTTCCACTCCTGCTTCCTTACATCCCATGCTCCGTAAGTAGAGTGACCTTTAAGAAATGTAAATCAGATCATGTGTCTCTCATTTAAAAATCTTCACTGGCTTCCAATCACACCTAGAATAAATTCCGAACTCATCATTAACCTGGCTTTCAAAGCCCTATTCATCTGTCCCTTCTTACCTGGTCTCACCATTTTCCTCCTTATCCACTAATTCTCTAGCCACACTGACCATCTTCCATTCCGTAAACACTATATTTGCCTCAAGGCTTCTACACAGCTAGTCTTGCCTGGAAAGTTAATTTCCCTGAATCTTGGCTTGAATGGCTGCTTCTGGTCAATAGATATCAACTTAAATGCCACAACTTCAGGAGACCTCCCTTGGCCACTTAACATAACTTGCTATCTCAATATCTTATTTTAGCTCTCTGCATAACAACTTATCACTATACTCAGTATTCTGTTTACTAGTTTATTGTCTCTCAGCAGAATGTCAGTTTCCTTAGAGCAAAGACCATATCCATGTTCAATAAATATTTATAGAACAAACGGCTAAAGTACAGAGGTAACCAAGTTTTTCTCACAATGATTATCTATGAGTGTCATCTATCTGGTAGTACCATCAGTAACTATGCTACAAAGAGCACAGTATTGCATGTTTTTCTCTATTTAATTTTCAGATACACTGCATAGTTACATTAATTATTCTCACCTCCACCTGAATACCATGAGGGGAAAAAAGAGAAATGAATTCCAAAGGGGACATTTTGTGACTTAGTTAAAGGTTAAAAGGCAAACGATGCAGGTTTAGGCAAGTCATCTCACCTTTCCGAGCCTACATTTCTACATCTGAGAAACGAGAGATGAGGACCAGATCTACTGTTCTTGAGAGTCCTGCATCTTCAAAAACATCCTCTGCTCAAGAGAGCACCAGATTCTTAAAAGGGTACAGATAACCCCCTCTCCCTCCCCCAAGGCTTCTTCCAGCTCTGAAATTCTGACTGAGTCAAAATTATTAACACATACAAAAATATCAGGAGCACGTTCCATCAATGTTTCAGTATGGTCGCTATAATTCTCTTGCAGGTCATTCTAGGAATTGACTTTAGTCTAAACAGACTAGTAAAAGTTAGAATCTGGTGATCATTGCAGATCAGGACAGTGTGCTAAGAGCTATAAAATAACCTTTAAAGAAAACAGAGAAGAAGGGCCTCCATCAAAGATCAATATATTAGGATTCTAATCATCAAAAACCACTCAAATTATTCTTAAGGGCTCAGAACAAAACCTGTATTTATAGCTGCTTACCATAATGATAGAAGATCTTTTTATGTTAATAGATTATTAACGTAGCTAATGAACTTAAATAATTAATGGAAATTGAGTGCTTACTACAGAAATCCTGTACCCTAAGACACAAGCAATGGGTGGAATTTTAAAATCTGAAAATAACATCAGGTCAAATTTCTAGGCTATATAGTAGCCTATCGTATCCATTATAATACTGTTAAGACCAATATGTCTACTTTAAAGAGGTAAAATACAAAATCAAAGAAAATAAATATGAAACTTAATAAAGTTCCACCTTAAAAATAATGTTAAAATAAGTACGACAGAACCTTATTTTCCCAATGAGCAAAGGTCTAATATCTCAAATGGTACATAAGTAATAGGACTTGGATCCTATGAAGCAAAGGTTACCAACACACTAATATGTTATAAGAAATTACTAATAAAGACTAAAAAACCAATGGTTGTAAAATATGTTTTGTAAGTAAACCAAAGCAGATTTAAATTATAACTACAATGATCTCACTTGCATCAACCTGCATTCTGATATGACTTAACTGTGGGAAACAGAACTACAGCAACTAATGTAAAATATTCACAAAATCCTTAAAGTGGTGTCACACTTGTAAATATCATGTCATTTTTATATTTTACACATTGACAACAACAAAAAACGGTCCCAAACTGGTTCTAAGGCAACGCATAAGAGAGAGTGTGTGTGTGTGTGTGTGTGTGTGCACGCATGTGTGTAGACAGATAGATAAATAGTGGTAGAGGTGGAAATCTAAATTGTTTTGATGTTGATATTTAACTCACAAATGTTTGCTGCCCACCTTTGACATGATCTGAAGATCCAAAGATGACTAAGATGTTCCGCCTGTTCTTGAAGAGTACAGTTTGCCTTTATTGAGCAGCGATACTCTCTGCCTCAATTTCACTTACTGAGGTTGATAGGCAAACGTCATTCCTACCCTTAGCAGACATTCTCTCCGCCCCAGTCTCTTAATATCTGTGGGCTGGAACTGATGCTGAGATCAATCCAACAGATACCTTTAGGAAAGGACTGATAGAAATCCTAAGTCCTTTTTACGTTAGATGAGCTTATATTCCAATGCTCTGCTGTGTTCTACTCCACTGTAATTGGAGTAGAACAATTATTAATCGGGCTGCCTTATCTACTCCAGTGTGTAAAATTATGACAATTCATAATGGTTTAGAGTCTGCTATGAAAACTATGAAATTTAAAAAAAGAACAAGCTACCAACTAACTACTTATTCCTTTTTATTTAGATCTTATTTAAAATGGAAATAGCTTTCAAGAAGTGTATGATTGGAAATAAGAAAGCCAGCATTATCCTGAATCAGAGGGATTAACTTATAAAACTAAAGGGTAAGAACATATAGTGAGAGCTTCATTTAAATGCTCTGGGACCAAAGCTCTGGGACAAAGGCATCCTGTTGCAGGAGAGCTTGGGGAGACTCAGGCAGTACCATGTGGACAGAAGCTAAAGCAGAAGGCTACCATCAGATAAGGCTCTTTAGCTGATGGTCCTGAGCCCAATGTCAGCAAAGGTAGGGCTACATCATTAGGACTCTTTTGCTCAAATCAACTCAGTGACCATGGTGGAACATCATCCTGAAAAACCACAGCAATACCAGAGAACCTCCCACAGAGGGGAAATGGAGAAAGTTAACTGCCTAGTTGACGAAATGAAGTCCTTGATTGCTCCCCTAGTACCCAATATTATTTTACCTAAAGATGTTTCAGTAAGCACACTTATTTAACCTTTAAGTGTTACTCTATTATTTTAAGCTCAGGTTAAGAATAACGCTTTTAAACACCTTCATATTTAGTTGCCAGCACCATAATAAATAAGCAATTACAACCCAAGCAAAACAGATTTTTAAAAGTTAAAAAAACACTTACCCCTTCACCAAGCTCTAAAAGTGGAACAGGTTTACATTTGCAACTTGAAACAACTATTTTGTCACCACTGGAAGATGCTGTCACTAGAAAGTTATCTAAATGAAGAGTTATGGAGAATCGAACAATCCATGAGCAGCTCTAGCACTCGACCATCATTATAAGAATTGAGATGATAAAAGCAAGCACACTAAGCAACGAATATAGCTGATACATTAGCTTTCAAAACTGGCTCAGATTACTAATTACTAAGACTAATTCTCTTTACTACTACTGCAGGGAAGAACCATCCTTTCTGATTCTGCTATCACTTGAAAGCTATTTAACCCATGTGAAATACTACTCCATTTTCAAAGAGTAGGCCAGAAGGTCTAATTTTATCCTTCAAGAATGAGAGCATGATAAAAGCAACATCAGGGAAATATCAATCAACCTTTTCATCTATAAATACTGTTTAAGACAGCTATTTAGTAACGCAGTGCTTGATATCAATTTAAGCTAGGAAGCAAATATCCACATTAGTCTCCTATTTTTCTACTAAGAGATAAAGCCTGATATTTTCTCAGGATGGAATTTTTGTGATAGAGTGTTTTAATCTTAAATGTATTAAGAATATTACAGTATATGTAGCAAATATAAATAAGTGTGGTTACACAGCAACTATGTTATGAGAGTTTTGACTTTATTTCAATTCAATTAAATTCAAGTTATTTAAAATATAATTTTAAATTATTAAAATAAATAATTATTTAAAATTTAATTTAATAATTTAAAATTATAATTTCCTTATTTTACATAAATTATAAGTGGAATAATCAGTAAACACAAAACAGTGTAAGTATTTTAAAACTAAAATGACTAAATACAATAATATAACCAAGACCAAGAATCTGATTTTGAGTCAAAACAAATTAAAATATCAGAAGTTTAAACCTATACTTTTAACAAGCAAAGTCTTAACTGCATTACTTTTGGATGATTTACATAACATTCAGATATTTTGTGAACATACCATGGACTGTAATTTTATTATGATATATGATTCAAACAAAATCACTTCCACCTACCTAGATATTACAGCACTGAGAAAAATAAATCATTTCCCTTTCCTTGGCTTCTTCCTATGTTTATTGTTACTTTTCTCCTTAGAATATATTAAAGAAAGGACTGAGAGAAAACAATACAAGAGGGTACTCTAGTTACTCCTTTTATTTCTCATGTAGTTTTAGAAATCATGAGAAAGTGAGGAATATTACCTAGAGAACCAAAAAAAAGAAAACTAATCTCCCTGGCACCTCACCATCAACACTGTCCTTGGGATCCATGCTAAGTGGTCCCTAAATCTCTGAGTCTGGGAATTCCTTGGTCTTCAGTAACTAACCTCTATGGAAGGCTCTAACCTTCTAACTAACTAACCTCTATGGAAGGCATCAAAGCCTCAATAGGTATAAAACTATACAAAGGTTTTCAGTGCACATGTACTTGTACAACAAAACTATACAGAAATAAGACCAGTTTCCAAAAGTCATAGGACACCATCACATAGTTACATCAGTTTTGTTGATAGAGCATTAAGTGGTTTATCAGTAAATGTATCAACTCCTAATAAAATTCCTTGGAGGAAAAAAATAATAAATCTCATTAAGAACTGCTACTTTTATGCAGTGAGTAACAAGGAAAATTAGGCTCTAAACATAATAAAAATCTAATAGAAGGAACCTCACACATTTGTGACTCTTTTTAAAACATCTTACCCCACTCTACATCTAGAGTCCTTCAAAAATGCAGTCCCTTCACCATGAGTTTGATTAATAAAGCACCAAAGTTATTTATTTTGATACTTTAATACAAAATCAAGGAATGATGAAGAGGTAAATTTAATTCAATAAGAAAATTCATCATTTTTGTTATATATTTGCAAGAATAGTTAGATTGAGCATGAAAACTTCTAATGTTTTTGTTCATGAATCATTCATATTTTAAAGCTTTGATATTTTTACTTTCATCAGGAAGCAGAATATTACTACTTTGATACTGATAAGATCAGACACATGTTAAAGCTTAATCTGTTGTTTAAGAAATAGTGTATGCGTATGAGTTCCACAGGCGAATGATTATTTCTAGCATACCAAGTATACAGAACATTTTCATACAAAAGGTGGTAAGAATACTTTGTTTACAGCAGTGGTTCACAACCGAGGGTGATTCTGGCTCCCAGGTGACATCTAGCAATTCTGGAGATGATTTTTGGCTGTCACCACTGGGGCTACTGGCATCTGGTTGGTAGAGACCAGGAAGGCTTCTAAACATCCTACAATGCACAGGGCAGCCTCCATAACGAAGCATTATCTTGCCCAAAATGTCAATAGTGAGATACTGAGAAATCCCTATTTATGAGTTCATTTTATCCACATCTAGGAACTTATTAAGACAGGGAGGATGTCAATCAGAAACATAAAAACCTTAGGAAAGTTCAATCTAGATAATTTTCCTGTCTTTTTGGGAAACAAGACTATTTTCATCACAGATAGAAAGGAAGAGAAATACAGAGAATACATCAGTAAGATGGGAATGTTTGACTATTTTTATCTCTTCCCTCAACCTTTGCTTCTGCCTTCAAGTTCTGTCTTTAATTTCCCAACTACAAATATCCAAACACAGATACAAAACATCATTCCAGAACCTTTCAGAACTTTTCCCACCATTACCTACCTTATTCCATTTGATTCAATAACAAACTGTTAAAAACAAAACTAATTCTATGATCTGCCTCTAGTAGCTAACATATTTTTAATAGCAGTGTTTTTCAATGTAGTGAATTGCAAATAAGTTTTTAATGAAATTAACAGAGAATATCAGTGTGCATCATATGACATACTGTTTACTAAGTTCCTATTTCACAGCTATGCCAAATATATTTCTCATTATGGATCACATGCAAAAGTTTCATTGATACTGGTTGTTTAACCTAACAAAAAAGTGGTTGTTTAAAAAAGAAAAGGATACTATTGCTGCTCCAACACACTGAGCTGATTCCATGTGGTGATGTGTGTGGGTTGAACTTATCCACCAATGTCATAGATGAAGCATCCCATATTTTAACATCATCTCCCGATGAAGCAAATCTGAGGTTTTCCTGCATGACTGCACCTGCAAATAGTTTAAAACAACATATTTTAAAAACAATTAAGGATAGGTTTTAAAAACAAGAGTTAAGATGAGGCATCTTATCTAAAACAAGTGGCTCTACTCGTTCACTTTTGTCTCAGAGACTGTGCTCACCACAAAGTTTTTGGAGTGATCTCTCTAAAACATAAACCAGATCATATTCTCTTAGCTGACCTTTCCAATGACTCTCCAGAACAATTACAATGAAATCCAACCTCCTTAGCGTGCCTTACACAAACTGGTCTGCTGTAACATTCCTACCTCTCTTTCCCAGGGCCACCAAACTCACTGGCCTTCTTTCTCACCTCCGAGTCTTTCTGTTTGCAGCCCCATCTGCCTGGAATGGTCTTTCCCGATTTCCCAAGGTCATCTCCTTCACATCATTCCAGTCTCAGCTCATGTTTCTTCCTCAGAAAGGCCTTCCCTGACCACCATGGCTAAAGCTGCTCCACACCAGTTGTCCTATATCCCATTACCCTGTTTCATTCTTTATGGCCCTTCCTGCTATCTGCAGTCTTACTCTCATGTCTGACTCCCCTTGACTTGAACAAAATAAAGATCCTTAGAACAGGGATTTCATCTTGTTTACTACCAGTCTTGAAACATTCCTGGCACACAGCTGGTACTCAACAAATAACTGTTGGATAGGTAACTTCCTTACCTTTTAAAAAATTTATGATAAACTGTAGTACTCCTGCAGGTCAGAATCCCGCCATGGCAGGCTTTCCAAATAAGTCTAAAATTAGCAAATACAGCCTAAGAAGATGTCACTAAGTCCCTATACCAACACACAGTCTACAATGCCTTCGCTTGTATTATCTGTTCACAGTATACAGTTCAAACACAGAATTCTGACAAAGTGATTTCATAAACCAAGGCAGTCTAGAAGACAAAAGGCAAGTAGTAATGCATGATGGGTAAGAAAAAAATGCTGAGAAATACCTGGGAGAAAGGGGAAGGGAAGGGATGGGGGCCTAGAAATATACCCTTCACACCTTCCTGGTGTGGACAGTGCAAGAGTGCAGCAGCGCATAAGTGATATTACAGACAGGTTCCCAAGTCATCAACAAAACATCACACTTACGAGGAGCAGACTCTATTTCAGAGGACAACCTAAAGGCCTAACAAGTTACAGGGCCCTTTCATTCTCCAAAGACAAAATTTTCAATGTGTTTATAAAGAAGCTAAAACTTTTGTTAACTAGAAAAGCCACCTATGTGATTCACTATGCTCCATTCATCAGATAAATACAGTTCTACTAAGAGCCGTTAGTCATCTGCTGAAACGTAGACATAGTGTTTGGATTCGGTGCCTTAACAGGTGGTAACATGTGCCCTTTCGGATCCCTACTCAACAACAATGAAGTGCTGGAAAGGCATCTGTAAACCCAGTAAAAACCACTGAAAGATATCTTTACTATAATCTTAGCCCATTCCTGTTGAGCGGCGTGATGTAGCGGAAAGATCCCTTTAGACCTGGCTCAGATGATCTGCCCCAGAGTTAGGTGACAGTCACTTTGGCCAAGTCATTCAACGTCGGTCTCCTCCTCTCAAAGTGGAGCGGGAAAGGGCCCACCAACCTCAGTCTTCCGAGAACTGAGCACATTTTAAGGGCGCGGCATCATATCAGCCTCAGGAAGAGGCTCCCATCAAAACTGAGCTGTCAGGACACAAGGCGGTAGCACCGTCAGCCCCGGATTCGGGGAGCGCGGCTACAAAAAACAATTCCACTACGACTTAGCTTAAACAAAAGTTCTACAAATTTCAGTAAAAACCCAAAATGCATTTTACTTGCAGGAGTCTTGCTCAACTGGGGTTACCTCGTAAAATGCATTTGAGCGCCTGCTAAACGAGTTGGATTTGAGAGGTTTACAAAAAGAGAACGGGACTGTGGACAAGCGGCAAACTTTCCGGAGGCAGCGCAGCCCCCAGAGCCGCCACCGACCTACCCCAGTTGACCCGGGCCACCTCTCAGGCCCGACCGGAGCCCGTCGCAGGGGGAGGTGCGCGACCCCGGCCCGCGGCTCCCTGGCACTTCCGCGCCAAAAGCGCCGCCGCACCCCTGCCCGGTAACCGTCCGGAGCGCCAGGCCGGCCGGAGCCCCGGGACCCCAGGGGCCTCCGACCCGCCCCCTGAGGTGACCGGACAGCGGGCACCAGTAGAGGGCAAGTACTCGGCAGGCGTCGGCCCCCACCCCGGGCCCTCCGGAACCTCACCTCTCAGCCGCCGTACACCGGGGGCCCCGGCGCGGCCCTCTCCGGCGCTGGGCTTCCGGCTCCCGCCTAGACTGTTAAACTTCGGCGGCCGGAAGTCCCGCCCCCGGATGGCGTCACCGGGAGAGGCGCTACCGCAAGCGATGGTTCGGGTTGGTGGGCAGGGGCAGGGCCAGGGCCAGGGGCGGTGCTGGGTCTGGTGGGGGTCCTGGTCCTCGTGCCTGGGAGGGATCTTTGGGCCTGGGCGGCTCCCTCCACACCCCACCGATGGCGCTAGGGCCAGAGGCTGCTGCCCTTTTGTCATCCATTTGTTCGTTGGCTGCCTACTGTGTGCCAGGCACTCTGCTAGACTCTGGGTGCACAGTGCTGAGTTTAGCCTGGGAATACAGGGGTACGGTCAACGCTCGTGGTCCCTGGCCTGGTGGAGCTACAGTCCAGTATTAGGGGCAGACGTTAATAAATACATACTTAAATGAAAATCAAAAACTCTGAGAGTTGCCTCAGATGAAAGGTACAAAATGTATGAAAGGGAAATGAACATGGATGTGGGTTTGGGAATGTCTTCCCTGAAGAGGAAACCATGGACAGCCAATAATATTCGATGCAATTTCCAAACCAGGAGACATGCTAGGAAAAGCTAAGAAATAACAGAAAGCCTAAGTGTCTGAGTTATCCGACTTCAAAACCTATGATCTTTTTTCCAAATCATGCTGCAGGGTCAGGAACATCGAACACCATCTGGTTGGGAATTCTTCTGAAGGAGATGCTTCTCAGAGTGGGAAAAGGAGTAGGTGACTTGAGCTTTCATATTCCCCTTCTAACAGGGCTTTTTTTTTTTTTTTTAATAAGCTCTGCTGAGAATCCTTTTAAAAAATATAGGGCATTTCTTCTGTAAACAGTGTTATTATTCTTTCAGCACAAGTATATACTTGGAGTGTGTTTCTGAAGTAGGTATGTAAGCCCCGGTTATTTGCAACAATATTGCAAATAACCGGAAAGCTCGAATAAATGCAGAGAAGAAATTTTTTCAGAGCAGAAATTGAAGCCCTAGACAAGCTATAAAGATTGATGGGGAGCCTCAAAACAAAGACCGCAAGCAGCAACCGCCTTAATAGTAGTTTACAGTTCTTGAGGTTATTAAATACATGTTGGCAGGGGTGGGGACCAAAAAGTTGGGAAATAAGAAAATAGAGTAGGAGTAGGGGCAGGAGGAATAAGGGCAAATAGGAGAAAGAAAAGACAATTAACTAAATCTCTGAAAATTTGAAGTCAGCAGGAAAGTGGAAACTAGAATATATGAATATGTGATATAGCAATATATCATATTATATATTATACAATGACATATAAAAATATTTATGGAACAGATACTTTGCTAAGCACTATATATTTGTGTGTGTAGATATGTATATGAAGTATATATATATACTATATATATGTAATTTTATGTTTGTAAAACACATGTACTATTATATGTCCCCATTTTACATATGAAGAAACAGAGGTTAAGTAACTTGCCCAAGGTCACACAGTTAAGTAATGGTGGACAGCAATTAAACCTAGAATTGTAAGACTACAAAAACTGTGCTCTTAACCATTATGCTATATTGTCAAGAGCATAAAGGGCCAAATGTTAACCTCTGCTGCTTTCTCGCTGCTGGTCCTACAGCCTCATCACCTGACATGGTTGTGGAATGGTCCTGCCATTCTTGTTCCTACCTCTGTGTCTATCTATGCGCATAGTGTTTCCTAGTTCTGTATAATACAGTCTACAAGTAATAGAAGCCAAATGTTGGAGACCTCACTGATACATGAATTATATAAACATATGCAGCTTTCCAAAAGTAGACATCAAGACAAGGAATATCCTAGGGACAAAGAGGGATATTTCATAACAATAAAAAGGTCAGCAAAACCAGAAGCCATATTAATTATAAATAATATGTGACCAATGACATAAGTTCAAAGTATGTGAAGAATAAATGTCAGGGACTTCCCTGGTGGTCCAGTGGTTAAAACTCCACGCTCCCAACACAGAGGTCCCAGGTTCAATCGCTGGTCAGGGAACTAGATTCCGCATGCTGCAACTAAGAGCCTGCATGCCGCAACGAAAAGATCCCACATGCCTCAATTAAAGATCCTGCATGCCGCAACGAAAAGATCCCAATGCCTCAATTAAAGATCCTGCATACCACAACTAAGACCCGGCACAGCCAAATAAATAATTTTTTTAAAAAAAGAATAAATGTCAGAACTAAAGGGGGAAAAAGAACGTGCATAATCCTAATCACTGTTGGAGACTAACAGAATTATCTCAGTAATTGATAGAACATCCAGATAAGAAAAAAAAAATCAGTAAAGATGTGGAAGATCTGAACACAATCAACTACAGTATTTTAACTGACATTTATAGAACACTGTACCCAACCTCTGCAGGATAAATATTCTTTTCAAATACACATGGAACATTTACAAAGATAGACTATATGCTGCCATGAAACAAGTCTCAATACATTTTAAAAGAATAAATCATACAGTGTATGTTCTCTGATCACAATAGAACTAATAGAAATAGAAAACAGTAAAGCATGTAGAAAAGCCCCAAACATCTGAAAATTAAACAACTTTGCTTGTATACAATGCATAGGTCAAAGAAGAAATCAAATCACAAATAAATTAGAAAATATTCAAACTGATAATCAGTAAAATGCAACATATAAAACTTTATGGAATTCAGCTAAACAATGTCTATAGAAAAATATATAAGTTTAAATACCTATATTATGAAAAAAAAAGATCCAACATCAACAATCTATGCTCTCTCTTAAGGAATCTAGAAAAAGAAGAGCACTTTTTTTTTTAAGTAAAGATTAGAGAACAATGAAAATGAAAACAGATGGACAGCACAGAAAAATCAATGAAACAAGAATCTGATTCTTTGAAATTATTAATGAAACTTATAAAGCTCTAGATAGACTTATCAGGAAGAAAGAGAAAACACAAATTACCAATATGAGGATTGAAAGAGAGTCTGTCAATACAGAACCAAAAGACATTTAAAAAGATAATAAGGGAATAGTATGAACAACTTTATGCCAATAAATTTCATAACAAATAAAATGGACAAATATCTTGAAAGACACAAATATTAATACTGACACAAGAAGAAATAGATAACGAGTAGTCCTATATGTATTACAGAAATTAAAGTTGTAATTAGAAAACTCTCCAACAAAGGAAACTCCAGGATCAGAGGGCTTCACTGTTGAATTCTATCAAACATGTAAGGAAGGAATAATACCAACCCAATGCAAATTTTTTCAAAAACAGAAGAGAAAGGAATATCCCTTAAACTCATTTTTTTTAAAAGACAGTATTACTCTGATGCTAAAACCAGACAAAGACATTACATAAAATAATAGACTCAAATCCCTCATACATAGAGACACAAATTGTATATACACATATAAATGTGAGTTAAACCCAGTAACATATAAAAAGGATTGTTACACATCATGACCAGGTAAGGTTTATTTCAGAAATGCAAGGTTGGTTTAACACTCAAAACCAGTTAACATAATTCGCCATATTAACAAAATAAAGGAGAATCGCATTATAATTATGCCAATAGATAAAGCAAAAGCATTTTTTAAAATTCAGCATCCATTCACGATTATCAACTCTCTAGGAAAAAAAGAGAGGAAACATCCTCAACTGGTTCAAGAACATTTATGGAAGGCCCACAGTTAGCACCATACTTAATGGCAAAACACTGAATGCCTTTCTCCTAAGACTGAGAGCAATACAAAGATGCCCTGTCTTACTGCTATTCAACGTTCTACTAGAAGCCCTAGCCAGTGCAAAAAAGTCAAAAAAAAAAAAAGAAAAGAAAAGAAAAGAAAAAGCACACAGAATAGAAAGGAAGAAGTAGAACTCTATTTGCAGACAATATGATTGTGTACTAGAAAATCATAAGGCAAACAGGAAAATGACCCTAGAACTCAATAAGTGAATTTAGCAAGGCTTATGCAAAGTCAATATACAAAAATAGAGTAGTATTTCTATATACTAGAAATAAACAATTGGAAAATGAAATAAAAATTTCATTTCCAGTAGCATTCAAAAGGATGAAATATTTACAATTAGTTTAATACAATATATGCAATAGCTATACATTGAAAACTATAAAACATTGTTGAGAGAAGCTAAAGACCTAGATAGAGAGCTATATCATATTAATGAGATGGAAAACAATATTGCTAGAATGTCAGTTTTTCCAGATTAATCTATATGTTCAACTTAATCTCCATGAAATTCCAGCAGGTTTATTTTTTGTGTGTGAAAATTGACAGGCTAATTCAAAATTTTATTTTGGAATGCAAATGACCTAGCCAAAACACTTTTTTTTAAAAGGCAAAGTCAGAGGGCCTACCCTGATATCAATCCACATTTAATGCCAACTAATCCATAGTAACAAAAAGCAGTGCAGCACCTGCCTTGGTGGAAGGAGGAATGGACTGTAAGGAGTCAAGGAAACAACTGGTGGTGATGCAATTGGAATTGTTCTTTGTTTTGATTGTTGTGGTGGTTTCAAGGTAGTTTCAATATCTCTGTCAAAATTCATAACAGGGTATATTTTAAATGATGCAGTTTATTTTTTGTATACTAAACATCAATAGATTTTATTAAAAAATATCTCAGGGACTAACTGCTCCTGATTGATTATTAAAAAATAAAGTGATATCCTCAACTTATAAATAAAACACAAAATTAATTCTTTTTAAAAAACACACCATAGACTTCCCTGACGGTCCAGTGGTTAAGACTCCATGCTTCCAATGCAGACGGTGTGGGTTCTATCCCTGGTTGGGGAACTAAGATCCTACATGCTACGTGGAATGGCCAAAAACTAAAAAAAAAAATTAAAATAAAAAAAATTAAAAACACACCATAATAGTACATAATTGTCAAATTACAGAACATTGGCTTGACAGATTTTTTAAAATATTTATTTATTTGTTTGTTTGTTTATTTATTTAGGCTGTGCCGGGTTTTAGTTGCAGCACATAAGATCTTCCTTGCGGCATGTGGGATCTTTAGTTGCAGCATGCAGAATCTTTTTAGTTGCAGCATGAGGGCTCTTAGCTGTGGCATGCAGGCTTCTTAGTTGCAGCATGCAAACTCTTAGTTGCAGTATGCAAACTCTTAGTTGTGGCATGCGTGCGGGATCTAGTTCTCTGAACACGGATTGAACCCAGGACCCCCGCATTGGGAGTGTGGAGTCTAACCCACTGGTCCACCAGGTAAGTCCTGAGAGATTTTAAACATTCCCCAAGATGAAGGAAAAAAGAAAAAAGATGTTACTAAACAAGTTTCAAGAACCAGAATACCCCTATCCCTGGGGCCGTTTGTTAAAAACGAATAATAAGAGGATTAAAAATCTTTTTTAATTTTTTAAATTTTAAAAAATAAAAAAACCAAAATAGATTCCACGTTCTAAATAGTAACACTAGAATTTACAAAACAATTAATGATGCCTTCATGATTCTGAGCAAAATGGTTATTGTATTTAATATTATCTAGCCATATTATCATTCAAGTGTCAGGGAGGAATAAAAACATTTTCAGACATGTAAAGTCCCAACAAATTTACTTCCCATGCACCCTTTCAGGAAGTTACTTGAGGAGGTGTTCCACCAAAACAAAGGAATGAGCTGAAAGAGGAAGACAGGGCATCCAGTCTGAGAAAGGTAAATGGAACCCCTAGGATGTCAGCAAAGGAAAAATCCCAGGATTACTATTGGGCACTGGAACAAAAGAGCAACCAGTCCAGATGGCAGGTCAAAAGGCTCAACGAATGCTATTGTCAAAAAACAAAAATACATGCACACACACCCACACACACTGATATCTGACATGTTTAATTTTATTAGGAAGAGATTTACAGAACTGGAGGAGAGGAGGTAAGGGACTTAATTCATGATCGAGTACACAGAAAACTAGAAAACCAATCAACTGACCAGCCAATAACAGAAAGCTACCACTAGGGAAACAAAAAGTTGTGCAAGAAAGTAAAAATGGAAATAGAAACCACAATATACCACATAACTCTGCTATGAATATTTATGTAGTCATAAAAAAGTGAACATAGAATGTTAATTTAACCAAAATTATGATACAGCTATATTGGGTATCAACTCAATATGGATGGGACGTGTGCATCTGTGTGTAGTAGGAGTGGAGGAGGGTGCTGTGAAAACTGATTCCTTATATTTTATGGTAGAAAGTTAATAGGTAAAGCCTAAAATTGAAAGAAAAACTGTGCATTCGCTTATTATTCAGGGAGATGGAGATAAATACCAAAAGACACAGCAAAAGAGTTAAAAGGGTGACCTCTAGAGAAGTAGTAACTGGCTGTTTGTAGAGAGGCGCAAGGGACTGCTTTTTTTTTTTTTAAAGCCTTATGGTTCTATGTACTTCTGTTTAACTTAGTCCAATGTGTCTCATTTGTTTTTAAGTAAACTAAATTCTAAAAGAAAAAAAATTTAATGCGATATTGACCCATTCATATTTTAAAGCATGAAGATTTACAAAGGACAGAGCAGCCAGATCATATGTTTTATAGTGGTTTTCAGAAGTCACGTTCAAAAAGTCACCTCATTTGTCATTATTGTTCTGTCAACATACATTTGTGGGCCCTAGGAGTTCCCAGCAAACTGTGCTGTGTATTTCAGTCACCAAGGTGAACAACATCCCTACCTTGGAGAAGCTCAGGTTATAGCAAAGTAACAAATTCTAGTGATACAAAGTGACATGACTGTCCAAGTCATGATGAAGGAAGGAATTAGTACTGTCTAAGGGGCTAGAGATGGTTGCAAAAGGAAGCAGATGACATATAGTACTTAAGAATTTAAGGTTTTCAGGGATTGGTAGGGGGTGCTATTATGTGAGCATCTGTATTCCTTCCCCTTCTACCCCTCCCTTACAACTTCCACCACCCACTCCTTTGGGACCCTTCTGCCCCCCAAGGTTTTCCTTACACACCCTTCCGTTGAACTTTCCCATGCCTCCCTTTGTTACTTCAATCAGGTTTATGCTCAAATATCACCTCTTCAAAGATGCTTTTCTCTGGACTATCTTATTTTAAATATCCCCAACACCTGGTCATGCTCTGTCTTCTCACCCGAATTGTATTTGTCCTCAACATACCTACCTGACATTTTACCATAGTATACATTTATTTAGTTGTTGTTTGGTTTCTTTAGTCTCTTTTCTGGAGCGAAAGTGCCACAAAAATAGAACTTTGTTCTGTTTTTTTGCCACTACATTCCCAATGCTTAGAACAGTACCTGGAATATAGTAGGCACTCAACACCTATTTGTTGAATGAGTAAATGGGTGAAGAATGAATGTCTCTGGTCTACACCTCTCACCTGAGTGCAGACACAAATACTCAACAGCTACCGTCTTTACCAAATCACACAACCAGCTCCCTGCCAAACCATTCCCTCTGCATAGCTCCTTACAGCATCCCAAGGGCTCAAACCAGCCATTTGCAAGTCAATTCTGACATTCTCCTTTTCCCCCTTCCCACAAACATCCAAATAAGTAATCACTAAACCTAGTCTGTTTTCTTGATGGCTGTCTCTAGAGTCTGTCCACTTCTCCCCATCCCCACTGCTGTTTTCTTCATTTAGATCATCCTTGACTCTTGATTGTTGAAACAGTCTCCTCCTAATCTGCTTTCCTGGTTCCAGTCTTTTATCCCTTCAACTATCCTCCAAACTTTTATCATGATGCTTTTCATAAAATGCAAATCTGATCACATGACTACGCTACTTAAAACCTAGGCCCTTAGAATAAAGTCTAAACTCCTTTGCATGGCCCCTTAAGCCCTTCACCACTGCCTCATGCTGATGTCTCCAGCTTGTCTCTGGCTATCCGTCCAGGCTTACTGATCAGATATGCTATGTACCACTTGTCCAGCCTTTGCTCTTGGAGAGGGCCTGTTAAAACACGTCCTTCTGCCTCTCTCCAATTTGATCAGGTGGCAGGGACTGAGAAACTGTCCTTCCCTGCTGGGTTCTGCCACAGCATCCTGGGCCTACGAGACATGTGTCCACTCGTTGGCCCCCTGCACTAGACACAAGCTCAGGAGCACAGGGCCTGCATAGGAAAAAGATGCCTTTGTGTTCCCAGTTCCTAGCACGATGACTGACACAAAGGAGATGCTTAATAAACGTTGGATGAATGAAGGAATGAATGCATAAATCTGTTTTTCAGAACCTGTTTTTAAAATTTAGCCGTAAAGTGGAAAATGGACTGCCGGTAGGGAGTCTGAAAGCACGCTGACTAGTCAAGAGCTAATTGACATATCTCAGACAAGATGAAGGGGACCTGGACTCAGGCAGAATCAATGGGAATGGAAATAAGGAGTCAGAATCAAGAGACTTTTGCTTCTAAAAAAACAAAAGGTATTCTATGAGCAAATGCAATTGATTGAGCACAGTGTACTTTCTGAAGGATGGCTCTAGTGTTTTAAATTTAGACAAAGGCCTGGAAAGCCAGCCATACCCTGTTAGAAGCAATCAATCAACAAACTTCATGAAAGTGAGAAGAGGTGATTGAAGTAGACAAAGAGGTTAGCAAGGCACACAGAGTCTCTGATACAGAAATAAAGAGAGTGTTTTAACTGCTGAAGAATCAAGAGACTGACAAGGAGAGTGAAGATTTCAATGCAGAGGATGTAATAACTGGAAAAATTTGCTTCCGCCCTTAATATAGTAATAAAATTTGCAGACAGCTTACAATACCATACTGACTAAGAAGTTATGCATTATACAAGCTGCCTTCCATTTTGATGAGAGGGGTATAAAAGCAAGCAAGCATATTTCTGGGATTTATTGGGGGGAAATAACTAATTTCCAGAGCATGTCATAAGATCAGTGCAGCCTCATTCACTGACCCTTGACATATCCAGAGCCATAACATGAAGGCAACACTTAGGATATTCCTAAAACATGGAAAGATTCTGTTATGATATCTGTGCTATTAGCCAAAGAGTGGAAAAGGGAAAGGAACGGATATTTCCTAGGCACCTACTACGTGTAGGACACCATGGTTTACCACCTTTACTTTTAAAAAATAAACATAAGTTACTATGCTGTCATAACTGACTTTGGGAAATCCTTTTTGGAGATTGTTTTGTTCAAAAACAATGAAAACCTGTAAATACATTTTTTTCTAAATAGGTAATGAATACATGTTGTTAAAAAGTTGGTAAATGAGTACAAAAAGGTAGAGTTAAAAATAAATCTCCTATCTCTGATACTGAGACACAATTACTTCTCTTTAGGACAATAACTAAAAATAATTAGTTATGCATCCTTCCAAGAATATTCTATGCATATGTACAATTTTACATAATTCATTCAAAATTTGTTCAATACACACTGAACACAAACAGCTTACTATACATCTGTTCTGTGCTTTATTTTTTTTTCACTTAATATATATTGGAGAGTTACCATCTTGGTACAAATTAGTCTCGCTCCTTTTTCTGGTCACATAACATTCCACTCTGTGAGTGTATCATGTGTTATTTAGTGAAGCCTCTGTTAGTGAATATTAAGGATGTTTCCAGGTATTCTTTATACATACATAATCTCTCATACATGCAAATAGAACAGTGTATGTTGTCACTGTTCATATGTGAACAACATACATAATTTTAAATGTTCTGGCAATCATACTAAAAAAAAGTAAAAGAGACAAGTAAAATTGTTCTTACTAATGTATTATATTTAACACATTATATCCCAAATATCATTTCAACATGTAAGTCATTATAAAAAATATATAATAAGATATTTTACATTCTTTTGCTTGCCGTAAGTCTTTGGAATTCAGTGTGTATTTTATGCATAATGTATATCTCAATTCAGATGAGCCACACTGCAGGTGCTCAGTAATCAGATGTGGCCACTGGATGCTATTTTGGACAGCACAGGTATATACATTCCTAGAGGTAGAATTGCTCAGAAGAGTATGTGCTTAAATTTTATGGTCATTGCCAAATTGCCTTTCAGAGAAGTTGTACCTGTATACATTCCCCTCAGGTGAAAAATAGTATATCACTGAGTTTTAATTTGCATTTACTTTATTACATATGAGGTTGAGCATCTTTTTATATGTTTAAAAGCTATTTATATTTCGTTTTCTGTGGATAATTTTTATTTCCTTTGTCCATATTCTTTTCTACTGGATTGGTCTTTTTCCCCACAGATATGAGAGAATGAAAATAATCCCTTTATGTGTTATAAATGTTGCAGTTTACCCTCTTTGGCTTTGGTTATGGTATTATTTTGCCATGCAAAAATGTTTACATTTTATGCAATTGAAATATCAATCTTTATAGCTTCTGAATTTTATCATGCTTATAGACGTCTTCCTTTCTCTAAGATTATTTTTAAAATCTTTTCCATAACCTCTTCTAATCCTCATAATAAATTTATGAAACGTGTCATTACTTCCACTTTACAGATGAGAGGATGGATGATTAGAGAAATATTAAATAAATTGCTTAAAGACACCCAGCTAAAAAACAACAGAGCTAGGATTCAAATCCAGTCTATCTCTAAAGACTATGCTTGCTCTTTTGACTAGACTGTTACGTTCAAAGTAATCTGTTTTAGGTGTCTTACTATTGTCCACTTCTTTTAATCCTAGTGCTATATTAAACATACCATTATTATCAATAACTAGAACACTGCATTAATCTAACCCCATATTCCCACAAAATTCCAGATAAACAGAAACTAGCAATTTCAATCTTAGGGGAAAGAAACCAAGGATAATCAACTGGAATGCAGGAATCAGGGGAGGCTAGTCCATGGGGATGATGACATCTGATCATTGCCACAAAGGCAAGATAGAAATTGGTCATGGAGAGAAAACAAAAATATAAGAATTCACTGAGATTGAACAGAAAATATTCAGGAGTTCACTTTTGGGGACTGAAAGGGAGAACAAATAACAAACTTCAGGGAGACTGCAAACAGCCTTGAGTTCCAGACCAAAGGGCTTGGACATTTTTATACCAGCAGTTTGAGTCACTGATAGATTTTGGAAAAGGTACTGACATGATGGGAATTATACTTCAGAAAGGTTAATCTGGCTGGATGTGTAAGAGCTACTGGAGAGAGAGCTGGGGGGAGAGTGAGAAAGAGGAGAAAGGAGAAGATCATTAGGGTCCTGGAGAGGAAAATCAACCTATCTCATTATTGGATTACATGATTGTGCTGTATTCCTCTAACTTACCCTTTTCACCAAATTTCACTCCAAATGACAACTTGGGTTGTTTTCAGAATTCTAATGTGTCCTTAAAAGACACGGATTTTTACCCCTTCAAGCTCAGAGGCAAATTCAAAAGAGAACTTTCAAAAATGTCTTGTGCAGTAACATCACTGCTAGGATAATTGTACAGACTCCCAAAGTGAACACCTTGAAAAACTTCCCAGTGTTTTTATTTAAAAAAAATAAGTCACTTCATAATTTTATCTCATACCAAAACCAAATTTCAATTACCATAAGGGAGAAAAAAGTCTTCCTTTTTTATGTGTGACTTTTAGGGAATACATACATCTTAATCCATATGTTTAGTTAATAGGCAAGCCTCTTCAAAATGAAGACTAGTCTACGGGCACTCGTCTTAGTTTTTTAATCAGTATCTGTGACAGCTGAGTCTAAAAGTCTGACTGAGTTTCAACTGCAAACTGGCTTCTACCAGCATCATTCAACAGATTGTAGACATCTGTTATTTCTGGTCACCCTCCATTCCTACCCTAGATTCTGGGAACAGCACCTTTTCCTCTTCCTTCTTTTGGATCTATTCCTACATCCTCAAATCATGTGATTCTGGTGGTATCACCATTCACGATACCTGCTGCCTGGCTTAAGAGTGGGCTCGTGACCCTGGCTGGCCTGACCAATCAGAGTCCTTCCCAGCAAGCTGTGTATTCTGAAGTGGGGAAAGAGACGGTTCCTCTTTCCTCTGGATTTACAAGGCTGAGAAAATATGAGCCCAGAGCCACCTACAGTTTGTCTCCCTCCGTGGACAGGAAGTCTGTCAGTAGTAGAAGAGAACAAGACCAAAACAGAGGACAGATGTGTAAATGAGGGGTTATGCGTAGAGATGGGGAGAAAGTGATACTATTATTATTTAAGACTCTGGATCTTCCCTTCTCCCCATTAACATGAACCAATAAATTGCTTAAGCTGATTTGAGTTTCTAGTACATGCGATCAAAAGAGACATAATTGCTGCTCTTACACATTAGTTCCAATGTATTCAATCTGACTTAGTCTTTACCTCATTCAATCCCTTTGAAGCCCGTGTTCATTAGCTCTGTTCTCTTTCTTACTCTATTCTCTTAGCTTTTTTCCCACCTCTCTGGCCCCTCCATCTTGGTCTCCTTCTGCACTTTGCCCTCTGGGTTTTCACACTCTGCCTTTCTTCCGGTGAGATAGCATTAAAACCCATGGCTTCAAAAACTATTCGTACTCTATTTATTGTATATCAGACATCCCACAAGGACCTCACACCCAAAGGGAATGCAGAATGCCTATTGTTTTTGATACCAAACCTGTTCCTTCTCTTACTATCTTCTGCATCTCAACCAGTTAACTCATCACCCATCCAAAAGACCAAACCATAATCCCAAGAATCATTGTTAGAGTCCTCCTCCCCTATCTTCTCATTCCCTCCATATTCTATCAATCATCAGATCATATAGATTTCACTTTCTAAATATCTTTCAAATTAGTGTCTACTTTTTACCTTAACATTCCCCTACCTTAGTTCAAACTATCTAGTCTGGGATGTTACTGTTACCTCCCAGTGAGTCATCTTGCCTCCAGATCTGTTTCTTTATAGTGTATGTTCCCTACTATTGCCAGGGCATCTCCCTACAAAGTAAATATGATCATTTCACTCCTTTCCTGAACATGCTTCAGGGAATGACTCCCACAGCTTTTAGGATAAAGTTCTAACTCCTTAGCTCAGTACACATAGACATTTGTCAGTCACCAAATGTTTATTAAACACTTACCATGTCCCAAGTGCTATGGTAGCTGCTGTAGTTGCAGAAAACAAAACAAAAACATGGTTTCTGCGTAAAAGAGCTACTAGTCTTGCTTATGTTTTGCAAATAGGCTTAAAGTTCTTCGGAGAAAGTCACCAAAAAATGTGATGGAAATTTACAACACAAATGCTGTGATTCAAGCTTTCTTCACTTTTTTCTAATTCCATGAAAAAACATCAAATACATGATCCAAGAGACCTCCACCTGGGTTATTTGCCTACTACAGACCCACTCTTACTTTAAGCCATTTTGTTTGAACTGTGATAAGGCCCTTCTAGAAAAGATTAAAGGAAGATTCAGCCCAAAGAGTGACTTTTTACGTTTCTTATACCTACTGATAGATATTAGCACTCAAAGGGACTTGAACACCACAGCCTTGAACTTCTATATTTCGATGGAAAGTGCTTTGTCTGATTGTACCCGTGGAAGGTTCACCTTTGGGTCAGGTAGCTCTCCTGTGCTTTCTAAACACAAAATAAAAGATGTTCTATATCACTTGGTTTCTAATAACATGCCATAGGCTTTGCTGCCACATCATGGGGTTGTACTACCTAACTGGCTTGGTGCACGCTTCCCATCTACTACAATAAAGGGTACGTTAGGTTTGCTTTATGTGTACGGCTTGACTTTGAATAAGAACAGCTGTCCTCATTTTAAACTAAAGAAAAAACTAGGAATCATATCAGAGGGAACAATCCTTCACCTGATGACCTAATGGAGTGTTTTTTTTTTTCCTTGAAATTTCCATGAGTCTAGACACATCTTTTGTGAAGAAAAAAATGCTTCCTGACTGTTAATTTGACAGCTGGAAATTTTTGCTCTGGGTCACCTGGACTTTCATCACTGATTTCAGCTTATGAAGAGGGGAGAGTTGCCTCAGAGAAACTATTTTTGAAGGTGGACTAATAATGGTCTGAGAGTGACTCATGATGCAGGAAGGTATGCACTAAGCAGAGTGTTGAAAAGAAAGAAAGTTGTCTGATATATTTCCTTCTCCTTGCTGAAGTATTGACCAGAAAAGGGCTTCTTGGGTACTAGTAAAATTCTATTTCTTTATCTAGGTGCTGCTTACTAGGTTCAATTTGAAAACATTCATTGAGCTATGTACTTAGGATTTGTGCAATTTTCTGTACATATGTTACACTTCAGTAAAAAGTAAACAACAACCAATAACCCTGCAACATTTCCACCCAACCTGGACAATACGCAGACACACATGCCTGTATGTGCATGCGCATGTGAGTGCGCGTGTGTGTGCACACGCACACACACACACACACACACACACACACACACACACTCATGCTCCCTCTTCACGCAAAGGGATTATTTTCCCAAGAGCATCTGTTTCTTTTCTATTGGACTAAAACTTCTCTTTCTTCTTTATTAGACTCTAAATTCCTTGAGAGTAGGACAAATGTCTTGTTTAGTTTGTACTCTATCAGAGCTAGCACGGAGAAGGTACTTGGTAAATATATGCTGAAGGAATAAATAACAAAACTAAAGAAATTAGGAACAGGTTTTAATGTCTCAGAATAGAAATACGATAAATTAGTATTCTTTGCATTGTAAAAGACAATGACAGGGCTTCCCTGGTGGCGCAGTGGTTAAGAATCCACCTGCCAATGCAGGGGACACCAGTTCGAGCCCTGGTGTGGGAAGATCCCACATGCCGCGGAGCAACTAAGCCCGTGCACCACAACTACCGAGCCTGCGCTCTAGAGCCCACGAGCTGCAACTACTGAAGCCCACGTGCCTAGAGCCCGCGCTCCGCAACAAGAGAAGCCACCACAATGAGAAGCCTGAGCACTGCAACTAGAGAAAGCCCACGTGCAGCAACAAAGACTCGACGCAGCCATTAATTAATTAAAAGACAACTACATCTATGACTATCTTAGACATTGGCCAGGTTCTACAGGCAGTTTGAATCTCATAATCCTGGCAAGTATTAAATACAATGTTTCACCAACCAAACCAGCCTATTCCTCAGTATTACCAGATAAATGTCGGGAAGAATAAGATCTCTTGTTATTTAAGGACTGCCTTTAAAGGGTGTTGTAGCTGCGGTACTGTGGGGCAAGATGGATGGGCTTAGAATTGGGGCGGGGGACATAGCACACAGCACTGCCTCCATCCCTTAATTTATGTCATGAGAAGAGTCACTGATATTAGAGAGGCCTGACCTGTCATGTACAGTTTATAGTTTTTTTGTTTGATTTTTTAACCTTTATCTTGAAAAAAAGAAAAAATCCATGCTTAGACTCTTGAAGAATCAATAGAATAGAATGGGTAGAATGGTTTTAAATGGTTCTAGTTGGAGATCTTCATTACTGTTTTTGTATTAGGTTTTTAGAAAGGCCCTCTGGAATAATAGACATCAATGCCATGTTTTGAGAAGCAGGGGTGGAATGGTAATGTATTAGTTTTGTCTTTCTGTTTAACAAATTACTCTGGAAAGTAACGGCTTAACACACAATAAATACTTTTTATTTCTTAGAGTGCCTGTGAGTCAGGAATTTGGGAGCAGCTATGTTGTGCAAATTGAGGCGCAAAAGATTAATTAACCAGTCTAAAGTTATACAATTAATAAAGAGCAGGGCCAGGATTTGGAAACAGGTTTTCTGACTCTTAATGACCAAGGATGACACAAGTGGCCAGGATACCAGTTAGGAAGCTATTGCAATAGGTGAGGCAAGAAATAACTTGGGACAGTTACAATTTACAGTACAGGTACAACTGGAAATATTTTGGCAGCCAATTGCAGAACTATGCTGAGAGCCGGGCAAGAGGGCCTCCTGCCCCGGGCACAGTGCTTTAGAAAGCTGTACTCTGGGCACTCCCCTTCCCACAGAGCCAGATCCATAGGCCTAAGGAGACTGGCCTGCTGGAGCCCACGCTCCCCGCTTTAACCTCAGGTGCACAGAACCGTAGAATTCCCTGTCTAGACTGCCCTCAGCTCATATCCAGAACCTTCATGGGATTCTTCTCCAGGTTCTTGCTGTTGAAGCCAGAACTTGGTATTTGTATACACAACTCAGGCCAGAGAAGTGGCCACAGTTGCCTAGTTGGCAAAGGTTTGGACAGAACTTCATAGTCAGGCGGGGCACGGGGAGGGTGGCGGGGAACATGCATGTGTATGAGGCCTATCACAGTGCTGGGTGGAGCCAGGCGCAAAAAGAGAAAGGAGACAGGCCCCAGCTGGGGGCATCTCACCTTGTACAGCCAAGTTCCTGCACAGCACATCAAGGAACCTGAGGATCCTGCATCCACATCGGGCCTTCCAGGTCATGAGGTAAGTACATTTGTCAAGTTAGGATGACACAATATATTTTAGCTTAAAAAATTATAGCTTGACTTATAACTTTTAAGTATTTGAATATATGCTCTATTTATACCCTGGTTGATTGAATATGATCATATTGGAGATTTATTTTTCTGGCAATATTTTTGCCCAGATAATCTCCAAATTCTCCTACTATGAGCCCCTAGAAATGCTGGGTAAATGTAACAAATATTCCTTTAAGTAGTAAGATTTCTTATTCTAAGAAATCCCCAAAGAAGGAAAGGGAGAAATGAAAGCCAAGGTAGAGAGAGTAGGAGCTGATTCTGTAGCCTCACTGGACGAAGCATTTGGTTTGGTTAACCTAAGGGTGTGGGTTTTGATAACTGTGAGGCCTGGGACTGCAGAGTGGCAAGTTAGAACAAAGATCCTTGCATAAAGCTGAGATCCTCAGAAGACTGTGTGGCTGGCAGAAAAATGGCTCCCCAAAGAGTTCCATATCCTAACGCCAAGAATCTGTGGATGTTACCATAAATGGTAAAGGAGAATTAAGGTTGCTCATCAAGTGAGTTAGAATAACAAGGTTATCCTGGGTTATCTGAGTGTTCTCACAAGGGTCCTTAAAAGTGGAGGAAGAGTAAATTGATACAGCCACTATGGAGAACAGTATGAAGGTTCCTTAAAAAACTAAAGGTAGAACTACCATACGACCCAGCAATCCCACTACTGGGCATATACCCTGAGAAAACCATAATTCAAAAAGAGTCATGTACCACAATGTTCATTGCAGCTCTATTTATAATAGCCAGGACATGGAAGCAACCTAAGTGTCCATCAACAGATGAATAGATAAAGAAGATGTGGCACATATATACAGTGGAATATTACTCAGCCATAAAAATAAAGGAAATTGAGTTATTTGTAGTGAGGTGGATGGACCTAGAGTCTATCATACAGAGTGAAGTAAGTCAGAAAGAGAAAAATAAATACCATATGCTAACACATATACATGGAATATTAAAAATAAAAAGGTTCTGAAGAACCTAGGGGCAGGACAGGAATAAAGATGCAGATGTAGAGAATGGACTTGAGGACACAGGGAGGGGGAAGGGTAAGCTTGGACGAAGTGAGAGAGTGGCATTGACATATATACACCACCAAATGTAAAATAGATAGCTAGTGGGAAGCAGCCGCTTCCCCCTTAAAATTTCCTAATCATAGTAAATAAAGTGTCAAATAGAAGTTCACACCTCTAGAGAATCAGCTACCTACCTTGGACATGTTAGTCGATGCCCAGCACTCCACTGATAAGACACCCAGTAATCTTTTTTTGCCCATTTCCAACTTATGGATAATTTTTCTTAACATCCCAAAGGTTTAAAAATACCCCTAATAAACTCCATTTACACATCTATTAACATAAAAATTAGCCCTTCATTTTACTCCATGGGTTTTTCCCAGAATAACTTTAAAGAGAATAATACTTCAGTTGGTAGTAAGAAATAATACTATCAGGCTACTCAAAATTGGTATAGCTAAGGTATAATAGGCTTTCATTTTATCATAAAAATTAACATCAATGCCACAACGCTAGTGAATGTTTGCAAAGATTACTACATCTTTCCTGCCACTTTCAATCTAGTCTCCCTACTGCAGCCACAGAGATCTGAAATGTAAATATGACTGCTACTTCCTGGCTGCAAGTCCTCTCTAGCTTTGTTACCAAAAGTTCAGCCTCTTTGTACACGGGTGCCAAATCAAATCTTGGAGACAGAGTTTTGGGTGAAGTAGAAAAGGATAGCTGGACTTACCTGGTGGCGCAGTGGTTAAGAATCCGTCTGCCAGTGCAGGGGATATGGGTTTGAGCCCTGGTCCAGGAAGATCTCATATGCCATGGAGCAAATAAGCCCGTGCGCCACAACTACTGAGCCTGAGCTCTAGAGTCCGCAAACCACAACTACCGAAACCTGCGTGCCTAGAGCTTGTGCTCCGCAACAAAAGCCACCACAATGAGAAGCCTGCCCACGGCAGTGAAGAGTAGCCCCCACTTGCCGCAACTAGAGATTGCCCGTGCACAGCAACAAAGACCCAATGCAGCCAAAAATAAATAAATAAATTTATAAAAAAGAAAGAAAGAAAAGGATAGCTTTATTGCTTTGCCAGGCAAAGGGAGACACACTGGGCTTCTACCTCAAAAAACTGTGTGTCCCAACCCAGGAGGATTTGATGAGGGGTCTTATAACAATGGTTCAAAGGTAGGGTCTCTGACAAGATTAGGGTGTGAGCAGGGCAAGCATTCCCTTAATCTCGCCTCAGGTCTCCTAATCTTGATGAGCTTCTCTGGTCTTTTGAATCTTGCCTCAGCTGGTTTCTTGGCTGCCCCTCCCTTGATGAGCAACTGTCCGAATCTGGAACTCCGGGAACATGAGGCTGGAGTCCTGCCTACAAGAAATGGGGGACAAAAGGGCCTCCATGCCTGGGAGGCCCACAGGGCCTCACTCGTTTTCAGCTTTCACAACTCCTTAATATGCCCCATACAGTAATTTGTGCCCAGATGCCTCTCTAGCCATTTCTCTCACAGCCCTGACCCCAGTACCCAAGCTTGTGCCTGGTACCAGCAAAATTGAACTTCCAGCAAAATTGAACTTCTTTCCATTTCTGGAAAAGCCACCCTCCATTTTGCCTTGAGGTGTCCAAATTATACTATTGTCTTAGTCTAGGCTGTTTTCCTCCACTTCCAGAGGCTACTTCTTACTTGTATATCTATACCTAGGATTAGTTTAAAAATTGTCTTAGCCCAGGTTTCCCAGACAACAGAGTTTAGGGCCAGAAATCAGTGCTGGTACTTTACAGAGGAGGCAGGGAGGGATAATCTAGGGCGAGTAAGTGGGGGAAAGACTTGAGTGAAGGAGAAAAGGATGTGAACCATGTTACCACACTGGCTACTGTTTCCTGATGCGCCTGGAAGAGATACATCAGTTTGCTCAGCAAATGTGTTTGCTGAGTATTTAGAAATCCTCAAGATGACTGTACAGAGAAACAATGCCTCCGACCGAGAGGAAGGGAGAAGGGGAATCTGTTTGCCCGGACCCCATCTGCCTCTTGCTTCCCACTGGACAAAGTCCACCCATATGGAGTCAACTGCCCCACTCTTTTAGGTCATGTCATCTGGCCCTTTCTGAAACCTCTCAGGATACCAGATTCCATATCCCACAGTGTACTGTCTAGGGGATCAAAATATGCCACCCAAAATATGCCACTTAAGCATAAGGGTTATTCTGAGCTAAAAGCATTTGAGATTCAACAGATGCAAAAAGAAGCCTTCCCAGAGCTTCTCTTATCTATCAAAGAGCAGGAACTTCTGAGAAATGAGGACTGCCAATAAATCCCCTCTCCCAGGGAAGTTTATGGCCGTGGAGAACATAAAAGTTGGCACCGAGATGGCCTGAACAAACAAAATATATTCCAGTGGTTTCCCCCATATATTTACTTTCCCCCAGTTTGCCACCCTTGGAAAACTTAACCTTTTTTTTTTTGTCTTGTCATTTCTCTAGGAATTTATCATCCTTTGTTAAGATGCTCTATAAGCCCAAGTTCTAACCACCCCTTTGAGTTACTTGTCACTGAGTTTCTCCCATGTGTATGCATGTCACACACCTTAATACATTCTGTTTTTCTCTTGTTAATCTGTCTTTTGTCATCTAGTTCATAGAGCCTTAGTCAGTGAACCTAGAAAGGAAGAGAAAACAGTACTTTTTTTTTTCCTTCCCTAAAAGTGTTTCCAGAGTGAGGGGTTAAATGTGCTAGTTTGGGTGCTCTGAGCAGCAGATTCAGGGCTGGATTCGATGTCCAAGATATTCACAGGGTGAAAGAACTATGAGGGAAATGGGGGAAGGAAAAAAGGTGGAGAAAGCATAGGGATGTAAAGCATGATGGAGACAGGGAAGGAGGTTCTAAGAAAGTTTCAGTCAGGATGCTGGGGAATTGCAGGGCCAAAGTCACCTCTCACAGGAGTCCCACGTCTCATGGGGACAGGCCTGCTTCAGTATCCCTGTGTTGCTTAGTCACTGGCTGAGAGCAGTCTGGGGAACAGGGCAAATTTCTATTCTCGTTATCAGAAAACAACTCTTACTGCCTTTAAAAACAAATTTAAAAATTACATATGTGGCTATTCCCACTTGATGCAAGGATTTTCAGAATAGAATCTGAATAGATTTTCAGAAATCTTTTAAATGTGACCGAGAGGAGCATCTCTAAATATTCTAAAGTTTGAGCAGCGCAAACCAAACTCAAAATTAGAATCTTTATGTCAAACTCAAAGTAACTGCCAAACTTAAATTAAAAACCATCTTTCAGTATGCAACACCAGTTAGAGTAAACTTCGCTGTAATTCCATCTTCCCCCATGTCCTCCCCCAAGGCTCTGTAGGTTAGTTTCTATCTCTTGCCAGCTCTGTGTTAATTCCAACATTCTGGGATTGGAATGTGGTTTCTGTTTTTATATCACCTTTGGCTCGGAATTCCCAGGTCTCTGAATTAATTCAGTTTATGGATCATCTTCCCTCCTGCACCCTAGTCCGGGACCAGTCTTCCCTGATTTCCGCATTGATGCCCGTCTTTCACAGAAGGCATCTGTGTGTGGAGCAAGGGAAGGGACTTTAAGTCTCTCGGTGGCTTCTCACCCTTTTCCCCTCAGGGTTGTTTCTTTTCCTACTCCACCTTTCCATTGGTCTCCCCAGTAAATGAATTTCCCTTTAGCTTTTCCTGTAAAACAATTTAGACCACTACCTCCTCCTTGCTCAGGGCTTTCATTTACTTATACTTAATATGCTCTGTAAACAATGGACCGTTTTCTCCAGCTCTTCTGTCTTGAGAAGCACCAAGCTCTGCTACCAGTCTCTGAAATTATATAGCTGAAGCAAGAGATCGATTCAAAGGTAACTGAAAAAAATTGATGCCACCCTCTTCCCCACTCCTCTCTAGTTCCCTACAGAGGTTGGTGAGGGGCAAAGTGCCCTCCATCGTGGGATGGGTCTCAAGGCAATTTCAAAGGGGGAAGGGATCAGTATATTCCCTACTAAATAAATTATGTTTCCCTCCTCACTTTTGAAAGCAGATGCTCCTAAAGTCAGTTTTGGTTTTAAATAACACATTTTTGTCCTCTTCATTTCACATCTGTTACATCACTACACCAGAACATATTTAATAAAGAAGTCCATGCTAATCATTAATTATGATACCAACATACCAGTTGCATTGTATTCTAATGTAACTCACACTTGTGGATTTCAAAGAGCTCGCCCAGATTTAATTAATCCTCAGCTTTGCAAATGAAAAGCATCAGTTTCTACCCGGCATGAGTCTGTGTTTCTAATCTGTTCCTTAAGGTCACCTCATTTTTCTTGAAAATGTACATTTATAATTTAACATTTCAGATCTTTCACATTCCCTATTAAGCAATTATTTTGATTACTTCATTATCTTTCTTTTTTTCCCGCTAGACTATTTAGGTTGGTTTCTGCCTACCGCTGGCCAAGTGTAATTCCAACATTCTCTCTCACTCTTTATTATCATGATTTGCATTAGCAAGGGATTCATTTTCATTCTGGAGACTGAAAACAATTTCATTATCTGATAAAAATTACCTTTTCATATGCTGTAAGAAGCAATTCTCCTCATTTATGGTCTCATTAGGCATTTCATCTACCCAATACATCTTCTCAATTCTTCCTCTTTCCGGAAGTAGTCGTTCTGGGCTCAACTAACAATATCTTGGGCTAGGGATTCTCATTTTCGCCTTTCTTCCCTCTTTTGTTCTTTCTTTCCCTAGCGAAGTAACTTGCATCATCTCCTCCCATGAACCCTTGTTAGTTCCCTCTCTTCCTAAATATTTCGTTCAGGCTTTGTTCTAACATCTTTATTGTTGTACCATGAATTGTAAGTCTGCATTTCTGTTGTCCTTAATAGACCAGCAGCATCTTATGGGCTGGGCCACAGCTCACAGATCTTTGTGTTTCCAAAGCCTGGCACTGTGTTTAGTGTATAGCAATGACCAAAAAATGTGTATTGAATGAAATGAAGGATTAAGTACCCATGCAAAACTCACTTTTATTTTGAAATTTTTTTCTTTTCAAAAGACAGGAATGACTGGAGAAGCCAAAGCAACTTGATAAGGAAGTAGATCAGTTGGACAAACTGAGAGGAAGCTGAAGAGAGAGACAGATCTGTGAGTAACAGGAAGGGAAGTAGTTAAACTGCCTCAGTGGCAGCTAAAATGCCCTGATGGCTGCAAGAGGCCAGTTGAACAAGAGCAGAAACTCAAAGCAATACCTGGAGCTCTTGGATACATCATAAATGATCAGATGGGGCGAGATCCGAGTCTGAACTGGAGCCTGCTGTGCAAGCAAGATATTGAATCATGACTATTTCTTCTCAGCAAATCTCCAAAAGCTGACAGACATTGCTGAAAAATTCCTCAGTCTAATGTCACAGTCTTGATTTATTTCTCAGTTTTACTCATCCCTTGAGGAGGAATAAAAGAGCAATCAGAATACTTCCTTTTCACCATAAGTGTGCTAGAAAAATAAACAGCCCCACAAGGGATCCACTTATGATTTTTCCACTTTACAATGGTGCAAAATCGATATGCATTCAGTAGAAACCATACTTTGAATTCTGAGCTTTTCCTGGACTAGTGATATAGGGTACAATACTCTCTGATGATGCTGGGCAGCGGCAGTGAGCCGCAGCTCCCAATCAGCCACGTGATCACGAGTGTCCACAACTGATACACTTATAGCCATTCAGGACCCATACAACCATTCTGTTTTTCCCTTTCATTACGGTATTCAATAAAATATCTGAGATGTTCAACACCTTATTACAAAATAGGCTTTGTGTTACATGATTTTACCCAACTGCAGGTTAATGTAAGCATTTTAAGCATGGTTAAGGTAGGCTAGGCTAAGCTCTGATGTTCGGAAGGTTAGGTGTACTA
This sequence comes from Orcinus orca, assembly GCF_937001465.1. Classification (NCBI taxonomy): domain Eukaryota; kingdom Metazoa; phylum Chordata; class Mammalia; order Artiodactyla; family Delphinidae; genus Orcinus; species Orcinus orca. Next base: position 78,810,641 of record NC_064569.1, on the reverse strand, counting down.
AATGCATTTTTTTACTTATGATATTTTCAACTTACATCAGGTTTATCAGGATGTAACCCCATGGTAAGTAGAGAGATATCTGTTATAAGGAATGCTGAAGCACCATCCTGTGGCATTGGGGTCAATTCCATGGGAATGTGTGCACACCCCCCCCCACACACACACACACTCTTCTTTCCCTGAGATTGTTTTGGGACCAACTGGCAGTCTGATGTAAACAATTTATAGCAGATATTTAAAAGGTAATTAAATGGATAAAGAAAATGTTGTATATATACACAATGGAATATTACGCAGCCATAAAAAAGAATGAAATAATGCCAGTGGCAGCAACATGTATGGACCTAGAGATGATCATACAAAGTGAAGTAAGTCAGATGGAGAAAGACAAATACCATATGGGATCACTTATATGTGGAGTCTAAAAATAATACAAATGAATTTATTTACAAAACAGAAACAGACTCAGACATAGAAAACCAACTCCATTTACTGTCTTATTCCTCTCTTTGTAGGATGAGTAACCAACCCAGGTTGCCTGGGACTTTCTCCAATTTGGGGATTGTCCTGATTTTTGCACTGAAAGTTCATGTCCCAAGAAACATCTCAGTCCTGGGCAAAGTAGAAAGATTGTTAACCCTATCACTTTGTCTCAAATAGTTTTACCTGTCTCTCCGAAGCAACAAAGCCAGCCCACACCTATGGCTCACAGAAGCCACCTGCTCCAATAGACATATCAAACAACTTCCAAATCAAGACAACTCTCCCTATACCAGACGTTGAAAAAATAAACCTTTATCAATTAGATGCAAACACACTTGGGATTGTTCTGTCATCTTAATGAACTGATGTTTTTATAATTATGAAATGTTCTGTTTTGCCTCTGGCAGTAATCCATGCCTTGAGATATACCTTGATGTTAATAGAATCACACCAGCTTCCTTATGTTAAGTGTTTGTATGGTATACATTTCTCCATCCTTTTATTTTCTTCTGTGGTACCTAATTTGCTGTTAAGTTCATCCAATGAATTTTTAATTTCAAATATTATAGTTTTCAGTTTGAGGATTTCTATTTTTTTTTTACTAGTTTCCATATCTTTCCTGATATTCCCAATCTCATCACCCATTTTATCAATCTTTCCCAGTAGATTCTTCACATGTATATCATAGTTATTTTAAAGTCTTTATCTGCTGATTCTAACATCTGGGACTTTGTGGATCTGTTTGATTGTTTTTTCCCTTGATTGTAGGCCACACTTTCCTGCTTCTTTGTATATACAGTAATTTTTCCTGGTATACTGTACATTGTGGGCTGTAGATGGTATGTTACCTTCCTTTGGAAAGTGCTGAGTTTTGTTCTAGTAGACAAACTACTGATGAATCACCTTGATCTTGTGGAGCCTTGATGGGATGGGCTTATTGTTGTTTTGCCCTTGGGCCTCAGTTGTAGTCCTCAGTCCTGCATCTTCATTCTTAAGGTGTGGCCCTCTTAGGGTTTCAATGGAAAGCACAAAGAATTCAGTAAGTTCCTACTTGGCTGGACTTGAATTCCAAAACTTGTCTCCCCAGCACCAAGCACTGGATGAAATCTCTGCTCAGTACCTTTAATTCCACTGGTGTTTTCCACTGGATTCCCCGAGGTCTCATTGTGGGCACCTGCAGTTTGGTAGTCAGCCAACAATTTGAGGAGAATTTGTCCACAGATTTGGGGGCTCCCCGCCCTGCCTTCTTATTTTCTGGAACATCCCTCTTTAATTTCCAGCAACTCCAGCAACACCACACTCTGACTTCTGAATTTTCAATCCAATCAGTCAGCCTCTTCCTGACTGGGCTCTGTTTCTTAAGTACGTTACAAAATGAGGAGTGTCCTCAAGGAAAAAGCTGTCCAATGTGGATCTCACCTACTTTGTTTCCCTTATTGCAAGAATCATGTCCCCTCCAGTGTCTGTATCTTTTTAGTCACCCCCCAGGATTTTCAAACAGTTATTTAATTCTGATCTTATAATTGTTTATGCTGTTTTTTTAGTCAAAAACTCAAAACTGTGATGGGTAGATGGTCGTTCAATAAATGCTACTCTGCTACTATCAGAAACGAACTCCCCTTATTACTGAAAACAAACAAACAAAATTATGGTCTTTGTAGGCAGAACTGAACTTTCATGGAAGGTGTGTGTAATATTGTAAGAATGTAATAATAGTAATGATAGTAGGAGATCACCATTATTGATCTCTAGCCCACTGTTTTTGGCGCTTTATCTATCCCTAATTTACAGATGAGAAAACAAGTACACACAGGTTAAGAAACTTGCCAAGTTCATAAAGGTGGTAAATAGGAAAACCAGAACTCCAACCCACATGGACTGATGGCTCTCTTAACCACTAAGCTATGATGCTACTTAAGTGGGGGCTGGTTGTTCCTTGATGGGGACAGTCCAGAGGGAATTCAGCTTAGAGAATTCAACTGAATAACCTTTATGGTTCTTTTAAACCTGTGAATCCACTATTCTATAAAAATTATAACCCTCTATGAGAAAAAAATTAACTTTTATGTTAGAAAAATTATTCTCCCTCAATCAGAAATCCAGAAAAGGTACACATAATAAGAGTATTTGCATGCCTACCCATCTCTTGCAAAATCAGTTCTTTTTTCTCTCCTTTAGAATTTGACTTACAGCACCTCAAGCAGAACTATATATTTGTGGTTGCCTGATTGCTGCAGTGCTAGTTGCATCTTGTGTTCGTTCTGAATGCAGTGTCAAGATTCATAAACCAATTTACTTCAAGCAGTTCAGAGCATCAGCCTTTGAAGTTTTGAAGAATGGCCGTTTGGGTGTGTTTTTCCACACCACGCCAAATATATGTGAAAAATATTTTTAACCAGAGAAATTGCTCTAAGAAAAAAAAAAACCACACACACCGAAGTATTTTTCCTCAGACAAAAACAAAACTGTTCTAAAGATCAATAAAAATACCCCTTTCCTTGACATCGCTCCCTTGCTACAATACATGCCTTCCAAATTGCTATAAACCAATTCATCAGAAATGGATATTGTTTTGTGAAAATAAAATAAATGAAAAACCCTTGAAAGAATAGCCTACAGTCCTTGCAATGGTCTTTGAAATGTGTTGTATTTTACTGCAGGCTGCTGGTGAAGGCACAGTTTATTTAGAGCATATCCTCATGAGGAACCTCAGGAAAAACAGTTTTCTGCAATTAGTACCAGGAACAGCAGCACTTCTCCTAAGTCCATGGTCTGTGTTTCCCTCATTACAAAGTTGATCTTGTAATGCATCATATTTACTTGCCAAAACATGTTGCAGGAAAGCACACAACTATGTGGCTGACCCCTAGTAAGACTAAAGCTTGTAACAGCATCTTTTTTCAAGAAATTAACGCAATTCCTGGCTCCATCTTACTTTCCTACTTTTATTTGTTTTATTGGCCTCATTTTTCTTATCTGGTTTTAGCGAATGCATATTTGTAAGCTACCTTAAATCCTTTTTCGGGCAAGTCTGAATAAAACCAACTAAATGCTCTCGATTTGACTAACACAGCTTTAAAAATAAGAACTACCAAACAGTAAATGAAAATTGAGAGGCAAGTGAAAACCTGACAAAAACTCACAAAACATATAAAAAGCATGAATAGCCTTGATCATGAGGAATCTTGGAAATCAACAAGAGGAAAATAGGTGAGCATACAAGTAAAAAATTGAGGAAAGGTTCTGAAGAAGTATGAAAACAGAAAAAAATGCAATGGGAAGATAACAAATGCGAAAAAAAAAGTTCAATCTCAGTTGTAGTCAAAAACATGCAAATCAAAATTTAACAAGAAACTTTCATAAACAATGGAAAAATAAATTTGTTTCCTTGAAATCCACCTACTTTGCTCCCGGATCTCAAGGAGGGGGACAGACATGTAAATAAGCATGTATGGGATAGAGTGGGTGTGACAGAGCACACATGCGTTTACAGGGAAACACCAGGGGGAAGCTGAAGAGACAGGTTCATGGTAGGAGAGATCCCAGCTGAACCTGAAAAGAAGAGCTGGAGTCATTAGATGTGAGTTTTTGAAAGTAGGGACTGCCTAAGTGGAGCCCATCAAGTGCACAGTCTCTGGCATATAGTGGGCACCTGATAAATATTTTTAAAATAAAGAGTGAGAAAGGACATGTCTGCTGGGAAGCAAAGACACAGAATAAAATCTATCAAATGAACAAGTGTATATATGAATAAGTGAGCCATTTGTCAGGGAAATACTAATGCATCTCTGAAAGAGAGATCAAATGACCAGCCTCCAAAGGTCAAAACAAAGATTTGGTTTTTTTCCTTCCCTATGGATCATTACCATACACTTTATTACTCGGACAGAGAACTCTGGACAATTGCTTTGGATCCACTTACATCCTGGTTTTTCTAACTGCATTGCACTCCAACCACCAGGCCTAAATATTCCCAACTCAGGCATTTTCCCAGCCAATAGACTCTGAAAAGGCCCATCTGTGCTACACCTTTAGGGAATATGGATAGTTGCCGCAAATCTCAGTACTTTTCAGTCTGAAGATGGTTTTTTTCTGGCTATTAGGGAAAACAGATGTGCTATAGGGAATACATTTATTTATTTATTTTTAATAAATTTATTTATTTTTGGCTGCGTTGGGTCTGCATTGCTGTGCGCGGGTTTTTCTCTAGTTGCAGAGATCAGGGGCTACTCTTAGTTGCAGTGGCGTGGGCCTCTCATTGCAGTGGCTTCTCTTATTGCGGAGCACAGGCTCTAGGTGAGCGGCCTTCAGTCGCTGTTGCTTATGGGCTCTAGAGCACAGACTCAGTAGTTGAGGCACACGGGCTTAGTTGCTCCAGGGTATGTGGGATCTTCCTGGACAGGGGCTTGAACCTGTGTCCCCTGCATTGGCAGGCGAATTCTTAATCACTGAACCACCAGGGAAGGCCCCGAGGATACATTTAAATGTTAACATTGGTTGCTTCACAGTAGCAGATTTCTGAGTAACTTTTATTTTCTACTTTGTACCTTACAGTATTTTGCAAATCCTCTACATCAGTTCTGAATTGCTTTTATAATGACAAGAAATCAGGTCAAGAAATTCCTGTGAATCTGTTGGAGGGGAATTAACTTAGGAAAGTTGTGGCACTACTTAGAAATCTACTGAGTTTTCACATGTTGACCATTTAAAGGGAGGGTTCAGGGCGATTTGTACTTGAGCAGAATATGGTTTTAGACATGCTCCATTTTAAGCTATTAAATAAAAAATGTATAAATGTTATCTTAAATATCAAACACAACCAAAGGCAATTTTATAGCAATTAATTTTGTGTCGCCTCCAAAGCTCCAGCTGAAAATGTCCTTGTTGTAACAAAATTCCTACGCTTCTTAACCCAGCATTTTAAGTAATGAATTTAATTATGAAGAAAACTGCTGTCACTAAAGCCTTCTTCTCAATCATACCTGTGTTTATGACAAAAAAAAATCTGTTGCCATGGAAATTTTAGTGTCAAAGTTGCAACTCATAAAGCTTTACTGAAGTGTAAAGTAAAAATAGGAAGTGATCTTTAGCAAAGAGAAACTTCTTCCTTAATATATTTTTAAAAACATTGAAATTATGGACAGCAGCTAGACTTTACAAGTGAACTCATTTTGCATAACCAAAAAATCATGTGAAAAGTTTGGCAAATATCTAATTTTGGAAAATCAAATAATTTAAAGTATAACTAGGGAACTCACAAAAGACAGGAATTGCACTGGGAATCCACCTCAATTTAATTAAACATTTACTGAGGCTCTACTATCTTATATTAAAAATTAATATATTCATAGACAGAGTTTTCTAAAATTGGGCACCTATATAGCTTGACATTAGTTTTAAAATTGTTTTTAGTTGTCATTAAAACCCCAAATAATGGAACCAGATATGAATGACACAGTTACAGTTGTATAATGAGACCAGGATCATTACTCACATTTAATAGTTATTTACTGATAGGTGAGCCAGTAACCATACTAAGCTTGCCGCCAACAAGATGAGGAAGGTAAACGATGTGTTTCTTTTTAATTTATGAAATATTTCATGTATACAAAAAAGTAGAAACCAATATAACAAACAGCTTAAGAAAGGAAATTTTACAAATGAAACCTCTTGGGCATTCTTACTTGACCTCATTTCCTTCCTTCATCCAAGAGGTGACCACAAACTTGAATTTGGTATTGACCATTAATTAACCTGCCTTTAAAAAGAAGTTTAGTATATATTTATACATCTATAAATATTATATATCATTTTTCCTGTTTTCAAAACTTTAAATAGTATCTCCCTATATGTATCCTTCTATATCACTTCATTTTTTTCTTTTGCTCAACCTACTTTTGAAGCATATCCAGATTGATGTATATCTCTGTAATTCATTTACAACTGCTCTGTGGTAGTCTATTATTCATTTATATGTTTTATATAATATTCTACTGTATGTTACACAATTATTTATTTATCCATTATCCACCTGAGGGATAGTCAGTAGGGTTTTGTGTGTGTGTGTGCGCGCTATTGTAATCTATGCCTCAGTGAACATTTTTGCATAAGTTTCCTTGGGCATATAGGTGGGTGCTTCTTTCGGGGATATATCACAAGCATTTCAAATATAAGAAAATGAAAAAGGGTGGTTAAACAGTAGACTTCTGGATCCACTATTTTCTTCCCTAACTCCCAGTTAGTGGCTTGTCCAATCCTATGCACACAAAGATAAAGTTTAAAATAATATTTTATTTTTCTACAGATTGAAGATGTTCATGATGACATTATGTATATTTCACCTATGTTTCCAGGCTTGTGGACACCTTGTAGATTAAAAGATACATCAACAAAAAATGATGTACCTGTCTCAAGACAAATGAAAGCCAAAGGACTGTAGGGCGGGCTCACACACTTATGACACCCTTGTGCTAAGGTTATAAGACCTTGCTGTGAAATGTAACAATACAGAACTATGTGCCCTTGGGCATTGTTAAAAGCCAAATTATCAGTGCACCAGGAAGTACTCCAGGAGTTCTGGGAGCCTATGCTCTGTCATTTGAGCTGTGATGGAGGGATCTGTATAATGCTGTCCAGAAGGGGAAAGAAGGGCAATGCAGACCAGAGGCAGAAGCCAAGTTTCTAGTACTCTCCAAAAATGTACCATTTTTTCACCCCTGCAATTCAGTGAAGGAGAACAAGTCAACCAGGCTGGGGAATATGGAAAGTGCCTACACGTGTACTGAACCGAGACTACTGCATTTAAGCCTCTGAATAGCTGGCAGGTGGTCAATTTCTTAAGCAATCTCTTGGAGATTGATATGGGGAAAGATATGGGGAGCACTGGGGTTTTATTACCCATCACTTAGATGCTAGCACCGGCTCCTCTTCTCTCGCTCCCTGCTTCCCTCCCCCTCTTTCTCCTTCTCTTCTTCCCATTTTACTTTGTCTCCTGTCATTCTCTGTTATAATTAAGACAAATAGAAAACATTGCAGGTGTCTGCTATAAAACATCTGCAGATACTGTACGTTGTATGGGGAAAAAAAAAGCAGCTGCAAATTGTGTAATTTGGTCTTTAAAGAAAGCCTGAAAGACATTTCCGGAAACAAATACATCTTTCATCCTGGTAGACGTTGAATTTTCTTTTTGTTTGTACTTCAGCCCAGTTCATCACCGTTTTCTCACTGCCTTGCACAGAAAGTTTCAGCGCTAACCAGTGACTGTTGTCCCTACTTTAGAAGAGATGGGGGATTTCTGGAATGATGGCTTAAAATGGGGAAACCGTGACTGCAGGGTCTGGTGCAGTTTTAGACAGTGTTTCTCTCAGTCAAAACAAAACCTAAGAATGACAGCATCTGTAAGTTACTAAATGTGGGAAGAAAGTAAAAATATGCTGAAATATTATCTGCAATAGTTGGAAGGGACCTGTCTTCCCCAAAGGAAAACAATGTATTGGCATGGATAACACTGGGGACACCCCACGCTTTCTTGGGTTATCCATTCAGTCTGCAAGTGATTTTTAACAATCTCTTTCTAGGGTGTTCCCCACTAGGTATTCCAGTTTTAGCTTGAGGTTCAGCTATGTCTTCCTCTCCCTTGATTTTCAAATTTCCCAAAGCAGTAGAGTAGGTACAAGGGCTGGGGAAGCTAGGTTAGCAACAAAGAGCTCGAATTCTCCAGTCAGAAAGAGCTGGGATTTAGATCCTGGCTCTACCTCTGAATATGATCATTGGACAAGTTGCTGAACTGCTTGATGCCTTTGTTTCCTCATCTGTAAAACAGAGCCAGTCATCCTATGTGCATCACACTCCTAATTCTTGTGAGTCCAGAAGGAGATAATGCATATGAAGTATTTACTTATACAGTGCCTTGTATGGTAAATGTTCCAGAAAGGATAGACAACAAATGCAGTGATAGTTTTTTTAAGGAACTTCCTTAAAAACTAGAACTAGAGTTACCATATGATCAAGCAATCCCACTCCTGGGCATGTATCTGGAGAAATACCTAATTTGAAAAGATACATGCACCCCAATGTTCATAGCAGCACTATTTACAATAGCCAAGACATGCAAGCAACCCAAATGTCCATCGACAGATGAATGGATAAAGATGTGATATTATACACAATGGAATATTACTCAGCCATAAGAAGATTGAAATAATGCCATTTGCAGTGACATGGATGGACCTAAAGATTATCATACTAAGTGAAGTAAGTCAGACAGAGAAAGACAAATATCATACAATATTGCTTATATGCAGACTCTAAAAAAATTATACAAATGAACTTATTTACAAAACAGAAATAGACTCACAGACATAGAAAACAAACTTATGGTTACCAAAAGGGAAGAGGGGGAATAAATTAGGAATTTTGGATTAACAGATACACACTACTATATATAAAATAGATAAACAATAAGGATCTACTATAGCAAAGGGAACTAAATTCAATATCTTGTAATAACATGTAATGGAAAAGAATCTGAAAAAGATATTCTTTTATATGTATACATATATACATATATGTATAAACATATGTGTATATAAATATATATATGTATATGTATAACTGAATTACTTTGCTGTATACCTGAAACATTATAAATTCACTATACTTCAATAAAAAAATAAAACAAACAAAAAAACGATAGTGATAGTGATGGCAGTGGTGGTGGTGATACCTTTGCTTCCCCTCCTTTTAGAGCCCCATACTGTCACCTTGTCTGGGTCACGTACGTACATATATACATACAAAACATACTTACATATGTACATCCACCCATCCAATTATTCATTCAACAAATATTATAGACCTTTATTAGGTGCCAGGCATCATTCTAAAGTTCTATAAAATACTACATGTATTTGTGTTCATTAATTTTTAAATAAAGAAAAACAAAAAGCATCCAATTAGTAAACACTTAACAGAAATGAATAATGAAAGACATGCATATACATTCTCAGTAAATGAATATTAGGTTGAAGTGAAGGGCCTTGGTTATTAGTCAGGCTGTATTTCCACACTTATGTTAAATGTATAGTGCCTCCTGTTGTTCCTTTTGCCGCTGGTAGCTAACCTTTGCATAATAAATTAAACTTCCCTTGGGAGAAACACAAAACCCTTGAAAGCTTTCTCGATCCCAGCAGAGAAATTTATAAACCCCAGTCCCGGGCCAAAGCATTTGGAAACCTTCACCACATTAGCACCATCACTTTCTGAATGGCTTTTCTGGCTGACCCAAATTTTATTTTGTTTGAGGGTATAGCCATCAGGCAAATTTTCTTTCTGAATTCAGTGGTAAATATTTTGTTCCTTTCTTTTTCACTACAACATGGTTTCCTGCTGGTCTTCTTGCCTTTGTTTCTTTCCTTTCCATTGTATACCGCATGCTCATCTTCCCTGAAAGCCAGGCTATCATTCATTTCATTCATTCATTCATTCTCTTTCACTCAATCAACACTTATCAAATGTCCACTAGCACCAGGAATGTGTCACTCTTCTCCTTAATCACCAGTAATGCTACCCTATCATATACTGAATCAAGGCCAAAGTCTTCACTCCAATTCCACCCTTAGAGTTTATCTTATTTCCATCATGACTGTCCAGATTGGTAGCAGGAGAGTCCTTTGCACATATACTATATTCATTTTCACTTTTATGCCTCTGTTCTCCAACAGCATCTTCCCTACCAGCAAATTTTCAACCATTATTACCCTTCTTATCATTAAAAGTCTTGCTCAAGACTCATTTCTTTTATGTAGTATTCTTGACAATTCTAGCTTGGTTATTCCCAGACTTTGGACTTCATGGATGTGTAAATGAAAAAACAAAACAAACAAAAAAGACAAAAACAAAACAAAAACCAAAACAGGGACCAATATAAGGTTGCTAGGTTGCTACTTTTTTCTTTTATTGTAAAGTAAGTACATTTTAAAATATGGGTTACCAGCTCCTATTATCACTACTCCATAAAAGAAAGGCCATTTTCATTTTTCACAGAACTAGAACAAAGAGTTTTTAAATTTGTATGGAAACACAAAAGACTCCAAATAGCCAAAGCCATCTTGAGAAAGAAAAGCAGAGCTGGATGAATCAGGCTCCCTGACTTCAGACTATACTACAAAGCTACAGCCATCAAAACAGTATGGTACTGGCACAAAACCAGAAATATAGATCACTGGAACAGGATAGAAAGCCCAGAGATAAACCCACGGACCTATGGTCACCTAATCTATGACACAGGAGGCAAGAATATACAATGGAGGAAAGAAGTTTCTTCAGTAAGTGGTGCTGGGAAAACTGGAGAGCAACATGTAAAAGAATGAAATTAGAACATTCTCTAAAATCATACACAAAAATAAACTCAAAATGGATTAAAGACCTAAATGTAAAACCAGATACTATAAAACTACTAGAGGAAAACATAAGCAGAACACTCTTTGACATAAATTGCAGTAATATCTTTTTGGATCTGTCTCCTAGAGTAACAGAAATGAAAACAAAAATAAACAAATGGGGCCTAGTGAAACTTAAAAGCTTTTGCACAGCAAAGAAAACCATAAACAAAACAAAAAGACAACATCCAGAATGGGAGAAAATATTTGCAAATGATACAACTGACAAGGAATCAATCTCCAAAATATACAAACAGCTCATACAGTTCAATATCAGAAAAACAAATAACCCAATCGAAAAATGGGCAGAACATCTAAAAAGACATTTCTCCAAAGAAGATATACAGATGGCCAAAAGGCACATGAAAAGATGCTCCACATCACTAATTATTGGAAATGCAAATCAAAACAACATTAAGGTATCACCTCACACCAATCAGAATGGCCAACAAAAAAATGTCTCCAAATAATACATGCTGGAGAGGATGTGGAGAAAAAGGAACCCTCTACACTGTTGGTGGGAATGTAAATTGGTACAGCCACTATAGAGAACAGTATGGAGGTTCCTTAAAAAACTAAAATAGAGCAACCATATGATCCTGCAATCCCACTCCTGGGCATATATCAGGAGAAAAACATAATTCAAAAAGATACAAGCACCCCAATATTCATAGCAGCACTAGTTATTGTACAATAGCCAAGACAGGGAAGCAACCTAAGTGTCCATCGACAGATGAATAAAGAAGATGTGGTATACACACATACACACACACACACACACACACACACACACATATACACACAATGGAATATACTCAGCCATAAAAAAGTTAAATAATGCCACTTGCAGCAACATGGATGGATCTAGCAATTATCATACTAAGTGAAGTAAGGCAGACAAAGACAAATATCATATGATATCACTTATATGTGGAGTCTAAAAAATTATACAAATGAACTTATTTACAAAACACAAATAGACTCACAGACATAGAAAACAAACTTATGGTTACTAAAGGGGAAAGTGAGGGGGGGATAAGTTAGGATTTGGGGACTGACATATACACACTACTATATAAAATAGATAACCAACAAGGACTTAACTCGTACAGCATAGGGAACTCTATTCAATATCTTGTAATAACCTATAATACAAGAGAATGTAAAAAAAGAATATATATATATATATATATATATATATAACTGAAAACTAACACATCACTGTAAATCAATCGTATTTCAATAAAAATTAGAAAAAAGAAAGGCCATTTTAACCCAAATAGGAAGGAGAAAATCCATAATCTTAGAATAAAGAGCAGTTCATTAAACACATTTAACTTTATAAAAAACATATTTATGTTTCCTTATTTTTTTCATTTTACCGTGAATATCCATTCATGAGCCAACATGTAGGAAGCACTTACATATAGCATTCTTTGATGCTAAACAAAGTGGATCAGAAATGCATGATCTTCTTCCAATTTGGCAGGGAAATGACAACTCCTAGCAAGATGATTATTACTACTTCAGGTACTAAGTACCTTTTAATCGTATCACTTAATTTAATCCTCACAGCAATTCTATTAATGTTCCCATTCTACAGGTAAGGAAAGGAAGGCTTAAAGAATTTGTTACTTTCTCAAAATAGCAGAACTAGCAAGTGGAGAAGTTACTATTCAAATTCAGGTCTATATAGTTCCATAGCCCATGTTCTAAAACTTTATGCAATGCTATCCCTCAGAAGTGCAAAATATGAAAGGTCTAATTCACTGTAGATTTCTTCCTAAGCCACACAGACAAATTCCAAAGTTGACTGAACACTTCGAGTTGACTCGAGGTTTATCCAGAATTTTTCAACCTTGGCACAGATATTTTGAGCCAGATAATTTGTGGCTGTGGGGGGCTCTTCTGGACATTGCAGGATACTTCGCAGCATCCCTGGCTTCTACCCACTAGATGCCAGTTGTACTGCCTTTGCAGTTATAACAATCAAAAATATCTTCGGACACTGCCAAATGTCACCTGAGGGGCAAAACTGCCCCTAGTCAAGAACCACTGGTTTAATTCAGTCTTGCTGTATGGATGCATCTAAAGACCTAAACATTATACAAAAGTGGGAATAGTTGTACTGTGCACAAACATATTTTCTATGAGTAGCTCTGTAAGATAGTTTTAATAAGCAACAGCATTGTCATTTAATTCAAATACCATTTAAAACATTACTCAAAACAATGTTTTTTTAAGGAAATTTAGCTTATGAAAGAAAACAATTTTATTTTGCTTATTATAAGAGGATAGTTCCAAAAATTTATTTCAAACAAGAAAAGCAGTAACAATTAAATCCTTTATAAGGTTAACACATAAAGGATGTTCAGGGAATAATCGACACCATCCAGTTGAAAAGGCTTCCTTCTGATACGATACAACCACTAGCAAGATCAAAAAGTCTCTCAAGACTGAACATAGATGGCAGCGAGATATCAAATGGGACCTGAGAAAAAGCATAAAAGTGTTCATGAAATGCATTGTTCCGAACTGTTGACTGAAGTAATGTTCTCAAATACCAATTCCATGTAATAATTTTATGTGAAAGATTTTTAACTCTTGCCTAAGACACAAATTTCACATCTCTACCCTGCTGAAATGTCACATGTATCATTTTCTATCCTATGAAGATTCATATCTATGAGTCTATAAAAACAGCCTACAGATTCATATCTGTAAATGTATAAAAATGAGCCTACAAAACAGCAGACACTCGTATAAATATGGACCATTCGTGTTTATATAATCATTATATATGATTGTAAGTGTAGGAATTTTGGCCCAGTTACTAATGAACCACTTTCCTCCATAACACATTGCTCAGTAGACAAATCTCCCTCCCTCATTTTGAGCTTAAATCCTGACATGGTGAAGCAAAAATTGTGTTTGGAGCTCACTCTTTCTGAAAGAAACACCTAGTTACCATGCTGAGGACTAGTGCAGCCTAAGTCATCTGAGCAGCCTGAAAGATGGAAAATAAAGACCACTTTGGGGGTCATAGCACTGGTTATTTGAATGGGAGAAGGGCAAGAAGGAGAGAACAAACATGAAGGAAAGGAAACAATGTTTACTGGGGACGCACTTCACGCAGACTTAGATACTTTTGAAGATGTATGAGAAACATCACGGAGAATGGTCACAATGAATTAGATCCTTGGGGCCCTGAATCCTGGTAAGAAACTAGAGGACAAGTTTTTTTAATGTCTTGTCTGCTTGTTAAATGAAACTTTTATTCTCAAGAAAACATAACGAACTTAAAAGTAGAGACTGGTTTCATTTCTTATTCTTCATTTTATTGGATTAAAAAAATGATCAAAGTATTCCAATGCTTTCTATAACTTCGGATAATAAAGAGGTGAAAAAAATTAATAACATCCTCCTTTTTTACTCAATCCTGAAGTAATCAGTGTTAGCAGTTTAAAGAATATCTTTCCAAAACTTAAAAAATCCTCATACAAATGTATAATCATGTGGGTTTTTTTCTTTTCCTTTTTTTCTTTACTTTTTTTTTGAAATAGGATAACTAGATTTCCATTATTTGCTTTTACAATTACCAATATGTAAGAGAAATCCCACCTTAACCAATTCAGGGAGGCAGAATAACCACACGGAGGTTAAAAGTGTACATTCTGGAGTAAGACTGCTTGGTTCACTCAGACCTCACCATATACCAGCCAGGTGAGGCTGAGTAAACTATTTGATCTGTTTAAATTTTAATTTCCTAATTTCACTACCCCAGTCCTTGGCAAACACAAATATGCTTCCTGTCTCTGTGTATATGTCTGTTCTGGATATTTCATAAAAATGGAACCATACAGTATATGACCTTTTATGTCTGGCTTAACTTAACATAATATTTTGGAGGTTCATCCACATTGCTGTGTGTATCAATACTTTGTTCCTTTTTATGACTAATGCTCCATTTTATGAATACACCACATTTTGTTTATCCATTCATATGTTGATGGACATTTGTGCTGTTTCCACCCTTTGGCCATTGTTACGTGTTACTGTTAAATACAAGTTTTGTTTGAACGTCTGATTTCAATTTGGGGGGGGTCCATATCTAGGAATGAAATTACTGAATCACATGGTAATTCTATGTAAGTTATTGAAGAACCACCAAACTGTTTTACTCTATGTTTTACATAGAGGCTGCAACATTTTACATTCCCACTATTAATGTATGATGGATCTAATTTTTTCACATCCTCTCCAACATGTATTTTCTTTTTCACTGTACAAGTTTCAGGTGTATAGCATTATAATTCGATGTCTGTATATACCACAAAGTGATCACCATCACAACTCTAGTTGCCATCACCACAATAAGTTGACCCCCCTCACCTATTTTGCCCACTCCCCAATCCCTTCCCCCTCTGGTAACCACTAATCTATTCTCCGTATCTATGAGTTTGTTTTCATTTTATTTTGTTTGTTCACTTGTTTTGTTTTTAGATTCCACATATAAATGAAATCATACATTATGTTTCTCTCTCCATCTGACTATTTCACTTAGCATAATAACCTCAAGATCCATCCATGTTGTCACAAATGGCAGGATTTCATTCTTTTTTACAGCTGAGTAATATTTCATTGTATTTATACCACATCTTCTTTTATCTATTCATCTATCAATGGATATTTAGGTTGTTTCCATATGAACACAGGAGTATATGTATTCTTTCAAATTAGTGTTTTCATGTTCTTTGGATAAATACCCAAAAGTGGAATAGTTGGGTCATATGGCAGTTCTATTCTCAATTTTTTGAGGAATCTCCACACTGTTTTCCAGAGTGGCTACACCAATTTATAGTCGCACCAATGGTGTACAAAAGTTCCCTATCTCCATATCTTCTCCAACATTTGTTACTTCTTGTCTTTTCGATAATAGTCATTCTAACAGGTATGAGGTGATATCTCACTATGGCTTTGATTTGCATTTTCCTAATAATTAGTGATGCTGAACATAGTTTCATGTGATTGTTAGCCATCTCTATGTCTTCTTTGAAAAAATGTCTATTCAGATCCCCTGCCCATTTTTTAATTGGGTTGTTTGGGGGCGTTTTGTTTGTTTCTTTTTGTTGAATTGTATGAGTTCTTCATAGATTTTGGATATTAACCACTTAGTTAATATATGACTTGCAAATATCTCCTCCCACTCAGTGTGTTACCTTTTCATTCTGATAATGGTTTCCTTCACTGGGCAGAAGCTTTTAGTCTGATGTGATGTAGTCCTGTCTATTTATTTTTTCTTTTGTTTCCCCTGCCTTTGGAGCCAGATCCACAAAAACATTGCTAAGATTGATGTTAATGAATTTACCATCTATGTTTTCTTCTAGGAAGTTTATGATTTCAGGTCTTACATTCAAGTTTTCTATCCATCTTGAGTTAACTTTTTCAATTCCATATTTCAAAACTTAACTTTTTTATTGAGCACTTTAAAAAAAATTATAGTTGATTTACAACGTTTCAGGTATACAGCAAAGTGATTCAGTTATACATACATTTATCTATCTATACTTTTCCAGATTCTTTTTTTCTCTTTTTTTAATTGAAGTATAGTTAATCTACAATGTTGTGTTGTTTCAATTGTACAGCAAAGTGATTCAGTTATATATACGTATATATTTTTTCAGATTCTTTTCCATTATAAGTTATTACAAGGCACTGAATATAGTTCCCTGTGCCATACACAAGGTCCTTGTTGTTTATCTATATAGTAATATGTAACTATTAATCCCAAACTCCTAATTTATCTCCCCTCAACCCTCCCTCCATCCCCTTTGGTAACCATAGCTTGTTTTCTATGTCTGTGAGCCTATTTTTGTAAATAACTTCATTTGTATCATTTTTCTAGATTCCACATATAAGTGACATCATATGATATTTGTCTTTCTCTGTCTGACTTACCTCACTTAATGTGATAATCTCTAGATCCATTCAGTTTGCTGCAAATGGCATTATTTCATTCTTTTTTACAGCTGAATAATATTCCATTGTATATAATATACATGTCTTGGGTATCATAAATAGTACTGCTACGAACATTGGGGTGCATGGATCTTTTCGAATTAGAGTTTTCTCCAGATATAGTTTTTGATTGGGTTGTTTTTTTTTTGATATTGAGCTGTATAAGTTGTTTTTATATTTTGGAAATTAATCCCTTGTCAGTTGTATTGTTTGCAAATATTTTTTCCCATTCTGTAGGTTGTCTTTTCATGTCGTTTATGGTTTCCTTTGCTGTGCAAAAGCTTTTAAGTTTAATTAAGTCCCATTTGTTTATTTTTGTCTTTGTTTCCATTACTCTAGGAGGAGAATCCAAAACTGTATTGCTGTGATTTATGTCAAAGAGTGTTCTGCCTATGTTTTCCTCTAGGAGATTTATAGTATCCAGTCTTACATTTAGGTCTTTGATCCATTTTGGGCATATTTTTGTATATGGGTGTTAGAGAATGTTCTAATTTTACTATTTTATTTGTTGTTGTCCAGTTTTCCCAGCACCACTTATTGAAGAGACTTTCTTTTCTCCATTGTATATTCTTGCCTCCTTTGTTGTAGATCAATTGATCATAAGTATGTGGGTTTATTTCTGGGCTGTCTATCCTGTTCCATTCATCCATGTGTCTGGTTTTTGTGCTAGTACCATACTGTTTTTATTAATATAGACTTGTAGCGTAGTTTGAAATCAGGGAGTATGATACCTACAACTTTGTTCTTCTTTCTCAGGATTGTTTAGGGTCTTTTGTGGTTCCATACAAATTTTAGTATTCTTTGTTCTATTTCTGTGAAATATGCCATTGGAATTTTGATAGGGATTGAACTGAATTTGTAAATTGCTTTGGGTAATATGGTCATTTTAACAATATTAGTTCTTCCAATCCATGAACACATAATATCTTTCCATTTATTTGTGTCTTCTTCAATTCTTTCACCGGCATCTTATAATTTACAGTGTACAAGTCTTTCACCTCCTCGGTTAAATTTTTTTCCCATGGGCTCTGTGGCACTTTGGACACTTTTCCAGCTTCAGCTTTTGGAAATTTTATGGAAGGTTCTGGGTCTTTCATAGGGAACTTCTCAAGAAAACTTAGGTTCCAGGTGAAATTACTGAATTTCTTTCTTTGTCATTCAACAGAGATAACATTGGCAATCACATAATTACTGAGAAGTCTTGTTTGTGTTTAGAAAATAGCTTTGAGTCCAAATTGTCCAGGATAAGGTACCAGAGAATCTTGGTTCCTTTTCCTGGATTAGGAAACACTTTGTAGAAAGGAAGGAAAAAATATCTTGGTAGGTAGCAGATTGTAATTTAGTTCAAGCAGGTTATGGTTCAAGGAGCAACATTAAAGAAATGATGATGATTTTGCCTGCCTAGAGAGGATAAAAGTCTGAAACAGTACAAGGAAGGGAAAGGAAGTTAATCAAGGTGGGGCACCCTGAAGGGGTTCATTCAAATCTGGCCTGGACTTGAACTTGTTTGGGGGAGTTCTGAAAGCCATTGGAAAGTTAAAGGGTTTTTTTGCCAATGCTATACTTTATATGAGTTTCTGCCTGAAAACTAGATATAATCATAATGAAAGATTTTATTACTTCTGCTCCTTTGTTCTATTTTCCTTGATTGAAACAAAAATCATATTGTATTCAAAGTATCTATGCTTTGTCTTAAGCCACTGAGTTTTTATTGAGCACCTACTTTGAGACATCTTCTTGCTTCTCTCAGCCCAGTGTCATTTGTCTTTTCATTGATTCTAAGTGTTAATGACCAAGAAAAAAGGGAGAAAGCCAAATAACCACTAATCAATTAGATTTGCCTACTCTTGTAATTGGTAAGCAGGATATAAAAAACTGCAAGCTTTGTGAAACAATTGGATTTAACTTTGTGTCCTTTCAAGAACCTTAAAATACAGAGTCACAGCCATTAAAAGAAAAAACAATAGCTTCGAGGTAGGAAAGCAAATACTGTTTTTTTGTTGTTCTTGTTCAACCACAAATATTGATTGAGCACCTACTATATGTCAGTCACAATGTCAATCACGCTAAGCACCATGTGAGCCTCAATTTTCTCATCGGCAAAATGAAAACTTTTGCTTCTCAATAGAGAAACAATGGGCATCTTGGGCAGGACAATTCTTTGTGCAAGTCTGTCCCCTGCCCTCTAAACGACATGAACTCTACCTTGTAATTGGTTCAATCCAATGATGCCCCCACACATTTCCGAAGGGCCCCTAGGGGCCATTTCCACCCTGGATGGAGAATCCCAGGCCTACCATCTACGATATCAGGAGCCAGGGAAAGTGGAGAAGCTGTGTAACTGGCAGATTTTGGATGATGTCGAGTCCCAAGAAGAGCAGGTTCTGGACCATGTTTCCAGGGAACTGAGCCACACAGTGGCCCCAGGGTGACGTCAACATCCTAGGGGTTCTTGGTTTTGGCTCCTGAGTCAGAACTCCTACTCCCTATATGCAGCCACGATACAATCAAGGAACTTCGGGTTTCCGTTCCCAGCTGAGCCTGGGGTTCATTCTGAAGAAGATGAAGCAGAATGAGCGGGAGCTGCGACTGCTCATGCTGGATCCTCCTGGACGCCGGAGCCGTGAGGGTAGCAGGGGGGCCCCCGTCCAGCTGGCGGTGCCAGGCACCCCCCTACCGGACACCGGATGTGCGGCCAGCCGGCCCGTACCAACAGGAAATACTGTTTTTATCTAGCATTCTCATATATATCTTTTTCTACCATGTTTTCTATCTCTTCTTTATATATCACCTGAGTCTTTGAAGTCTTTTTTTTGGACTGGGGAAAAAACATGCATTCCAAAGTAGAAAGGATAATACAATACTAGCTTAAGAGCTGATATCATGAATGACTGGTGACGCATCTAATAAAAGTTCCAGATGAGAGGGAACTAGATGTATTTGGTTTCACTATACTTTATATGATTGAGAGAATCCCAATACCAACAATGTTATTCTCCGCAATCTAACAGAAACAGCACCTAACTCTTAGGAAGGTGAGAAGGGCTTATATACAACTCTATCAGACCACAGGAAATTTCACACTTTGCTGCAAACAAGATTATCTTTTTCATCACTCTAATTTTTGTATTAATAAAACTTTAAATATAGCAGAAAAGAAGTTTTCTTAAACATAATATGAGATCACAGGGTCATATTGGTAAGGTGGTAGAAATCTTCTAAATTAAAATGTAAAGAAATAACATTATTATAAAGACATTTTGCAGAGAACAAGAAAATTAGAAATTAAAGACAGGATTACAGCTGACAAAGCATATGTTCAGGAAATTGGTTCAATTTTCGTACTGCCTAAGAATAGAATCTCTTCTTCTTAAATCATCCGCCCCATCACCATCGCTGTCACTGACACTCTACAACCACTGAGCCCTGGCTATGCATGGCATTTCCTTGAGCTCTTGAGCAGAGTTCACCTTTTAATAAAGGACAATTCCTGTTCAGATATATTGTCCCACATGGTCAGGAAACCAAAGGTTTCAGTCCAGCCAAAGACATTTCAGCAACATAAGGAGCCCTGTCTCCATTTTCACATCTAAGTAGATGCCAGAAATGTTTTGAACAATGGAACAAACACATGAAGAGCACCTCCATGAGAGGAGATATATTGAGGGAGACTACATTCACTGGGATATATGTTTAAAAATCAATTTTACGTGATGTTCATACTTTAAGAGAAAATCCATATTTGGTCTTTGTCCCAGTTTCTTGGCATAGAGGTCCTAAATCCCTTGGAAATTTTCTTTTGTATGTTAATAAGATGACTAAGGTGGGGAAAGGTGCCTAGATAGCTTCAGGATGGAGTTGGTCACCAAGAAAACCAACCACGTGATTAGAGAGTTAAACTTTCAGCCCAGTGCCCCCGACCTTCAGGGAGGGGAGAGGAACTGGACATTGAGTTCAGTCACCAACGGCCAATGACTGAATCAATCATGCCTCCGTAATGAAACTTCCACAAAAACCCCATAATGACACATTTTGAGGAACTTCTTGGTTGGTAAACAAATTGATGTACTGGGAGGGTGACGCACCTGGAGAGGGCATGGAGACTCTGTTCCTCCCAACCCCCATATCTTGCCCTATGCACCTTTTCTATTTGGCCATGCCTCAGTGGTATCCTTTATAATAAACTCGTAATCATAAGTGAAGTGTTATCCTGAGTTCTGTGAGTCTTTACAGCAACTTATCGAACCTTAGGGGGCATCATGGGAACTCCTGAATCTGCAGTCTGCTGGGACAGAAGTATGGGTAGCCTGGGCACCTCATTTACAGCAGGCATCTGAAGTGGGGGCATTCTTGGATTGAGCCCTTAATCTGTGGGAGTCTGTGCTAACTCTGGGTAGTAGCGTCAGAACTGAATTGAATTGTTGGGCACCCAGTTGGTGTCAGAGAACTGTAGAATCAGCTGGTGTCAGGAAAAACCCCACAAGAGTCGTATCTGGTATTACGTAGGTTAGGGCAGTGCTCAGCTAGTGAATGTCTCTGGGGCCTTTGGGGCTTTCTCCTGCATTCCTCCTCTTCCCTTGCACCCCTTCTGCACACATTGCCCTTCATACCCTACCCCAGGCTGAGCCAAGGCACTACGTGATGAAAACTGATAGAGCTGGCAGTGGTATCTCCATTATGGATATATGCTTTTTATAGGGAACTATTTAACAAAACAATCTTTTGAGACCATTCAGAAAAAAGTAAAAGTTTAGGCTGTGCGTATCCAGGCTTATTCTGACGTTCAAGAGTCTAAGTCCCAGAGAAAAGAGCCTTTGAAACCCTATTGTGCAGAAAGAACAGCTGCTCTCTCACTCCAGGAAAGTCTCTGTCACCATATAAAAAACTAATAAAGGGTCTCAAACAGGGCAAATCCCCTTTAAAATATCAAAAGCTCTAATCAGAACAGGAAGCGGAGTCATACAACCAACAATGAAGTGCATAAGGCATAAAGGCTAGATGCAAGTTTTCGGCTGATGGTTCAGTGCTCATAATCAGAGGTTGGGGGAAGAATTAAAGGAAAAGTGTTTTGGGGTAGATGACTGAACAGAAATGCTTATAGTCAATGTGTTGTAAAACTGAGCGTGTAGGGCTTCCCTGGTGGCGCAGTGGTTGAGAGTCCGCCTGCCGATGCAGGGAACACGGGTTCGTGTCCCGGTCCGGGAAGATCCCACATGCTGCCGAGCGGCTGGGCCCGTGAGCCATGGCCGCTGAGCCTGCGCGTCTGGAGCCTGTGCTCAGTAACTGGAGAGGCGGCAAAAGTGAGAGGCCCGCGTACCGCAAAAAAAAAAAAAAACTGAGCGTGTATTCCTCACTCTCTGTGGAGATTTGAGCATAAATTCTGATATAGTTCTATGCGTGATGACATTGTTCTTTACATCATTGCCTTTATTTGCATAAAATGGTTTTAAAGCTTTACCAAGTCCTTGTTTTTTTAATCTGGGAAAAAACGTTTCTCTGAAAAAGGAAGCCTGCATTTATTGAGGATTGGATATGGGCTCGAATCTTTGTTTTACAGACTTTATATCATTGTAAATTAACTGTTAAAACAGAGGTCAAAGGAAACTGTGATTGAACTGTGGGGTCACACTGCAGAAGGTGTTTTTAATCATGAGTGGGTGATGTGTATGATGTTTTCCCCTTACTTCTACATTAGAAAATAAACTTTCAACCAGAAAGTGTGTTTCCAAGTTCCTTTAGAACTCTTCTAATTCCAATAAATAAGGATTAATGGAGCACTCTTATGTATTCATCACCAGTCAGGGATCTTCATTTTTTATTACTATTTTTAACTCATTCTTGCAGTTCAGGTTCCTGGGAAGCAGACCCTGAGATGGAACTTAGCTTTCAGGAAGTTTATTGGGGCATACCCTTGGGATCAACACCCATGGGGAAAGGGAAGAAAGCAGGATTAGGTAGAGGGAGAAGACTGGCTGCAATGCAGACACAACAAACCCCCTGCCAACCCCATGGGGAGCTTTGAAGCTGGAGTGGCCCTTCAGAGTTGTCCCAACTTTTGTGGGGGGGGGGTGGTTGGGTCACTGCACACCCATATCAGCCAGTAATTAGATACAGATACCCCCCCACAACCCACCCCTGCCCAAAAAGGCCATGTCCATTAGACAGGGGCAGTTCCTGGAGAGGGTTGAGAGCTGAGGGCTGCTGGTCAGCACATTCCCAGAGCTGGGAAAATAAGTTCTTCGGTCCGGAAGAGGAGCTCTTAGTGGCTCAGTGAAGGGGCCACCCAGGCGTAAATATTTAATTCAGTGGTTAACGATAGAACCATTAAACAAATGGCAATATGGCAAAACGCATACTAGTATATAACCAATACAAGCTAACGGGAGATTTAAAGTACTGAGAATTTTTATACCGAATTTCTAGAGGCTTCTTTTCTGGGTCATGGTAAAACTAACTTAATACCTCTCCAATATCATTTCTATTAATCATGTTATTTGATTACCCTTAGGAACACTTCCCCCTCTAGAGTATGAGGAAGAGAATTAGAAACTAAGGAGTAGGAAGAAGATTCAGAAATATCTTCCCTCAAATAATATCCCTCCCCATACACTTAAATATGAAGAAATTCAGTAATTTCTCCTGAAGCCTAACTTTTCTTGAGAATTGCCTATGGAAGCCCTAGAACCTTACATAAAATTTTTTCCAAAAGCGGAAGCTGGAAATGTGTCCAGGGGCCCACAGTGCCCATGGAAGGAGCAAGAGACTGAAGTCAGGTAGGTGTGGGAGGAGAGGCTGCATGCAGCAGGGGCGTTTCATGGTGGATGGGCATGGTAGGGGGAGTTCAAGGGCAGCTGGGCAGTAGGGCAGAGGCAGTGCAGCTGGGTAGTTAGAAACGTGATCTGAGGAGCCAGTCTGCCTGGGTGTAAATCCTGGCTCCGACATTAACTAGCTAAGGGACCTTGGGCAAGCCACTTAAATATCTCACACGTAAAAGAAGGATTTTTTTTTTTACAGATATCTAAACAGAAACAGAAACCTAAAGTCACATGCTGAATTTCAGAGTGCACGTGTGTATTAATGTCCTGCTGCTGCTGTAACAAATGTAAGACAAACTTAGTGGCGTACAACACACGCTTGTTCTCTTACAGTCCCGGAGGTAAGAAATCTGAATTCAGTTTGGCTGGGCTAAAGTCAAGGTGTCAGCAGGGCAGGTTCCTTCTGGAGACTCTCAGCAAAGAATCTGTTTCTTTGCCTATTTTAGCATCTAGGGGCCACCTGTTTTCCTTGGTTTATAGCCCCTTTTCCATCCTCAAAGCACATCTCTCCAATCTTCACCTCCATCATCACGTTGCCTTCTCCTCTTCTGCTGTCAAGTCTCCCTCTGCCTCCCTTTTACAAGGATACTTGTGACTACACTTAAGGCGCACCTGAACAATCCAGGATAATCTCCCCCATCTCAATATCCTTAACTTAATCACGTCTGAAGTGTCCCTTTGGTCATATAAGGTAACAGGTTCTGGGGATTAGGATGTGGACATCTCTGGGGGGCCATGAGTCAGCCTACCACAATGTGTGATTAAATGAGATGGCTTAGTTCGTAAGAATATCATATTTCTAACCTATCTTCTCAACAGAGTTTTGGTAATTGAAGTTATTGAATTAATTCTGTGGAAAACATTCATGGCGTTCCTGCAGATGCCTGCTGTGCCAGAGGTGACTAGAGCTCACTGAAGTACATACTTGTTCCTCTATGGTTCTCTACATCCTTGCACATCAGGGCAAGGCCAATAGGATATGGGCAGAAATTATATGCTAGCCATTCCATGCTGGCTCTTAGAAATGGTCACCCTAATTTATTGCCTAAACTGGGAGACTGTTGAGAATAAAAGGAGAGTATATTAACCATCACACCAAATCAACAGGTATGCGCTGTGACTGCTGCAGGCAAACCTGTATCTATAGTCACCCAACTTAAAAGCATCCTACGAAATCCCCTAGCCCTCTTCTCCTCCGACTTGGAGGCCGTGTAGCCCAGACAGCACAGTTACAAGCTGAAGGAGAGTTGCGGACCCCTCACTGGACTTTTATGAGAAATAAGCAAACCTTGACTGCCACTGAGGTGTGGGGTTTATCTGTTAGCACAGCACAGCCTAAGCTATCCTGGCTCAAACAGCTACACTCTGGCAAGCTTGTTCTCCCCTTGCTGTATTTCTGAATAGGGGACATTCCATCAGAGTAAGGGTTGGACTCCACTTAAAGGTCAGGTCGTTGACTCTCAGCAGCAAAGTTCCAGGAAGAAATGCTCTAACTGGGTACAAATGCTGAAGGTGGGTTGCCTCCTGAATGGCTGTGACTGATCTGCCTGTGGGCTTTTGACCTGAGATACTGAAATGAAAACTCCAGAGTTTGAACAATACTTGGCATTTCTTGATGCTTTTTCATGAAGGAGCTCAGCGAGCTTAACATCTGGCAACTCTAAACAGGGGGCTCCTTTTCAGAGCAAAGGCTTACAAAGAATGTGAACTGAAGTTTGCATTTTGTTCCTGGGACTTTGTTGGTTAGAGTGAAAGGCTGAGGGGCTTTGTTAGTCAGCAGCTCCCACTGCAGCAGAAACTAGAGCGCAGACCCATGAGCACGATGCGTAAGGAAACACTGCTCACGCTGAGTCCTTTGTTCCCATCCGTTTACATTGCAAGCATCTGCAAACTATTCTTACAATGTGGCCAACACTGACCAGCAATTTTTGATAGGAAGTCTAACAGAGCTTGAAATTTACAAAGCAATTTCACATAAAGTATTTCTTTTAACTCTTTTTGGTATTTCTAACTTGAGCAATCAGCCTTTGTCTGTCAATATCCATAAGAAGATGTGGAGAAGAAGGGGGCAAGGAAAGAGGAGAAGGATGGAGAGGAGGAGGAGAAGGAGGAGGAGGGGTGAATCAGGTAGAGTGGGATCCATCCCTGCGCCTCAGTGAACCTTTACCCCACACTATGTGCCAGGTACCGCAACAGGCACTTTTGAGCTAATGATTATTATGTGGCCAAAGTAAAATATTCAATGTTCAAAAGGATTTTTTGGTCCATCAAAAGCATGATTTAGGGCTTCCCTGGTGGCGCAGTGGTTGAGAGTCCGCCTGCCGATGCAGGGGACACGGGTTCGTGCCCCAGGCCGGGAAGATCCCACATGCCGCGGAGCAGCTGGGCCCATGAGCCATGGCCGCTGGGCCTGCGCATCCGGAGCCTGTGCTCCGCAACGGGAGGGACCACAACAGTGAGAGGCCCGCGTACGGCAAAAAAAAAAAAAAAAAAAAAAAAAGCATGATTTAATGGTTCTCCAGGGAATTAAGCTGAGTGAAAAAATACCAATCCCCAAAGGTTACATACTGTATGGTTCCTTCAGTATAACATTCTTGAAATGATACAATTACAGAAATGGAGAATATATTAATAATTGTCAAGGGTCAGGGACAGAGGTGGGGTGTGAGAGGTGGGGGTGGCTATAAAAGGAGAACAGGAGGAGTCCTTGTAATGATGAAATTGTTCTGTACCCCGACTTTATTAATGTCATTATCCTCGTTATGACACTGTACTACAGTTTTACCTTATATTATATTATTATAATGTATTACATTATTATTTCTTAAAATTGCACATGAGCCTAACATGATCTCAAAACAGAAAGTTTAATTTAAAAAGGATGATTGAAAAATAATATTAAGACTACATCTATTAAATGTCCCTTTACTCTTTTGAAAATTAGCAAACATTCAGATAGGCCAAAAGCCACCAATGCAGAGAGTTACGAATGATCAAATGAAGAAGTGACTCATTTCTCATTATTTTAAGGCAGGGAAAAATAAAGATGGCCACAATGTATTGGATGCTTACCCATGGCGTCGACAGGCACTATATCAGACGTGTCACATACTGTTTCTAATGCAATCCTACATGAGGAGAAGCTATCACCAATGGACAGATAAGGAGCTGAAGCAGAGAAGGAAAAGTGAGTAGCTCATGGTCACACCATCAACAGATGGTGGAACCAAGAATCAAATCATGTTTTGATCTGCTGAGAAACGTTGCTTCCGAGACCTTCAGCAGCATGTAATTGACCTGAGGTCTTTAAGGACTAATGACTTGTCCACAAGAGCAACAGTGGGGCTCCAGCGTGTGCCGAGCACTCTTCCCACCGTGCTGTGCTCTCACAGGTGGTTGAGAAAAGAACATAATGGTACCAGCTACCTGAGATACAGGAGAAATAAGGGCAAAAATCTCTAATGACTGGTGTCCAAAGTATTAACAAAGAAAATGGGTAA
Organism: Orcinus orca; assembly: GCF_937001465.1. Classification (NCBI taxonomy): domain Eukaryota; kingdom Metazoa; phylum Chordata; class Mammalia; order Artiodactyla; family Delphinidae; genus Orcinus; species Orcinus orca. The sequence goes on along the minus strand of NC_064569.1, from coordinate 78,783,386 downwards.
ATTTACATCAGTTTCTCCTTTGTGGATTTATTTAAATATAAAGAACATTGGTCTGGAGAATTTCAAAAGGCTTGTCAACTGACTGAGAAATATGAGGCCAAAATCAACATCCTCCTAAAATGAATTATAACGCCATTGTTAAGGGTCCAGATTTTTAATCAAGACAAAAACGTTTCGCAAAATGCATGAAGTGAATGAAACTAAGCACTTGACTCAGTTTTCAGCAAGACAGAAAGCAATGTACAGATCTGCTAATAATACCCCTGCCTCTCACTTCCTTTGAAGTTATACAAAGTGACTAAACTTCAGGAAATTGTCCCCTTGATTCTGAAATACAGCTGTACCCAGAATGAAGCCAGGCTTGCTTTCTCAAGCATTGCACACACTTCTTGCCACTTTTACAGTAAATACACAGTATCAGGTTCATGACTATATTTTGGTTTAAATTATATCCAAGGATCATTATACCCCCAAATAGCACGTCTAACAATAGTGGGACCAGTGCTTTGAGTGCAGAGAACACAAAGGCTCTCAGTTCCTGGATGAACGAGAGCTATTTCACCTTGACACTGTTGCTGGCAAATCTCCGAGAGATGAGCATTTTGAAAACGCTATAAACAGCTTAGCCTTTTCTTAGCATTTTGAAGAGCACATTAATAGCCTAGCCTTTCTTAAGGGCTTTCTTTTTCCCTTAGCCAAATTTGACAGTCGGAAATGAATAGTGAAGCGGATGGAATCAAAGTCAGAGCTGTGTTTTAGAGGCAGTGTGGAACTGATGTCATTCGGCATTGTCTCCAAAAGAATATAAGAATATTAAGTGGATGTCTCATGAACTTACATACAAAGGATACTCTTCACTTGAGGACAGAATAATGTCTCACAGAAGAAAGATGTAATGCTTGATGCCTGTAAAATCTATTCAGACAGCTCTTGGCTGGTACAAAAAAAAAAAAACACAAAAACAAAACAAAAAAAAAACCAACTACAACTTTCAACTGAAAGAAGTTATATTATTGAATTAATTTTTTAATACTTAGTAAACTAAGAATACCTTGTTCCCAATGCTATAAATGACAGTTTACAGACAGTATTGTCATTGTCACCATTTGGGAAGTTTTGTTAAAAAGAAACCAAGGGGCATAGGGTAATATAACAAAATTAGCCAAAGGAAGATAAATAGCCTACCTTCTAGGACTTAACAGCCCCCCCAAAAAGTGACGTGGAAGCTATCCCACATAAATTGGGAAACATGCAACTCCATCCAATAGCCAGAAAAACTGCATAGCTTCTTTCAAAGGGAACTGAGAATCCACCTAGTTTTTCCTATGTCCTCTGGGTATAAACACACTCAGCAACTCCATAACAGTTACCTAGTATATTTGGGGACAGTTGCTGACTAATTTAAAAAATTGGCTAAGCACAGAAGAGTGTGGCAGGACATATTTAAAGTGATGAAAGGGAAAAACCTACAATCAAGATTACTCTACTCAGCAGGGATCTCATTCATATTCAATGGAGAAATTAAAACCTTTACAGACAAGCAAAAGCTAAGAGAATTCAGCACCACCAAATCAGCTTTACAACAAATGCCAAAGGAACTTGTCCGTGCAGGAAACACAAGAGAAGGAAAAGACCTACAATAACAAACCCAAAACAATTAAGAAAATGATAATAGGAATACACATATTGATAATTACCTTAAATGTAAATGGATTAAATGCTCCAATCGAAAGACATAGACTGGCTGAATGGATACAAAAACAAGACCTGTATATATGCTATCTACAAGAGACCCACTTCAGACCTAGGGACACATACAAAATGGAAAAAGATATTCCATGCAAATGGAAACCAAAAGAAAGCTGGAGTAGCAATTCTCGTATCAGACAAAATAGACTTTAAAACAAAGACTATTACAAGGAACAAAGAAGGACACTACATAATGATCAAGGGATCAATCTAAGAAGAAGATATAACAATTACAAATATTTATGCACCCAGCATAGAAGCACCTCAATACATAAGGCAAATGCTAACAGCCATAAAAGGGGAAATCGACAGTAACACAATCATAGTAGGGGACTTTAACACCCCACTTTCACCAATGGAAAGATCATCCAAAATGAAAATAAATAAGGAAACACAAGCTTTAAATGACACATTAAACAAGATGGACTTAACTGATATTTATAGGACGTTCCATCCCCAAACAACAGAATACACTTTCTTCTCAAGTGTTCATGGACCATTCTCCAGGATAGATCATATCTTGCATCACAAATCAAGCCTTGGTAAATTTAAGAAAATTGAAATCATAGCAAGTATCTTTTCTGACCACAATGCTATAAGACTAGATATCAATTACAGGAAAAACACTGTAAAAAATACAAACACATGGAGGCTAAACAATACGCTACTAAATAAGCAAGAGATCACTGAAGAAATCAAAGAGAAAATCAAAAAAAGCCAAGTAGCCTAGTGCCCCTCAAATGTATGACTTTTAAATCTCATTGTGGCCCTCAATTCTTCTACTTTTTCTTGGTCAGCTCCTTGCTCATCATACTCAATGACTGTGAATATTCAAGATCTTCATCTCTCTTAGAAGATCATACCCTCAACCCTTTACCCCACTCCAGTCTTAGATGAACTTGCCTCTACTTCATTGAGAAAGTGAAAACCACTGGGTGTGAACTGCCCCCGCTTCTCCTATCCTTCTCTCACACGCTTACTCACATCCCTTCCTGCCCTTAATCTGCTGCCCCAAGACCTACAGAAAGAGGTGTATTTCCTGTTTCCAGGAAACTATCTCACTTATGCTGTCAATATCTTTCTGTTTCCGGCCCACTCCCTTAGGCCTTGCTTCATCATTTGTCCTTTTTTCTTCTAGACAGGCAAACTGCGCCCCTCCCAACTCTTTACCCTGTGCACTGCTGCTGTCCTAACACCCGCCCTTGACTCCTTGCCTCCTGGGAGCTGCTCCTCCACCCTCTCCAGACTCCTGTCCCAAACCTTCTCAAAGATTCATCTACACTTGCAACCTTCCCTTTCTCACCTCTCACTCCTCAACACCCTGCAGCATCTGTTCCCTCTTCTAATCAGACATGCACTGGGTGCACTTTAGTTAAAGATGCAGATCCCGGAGGTAAGCGGATCTATGGTTGACTAGTGCCTCCTCTACCTACAAGCTGCAAGAGCTTGGGCATGCTGCTACACCTCCCCATTTCTAAAATGGGGATAGTAACAGTAACCGACTGCATAGGCTTCTTGTAATGTTAAATGAGATACTGGATTTAAAACACTGGACAGTGTCTTCACATGCCATGTGCTCAATAAATATTAAAATTACTACTACTATTAGTAAGATTTGCAGTTTAATGATTATTAGCATTAGTGTTTGTCAGGTACTATAGTAGGTCTAGCTAAAAACCGTGAACTCAAAAAATATCCTACTAAACTCATGCAGCCAAGAAAAACTACTTTGCAATCTCCTCTACAATGTGTCCTTTCTCTAGGCTTAGGGTCACCTTTTCCACCTTCAAAGCAGGATCTGCTCCTAGGAATTTCCTCTCCATACTGAGTCTGTATGACTCAAATCAGTTCAAAACATACATACACACATGTACACACACTACAGATATACGTAACACACACACAGATACACCTACTACACACATACACACATACACACATATTAGGTAAATTCACATGTATCATGTGAACCAATACGAAAGTATTTAATTTAGCTGAATGCAGGAACTTAAACCTACGCTGCCTTTACAGCAACAAAAGTATCTACACCAATGTTCTGCGTGCAGCTGGAAGTCAAAAATTACTGATGAATGGAGTTGTATAGAACGACTCCCCACAGGCGGTCACAGCAAGAGCGGAAAGAATATTTCTAGCGTCATGTTTGAATCCTACCTGACAACTTGGAAACTGCAATAATCTGAACCTATGTAGGCAATGAAAGGTTCGCTTCATTGTTGGTGCACCAGAAAGTACACCTAACGGTCATTTACATTCTGTAACTAATCACTAAGAACATTAGCACGTAGCACTCATTCCCTTCCTTCACTTCCTTGCTATCTCAGGTTATTTCTGTCACAAGTTGTGTGTGGAAATATTTATTTTAATTAAGAAGAGGCAATACAGGCAAAGGCAATTATAATAGATATGTTCAGTAAGGAATTAAACTGAACAGGAAGATCTCATGCCAGTGACAAAAGAAGGCATGTAATTTTATTTAGACAAATTTACTTCTTCTTTATTTTAACCATTTACTTCTTGGAACAAGCCTGCAAACGCCCACGCTCCATCCAGCACTATCAGGTGAGTCTCGCTCTCAGTGGACGTGCTAGCGTGGGATTTGATTGGAGGCACCTTCTCTTGGACCAGTGATTCTTTCACGACTGCGATCTCATGTTGGGATCTTGTACCCTGACCTAATTCCTCTAGGATTCAACAATTACTTACATTACAAGCAAAGAAAAGGACTCCTGGTTTTCTCTCTCTCTTTAACACTGTTACTCTCCTTCTCTGTCAATATTTCAAAACAACTTTGGATCTTAAAAATCTGTTGAAATGAGTTGACTAGAGGATGAAGAATTCACACATGGAAGGCAGGACCATGGTAGGGAAGATGATAATGAAGATGACATGATGAAATAGTTGATAATTATTTAACATTTATTTGCACTAGACCCTAATCCAAATACTTAACATACATTATTTACTTTAGTCCTCACAACTGCGAGGCATTGTTGGCATTATTACCCCACTCTACACATGAGAAAACTGAGGCTTAGAGAAGTTAAATGATTTGCCTCAGGTCAAACAAGATCCAAGGCTGGGATTCCAACCCAGGTCTGTCAGGGGCCAAAGCTCATTAATGTTATAAATCATGTGTCTTAAAATAACAATTTTTTCTGTGACCTATTTGTAAATCACAGTTTGTTCAAAACTAGAATTAAGCTTGATTTTTATTGTCAATGGTCTGCTGCAGTAATTCTACATATTTCCATAATAAAAAATTAAGTTCCTCATTTAAAAACATGGGAAAAGAACATGAATGGCCAGATGAAAAAAAAATTTTAAGCAAATATTAAATTTCAGGTATTTAAAACTAAAGAGAATTTAATTCAAGAAACAATAACCAAGTGATGTCGTGTACAAGGCACTGTAAGAATTCAAAGATTAAGATAGCACCACCCCTGCTACCGAGAAGCTAATGATCTAGTGGGAGGGACACAGTGTAATGTTTCAGGTCTTCTCCTAAGAGAATTCTTCCCTGACCACCCATCTAAACTGTTGCCCCATCCCCTGTTATTTTCTATCACAGGGATCAGAATACTTTTTTCTGTAAAGGGCCAGATAGTAAATAATGTAAACTTTGTGGGCTATATGGTCTCTGTCAAAACTACCGAGCTCTGCTGTTGTAGCTCAAAAGCAGCTATAGACAACTGGTAAACAAATGAGCATGGCTGTGTTCCAATAAAACTTTATTTACAAACAGGCAGTGGGCCACAATTCACAGGCTGCAGTTTGCCAACCCTACTCTAACATCTCACTCTGTTTTTTCCTTCATAGCACTTAACAAAATGCAGAATTATCTTGCTTATTGATTTATTTACTATTTCTCTCCAAAAACAAATACAAAAAAACGGCAGCTCCGAGAGAGTGAGGTCCTTGTTGCTTGTTCACAGCAGGCTCTCTAGGGTCTAGAAAGGAGTTCCTGACACATAGGCAGTTCACTCTAAGTATTTGTTGATTGGCTAAATGAATGAGCACCATTCCACAAAAAGAGAAACACAGACTGCCAACAAAGTAGGAACTATATTTGGCTTTACTATTAATAAATATAAAATAATTGAAAATGTCATTTTTCACTTGTCAGACCTACAACAGTTAGAAGAAGGGGAGGGGGACGAGAGGAAGGAAAGGGAGAAGAGGAGGAGGGAGGGAGAGAGCAGAAGAAGGAGGAGAACTAGTGTGGGTGAATACACAGGTACACTGGGCCTCTCACCTACTGCAGATGGGAGAGAAAACTGGTGCCACATTTCTGGAGGCCATTTGCAATTATATACCCAAATGTATAAGCCCATTCAAAATGGGCAAAGGATTGAATAGACATTTCTCCAAAGAAGATGTAAAAATGGGCGATCGGCGATTAAATTAGTCATTAGGGAAATGCAAATCAAAATCACAATGAGATACTACTTTCCACCCATTAAGATGGCTATTATCAAAAAAGAGAAAGTAAGTGTTGGTGAGTATGTGGAGAAATTAGAACCCTCTTGCACTGTTGATGGGGATGTAAAATGGTGCAGCTGTTGGGGTTTTCTTAAAAAGTTAAACATAGAATTACCATATGATCCACCAATTACTAAGTCCACTCCTAGGTGTACACCCAGATACTTGTACACCCATGGTTATAGCAGCATTATTTATAGGAGCCAAAAGGTACAAACAACTCAAATGTCCATCCACAGAAGAGTGGATAAACAAATGTGGTATATACATACAATGGGATATTATTTAGTCTTAAAAAGGAATGAAGTACTGATACATGTTAAACATGGATGAACTTTGAAAACATTGCACTAAATGAAATAAGCCAGCCACAAAAAAACCAATATTGTATGATTCCATTTATATGAGGTACCTAGAATAAGCAAATAGTAGAACAGAGATTACCAGGAGCTGGGGGAGGAGGAAATGGGGAGTTATTACTTAATGGGTACAAAGTTTCTACCTGGGATGATGAAAAAATTGTGGAGATGGATGGTGGAGATGTTTGCACAACGTTTTGAATGTACTTAATGCTACTGATGTGTACACTTAGAAATGATTAAAATTGTAAATTTTACATTATGTATATTTTACCACGATAGAAAATGTATACAGATCTTCCTTTACTTATGATGGGGTTATGTCCCAATAAATGGGTAAACTCATCAGAGGCTGAAAATATCTTAAGTCAAAAATACACTTAATATACCTAACCTACCAAACATCAGAGCTTAGCCTAGCACACCCTAAACACGCTCAGAACACATACATTAGCCTGCAGTTGGACAAAATCGTCTAACACAAAGCCAATTTTATAATAAAGTGTTGAATAGCTCATGTAATTTACTGCATACTGTACTGAAAGTTAAGAACAGAATGGCTGTCTGGGTCCCGAATGGTTGTACGTATGTGGGTTGTTTCCCCTCATGATCATGAGGGTGATGCGAGCTGCAGTTCACTGCTGCTGCCTCACATCACAAGTATTGGACTGCATATTGCTAGCCAGGGAAAAGCTCAAAATTCAAAATTTGAAGTATGGTTTCTACTGAATGTGTATTGCTTTCATAATATCATAAAGTCAAAAAAATCATAAGTTGTAAGTCAGGGACTTACATTGTAAGTCAGGGACCATATGCATATACTTTTTACTCCAAAATCCTATTCCTAAGAATTAACTCTGAGGATGGGTGAAACAGAAGGGTGAAATACATGTTCTAGAACCCATCAACCTCAAGATCCATGCATAAGGATCTAGTTATATAAACAGAGCCTGACATGACAAATACTTAAAAGAAACTATTATGTAGGCATGAAATAAGACAGGGTAGACTTTTCACATAAAAATATCTCCATAGCGTTATTGTTGAATGAAAAAAAAAACAAGTTACAGAATGCTTGTGCAGTATGATCCCACTGATATAAAAATTCAAAAGTCTAACTATACATGAAAAAAATTTGAGATATTCTCCAAAATGGTAATAGTGGTTATTCCCTGAATGGTGAATTTGAGATGATTTTAAGATTATCCTCTCCACAACTTTCTGTACTAGTTGATTTTTTAACAAAGAATATTTCTAACCAAAATAACATGCTATTATAAACTAATGCTTGGCACTTTTCATATTAATTAAGGATGGTTAGGCCCTTGATACTTTCATAATAGATGTTTTCTGTATTTCCATTTCCATAGCAACAACAATACTTGTTAGAGAATCACATACAGTTTTAAAAGAGATGCATACCTCAGATAGCGGAGGTGCCTCTTCATCAGGCAAAAACAAAGATGCTATTTCAGAGCAACATTCAATAATCATGTTCTAGAAATAATAAGACAATATAGTGAGGTTGATCTTATTGGTAAAATACTAGATATTTTAATTACATATTAGTTATTTCATTTGTCTTTTGTTACATCATTCCCTAACCCTAATTCCCAGGATGAAACTTAGAGGGATTCAGAGGTCACAATCTTTTAAGTAATTAGGGTTATTTGAAAAGATACAAAATAGCCACAAACTATAAGATTTAATGACAAATAATAAATTATTTTAGGATTCTTTCCCTGCAAAATTCACAATTAAAATTCATGTGTTAGAGAAGAACAAGTAAAGTAATTCACACCAGAATAAGATTTTGGAAGATCACTTTTCTTCTGAGAAGAGAGCCCTGGAATAAAGAGGTTCAGATCTGAGAAAGGGTTTAAGCAGAGATGAACAGTTGGGAATCGAGAAAGAAATGGAAAGAGAAAATGAAGAAGAAGAAGAGAGAGTTGATATCATACGTGGTCTATTGCTGAGGACACTGCCGCAGCCCCCACTGTTTGGATGCAGCGTGTTTCTGTGTGGACATCTGACCCAAGAAAGATCTACCTATGGGCAGGGTTGAATCAATCAGATTCTCCATCATTGTAATTTCATATAAGGAAGGACAACAGAAGAGAGTTATCATCAGGACTGGCCGGATGAGCTGAGAGGTTGCAATACGGAGTTGGAGAAGGCACCTAATGGGCTAGATGTAACATGAGTGAGCAAGAAACAGAGATAAATGAGAACTGACACCACCTGTGGGACTGAGTGCAATCTTGGCTCCCGACTGTCCAAGTTTCACTTTCTGTGGGGCCCACTGTGTTTTGTCCCCAGTCCTTGGTTATGCACGAGCTTACTTACCATGCCCTGCCAAATACTGCCTCCTTACCAAACCTACTTCATTTGAGCTAGCATAAGTAGTTTTTCTTTACTTACAACTAAAGGAGTCACGATTATAAGACTATCAGACACTATAAAACTCTTAGAGGAAAACACAGGAAGAACACTCTTTGACATAAGTCACAGCAAGATCCTTTTTGACCCACCTCCTAGAGAAATGGAAATGAAAACAAAAATAAACAAATGGGACCTAATGAAACTTAAAAGCTTTTGCATAGCAAAGGAAACCATAAACAAGATGAAACAACAACCTTCAGAATGGGAGAAAATATTTGCAAATGAAGCAACTGACAAAGGATTAATCTCCAAAATATACAAGCAGCTCATGCAGCTCAATATCAAAAAAACAAAGAATCCAATCCAAAAATGGGCAGAAGACCTAAATAGACATTTCTCCAAAGAAGATATACAGATTGCCAACAAACACATGAAAGGATGCTCAACATCACTAACCATTAGAGAAATGCAAATAAAAACTACAGTGAGGTATCACCTCACATCAGTCAGAATGGCCATCATCAAAAAGCTACAAATAATAAATGTTGGAGAGGGTGTGGAGAAAAGGGAACCCTCTTGCACTGTTGGTGGCAATGTAAATTGATACAGCCACTATGGAGAACAGTATGGAAGTTCCTTAAAAAAACTAAAAATAGAACTACCATATGACCCAGCCATCCCACTACTGGGCATATACCCTGAGAAAACCATAATTCAAAAAGAGTCATGTACCACAATGTTCATTTGAGCTCTATTTACAATAGCCAGGACATGGAAGCAACCTGAGTGCCCATCAACAGATGAATGGATAAAGAAGATGTGGCACATATATACAATGGAATATTACTCAGACATAAAAAGAAAGGAAATTGAGTTATTTGTAGTGAGGTGGATGGACCTAGAGTCTGTCATACAGAGTGAAGTAAGTCAGAAAGAGAAAAACAAATACCGTATGCTAACACATATATATGGAATCTTAGGGGGCAAAAAAAAAAGGTTCTGAAGAACCTAGGAGCAGGACAGGAATAAAGACACAGACATAGAGAATGGACTTGAGGACACGGGGGGGGGGAAGGGTAAGCTGGGACAAAGTGAGAGAATAGCATTGACATATATATGCTACCAAATGTGAAATAGATAGCTAGTGGGAAGCAGCCGCATAGCAGAGGGAGATCAGCTTGGTGCTTTGTGTTCACCTAGAGGGGTGGGATAGGGAGGGTGGGAGGGAGACGCAAGAGGAAGGAGATATGGGGATACGTGTATATTTATAGCTGATTCACTTTGTTATACAGCAGAAACTAACACACCATTGTAAAGCAATTATACTCGAATAAAGATGTTTAAAAAAAAAAAAGTATAATGAACAGGGAATACTTCCTGGAGAAAGGGTCATATAAACTGAGGTATGAAAGAGTAGTAAGACTTCAACTGGCAGAGAATGGGGACAAGGGCATTCCAGATGGAGCAATGAAACAGCAGATATTCAAGAAACATAAAGAACCTGATACGGTCTTTACTGCTGGTGTGTATAGGAAGAACGGTGGTGAGAAATAAGGCTGAGAGGTGTACTTATAACAGGACACGTAAACGTAAGGAATTTGGACTTTGTTGCTTAGGAAGTTGAGAGGCACTGAACTGAGGGGATAATGATCTGACTGCTTTAAAAAGGCAATTCTGGGGCTTCCCTGGTGGCACAGTGGTTGAGAGTCCGCCTGCCGATGCAGGGGACACGGGTTCGTGCCCCAGTCCGGGAAGATTCCACATGCCGCGGAGCGGCTGGGACCGTGAGCCATGGCCGCTGAGCCTGCGCGTCTAGAGCCTGTGCTCCGCAACGGGAGAGGCCACAACAGTGAGAGGCCCGCGTACCGCAAAAAAAAAAAAAAAAAAAAAAGACAATTCTAGCTACCATGTAAAGCTGAACTGGACTAGGAAGAGATAAGAGAAAGAGAAATTAGCTAGGAGGCTACTCAAGCTGTTTGGGCAGGAAGTGATCATGGCCAGAAGTAGGGCAGCTTCCATGGGACCAGAAAGGATGGAGGGCAGGCAGGACATCCAGCACTGACTGGGGGACACCATCTTCCTATGATGAACTTTCCAGGCTCCTGGTCCACTTTACTAGACAGAGGGGAACACACATCCTGGAGTACATTCTTACGTATTCTTCTTATTTATCCAAATTTCTGTATTTCTAATTGCGTTCTTAGGACTGGTTAAAGTACGTTTTCTTTCTATACAAAAGGTTTCAATAATAGCCGTGATGGGTTACTGTCATGATTTCATCAAGAGCTATCAAGCAAAATGACACTGTCTGTATCATTAATCCTTTCCATAACAGATGAAGACAGCCATGTCACCTGATAAATGCCTTCCATGGCTTGTCTCAACATTTATCAAACACAAATTTCGCCTCAACAACGTTCTGTTTCTTTGGCATTATTTGAGGTAAACCACATACACACTTGGGAAACTGGGTGATTCGATGTTGGGCTGCGGGAAACCTCCCGTGACCTTGCTGCCACAGAAATAAAGACAAGGAAAGCACTGAACTCAACAATCCCAGGCAGAAGGTGGTTGGAGGGATGGTGCAGTTGGCAAGGGGCCTGGGAGGGCACAGAAGGACCCCTGCTCAATCTCTGTCACTTTCCCTTAAAGAGGAGCATCTGTTGATTTGATGAGGGATAGGCTTCGGAGTGACTTCCAAAATAACAGAGCCAACATTTTGACTTACTTGAAGTCCTCATCATTGTTCACCCATTTTATGGGAAAAAAAACTTCCTAAGTTGCTTTCCACCCTCCAAACTCTTGCTTCCTCCATCCGTCCTTCACATGCCATCAGGGTTATCTTAGCAAATTTCAGGGTGGATCATGAGATGCTCTTCCGGGCATTGCTCCCAGCTTTTCCTACGGCCCATGCCCAGCCCTGCCTTCCCAGGGCCCTACATTCACCCTGCACTCCTGCCACCCTGAATACAACATCCAGATCCATGACTTGACCTCTCATCTCTTGCTGTATCCTCAGTCTGGAGTAAGTGCTCTCCATAGGTCTCCAACTAGAAGTTGGTTACTGGGCTAGATATCAGAGAAGACCCCTGAGCAAAGGAATTCAAAGTCAAGAGAGAGGAAGAGACACAGAAAGAGATAATGACCAAAACAATAGAGTCAGGGCACAGGGTGCAAGGAAACATGATTTTTATTTCAGTCTACAGGGGCTATAAAATGCTACCTGCGCTACTGAAGCAAGCACAAAGTCTAGCTCAACCCTCTCTCTTCACACACACACACACACACACACACACACACACACACCCCTATGTGAATGAGATTTTTTTTAATGATAAATTAGAATAGTTTGCATCAACAGCTCCACCATTGAGAAAGAAGGATATCAGCAACCTTGCCCTTTTGTATAAGTGTAGAATCCAGATAATGGGGGAAACAGGAAAAGGGGAAGGTGTCAGAGAGACTAAGCTGAACTTCACAACGAAGAGCTGAACCAGATTCACTTTGTTATAAAGCAGAAACTAACACACCATTGTAAAGCAATTATACTCCAATAAAGATGTTATAAAAAAAAAAAAAAAGAGCTGAACCAGAGCGGGAAGGGGAGAGGAGTCAAAACACTCCATGCAGACTGAGTTGGAGGGAGAGGTTTAGGAGCCTGAACCAATGAGGCAGAGGTTGGAGAGCTGCCACTGTGAACGTCAGAGAGGCACTAAGAGTAAGGCAGTTGGGAAAAAGGAGATTTAAAAGAAGTTATGCTGTATATGATGAAAGGATTCCCTCTCAGATATTCTTACAAGAGACTCATAAGAATAAGGTTTAGATTATATTCAATGGTTTTGAACATTATATTGATGTTTCTTTGAATGCCAGACTTTGCTTGCTAAGAGAGGGCCACCGGGCAGCTGGGCTCATTATGAATTACATCTGGGTACCTATGGTCATACTCACACAGTGATTAAGCTCCTCCTGACAGGGACCTAATTGTGCTGATTTCAGTATGTCCTTATTTCCTCAAGCCTGGAAAATTTTTGCACGTAACGGTTTCTCAAAGATAAAGTGTTATTTGATGCTAATGTTCAATTGTATTTTGTTCTATGTTTTCATAGTACTTTGATACTGGGGATATGTTGACTATATATAATTGCCCGGTACAATCCGGGCATCCCACACGTGTTTGCTGAACTCATCTTAGGTGACTTTGTAAATATATTTTAGGCTTATCATATCAGTATGTTATCATTCCAAAAAAGGTGTTTGTGTCGTAAAATCAGAATGGTTTGCACCTTTTATATGCTTTAAAACACCTGATATGCTCTGAAGATACCCCATAAAGCTGTGAATGACAGGTTAAAACAACCCAGTGATTCTGAGCCACTGTTGTCCATTTTGGAAGAAGGACATGTTTTCGAGCCAGAAGTGACTGGAACACCTGTTCTGTAGCCCTCCCAAAACATCTTAAATTAATACCTGTGTTCTGAAACTTTTGGCTTATTCCAGACCATAGGGATTTGGGGGAGAGAAAACAAAAAAAAAAAGGAAGGGAATGAGAAAGAGAACAAGATTCACCACCTCCCATATCAACCAAAGGTACATTTTCTGGACCTTTATATTTAACAACCCACCAAAAATCCATACTGAGATAGAAATAAATATATTTGATTATAGAGGTTATGAAATCCTGTCCAACTCCCAAACAGAATTGATCTCTTCAAGTGTCCTAGTTAACTTCTCATTAGCTCCAAGTGAAGGTTGTCATGACAACAAACTGGCAGATTTTAGTCCCTGGAATTTATTTGATATAACCTAGAACCTAGCTGTTTCTTTTTTTTTTTTTTCTAAGTGCTGGTTAGTATATAGGGAAAAAAATAGAAAAGTTTATTCCTTCCGTTTCACAACTTTCAAATGTTGTGAATTAATTTGTTTGCTAATTCACCTAAACTAAAAAGAGCAGGTTTTTTTCCATTTTGTGACATTCTTTCACATATAGAACTACCAGAACTGGAACACATCTCAAAATGCCCTAATTAAATCTGAAGAAACACTTTTTAAGTTGGAGGATAAAGTAAACTCAAAAACACAGAGGAGGGCTTCCCTTGTGGCGCAGTGGTTGAGAGTCCGCCTGCCGATGCAGGGGACACGGGTTCGTGCCCCGGTCCGGGAAGATCCCACATGCCGTGGGAGCGGCTGGGCCCGTGAGCCATGGCTGCTGAGCCTGCGCATCCGGAGCCTGTGCTCCGCAACGGGAGAGGCCACAACAGTGAGAGGCTCGCGTACAGCAAAAAAAAAAAAAAAAAAAAGAAAACACAGAGGACAACATCAGGACTGAAAGCAGTTTGTTGTACTCAGGGACTGAGCTACTCACATATATCACTCAAGTCAGGACGTGAGAGCAAGTCACAAAGCTTGGCTAAGGCAAGGTGGGCCGTCTGGATTCTTCCCTCTGCTTGCATTCAAACGCCCCTACTTGCCCCTATTTATTCCTGATTTGTTTATATTCATAGTCAACTTCTTGGCTCAGGCACTGGGCTCATTGTGATGAACTTGATACCGATATCTGACTCCCAGGAAAATTCTGATGGCTCTCATTCCAACCAAGGGACAATCTCTTCGTCTCACCAGTAACTGAGTGAAAGGATCCTGTTTAGAGATGAGGAGAAAACTAGTCCCAGGAAACATTAAGTGACAGACCCTCGGTAGGAAAGCTGAGTGGCAGAGCACAACCTAGAATCCTTACTCTTACGGACACTCACTCTCCTGTCTCAGACAATGTAAGTTGAAAAGACAAATGGGTTCAGGAGAAAAATAATCATTTGCCTTTTATGAACTATATAATAATGGATTCAAGGACAATTTCAGCAAAGAACAGTCTAGGTTATGGCTCAAAGACAGAAAATTGGTAAGTTTGGTCTATGACTAAAAAACTGTGATTGTAAGTGATCTACTAAAGAAGTTCGAAAACGAAATGAGCTGAGTTCTTGAAAACAGATATGAAAGGGCAACAATGCACTTTACGAGAAGAATTACATATATGAATCTCATGAGTTTGAGGTATCTGATCTACTGGGATATTTATTCTGAGTACTCAGAATATCATTACTATAGTTAAACATCTGGTAATTTGTGTTGTAACATTTGAGGACACTATAAAGGATGTGCACTATAAAGGATGTGTGGAGAGGCCACAACAGTAAGAGGCCCGCGTACCGCAAAAAAAAAAAAAAAAAAGATAACGTAAACAAGAAAACAAAAAGAGCCATACCAATAATGCTCTTTAAGAATTAAAAATATCTTGTTATTGGTCACCAATTGAATATTAAACTAGCAGAAAGTGATTTTTTTAAAAAGATACAGCAGAGCAAAAATAAAGATCCTAAAAGCTTTCAGAGAAGAAAAACAGAGATGGGACCCAAGTGGCTAGAAATTCAACCAGAAAAGCGGCAGAGGGAGGTCCCAGAATCAGAGCTGTGCTGCAGGCATTGGGGGCAACCAGTCCTTAACCAGAGCAGGAGAGGGGCCTCCAGGAAGGAAAAGAAGAGTTGAGACATAAATATAAACACTTGGGTACAAATCTATGGATGAATATATGACAGATCCGATGTAATGATCAGAAAGAAGTTAAGAAAAAAGACAAGTGAAGAAAAATCAAACCTTATACAGGCAAGGAAAATAACCACAGTACACTGACTTGGCTGTGAACATTGTTTACAGGGTTATAATGACATAAACACTGAATGCTGATTTAATTAAATTCTGTGATATAACAATATTTAGAAAGGATCAGGAAAGGAGAAGTTGAAGAGAAATATAGGGAATCCTTGTATAGTAAAGTCCTTGTATAGTAAAATCAATAGATATTATATAAAACTGATTTATCAAGAAAAAACAATTGTTTTTGGCTGTCATTAGCACTATTCAACAATTTTTCCAGCTTTCCTCTTTCCAAGTTGATAGCAGAATTGTTGGCATGGCTCGTGACTTACTTGGCCAGTGAAATGTTAGTGCAAGTGATATGATGGAAACTCAAAGAGCCAGGGTGTGATTTGCCCCTTTTCTTCCCTCCTGCCCAGTGACTGGGGATGTTCCAGAGGATGGATGTGCCACCAGCCTGGAGGCTGGTGTGGGGAGACATGGAGCCCAGTGGACCCACTTGGATTTGAAGGGTGTTGGTTATCTTGCTTTTCATGACTGATCCTGCATATTATTTAGAGTCTTGGAAGTAAATAACAAAAGGAACAGCTGAAAGAGTTGAAAATGGCCTGCTCGCAGGACTGTGGGGTGTGGACAGGTCAAACAGGAGACTGTCCCTTTTCATTTTAAACTTTGTACATCTATTTGATTAAAAAAAAAAAGCCATGGTACCTACAGAACATATATCTCAAGCAACCAGATGAATGTGCAAATGGAAATTCAAAGAGCAAGTGATTAGGGGAGAACAGGTATTCCCTGCTCCTCTCATTTCCATAGAGGGTAAGGAACTTCCACTCCACTCCCGAAGAAGGGGGGACACTTCCAGCTTCTTTTGGATGCAGCCAGGAGAGTGGAGTCACTTATCTGATTGGTGAGTTTGGGAAAAGCAAACTAGGCTCATCCCCATTGGGTCAATCTTTGCTTACATTTTTGAAGGCACCCTGCCTACGGGACTATTACTCTTTACTCCTCCATGCAGTCAGCCGGGCAGTCAGCAGGGGAGCGGGGGAAATCCTACAGCTACACAAGTGTGCTAGATTATTGTGTGACTAGGTGGGCAAGGCTGGCTAATTCAGGGGTGAAATATTAATAAGCTTGTTTGGCCAGAGGTCCAGAGCCATGTTTGCTAATCAGCTTTGTCGGTAATGATGCCAGTGTTTGAGATCTCCATATATCAGTTTCCTGTGTCCTATTTCTCAATGGGTTGAGAACTCAGAAGGAACTCCTCCAAAACATGAATATCAGTCATCACTCAACTCTGTAATCAGATTAATAACACACTATAAGGATAATGCCTTTTTTCTAGTTAGAAAAATACAGATGTGTAGAAAAAGTCTGAAAGATATATGCTTATCTATATTTTCTAATTTTTCTTCCCATATTACTTGGGTAATAAAAATGCTCAAATACTAGACTTAGAATTTAAAAGTAACATTATAAATTTACAGAGCATTGTTTCTTAGGATTCATGGTTATATCTGAATGATTTATCTAGATTGGCTTTGTTTTCATTTACCATCAGTTTCTTATAATTGGTATGCTTAGAAGAGCTTTGAAGAAAACATTACTTATGTGTCCAAAAGTTGGGTTATATCTGGTACTCTAAGTAGAGAAAGTACAGGCCAGAAGAACCACACTGTTCAAGTTTAGTTACATAGTTATGCTCTGATAAAGTAAAAAATAATTTAATTATGTATAATGACATCCATCCTGCAATGGCAATAAAATTTTCCATTATTTAATAACCTACTTCCATTTCTTTACCAATTGATTCCTCTTCTGTTTCTTCTACTTGAGATACATTTTCATTTGAAGTAACTTTAGGAGTTGTAGGCAATGATATTTCAGCGATTTGCGTAAGATTAGATAATTTCTCGTGAACTGAAATAACTCTAAAAATAACAAACATGCATGCATTTTACTTGAAAAGTTAAGTAAGGCATTCATTTATTCCCAGAATCAATAAAACATGTAAAGTAAGTCCTTAGTTATTTAACACTTAAGATTTCTGGCATCCCCAAACATCATTCAATCATTCCTTCATTCAAGAGACATGAGAACAGAGACACAATTCTCACCTGCATAGTGTTTATGATCTAGTTATATGCTCAGACAGATTTATAATTATAAACTGGCAAAGACACAAAGCAAAAAAAAATGTAGACATCCAAAATATTTGCTTAAGATGAAAATAAAGAAAATAAATATCTACATGGGCAAAGAAACACCAGGCAATGACAAAAGATCTACTCCTACTTAAACTCAGTGCCACGCTCTGATTGGCTGGCTGGCCTGAAGCTAAGAATTAGGACAAGTCAGCAATGGCTCTAAGAGACGGGTCAACGAGCCCACACAGTGACATGTACTGTGTGGGGAGTGGGGGCAGGGAGAAGAATCAAGTAAAAAGGAAAAGCTAAAGCCGAGGAGGAGGGCAGAGGACGCACTGGCAATCGTGCGCAGGACAGAAAGCTTCTGGAGCCACGGTCCAGTGAACCATGGAGGCGCTGGAGACAGAGGTTAACTAGTGAATGCAGTCAGAAGCTGGAAAAGCATTGAAACAGCTGAGGGAGGCGAAGAGCCACCTGCAGGGCTCCCAGTGACTCTAGGATACAGGCACGTAGAGCGCAGGTGCGCACATATTCGTGCGTGGGTGTGCGGGTCTCCATGCAGGGGTGGAGGGAAATTTTTATGAAAATGAAGGAGATGATGCAAAACAGCAAAACGACATCAGGAGCAAATGCAGGAACATCGATTTCCCCAGTTTCCCGCAGCATGCTCTTCCTTTGCCTTCTATAGGCTGATCAACAAGAGCAATTCCCCATAGACTGATCGTGACCCTCATAAGAACACAAGGAACTCCACCCTGGGTGGGAGAAATACTGTCACCAAGGGATGAAGCAGATGAACGTTTGTCAGGCAACTTCCTCTATGATAGCCTCAGTGACAGGGGCATGTCCCTAACTTTAGTCACCCTACCATTGATCATAAACACACGAAAATCCAGAACTTTTTGGAGTAAAACAAGAATCCTGTCAGTTTGATTACATTCTGCTCTGCAGAAATTATAATCATTTTCATCATGTGGTTCTGAAAAAGAAATTCTGCCATGTTTCTGGATGTACAAGGAAAGAACATAATTTCCTAACTTTGTGGCTTAGCTGTGCTGGTATAGTCCTGTGTCTAAGATTTTCCACCATGACACTGAAAAAAATTTTAAAAAGGAAAAGAAAAAGAAAGTTAACTGAATAATTGAAAGTATGCTAGCTCTTGAAACATCTCTTGTTTTATTCTCTTTCATGGAGAGGCCAAAGAGAAAAGAGTTCTTCAAAATGGAAATCAAGGACCAGGAACCAGACTCTCCAGGTGAGGATAGAGAAACGCCAACTCCCTGCACTCAGTAGGTGGTGAGCAGGGCAAAGAGCTGACACTGACAGACACAGGAGGCCATGATGAGACTTGACATTTGCCCAGTGCTTTCAGTCTTTCAAAGTATCTGCATACGTTATACATGCATACAAAGTATATGCATACACTGTCTGGCCTGATCCTGACAGTAACCCCAAAAGGTAGGCAAAATATTATTTCCCTCTCAGAAATGAGGAAATGGAGGCTGAGGTCGCAAGGGCAATGAACAATGGAATCAAAACTAAATTAACTAGGGCTTCCCTGGTGGCACAGTGGTTGAGAGTCCGCCTGCCGATGCAGGGGACATGGGTTCGTGCCCCGGTCTGGGAGGATCCCACATGCCGCGGAGCGGCTGGGCCCGTGAGCCATGGCCGCTGGGCTTGCGCGTCCGGAGCCTGTGCTCCACGGCGGGAGAGGCCACAGCAGTGAGAGGCCCACGTACCGCAAAAAAACAAAAACAAAACTAAATTAACTAAGCAAAGAAAAAAAGTGAAAAACAAACAAGGAATTTGGTAAGGTGAAATCAGAAAAGAGAGAAACCAGGCATGAGCAAAAATTAGAGTCTCCATCCCCGGTTTGAAGGAGAGGCAGGAAAACAGAGTGGCTGACGCAGAGGCTTTTGACTTGGGGAACAATATAAAATAGGATTGGTCAAAGAGGAAGGGTGAGACCAGGATGGTGGTGGAGTTTGGGCTTAATTTTGCAACTTCATACAGAGCCACATTAAGTTCTTTTTAAAACACACCCCAAACTACAGGCAAAATATAGTACAGACATCTTTGTACTGTCTGTAATCTTTATGAAGTACCAGAAACTATTCCTCCAACAACTCTAGGTCCTATTATTATTATTCCCATTTTACTGATGAAGAGACTGAGGCACAGAGAGGTTAAGTAACCTGGTCAAGTTTGCTGAGATAGGAAGATATGAAGGGTCACAACCAGCATTTGAACCAAAACAGGCTGAATTCAGAGTTCATGCTCTTACCCACTGCAATATCATACTCTGCTAAGTAAAAGGAAGACTTTTCCAAAAATGTCTTCTAAAAGTTCGCCTGTGATTTACCTTGTATATTACTGAAACAGTCAATATTATGAAAGTATCAGCAAAGAGCTGTGGATAATCCATCTTTACTTGCCTGTTTAGTGGAACCCAGAAAGAGCCAACATATACATTGTTGTAAGCAGCAGATGTAACATCTGAAATATTCAGGGGCTTCATATTATAGGCATACAACAATAACACCTATAAGAAAATTAAAAGACATATAAAATGTTACATCAAACTTACACTTTGCCTCAAAAACTGCAGCATCGGTTCTCAAAACAGTGTCATTATACTTTAAAAGGTTTTTCTTTGGAAGAGAAAAATGAGGGTTTTTTGTTTGTTTGTTTCCAATTCACTTTAAAGAGAAATGATATGAACAAGAATTGTGCAAAGGTTATGAGATGAAAATAAATGCTAGTTGGTACCAAGGTTATATTATTTTTGATGACTGACACTTCTTACTGCAGTTAAGTTTAAATTTCAGCCTCTGAAGGCCCTCTAACAAGTTCTAATGTATATTGTACCTGGTGAATATCCAACTTTGTTTCTTGTTCCTTCTCCATATGCCCCTTTCCCATCGGTGGTCATAGGTACGTTTGTGCATTCACTTATGCTGTTCCCTTCCTGTTCTCTCCGTGTATTCCATCCACACACAACTTACCAGCCCCCATCTCTAAGATGAAACTTCTCCTAATGACTCATGCTTTAGTAATTTCCCTGATGTTTGAACTCTGAAAATTCTTAGAGTCAGTCCCACACTCTACAGCACCTATTTACAATCATGAATTCACAGAATTTGAGATTCAAAGGACCTTAGAGGTGGTCTGCTCTAAGTCCTTCCAAGAAAGCTGAGGTCCAGAGCTGACAGCCAATATTAACTAATTAAATGTATGCATTTATCTCCGCTTCCTCACAAATCAAACTAAAATAAGAGTAAAGGGATTTTGGGAATTCCTGGCGGTCCAGTGGTTAGGACTCTGTGCTTCCACTGCAGGGGCCATGGGTTTGATCCCTTGTGGGGGAACTAAGATCCTGCAAGCCACCTGAAGTGTGGCCAAGAAAAAAAGAATAAAGGGATTTTTTTTTCTTAAAGGCATAAACCCATAAAGACAGAAGCAAGAGAGAAAATGAAGCAGATGAGAGATGTTAGCAACATTTTGAAAGCACCTGAAACATTTGAAAGCACCTCTGCTTAGTCAGCAGAGAGGAAAGGCTGTGTCCCACCTGCCTTCAGAGGGGCTGCCAACAACAAGCACGACCAAGAACCTCGAAAGCCTGGGGGACAACCTCCCTCCCATCCCTTCTCCGAGTCCATCCAACCAGGAGACTCCATCCCTCCTTCCCTGCCTCTCCTCTGCTAGCCAAACTTCTTCCATTTTTCTCTCTGCTGAGGTTAAATCAAAGATCTATGCTCAGGAAGGACATTAGATTCCAGAGGTGGGGTGCTGAACTGAAAACGTTGGAATGAAGTGAAAGTCTATATTCTGAACAAGAGACATCCCTCTACCCCACTCCAGCCCCTGCCCAGAACATAGAAAACTAAGCAGTAGTCTAAAAGAGTCCTCTTTGGGGAAATTTACCAGATGAAGAGAAAAGACCTACAGATACTGACATTTCAGGATCCACCAATGAAGCTGCTAGCTCCCACAGTCACCCGGCAATGAGGCTAAAAGTCCATAAGCCTGACTCAGTATGCTTCTCAGTGCCTCAAACAAACATGAACAGACAGCCAAGGGTCACTAGACATGAAATGAAAGGTAGAGACCAAAACTAATGTAAGAAAAGGAATTTGGAGAATCAGATACAAGATAGCAGAAGAAAACATCACTGAAACCATAATTAATATCCTCAGAGAGAGAAAGGCCAATATTGCATCTATGAAATAAGAACACAGTGCTATTAAAATGAAAGAGAATAAGAGCTCTTAAAAATTAAAAAATATGATAATCACAACTAAATAATCAACAAAAGATTTGAAATATAAAGTTAAATATATCTCCCTCCAAATAAACCTAAATTTAAAAACATAAATAGGGGAGAAAAGATGAGAAAAGTAAACATTCAATCTAATAGGCTCAATATCTGAATAACAGAAATTCCAGAAAGTGCAGAGATCATCAGAGGGAGGAAATTATCAAAGAAAAACGTCTCCACGAACTGAAGAATATACTTCACATATTGAAAGGGGCACCCTAAGAATCCAGCACAATACCCACACCAAGGCACATCATGGAATTTTAGAACACAGGGGACAGAGGGCAGATCCTCAGAGTTTCCAGAGGAAAAAAGTCACAAAGAACTAGGAATCAGAATGGGAACTGAACTCTCAACAGCAGTGCAGGATTGCCAGAGATAATGGAGCGGTGCCACCCACATTTTGAGGGAAAGTAATTTTCAACCTAGAATTTATGCCTAGGCAACAATGAATTAAGCATTAAAATGATGCTTAATTTTTGTCAGACATAGAAGGCCTTAAACTCCTATGAAAGTTCAGGGTTAATTTTAGTCTGTTGCAACCTTGTTAATCATCTCGGGGACTGAAGTCATGGAATTATTCCTTGGCGAAACCTGAATAGAATGTACTACATAGCGATTGTAGCCCTGTTTTAGGGTCTGAAACACACAAAGAGGCAGCCAGCTAATCAGCATTTTTTGTAGAAAATGCGCATGTTGATGATTTACATCTGAATTCTATTGTTACCTTCACTTCTCTCACTGAGTCTAGCTCACGCCTGGTTTTGACTACATGATCAGAGAGGTACAAAAGACTCACTCCTCTCCCAGGTAAGACAGCAGCTTTCTTGAAACCAAGATATCTCACCGTATTTCGGCGGTTCATGACCCACAGAGGACGTGTGTCCCATGCAACTGAGAGAGGACCCAGGAAGCTGCTCCTGGGTATCTTAGTCTCTCCTTTAGTCTGAAATCAGAATTCACTTGAATAAAGGAGGTCAATATTTAAACAATAAAACACTAAACTCACTCGCATAGATGTTGTGAGCCAGAGCTCTGGGGCCGGGGTGCCTGGGTTCGCCTCCACCACTTACTGGCTGTGTGATCTTGGGCAAATTATTAAAACATTATGCTTCTGCTTTCCCATTTGTAAAATTAAGATATGGTAATCCCCATCCCATGGATCAGGGTGAGGATTGAGTGAGTCAACGTAAAGTGCTTTAAGCGGTATTTAGAGCATTATTGTCATTTTTAGTCCCATGATCACTACTGGGTCCTTACCCTTCCTGGATACCTCATTTTCTATATTCTCTTGGACCTGCTGCTAATCCCAAACCAGCTTTCCATCTAATCCCCCAGCCTGTCCTCATCTAATCCACTTAGTTCTTAGTTGATAATAGTGCTTAGTTCTATTCCCAACTTGTCTTTACTCCTCAAGGATAAGTTATATAACCTTGCATACTCAGGACTGGATTCTTCAGGAGGCAATGCGCCCATGATAAAATTTCCAGTGTTCCTTTATTCACTTCTGAAAATACTCTTTTTTTTCAATGGAAAGAAGTGATACGGTTTTGACGAACACTGAGGAATACTATATTTAAAACTGCCTTGTATGTTCATCATTATCAAGTAGGATTTATCTCAGGGATGCAAAGATGATTCAGTATTTGCAAATCAATGTGATGCACCACATTAACAAACTGAAGAATAAAAATTATATGATTATCTCAATAGATGCAGAAAAGGCTTTTGACAAATTCAATGTCCATTTATGATAAAAACTCTCAACAGAGTGGGTATAGAGAGAACATACCTCAACATAATAAAGGCCATATATGACAAACTTACAGCTAACATCATGCTCAATGGTGAAAAGCTTTTCCTCTAAGATCAGGAACAAGATAAGGATGCCCACTATGACCACTTTTATTCAACACAGTATTTGAAGTCCTAGGCACAGCAATCAGATAAGAAAAGAAGATCAAAGGTATCCAAATTACAGAGGAAGGAGTAAAACTGTCACTGTTTGCAGATGACATGATCCTATATATAGAAATCCTAAAGACACCACAAAAAACTATTAGAATTCATAAATGAAGTCAGTGAAGTTGCAGGATACAAAATTAATATACAGAAATATATTGCATTTCTACACACTAACAATGAACTATCAGAAAGAGAAATTAAAAAAACAGTCCTCTTTACAATTGCATCAAAAAGAATAAAATACCTAGGAATAAGTCTAACCAAGGAGGTAAAAGACCTGTACTCAGAAAACTATAAGACACTGATGAGAGAAATTGAAAACAACAGAAACAAATGGAATGACATACTGAATTCATGGACTGGAAGAATTAATATTGTTAAAATGACCATATTACCCAAGACACTCTACAGATTCAATGCGGTTCCTATCAAAATACCAATGGCATTTTTCACAGAACTAGAACAAATAATTCTAACATTTGTATGGGACCACAAAAGACTTCAAAGAGCCAAAATAATCTTGAGAAAGAAGAACAAAGCTGGAGATACCATGCTCCCTGATTTCAAATTCTACTACAAAGCTATAGCAATCAAAACAGTATGGTACTGGCCCCCAAACAGACACATAGACCAATGGAACGGAATAGAAATAAACCCAGAAATAAACCCACACTTATACGGCCAACTAATCTACAACAAAGGAGGCAAGAATATACAATGGGGAAGAAAAAACCTCTTTAATAAATGGTGTTGAGAAAACTGGACAGCTACATGCAAAAGAATCAAACTAGACTACTCTCTCACACCATATACAAAAATAAACTCAAATGGATTAAAGTTTTAAATCTAAGACCTGAGGCCATAAAACCCCTAGAAGAAAACATAGGCAATATGATCTTTGACATTGGTCTCAGCAATATTTTTTTGGATCCATCTCCTCAGGCAAGGGAAACAAAAGCAAAAATAAACATATGGGACTACATCAAACTAAAAGTCCTCTGAACAATGAAGGAAACTATCAACAAAAGGAAAAGACAGCCTACTGAGTGGGAGAAGATATCTGCAAGTGATACACCTGATAAGGCATTAGTATCCAAAATATACAAAGAACACATGCAACTCAAGCTCAAGAAAAGCAACAAACAAACAACCTGGTTAAAAAATGGACAGAGAATCTGAGTAGACATGTTTCCAAAGAAGACATACAGATGGCCAACAGGCACATGAAAAAATGCTCAACATCAAACATTATTAGGGAAATGAAAATCAAAACCACAATGCTCACCTCACACCTGAAAGAGTGGCTATTATAAAAAAGAACAAATAACAAGTGCTGATGAGGATGTGGAGAAAAGGGAAGTCTCATGCACTGTTGGTAGAAATGTAAATTGGTGCAGCCACTATGGAAAGCAGTATGAAGGTCCCTCAAAAAATTAAAGATAGAACTACCATATGATCCAGCAATTCCACTTCTGGAAAAAACACTAATTCAAAACAATATATATCCATATATATATATATATATATATATATATATATATATATACACACACACACACACACATATATAGTTATCAATATATCAATCAATCAACCAAATATTTCTCAGCCATAAAAAAATAACAAGATCTTGCCATTTGGGACAACATGGATGGACCTAGAGGGTAGTATGCTAAGTGAAATAAGTCAGATGGAGAAAGACAAATACCACATGATTTCACTTACATGTGGACTCTAAAAAACAAA
Organism: Orcinus orca; assembly: GCF_937001465.1. Lineage (NCBI taxonomy): Eukaryota > Metazoa > Chordata > Mammalia > Artiodactyla > Delphinidae > Orcinus > Orcinus orca. The sequence goes on along the minus strand of NC_064569.1, from coordinate 78,757,569 downwards.
ACAAATGATCAAATATAACAAAACAGAAACAGACTCATAGGTACAGAGAATAAACTTGTGGTTGCCAGAGGGGAGAGGGGTTGGGGGATGAGTGAAATAGATGGGGGGAGATTAAGAGGTACAAACTTGCAGTTTCAAAATAAATGAGTCACAGGGATGTAATATACAACATAGGAAATATAGTCAATACTACTGTAACAACTTTGTATGGTGACAGATGATAACTAGACTTTTCATGGTGATTATTTTGTAATGTGTACAAATGTGGAATCATTATGTTGTACACCTGAAACTAATACAATATTGTAAAACAATTTTACTTCAATAAAAAATAAAAGAAAGAAAGAAAAAGAAAAAATCGTCTTGTCCTCACAGCCCAGGAACAGTGAAAGACGAATCCCTCTTCCACTAGATAGAGCTGATTTGTAATTTCCTCATCTTGATATCTTAATCACCTAACAAAATGCTTGGCACATAGTATGCACTCAATAAATACTTTATTCATTAGTTAGTAAGCAGTTGAGCTATATGTGGTTTGTAAAGAAATCAATATTAAGAGTGAAAAGACTTAGGTTCCATTCTTATTTCTGTCACTAATGAGTTGTGGTATTGGTCAAGTCATTTTACCTCTGTGGAACTTTTCTTCCTCATCTGTAAAATGAGAATGTCGATTAAGTGTTCTCCTAGTTTCCTTTCAGTTCTGACATTTGACCTGGTGATACCAAAAGTCAGAGGTTACCAATAGAGCCCACTATATAAACTGGCAATGGAGTACCTTCTTGGAGAGTCATCATGAGAGCTGTAAGTTCACTGGTAGCACCAGCCTAGACCAGTGCTTCTCAACCTTAAGTGTGCATACATTACTTGCACATTCTAAACTGTGCAAGTAAAACGAACATTCTGATTCAGTGGGTCTGAAGTGAGACCTGAGATTCAGCACTTCTAATGAGCTTCCAGGGGATGCCAGCGGGGCTGTTTCCTGACCACACTCTGCAAGGGCCAGGGACTATCAGATGCTTGCCTCATTTATGCAGCTTCTGTCTTCCCCAGCTTCCAGAAGCTGGATGTAATTTTGGGCCCCATCTGCAGGACCAGGCTCTAGTTAATCACTTAGCCAACAAGTCCCAGAATCCAGAGGACCTCAGAGGGAGGTCCTGGGCATCTGTATGATCTCTAAGTTATAGCACTCCTGACATCCAAGTTGATAACATTGGGCTTTTGCTTTTGTTAAGACTTGATAATTTTCCCAGGAACCCTAGCTCATCTTTCACTACCCAGCTAGGCCTGAGCTTGTCTTGAATGTACAGCCTATTTCTTTGGGACCCTGAAATAGAGTCTTGCTCTTCTTAGGGATTTAAAGCCCTCCAGAAAAGAGCACTGGCTCCATATTTCTTGTTCCCAGACTGGCTGGACTTCTGAATAAACTTATCTCCAAGAACTATTTCAGCTCTATCCAAGTTTCTGTTTTTACTTTGCCAGACGGAGTCTTCCTTTTCAGTGCTTTGCTTGATCAGACTTCTTGCACTTGATCATGCTTGTCTGCCTACATCTTCTGTGGCCTCTGAAGAACATGCCTTGGGCTGTCCAGCTGCCTTCAACACAACAGCCTTTGCGGTCGTTTGCTTCCCTCCAACTTGACAATGTGTTGAGTAGCTCCAATCCTGATTCATTGTCAACTAGCATTCCCCCATCCTGGGTCTCAGTTTCCTCTTTTGTAAAATGGGGCTAATGATAATACTCGGCCATTTGGATCCATGGGTTCGGCATCCGTGGATTCAACATCCCGTGAATCAAAAATATTTTTAAAAATCCAGAAAGTTCCAAAAATGAAAATTTGAATTTGCCATGTGCTGGTAACTATCTACATAACATTTACATTGTATTAGGTTTCATAAGTAATGAAGAGATGATTTAAAGTATACAGGAGGATGTGCATAGTTTATATGCAAATACTATGTCATTTTATACAAAGGACTTGGACACCTATGGATTTTGGTATCTGAGGGGGTTCTGAACCAATCCCCTGTGAATACTGAGGGACGACTGTACCTACCGCATAGAGTTGCTGTGAAGTTAATGAAGTAGAATACCTGGAACACAGTAAGCTCTACACTGGTGTTCATTATTGCTATTATCTTATGGGTTTCATGAGCTTCACCCAGTTTTTCCAACATTAAACTCTACACTAAAGGTCTAAGATAATAACTAGATGAATACTCACATACATGAATATTTAAAGCATCACACAAATTTCAGTGTTGTCTTCTGAAAACAAAGACTCTTAGGTCTGAGAAGATCTAGGCCTCCCAAGTCAGCGTTTCCTGATTTGGTAGCTGAGATTTACGGTATCAACTGAATCTTTTATCATGACCCAATACATACATACTCACTGTCAAAGGGGGAAAAATGTCCCTGAACTAAGATAGGAAAACTGTGTGTTCTGGGGGCTTCCCTGGTGGCGCAGGGGTTAAGAATCCACCTGCCATTGCAGGGGACACAGGTTTGAGCCCTGGTTCAGGAAGATCCCACATGCCGCAGAGCAACTAAGTCCGCGCACAACTACTGAGCCTACGCTCTAGAGCCCGCGAGCCCACGTGCCATGACTACTGAAGCCCACACACTTAGAGCCTGTGCTCCACAACAAGAAAAGCCACCCCAATGAGAAGCCTGCGCACCAAAACGAAGAGTAGCTCCCATTCGCCACAACTAGAGAAAGCCCACACGCAGCAATGAAGACCCAGTGCAGACAAAAATAAATTAATTAATTAAAAAAAACCCTGTGTGTTCCGTGTCTTTGTGGCTTACGCAAATCACTCAAGCAACCTGTTTAAATCAGAATTTGTTAGTTGGTGCTCCACTTCTAATCTCTGTCTGACACCAGTTCATGCGCCCATGCTAATTGTCAGACATGGCTGTTGATTCATGAAACCTCGTTATTCTAATTATCAGCCACAGATGCAGTCTTAACATTAACTCCCAAGATCATCCTGCCCCAGACTGATAGGGATGTGATATTTCTACAACCTTGTGAAATGAACTTTATACTTTGTTCCTCATTTTTTAAAACTATTTGGGTAAACAGTCTGTTTCCCAACAATGTCATCCTTCCATACCCTTTCTGAATGGATATACTCTTTTATCACACCTTGTTGGTTCTCTTGCCAGCAAGTAAAGAAATTCTTCAGGATGCCGAATGTCAATCTAGAAATGTTCTTTTTAACAGTATCTGTCATGAAACAAAAGTTTCAGAAAACAACGTTTTCACTTACTGTATGTGATGCATTCTGATATTGCCTTCTTATACTTAATTTCTTTAAAAAGGTACTATTCATGACACACTACATTGACTCCATGACCCATGAGTATTCTTGGAACTTTGGTTTGAAAACTACTGCACTAAATTCCCCCAAAGAGACCACAGATTTATTATTTTAAAATGTACATGAAATATCTGGCAAGGATTGGGTATGGAAAGGGTGGGAAGGAGAGTACTTTCAAAATATGAGAAATAGCATTAAATGTTTCTGGGGAGTGATGTGTTCAAGTTTCTCTTTTTTGTATGAGTAGGAGGGATGTATAACTGACCAAGAGTTAGCAGCAGGTTGCCAGCCTAAGGAAGAAGAATGAAGAGGCTATTGGGAGAAGCGTGCTTGAGAGCAAAGAGAGGTGGGCTCTGGAGGTTTCCCCACCTGACACGGTTCACACGTGGCAGGGAGCAGCAGAAGTTACCAGAGCCATAGCTAGAGGGGACAGCGCTCAAGAGGTAGGAAGTACAGGGCCAGACCATGGTAGGAGGCAAAAAACACAGATAAAAAGTACTGAATAGGGTAAAACTATATGGCAAATGTTTTATGGGAAAGAGCCTGAGGCTCTTCTTAGAGACAGCAGTAATCAAAGGAGTGCTATAGTGGAAGGTTCCTCTGCAAAAGGTGGTAGTTAGACCCCCATCCCATTTTTAAAAGCTTGACTCTTCAAGACTCTCCTAGAATCGGAATCACTGTTCTACCTCCCAGAGTTCAGGCATTGATACTGAACTGCTCCCAAATACTTGCCCCCTTTCCTGCTCCCCAGTTAGCCCTGTCGCAAATGTCTATACATGTATATGAACATAGATATGGATACAGATATAGAGTTAGATAAAGATAATAAACATTAAAATAAGGAGTTTCGTATGTGATACAAATTTGTAACCAGCATTTAGAGAGAAACTAAGTTTTTTCTCCTATTTGCTATGCACTTTAATTTTTGCTGGTTAGGCAGAGTTTACTCTCTCTTCTGCCCATTGTTGGCAGCTAAAGTATGTATAAGGAGATATTGTTGGTAAACTTTAAAAGGTGCTTTAAAATAATGCTTACCAAGTGTATTACATGTGTATTTGAAGTTATTAAACTTTCAAACAGCATAATAATGTGAAAATCATTTCACATAAGAATAATAAATGATAACTACTGTTTAGGTCGAGGGTTTACACAATTATCTCTAGTGTACCCATGATACAGAAAAGTTAACTAATCTACTGAAGGTTACAAAATTACTAAGTAACAGAGCTGGGATTCAAAACAGGAGTCTGATTTGCTCCATTCTGAGGGCTCTAGAGTCTGTGTTCTTAACCACTACACTAATGTAAGCAAAATAAATAAAAGAAAACCATTCCCAGTAAAACTGTGCAAGGACAAAGTCTCAAAAGTGGCTCATGAAAGAAGTCAGAATATTTTTAAAGCAACAACAATTTGACTCTCAAGAGAACAATGGAAATGAGTAGATGACATTCTGAATGTACTGAAAGAAAATAATTTCCAATCTTTAATTCTTTACTCCATAAAAATTCATTTCACAGATAAATGTAAAACAATGATATTTATCAGGCATACAAAAATTGAGAGTGTTTGCCTCCAGAAGATGCTCACCACAAGAAATTCCAGAATATGTACTTCAACAGAAAGAAGTTGATCCTAAATGGAATGTCTAAAGTGCAAGAGGGAGTAGAAAGCAAAGCAAATGATGAATATGTAGAAAATTCTAAAGGAAAATAACTCTTGTATAAAACAATTAAAAATAATATTTTGGTTAAAAAAAGAAAATGTACAATAATATCATTTAAGTCATTAGAGGAATAAAGATCATTCATTAACTTTAGACTGGGACTTCCCTGGTGGTCCAGTGGCAAAGAATGCAGGGACTTCCCTGGTGGTCCACCTTCCAATGCAGGGACACCAGTTCGATCCCTGGTCAGGGAACTAGGATCCCACATGGCGCAGTGCAACTAAACCCGTGCGCCACAACTACTGAGCTCACGCGCCTCAACTAGAGCCCACACGCCACAAGCTACAGAGCCCATGCGCTCTGGAGCTCATGCGCCACAAATACAGAGCCCACGCGCTCAGGAGCCCCGGAGCCACAACTAGAGACAGAAAACCCGCATGCCACAACTAGAGAGAAGGCTGCACACTACAATGAAGAGCCTGTGCACTGCAACGAAAAAAATCCCACATGCCTCAACGAAGATCCCATGTGCCGCAACTAAGACCTGACACAGCCAAAAATAAATAAATCTTTCCAAAAAAAAAAAAAAGAAAGAAACTTTAGACTTTGATATGTTGTCCTGAGGGTAACCACTAAAAGCACAGCAAAAGAATGCATAATTTCAAAGTTCAGCGAGGACAAATGAATGAAAAAAGTAATCAATCCCAAAAAAGGGAGAAAGACAGAAAACCTGAGGAAAACAGAAAATCTGAGACAAGTGAAAACACAAAATAATATGGTGGATTTAAAACCAAATATATTATTATTTACATTAAGTGTGAATGGACTAACTTCTCTAGTCAAAATACAATATTGTCAGACTGTATTTTAAAATATCCAAGTGTATACCTTTATTTAAAAATACAATTAACGGACTTCCCTGGTGGTCCAGTGGTTAAGAATCCACCTTCCAATGTAGGGAACTCGGGTTCGATCCCTGAGAACTAAGATCTCACATGCTGTAGGGCAACTAAGCCCGCACGCCGCAACTACTGAGCCCGTGCACTTTGGAGACTGCATGGCACAACTAGAGAGAAGCCTGTGCACTGCAATGAAGAGCCTGAGCACCGCAATGAAATATCTCATGTGCCACAACTAAGACTTGGCACAACCAAACAAATAAATATTTTGAAAAAAAAATTAAAACACAAGTACACAAACGGGTTGAAAGCAAAAGGTTAGAAAAAGAAATATTATGAAAATAACAACCACAAGAAAGTCACTTTCCTCTAGTAATATCAAACAAGGCAGGCTTTATGAGGGAAATATCATTATTATGAAAAGGTCAGAAGTCACTGAATTCACCAAGAAGTCACAATGCTTATTAATCTGTTTGCACCTAAGAACAAAGCCTCCAATTAGGTAAAGTAAAATTTTACAGAACTACAAGAAAGAACAAAACAACAGCAATCTCAGTGAGAGAATTAAATGTTAAAATCTCAGTACAGTTGACTCTTGAGCACACGGGTTTGAACTGCACAGGTCCCACTTTATGAGAATTTTTTTCAATAAATACGTATGATTATACTACACAGTCCATGGCTGACTGAATCCAAAATTTGGATATGGAGAGCCAACTGTAAAGTTACACATAGATTTTCAACTGTGAGGAAGGTCAGCACCCTGACTCCTATGCTGTTCAAGGGTCAACAGTTATTGATTAAAAAACAATAAATCCCACCGAGGCATGTGGGATCTTTTGTTTTGATTTTCAAACAAAAATAGAAAAATCACCAAGAATATAGAGTATCTGAACAAGAATATACAAACTAACCTATTGGACATATATCAACACTGCCTCAACAACTAGGAGAGCACATTCTTTTTAAGAGCAATGGAATATTTACACAATAAACACCTTCCTGGCAAAAAAAAAGCAAGCTTCGACAAATATCAATCATACAGAGCATTTTTTTTATTACCACAGAACAAAATAATCTACGAATAAATAACAAAAGATAACTAGAAAAGCTTCATATAGTTTGTAACTTAAGAAACATATGTTGAAATGACCCACAAGTCAAAGAAGAAATCACAATGGAAACTTTAAAAGTTATTTTTAACTGAAAGATGATGACAATACTATAATACAACTTGTGGGATGAAGCCAAAGCAATATTTAGAGAGAAACTGATAGCCTTAAAATGCATAGATTAGAAAAGAAAGAACTAAATATTGAGCTAATATCTATCTCAAGAAGTCAGTAGTTAGGAAAAGAACACACACACACGAAAAAAACAGTAGAAGAAAGATATTTAGGGTTAACGAAATAAAACTAATTAATGAGAAATCTCTGGTGATAATGACCAAGAAAAAAATGCACAAATAAGCAATATAAGGTGTGAAAAGGGATACTTCACTACAAATACACCAGATAGCTTAAAAATATGAGAGAAATTTTAAATAAAATGGGAAAATTCCTAGAAAAAGCAACTTAAGCAAAACTGACTCAAGAAGAAATAGAAAATCCCAATGTTCTATAAACAGGGGTGATAGTTAGAATACTTAAAACTTGGTTTGACAAAGGCACTAACCATTAGAACAGATATTAGCCCAGTCAGAACTGATCCCAGCTCTGATAACCAGTACATTAGTACTATGGCTTAAAGACTGCCTCTAACTATGGAGAATTATATCACTAGTCTTATATTATCTCACAACAAAAACACAAGGGCTTTATTGATGAGCTCTTAGCAAATATCTGAGGAAAAAGGTTACTCCAAACTTACACAAACTTCACTATAGAACAGAAAAACACAGTTATATTTACCAATGCATTTTATGAGCCTAGCAAAAGCCTCATACAGAAAATATCTGACAAGGATAGCACAAAAAGGAAAAATTATAGTCCAATATTACTCTTGAAAACAGTGGCAAAAATTCAATATGAAACATTAGCAAACTGAATCTAGTAAAATGAATACATCATGACCAATTTGAGTTTATCTCAGGAGCACAAGGCTGATTTAATATTATAAAATCAATTACTATATTAAAAGAGATAAATGATAAAATCCTCTTGATACAGTAAAATATTCATGATAAAACTTCCTATTAAAGTGGCAATAGGAAAAAATTTCCTTAATGTGATAAAGGATAACTACAAAAAAATATTAAACATCATATGTAATGGTGACACATTGGAAAGTTTCTCTTTAAGTTCAGGAAAAAGGAAAATGATCAATATGAATCCAGCTTTCCCAGGATCTCTTAATTATTTCACATTCATTCTGCTAGACAACATAGATTCTAAATTGCTGTATATTTCTGTCTATATGATAAGAAGATCTTCTCTACTCTTTAAGTTATAATGGCTTCATTAAACTTTATATCCAATTGTAAGATTTAGCTTTATAATTATATTACATACCATAGGTTCTGTTTCCTTTGGAGGTTTTTCCAGGGGAGGAATGTACCACTGAAAGCAAAGTTCTTTGTTTAAAGCTTGTGTTGCTACAACTGAGGACATCATATCTCCATATGATGGGCTGGCAAAGAGTTTTAATGATAAATTGGAGTGTAGAGAACTGTCAGTTGTTCCTAACTGGGGAACAAACAGAAACATCAGCTTAATTGCTGGTAATGAATTTATTCAATATTTAAAACATTCATTCAATTTTCATTCAATATTGACTATTGGAAAACTTGGGGAATCATCTCAGCTTGTTTTATGGATGTAGGTCTTAAAACTGCCCCTGATTACCACAGAGAAGATTCTTTTATAGAAAAAATTTATTTCAAAACCCAGTGAACTCAACAAATGTCTTCCACTTTGGTGAATATTCAAGAGTAAAGATCTAGAGGGAAAATGTCCATGCTATCATTTCAGTCTCAAGGTCACCATGTGGTCTAAGAACATCTTCTACTTTTCTTCTTGTTTATTCACTGGTGAATATACTGAGGGTTTGGTTACAATTTATTATCTACTTTCCAATAGCATTCTTTGCAGTACCATATGCAAAATAAGACAGAGTTTTTGCTCTAAGAGGTTAAAATCCATTACTCTCATTCCCTCTTTAAATGAATGTAGCTGATTTGTAAGTTTAGTCTTGGTGGATCTGGGCCCAGCTCATATGATGAAACTTGGTCCCTGAATCAGGAGTTTTCAAGAAACAAAAATGTGTAGACTGCAATTGGCAACTTCATAAAATATTTACTTAGATTTTTAAGGTAGCTAAGAAAGTAAAGCATGAATGCTATCAACAAAATAAGAGTCTAGCCAGAGAGATAATAATGCTGATAATAATATCTCAACTCTGTAAAGGCTTTTCTTCAATGGACTACAAATTATTTTCAAAATTAATTTCTTGTTATTCCCAAGATTACAGCATGGTAGCTGGAAAGCAGTTCTTCTACTAAACTCTTGACACCTAAGGTGTCTCAAAGGCTTGGTGACCAAAGGGAACATGTCAGTGGCTAGAAACAAATGCCTGGTGTTTCTATAACACTTTGTACCTTCCATTTCTGAGTCTATTCAAGACACAATAGAAGACTGTCAATGCAAAGTCTTCAAAATAAAAATAAAGAGAGAAATAAATACATTGACCTTTCAAGTTGTCTACCAATAAAAGAAAAAACATGTCTGGACTGAAAGGTAATATCAAAGGTGAAAACTATTTTAAAATATCTAGAGACTATCATAAAGGGATATGATAAGCCAGAATCCTCATTTATTAGCACTACGATGCTAAAAACATGACCAAAATGCATAATAAATAAGATTATTAGGGTTAAAAAGTGCTTTATAAAAGTGCTTTATAAAAGTGCTTAATAAAGATTAATTCTATGTCAGGCAGTTCACAAAAAATCAGGTAAATAATTGATTCAGAAAAAATTCTCACATTTTTTCATATCTGAGCACCTTTCAGAGGTTCTGACTATTTTAGCAAAGAATTCATATTTAATAACTAGCTAAGTGGAGAAAAATAAAAAGCAAATACCTTCTATTTCAATATATATAGTGTTTATTAGCATGATGGCCTAATAATAATAAAATATAACAGAAATCAATATTAAAATAGGGCATTTAATTTTCTATTCACTTTTTAAAAACGTAATATCTAATTGCGAATGGGATTAATTACATAAGCTAGTCGATGGGCTATACACTGAGTGCTTTTTTTTTTAGAAATTTCATGTAATGTCTGAAACATTTATATTAACATATTTCTATAAAAATAATCCAAAGAAAGTTTAGTATTAGTTGTTTTTTTTTGTTGTTTGTTTATACTGCAGGTTCTTATTAGTCATCAATTTTATACACATCAGTGTATACATGTCAATCCCAATTGCTCAATTCAGCACACCACCATCCCCACCCCACCGCAGTTTTCCCCCCTTGGTGTCCATACGTTTGTTCTCTACATCTGTGTCTCAACTTCTGCCCTGCAAACCAGTTCATCTGTACCATTTTTCTAAGTTCCACATACATGCGTTAATATATGATATTTGTTTTTCTCTTTCTGACTTACTTCACTCTGTATGACAGTCTTAAGATCCATCCACGTCTCAACAAATGACTCAATTTCATTCCTATTTATGGCTGAGTAATATCCTATTGTATATATGCGCCACCTCTTCTTTATGTCCATCTGTTGATGGGCATTTAGGTTGCTTCCATGACCTGGCTAGTGTAAATAGTGCTGCAATGAACATTGGGGTGCATGTGTCTTTCTGAATTATGGTTTTCTCTGGGTATATGTCCAGTAGTGGGATTGCTGGGTCATATGGTAACTCTATTTTTAGTTTTTTAAGGAACCCCCATACTGTTCTCCAAAGTGGCTTTATCAATTTACATTCCCACTAACAGTGCAGGAGGGTTCCCTTTGCTCCACACCCTCTCCAGTATTTGCTGTTTGTAGATTTTCTGATGATGCCCATTCTAACTGGTGTGAGGTGATACCTCATTGTAGTTTTGATTTGCATTTCTCTAATAATTAGTGATGTTGAGCAGCTTTTCATGTGCTTCTTGGCCATTTGCATGTCTTCTTTGGAGAAATGTCTATTTAAGTCTTCTGCCCATTTTTGGATTGGGTTGTTTGTTTCTTTAATATTGAGCTGCATGAGCTGTTTATATATTTTGGAAATTAATCCTTTGTCCGTTGATTTATTTGCAAATATTTTCTCCCATTCTGAGGGTTGTCTTTTCATCTTGTTTATGGTTTCCTTTGCTGTGCAAAAGCTTTGAAGTTTCATTAGGTCCGATTTGTTTATTTTTGTTTTTATTTCCATTACTCTAGGAGGTGGATCAAAAAAGATTTTGCTGTGATTTATGTCAAAGAGTGTCCTTCCTATGTTTTCCTCTAAGAGTTTTATAGTGTCCAGTCTTACATTTAGGTCTGGAATCCATTTTGAGTTTATTTTTGTGTATGGTGTTAGGGAGTGTTCTAATTTCATTCTTTTACATGTAGCTGCCCAGTTTTCTCAGCACCACTTATTGAAGAGACTGTCTTTTCTCCATTGTATATCTTTGCCTCCTTTGTCATAGATTAGTTGACCATAGGTGTGTGGGTTTATCTCTGGGCTTTCTATCTTGTTCCATTGATCTATGTTTCTGTTTTTGTGCCAGTACCATATTGTCTTGATTACTGTAGCTTTGTAGTATAGTCTGAAGTCAGGGAGCCTGATTCCTCCAGCTCTGTTTTTTTCCCTCAAGGCTGCTTTGGCTATTCGGGGTCTTTTGTGTCTCCATACAAATTTTAAGATGATTTGTTCTAGTTACATAAAAAATGCCATTGGTAATTTGATAGGGATTGCATTGAATCTGTAGATTGCTTTGGGTAGTACAGTCATTTTCACAATATTGATTCTTCCAATCCAAGAACATGGTATATCTCTCCATCTGGTTGTATCATCTTTAATTTCTTTCATCAGTGTCTTATAGTTTTCTGCATACAGGTCTTTTGTCTCCCTAGGTAGGTTTATTCCTAGGTATTTTATTCTTTTTGTTGCAATGGTAAATGGGAGTGTTTCCATAATTTCTCTTTCAGATTTATCATCATTAGTGTATAGGAATGAAAGAGATTTCTGTGCATTAATTTTGTATCCTGCAACTTTACCAAATTCATTGATAAGCTCTAGTAGTTTTCCGGTGGCATTTTTAGTATTCTCTATGTATAGTATCATGTCATCTGCAAACAGTGACAGTTTTACTTCTTCTTTTCCAATTTGAATTCCTCTTGTGTCTTTTTCTTCTCTGATTGCCATGTCTAGGACTTCCAAAACTATGTTGAATAATAGTGGTGAGAGTGGACATCCTTGTCTTCTTCCTGATCTTAGAGGAAATGCTTTCAGTTTTTCACCATTGAGAATGTTTGCTGTGGGTTTCTCACATATGGCCTTTATTATGTTGAGGTAGGTTCCCTCTATGCCCACTTTCTGGAGAGTTTTTATCATAAATGGGTGTTTAATTTTGTCAAAAGCTTTTCCTGCATCTATTGAGATGACCATATGGTTTTTATTCTTCAATTTATTAATATGGTGTATTACATCCATTGAGTTGCATATATTGAAGAATCCTTGCATCCCTGGGATAAACCCCACTTGATCATGGTGTATGATCCTTTTAATGTGTTGTTAGATTCTGTTTGCTAGTATTTTGTTGAGGATTTTTGCATCTATATTCATCAGTGATATTGGTCTGTAATTTTCTTTTTTTGTAGTATCTTTGTCTGGTTTTGGTATCAGGGTGATGGTGGCCTCATAGAATGAGTTTGGGAGTGTTCCTTCCTCTGTAATTTTTTGGAAGAGTTTGAGAAGGATGGGTGTTAGCTCTTCTCTAAATGTCTGATAGAATTCACCTGTGAAGCCATCTGGTCCTAGACTTTTGTTTGTTGAAAGATTTTTAATCACAGTTTCAATTTCATTACTTGTGATTGGTCTGTTCACATTTTCTGTTTATTCCTGATTCAGTATTGGAAGGTTATACCTTTCTAAGAATTTGTCATTTCTTCCAGGTTGTCCATTTTATTGGCATAGAGTTCCTTGTAGTAGTCTCTTAGAATGCTTTGTATTTCTGTGATGTCTCTTGTAAGTTCTCCTTTTTCATTTCTAATTTTATTGATTTGAGTCCTCTCCCTCTTTTTCTTGATGAGTCTGGCTAGTGGCTTATCAATTTTGTTTATCTTCTCAAAGAACCAGGTTTTAGTTTTATTGATCTTTGCTATTGTTTTCTTTGTTTCTATTTCATTTGTTTCTGCTCTGATCTTTATGATTTCTTTCCTTCTGCTAACTTTGGGTTTTGTTTGTTCTTCTTTCTCTAGTTCCTTTAGATTGTTTACTTGAGATTTTTCTTGTTTCGTGAGGTAGGCTTGTATAGCTATAAACTTCCCTCTTAGAACTGCTTTTGTTGCATCTCATAGGTTTTGGATCATCATGTTTTCATTGTCATTTGTCTCTAGGTATTTTTTGATTTCCTCTTTGATTTCTTCAGTGATCTCTTGGTTATTTAGTAACGTATTGTTTAGCCTCCATGCGTTTGTGTTTTTTACGTTTTTTTCCCTGTAATTGATTTCTAATCTCATAGTGTTGTGGTCAGAAAAGATGCTTGATATGATTTCAATTTTCTTAAATTTACTGAGGCTTGATTTGTGACCCAAGATGTGATCTATCCTGGAGAATGTTCCGTGCACACTTGAGAAGAAAGTGTAATCTGCTGTTTTTGGATGGAATGTCCTATAAATATTTTTTATATTTATATTTATATTATGAATTTTCTATTCACTTTAAAAAATATAATATCTAATTGCTAATGGGATTAATTACATAAGCTAGTCAATGGGCTATACACTGAGTACTTTTTATATGTTTGATTTATTGTTTGAAAGGAATGAAACAACAGACCTACCAGAAGCACTCTTGTTCGCCACGTCCTATAACCAACAAATCACTTTGCACTAATGAAATATTTGACCTTACACAGTCTGTCACGGTCTAAACATGAATAACTCAGCACTGTGCAGCATTTTAATCATGTCCTTTTTGGTTTTGGGAATTTTTAATGTAATTTGTTTAGCACTTTTGTTTTTCCATCACAAAGCTTCAATAGACTTGACAACATACAGCTTCACAAAGCTGATGAGCATGACATGTAGCAATGATGGTTCTGGAAATGCATCTACTTCTTTGTGGAGGAAAAGCAGGTTGTATCAAAGTATGGAAAGAGTTTGACTGAAATAGCCTCCTGAGTGATTAAAGGCTCAAAAATGTTTTTATAAAAATCAGCCAAGCTTGGAGGATATTTTTTTAAAAATCCAAAGGCTTTACGCTCGTTTTCTGTCTACCCCAGTGAAACAAACACACGATTAGGTGGCTTGCACCTGTCAGGCAAGTGACAGTGATCTCCGGAGCTGATTATCCTGGGAGAGTGTTACACTAATTATATCCGCCCCCCCCAAAAAAAAGAGCAGGTGAAACAACTCTTTGATAATATTGCTACCATTCGAAATATCACATGTATTGATATTTACACTGTATTCAAGGTTGTACGTTTGCAGCATCATCCTTAGGAACTGGATAATGATGGGCTGCCCTTAATACTGAAATATTCAAGCAAAGCTCCTTTCAGAACAGTATTTACGAAATCACACATATTAGTTTCCAAACTCTTATAAAATATTCACAAGAATACATCCATTGAAACTATAGTTCTCAACCTTCCCATTCTCTCTCCCCTACTCCAAAACACCTGAAGCGTCTGGGACATGTGGCAGTAAACCTCAAGGTAGTCTCGGTCCCGAGGATGGGTGAACCAGACTCTGGTGTTAGATGGAAACGATGTGACCCCACTCCACAGTTTCCTGCACTGTGGAGGGCCAGACATCAATGATACATTCCTGGCCTTTCCACCTCCTCTCACTCCTCTCCCTCAAGAGAATTACTTCATTGGTGAATCTGAGAAAAAGAATTTTGAATATGCATTATTCTGCTCTCTCTGCTTATGAGCATACTGTTTGTAGGAAGTGAACAGTCTCTGCTCCTTCATGCAACAGATTTTAAAGGGTTTCTGTCCCCACAGATTTTAAGTAGGCCTGTAATGATCCCTCTCCCTGCCAAAACCCCCAAGCCTGGATTGGTAGAACTGTAAACTTTGCTAATCACGACTAGGGAGACCATTTACCAGTAAATATAAACCGTATCCTACAATATCAACTTTGTGATTCATAAAGTTGCATATTTATTAATTCCACCATGGCTTACTCTTTTATTTCTCAAAGGTTTAGAATCTGGGGCAGGAAATGGAGATGCTGAGTATTGGCCATCCCAATACCCCAGAATCCAGAAAGTAATTTGAAAAATCCTCCTATGTGGATTCCAATACACTGCCCTGGGGCCAACTCCATAACCCCAATTGAGGATCACTTCTTTAACTGAATTCTTAAATATTCCTTAGTAGGTCTTTCCACTACTTTTAAAATCACAGTTTATTCACAGTCACCCTACTCTCTTGTTCCAAAGAATGATTTAAAAAAAAAATTTTATTATTATTTACCCCAAACATAAGGTTACTATACTCCAGTAGGATAAAATGACAAAAGGTTCCCATTTGGAACAAGCCACATTTTCAGGTCACTTCTCTCGGATAGTTGAAAACAGAAACATGAACGTGTCTGGTATGGGCAAGTCTATAATTATAAAAATTAAAGTACTGTATGGTGAAGTCCAAAGTCAAGATAATTCAAAATAAATGAATGTTATTTTCCTATTTTAGAAAGAATTCTACGCAAATGACTTGATTTATTCATTTCACAAATACATATTGAAAACTTACGTTATGTCCTCTTAAGTTTTCTAGTATCTCAAACTCTGTATCTCAGAGCTGAACATACCAACCTTCTCCACAAACATTCTCACCCTCTCGCCTCCACTGTATCTGCTAATGGTGTTACCATGCTCTAATGATCACAGAGGTTCCAAATGATGAAATAAACATTGATCATTCTCTTGTCTTCACTTTCCATCTACACAGGGTCACTAAGCTATTTTGTTTTGTTTTGTTTTCAATTTTACTGAAGCCATATCTTTTACATCCATCTCTTCCTTTCCATTCCTATGGTCATAAGCTTGGTTACTTCATCAGCTCTTTCTTGGATAACTGCCTTTCGTTCACACTTTGCCCATCAGCCCTACACGTTATTGACAGTAGAAATAACATTTTAATTTTCATATTCTTTCTGCTGTTAACCCTGCCATTTTCTCTTTAAAAGCATCCCTGAAGTGCTGCAATTTTCCTTTGTGCTATAACTCTACCCATCTCTCTCTGCTACCACACCAGAACTATGCACAGCGACTATGCCTTATCCATTCCCGCTTCCTCTACCAGATAAAAGTATCTGGCATATTGTTAGTATTCAACATATGCTTGTTGAATATAACAAATTTGAAACAAATCTCTATTTTTACTAAAACTCTGTACTTTTTCTGTGTCTTCCAATTCATCCATTTTGATAGTTTATTTTAAAACTACTATTATTCAAGACCCCAGTAGCTTAAAAAAAAAATCATTCATACTCCTCTTTTTATGTCTCTTCAATAGGTAACTTAAAAGAAGTTTCCATATTACATATTTTGGGAAAGCCCATCCAATTTAATAACACTTGCCGCCCTCAAAAAAAAACAAACCTTCAAGCTTTTAACTTTACTTAAAAAAGCTTCCCTTTACTATTTATCACAATCATGATTGCAAAAAATACACAGAATGCATTTTTTTAATTACATGTGTAAAACAAAGGTACAGAAATTGGGCATAGATTTAGAAACTCAGTCTAGTTTTCTTATAGGGTGATTATATTGAAATTTGTATAACTTCTTGGCAAAATGACTCCCTGAGAGATACTGTTATGTGTAGGAATATAGAAAATTCTGAGACATTTTGAAGATTTATGAGAGCAGCAGAACAGGACATAAGAAAACAGAAAATCCAGGATGTCTGGTTGGCCTCTCTCTGGTAAAACAGAAACAAGCCTTCCCAGGAACTCTGAGGAACTAGAAACCTTTGTGCCAGCATTGAGGTTAATGTGCTTCTTTCGGAAATATAAGGATGATTCTAAGAAGTGTTACAGAAACATATAACGTTTTGAAACATTACCTTGCTTGATGAGTCATATAAGAATTTTTCTGGAAAAGATGGATTTTCTATGACTTGAAATAGCTCTTTTGGAAATTCATCAATACAAGAAGAAGAATATAGCTGTAAGAATCTTTTAAGGAAAAAATGCATTTCTTTTTGGCGCAAAATCAATCCAGAGTTGAAAAGAGAAGTGAGAAGTGTGTCATCTGGCAAAGACATTCCAGATCCTGGCTTCAGAGATGCTTAAAGAAAAAAAAAAAAAAAAACCAAAACACTAATATAGAGTCATGTTAGATAACAAAATGGTCTCAATATTGTTGGCCTTTACTCATTAATTTTATTCCTGTATATCCCCACCTCACCTAGTGGCTGCCCATGACCTTCCTCCATTTTTCAAGCTTATACACTAATAGAATTGCTTCTGGCCAAGCTTAGCAATGCAAAATATTCTATCTAGCTGTCTTATTTTGGGTTTCCCCACCAAAAAAAACTTAAAGCAAAAATGTAGGTGCAGGTAATTTATTTGAAAACTGATGTCAAGTGAGAGAACAGGAAAAGTGTGATAGAGAGAAGAAAAGAGCCAATGAGATTGAGTTATGAAAGGGCTACAGCTATGGACAAGGAGGGCTCAGTCCTGCTGAGGACCTCCTGGAAAAAACATGTAACATTGTTCCATCAATGTTACAACTATTTACCAGTTCCCTACCTCAGGTTACTGCTGAGTGTGTGGAATCCCTGGTACTTCCAGGCTGTCCTGCCTGCATGCTGGGCCGTAGTAACTTCTGAGAAAGCCCAGAGCAGAAAGCAGTAAAATGTGGGCGATTGACATGGGAAGCCCCAGCAGGTGAATCCAGAAGTGAGCTGAGTTGATAAGGGGGAGGGCATCACCAGGGCCTGCTGCGCTGGCTCATGTCCACTTCCTTGACATTGAACTCTTGGCCCCATCACAATGCACCTTCTACCCAACACCTTTCTGAGTGCTTGTCCATCCCATCGCTAACTCCCAATAACCATGCTGAGCCACCCCGTGACTCGGCCTATTTGCCCTGCTGGCTTCTCCATCACTGGGCGCTGGCATGGTCAACCTGTCTTTTCCAACTGTTTGCCAATAAGCAACACTGAATCACCAATTTTATGGCCACAGATAAACACATTGTCACAAAAACATAGGAGGAACTGATTTAAAGCAGATTATACACGTTTTTCTGGATATTCTTTAGATCTTTAAATCAATGATTTAAAAGAAAAAAAAACTGAACAAAATCCAAAACTTCGTGGAGTTAAATATCCTATCTTCCCCTTTACATACTGGATACTGGAACACTCTCTCTTTAAAGCCAAAATTTCACCTTGTTCATTTTATAAGCTGTCACATTATGGTCACTCTGATTCTTAACCGTTTTGACCCCCACACCACTTTGGCAGTCTTGGGGGATGCCTCTGGATGCCTCCTTCTAAGGACGTTTTCAAATACATTGAAATACAGTTCTATCCAAAGGTCCACGTATCTCAGTTTAAGAACCCCTAAAATTTCCATCTTCTGATGAGAGTTCACTCAGAAAGAAGTCAAAAGTATTTTATAATTCTAAATAAGAAATATGACTTAAACAATAAGTTTAAACAATATATTCCTGGAAAGGAATATATTCTTTCTTAACACAGAAAAGGCCTACCTAGCAGTTTGCTCATATTATTAATTCTTTGCAGGTGAATATAATAGCGCAGCAGAAGAATCCATGTAATATCCACTTTAATTGGGGTTTCTTCCCCAGTATCTACATTCTCATATATCTCATCACTAGGGTAAGAGAATGTACAGGCAGTCTGGAAGGCAACTTGGTAGTTATCTGAAAGTAAAAAAAAAAAAAAAAAAAAAATTGGAATACAAATATGCTTTCCTTGAAAAATAACCATATGTGAAAAAAGAAAAGGAAAACTCATAAACGAAATACTGACGCTTAGGGCTGCATTCAATTAAAAAAAAAATTTATATCACAAAAGACACCAAACACAAAGTTAAATGACAAACCATAGACTGAGAAAAGATACTTAGAATACACAAATTATATTTTGTCTACTATGTAATCAATAAGAAAAAGTCAGCTAGTTCAACAGAAACATGGGCAAAAAATTTCAACAGGCAACTCATAGAAAAGGAAACCCAAATGGACAAAATTTTTAGCATAATTAAAAATCAGATAAATGCAATTTAAAATGAAATACCATTTCACATTCCTCAGGAATTAACAGAAACTAAAATCTCAAAATAATAAATATTGTTAATAATGTGAAGAAACCAGAATTCTCATACAGCACTTGTGAAAGCAAATTCCTGGGCAGGGTCTAATAAAATTTTAAATGCAGATACTCATATATATGTACCAGGAGTCTTGCAGAAGGTACTCATGGCAGCATTGTTTGTATTACCAAAAAATAAGAAAAAGGAAACTTGAATAAATACAGGCATTAATTTGATGGCATTTCAAATGAATTAACTAAATCCATAAGGGAGAAACTATACTCCATGGGACAAATCAGGCCCATGCATGTTTATGTATGACCCATGAGCTAAGAATGGTCTTTATATTTTTAAGTGGTTGAAAAAATTTTAAAAATAGTATTTTGTGACATGTGAAAGTTTATGAAATTCAAATGTCAGTGTCCATAACTAAAGCCTTAATGGAATACAGCCATGTTCATTCATTTACATTTTGTCTACGGTTCCTTTCACATTAACACAGCAGAGTTGAATAGCTACAACAGAGACCACAAAGTGTAAAATATTTACTATTTGGCCCTTTATAAAAACATTTACTGACCCAGACTTTGCTCAAAAAAGATAAAGTGGAGAAAAATACCTAAAGATAATTAATATAGAGACATCAATAGCCTCCACACGAAAACAACAACCAGTAGAAATCTAATGAAAAAATTTTGCAATACCAATAAAAAGGTAAAATATCCAGAAATAAACCTGACAAGAAGTATACAAGATCTATCTAAAGAAAACATTAAAACACTCTTAAGGGACTAATATTTTTTTAAAAGGCATGAACTAAAAAATATAGGACATAAAATATTCTTGGTTAAGATGACTCAATAGAAGAAAAATGTTGTTTCTAAGATAAAATATAAAGGTAATGAAACTCCAATGAAATTATGAGAGAGCTTTTTTAACTAGACAAGCTGCTTCCAAAGTAAAAATAAAAAGCCATAAAAGACAAGATAAACAATTTTGAAAAGAAAGAGTAATGAGTGGGGATTTACTTTAATAGATATTAAATATATTATAAGGCTACAATAATTAAAACTGTGTGGTACTGAAACCTGAATAGACAGATCAATAGGAAATGAGTAAAAAGTACAGAAATAGGGTGGTCATCTGGAAAAACTAAAATTGTATCCATTTGTTATTTTTTATATATTCCAAATAGGTTTCCATAAATTAGTAAAAGGGTCCATGGGAGAACTAATTCATAGTCACAGAATAGGGACAAAACCTTTCTAACTATGACATAAATGCAAAACTTATCAAAGAAAAGTTTAATAATGTATACCATTTAGAAATAAAAAGTTTCTTCATGGGACAGAACCACCATAAAGAAGGCTAAATAATAACTGATAATTGAAAAAATATATTTGCAAATAGTATCACAGTTAAAGGGTTGATTTCTATAATTAAGAGCTTCTACAAATGTTTAAAGAAAAGGCAACAGAAAAAAACCAACACCCCCCCACCAAAAAAAAGGGCTTCCCTGGTGGCCCGATGGTTGAGAGTCTGCCTGCTGATGCAGGGGACACGGGTTCATGCCCCAGTCCAGGAAGATCCCACATTCCGCAGAGCGGCTGGGCCCATGAGCCATGGCCGCTGAGCCTGTGCGTCCGGAGCCTGTGTGTCCGGAGCCTGTGCTCCGCAACGGAAGAGGCCACAACAGTGAGAGACCCATGTACCGCAAAAAAAAAAAAAAGAGCAAATCATAGGCAGAGAGTTCACACAAAAGATGCTTAAGCTTAGTCCTAGTAAGAGATGTGTAAATTTTTTTTTTTTACATCTTTATTGGACTATAATTGCTTTACAATGGTGTGTTAGTTTCTGCTTTATAACAAAGTGAATCAGTTATACATATAAATATGTTCCCATATCTCTTCCCTCTTGCGTCTCCCTCCCTCCCACCCTCCCTATCCCACCCCTCTAGGAGGTCACAAAGCACTGAGCTGATCTCCCTGTGCTATGCGGCTGCTTCCCACTATCTATCTACCTTACGTATGGTAGTGTATATATGTCCATTCCACTCTCTCGCTTTGTCACAGCTTACCCTTCCCCCTCCCCATATCCTCAAGTCCATTCTCTAGTAGGTCTGTGTCTTTAGTCCTGTCTTACCCCTAGGTTCTTCATGACATTTTTTTCCTTAAATTCCATATATATATGTTAGCATACGGTATTTGTCTTTCTTTCTGACTTACTTCACTCTGTATGACAGACTTTAGGTCTATCCACCACATTACAAATAGCTCAATTTCGTTTCTTTTTATGGCTGAGTAATATTCCATTGTATATATGTGCCACATCTTCTTTACCCATTCATCCGATGATGGACGCTTAGGTTGTTTCTGTCTCCAGGCTATTGTAAATAGAGTTGCAATGAACATTTTGGTACATGATTCTTTTTGAATTATGGTTTTCTCAGGGTATATGCCCAGTAGTGGGATTGCTGGGTCATATGGTAGTTCTATTTGTAGTTTTTTAAGGAACCTCCATACTGTTCTCCGTAGTGGCTGTACCAATTCACATTCCCACCAGCAGTGCAAGAGTATTCCCTTTACTCCACACCCTCTCCAGCATTTATAGTTTCTAGATTTTTTGATGATGGCCATTCTGACTGGTGTGAGATGATATCTCATTGTAGTTTTGACTTGTGTTTCTCTAATGATCAATGATGTTGAGCATCCTTTCATGTGTTTTTTGGCAGTCTGTATATCTTCTTTGGAGAAATGCCTACTTAGGTCTTCTGCCTATTTTTGGATTGGGTTGTTTGTTTTTTTGTTATTGAGCTGCATGGGCTGCTTGTATATTCTGGAGATTAATCCTTTGTCAGTTGCTTCATTGGCAAATGTTTTCTCCCATTCGGAAGGTTATCTTTTCACCTTGTTTATGGTTTCCTTTGATGTGCAAAAGCTTTTAAGTTTCATTAGGTCCCATTTGTTTATTACTGTTTTTATTTCCATTTCTCTAGGAGGTGGGTCAAAAAGGATCTTGCTGTGATTTATGTCATAGTGTTCTGCCTATGTTTTCCTCTAAGAGTTTTATAGTGTCTGGCCTTACATTTAGGTCTTTAATCCATTTTGAGTTTATTTTTGTGTATGGAGTTAGGGAGTGTTCTAATTTCATTCTTTTACATGGAGCTGTCCAGTTTTCCCAGCACCACTTATTGAAGAGGCTGTCCTTTCTCCAATGTACATTCCTGCCTCCTTTATCAAAGATAAGGTGACCATATGTGCATGGGTTTATCTCTGGGCTTTCTATCCTGTTCCATTGATCTATATTTCTGTTTTCGTGCCACTACCATACTGCCTTCATTACTGTAGCTTCGTAGTATAGTCTGAAGTCCGGGAGCCTAATTCCTCCAGCTCCGTTTTTTGTTCTCAAGTTTGCTTTGGCTATTAGGGGTCTTTTGTGTTTCCATACAAATTGGGAAAAAATTTTTTCAGTTCTGTGAAAAATGCCAGTGGTAGTTTGATAGGGATTGCATTGAATCTCTAGATTACTTTGAGTAGTAGAGTCATTTTCACAATGTTGATTCTTCCAATCCAAGAACATGGTATATGGCTCTATCTATTTGTATCATCTTTAATTTCTTTCAACAGTGTCTTATAAATTTCTGCATACAGGTCTTTTGTCTCCTTAGGTAGGTTTATTCCTAGATATTATATTCTTTTTGTTGCAATGGTAAATGGGAGAGTTTTCTTGATTTCACTTTCAGATTTTTCATCTTTAGTGTATAGGAATGCCAGAGATTTCTGCACATTAATTTTGTATCCTGCTACTTTACCAAATTCATTGATAAGCCCTAGTAGTTTTCTGGTAGCATCTTTAGGATTCTCTATGTATAGTATCATGTCATCTGCAAACAGTGACAGCTTTACTTCTTCTTTTCTGATTTGGATTCCTTTTATTTCCTTTTCTTCTCTGATTGCTGTGGCTAAAACTTCCAAAACTATGTTGAATAAGAGTGGTGAGAGTGGGCAACCTTGTCTTGTTCCTGATCTTAAAGGAAATGCTTTCAGTTTTTCACCATTGAGGACAATGTTGGCTGTGGGTTTGTCATATATGGCCTTTATTATGGTGAGGAAAGTTCCCTCTATGCCTACTTTCTGCAGGGTTTTTATCATAAATGGGTGTTGAATTTTGTCAAAAGCTTTCTCTGCATCTATTGAGATGATCATATGGTTTTTCTCCTTCAATTTGTTAATATGGTGTATCACGTTGATTGATTTGTGAATATTGAAGAATCCTTGCATTCCTGGAATAAATCCCACTTGACCATGGTGTATGATCCTTTTAATGTGCTGTTGGATTCTGTTTGCTAGTATTTTGTTGAGGATTTTTGCATCTATGTTCATCAGTGATATTAGCCTGTAGTTTTCTTTCTTTGTGATATCCTTACCTGGTTTTGGTATCAAGGTGATGGTGGCCTCATAGAATGAATTTGGGAGTGTTCCTCCCTCTGCTATATTTTGGAAGAGTTTGAGAAGGATAGGTGTTACCTCTTCTCCAAATGTTTGATAGAGTTCGCCTGTGAAGCCATCTGGTCCTGGGCTTTTGTTTGTTGGAAGATTTTTAATCACAGTTTCAATTTCAGTGCTTGTGATTGGCCTGTTCATATTTTCTATTTCTTCCTGATTCAGTCTTGGCAGTTGTGCATTTCTAAGAATTTGTCCGTTTTTTCCAGGTTGTACATTTCATTGGCATAGAGTTGCTTGTAGTAATCTCTCATGATGTTTTGTATTTCTGCAGTGTCAGTTGTTACTTCTTTTTCATTTCTAATTCTATTGATTTGAGTCTTCTCCCTTTTTTTCATGATGAGTCTGGCTAATTGTTTATCAATTTTTTTTATCTTCTCAAAGAACCAGCTTTTAGTTTTATTGATCTTTGCTATTGTTTCCTTCATTTCTTTTTCATTTATTTCTGATCTGATTTTTATGATTTCTTTCCTTCTGCTAACTTTGGGGGTTTTTTGTTCTACTTTCTCTAATTGCTTTAGGTGCAAGGTTAGGTTGTTTATTCGAGATGTTTCCTGTTTCTTAAGGTAGGATAGTATTGCTATAAACTTCCCTCTTAGAACTGCTTTTGCTGCATCCTATAGGTTTTGGGTCATCGTGTCTCCATTGCCATTTGTTTCTAGGTATTTTTTGATTTCCTGTTTGATTTCTTCAGTGATCACTTCGTTATTAAGTAGTGTTTTGTTTAGCCTCCGTGTGTTTGTATTTTTTACAGATCTTTTCCTGTAATTGATATCTAGTCTCATAGCATTGTGGTAAGAAAAGATACTTGATACAATTTCAATTATCTTAAATTTACCAAGCCTTGATTTGTGACCCAAGATATGATCTATCCTGGAGAATGTTCCATGAGCACTTGAGAAAAATGTGTATTCTGTTGTTTTTGGATGGAATGTCCTATAAATATCAATTAACTCCATCTTGTTTAATGTATCATTTAAAGCTTGTGTTTCCTTATTTTCATTTTGGATGATCTGTCCATTGGTGAAAGTGGGGTGTTAAAGTCCCCTACTATGAATGTGTTACTGTCGATTTCCCCTTTTATTGCTGTTAGTATTTGCCTTATGTATTGAGGTGCTCCTATGTTGGGTGCATAAATATTTACAATTGTTATATCTTCTTCTTGGATCGAGCCCTTGATCATTATGTAGTGTCCTTCTTTGTCTCTTCTAATAGTCTTTATTTTAAAATCTATTTGGTCTGATATGAAAATTGCTACTCCAGCTTTCTTTTGGTTTCCATTTGCATGCAATATCTTTTTCCATCCCCTTACTTTCAGTCTGTATGTGTCTCTAGGTCTGAAGCGGGTCTCTTGTAGACAGCATATATATGGGTCTTGTTTTTGTATCCATTCAGCCAATCTGTGTCTTTTGGTGGGAGCATTTAGTCCATTTACATTTAAGGTAATTATCGATATGTATGTTCCTATTCCCATTTTCTTAATTGCTTTGGGTTCGTTATTGTAGGTCTTTTCCTTCTCTTGTGTTTCTTGCCTAGAGAAGTTCCTTTAGCATTTGTTGTAAAGCTGGTTTGTTGGTGCTGAACTCTCTCAGCTTTTGCTTGTCTGTAAAGGTTTTAATTTCTCCATCAAATCTGAATGAGATCCTTGCTGGGTAGAGTAATCTTGGTTGCAGGTTTTTCTCCTTCATCACTTTAAATACGTCCTGCCAGTCCCTTCTGGCTTGCAGAGTTTCTGCTGAAAGATCAGCTGTTAACCTTATGGGGATTCCCTTGTGTGTAATTTGTTGTTTTTCCCTTGCTGCTTTTAATATGTTTTCTTTGTATTTAATTTTTGATAGTTTGATTAATATGTGTCTTGGCGTATTTCTCCTTGGATTTATCCTGTATGCGACTCTCTGTGCTTCCTGGACTTGATTAACTATTTCCTTTCCCATATTAGGGAAGTTTTCAACTATAATCTCTTCAAATATTTTCTCAGTCCCTTTCTTTTTCTCTTCTTCTTGAACCCCTATAATTCGAATGTTGGTGCGTTTAACGTTGTCCCAGAGCTCTCTGAGACTGTCCTCAGTTCTTTTCATTCTTGTTTCTTTATTCTGCTCTGAAGTAGTTATTTCCACTATTTTATCTTCCAGGTCTCTTATCCCTTCTTCTGCCTCAGTTATTCTTCTATTGATCCCATCTAGAGTATTTTTAATTTCACTTATTGTGTTGTTAATCATTGCTTGTTTCATCTTTAGTTCTTCTAGGTCCTTGTTAAATGTTTCTTGCGTTTTGTCTATTCTATTTCCAAGATTTTGGATCATCTTTACTATCATTATTCTGAATTCTTTTTCACATAGACTGCCTATTTCCTCTTCATTTGTTAGGTCTGGTGGGTTTTTATCTTGCTCCTTCCTCTGCTGTGTGTTTTTCTGTCTTCTCATTTTGCTTATCTTACTGTGTTTTGGGTCTCCTTTTTGTAGGCTGCAGGTTCGTAGTTCCCGTTGTTTTTGGTGTCTGTCCCCAGTGGCTAAAGTTGGTTCAGTGGGTTGTGTAGGCTTCCTGGTGGAGGGGACTAGTGCCTGTGTTCTGGTGGATGAGGCTGGATCTTGTCTTTCTGGTGGGCAGGTCCACGTCTGGTGGTGTGTTTTGGGGTGTCTGTGGACTTATTATGATTTTAGGCAGCCTCTCTGCTAATGGGTGGGGTTGTGTCCCTGTCTTGCTAGTTGTTTGGCATAGGGTGTCCAGCACTGTAGCTTGCTGGTCGTTGAGTGAAGCTGGGTGCTGGTGTTGAGATGGAGATCTCTGGGAGATTTTCGCCATTTGATATTATGTGGAGCTGGGAGGTCTCTTGTGGACCAGTGTCCTGAAGTTGGCTCTCCCACCTCAGTGGCACAGCACTGACTCCTGGCTGCATCACCAAGAGCCTTTCATCCACACGGCTCAGAATAAAAGGGAGAGGAAGGAAAGAAAGGAAAGAAAGAAAGAAAGAAAGAAAGGAAAGAAAGAAAGAAAGAAAGAAAGAAAGAAAGAAAGAAAGAAAGAAAGAATAAAGTTATTAAAATTAAAAATATTAATTAAAAAAACGGATGGATAGAACCCTAGGACAAATGGTGGAAGCAAAGCTATACAGACAAAATCTCACACAGAAGCATACACATACACACTCACAAAAAGAGAAAAAGGGGAAAAAAATCATAAATCTTGCTCTCAAATTCCACCTCCTCAATTTGAGATGATTTGTTGTCTATTCATGTGTTCCACAGATGCAGGGTACATCAAGTTGATTGTGGACCTTTAATCCACTGCTTCTGAAGCTGCTGGGTGAGATTTCCCTTTCTCTTTTTTGTTCTCACAGCTCCTGGGGGCTCAGTTTTGGATTTGGCCCCGCCTCGGCGTGTAGGTCCCAGGAGGGCGTCTGTTCTTCGCTCAGACAGGACGGGGTTAAAGGAACAGGTGCTTCGTGGACTCTGGCTTACTCAGGCCGGGGGGAGGGAGGGGTACGGAGTGTGGGGCGAGCCTGCAGCGGCAGAGACCAGCGTGACTTTGCACCAGCCTGAGGCGCGCCGTGCGTTCTCCTGGGAAAGTTGTCACTGGATCCCGGGACCCTGGCAGTGGCGGGCTGCACAGTCTCCCCGGAAGGGGTGTGTGGATAGTGACCTGTGCTCGCACACAGGCTTCTTGGTGGAGGTAGTAGCAGCCTTAGCGTCTCATGCCCGTCTCTGGGGTCCGCGCTTTTAGACGCGGCTCACGCCCGTCTCTGGAGCTCCTTTCAGCAGCGCTCTTAATCCCCTCACCTCGCACACCAGGAAACAAAGAGGGAAGAAAAAGTCTCTTGCCTCTTCGGCAGGTCCAGACTTTTCCCTAGACTCCTTCCTGGTTAGCCGTGGTGCACTAGCCCCCTTCAGGCTGTGTTCACGCTGCCAACCCCAGTCCTCTCCCTGCGCTCCGACCGAAGCTGGAGCCTCAGCTCCCAGCCCCGCCCGCCCCAGCGGGGGAGCAGACAAGCCTCTCGGGCCGGTGAGTGCCGGTCAGCACCCATCCTCTGTGTGGGAATCTCTCTGCTTTGCCCACCGCACCCCTGTTGCTGTGCTCTCCTCCGCAGCTCCAGCTCCAAAGCTTTCCCCCTCCGCCACCCACAGTCTCAGCCCGTGAAGGGGCTTCCTAGTGTGTAGAAACCTTTCCTCCTTCACAGCTCCCTCCCACTGGTGCAGGTCCCATCCCCATCCTTTTGTCTCTGTTTATTCTTATTTTTTTTGCCCTACCCAGGTACGTGGGGACTTTCTTGCCTTTTGGGAGGTCTGAGGTCTTCTGCCAGTGTTCAGTAGGTGTTCTGTAGGACTTGTTCCACGTGTAGATGTATTTCTGGTGTATCTGCGGGGAGGAAGGTGATCTCCGTGTGTTACTCTTCCGCCATCTTCCCCTCGTCCAGATGTGTAAATTAAAATTAAATCTTCCCTTCCTACTATATTGACAAAGGTTTAAAATTTTTTATAATATACCTGTATCAACAAAGGTATGGGGAAAAATGACCTTTTATTAATTACTGGCAGGAAAACAAATTGGCATAACCTTTATGGAAGGTGTTTTGCAAACCTTATCAAAATTACAAATGATTCTACCCTTTGATCCAGAAATTTTCCTTATGGGAATTGACCCAATCAATATACTAGCTTATGAACAAAATTTTATACATATATAATTATACATATACTATATATATAAATCATATACATATGACATTTATAAATGTACATATATATCATATATGTGCAAAACTTTGTACATAGATTAGTATATCTATTGGGTCAATAGATATATATGTGAGATATATATATATATATATATATATATCTCTCTCTCACATATATATCCAGAGCAAATTTGTATGTAATAGCAAAAGGGTAGAAACAACCTAAATATCTATCAAAGGAAGACTAATTATGGTGCATCTTTATAAAGATTATGCAACAATAAAAAGAAGCTACGTATTGATTTGAAAAGAACTGCCAACAGATACACTTACATTAGGTTGAAGAAAAGCAATGAGGAAGGAGCATAAAATTATGCATACTAATGGCTATACTGTTATTTGTTTTTTGTTGTTGTTGTTGTTTGTTTGTTTTTTTGCAGTACACCGGCCTCTCACTGTTGTGGCCTCTCCGGCTGCGGAGCACAGGCTCCGGATGCGCAGGCTCAGCAGCCATAGCTCACGGGCCCAGCCGCTCCGCGGCACGTGGGATCTTCCCAGACCAGGGCACGAACCCGTGTCCCCTGCATCGGCAGGCGGACTCTCAACCACTGTGCCACCAGGGAAGCCCTATTATTTGTGTTTTTAAGGGAAAAATATATCAGTGTATTAGTGTGCACCATATTGGTTCACTCAACATTTTTCCTAATCTCTGAATGTGCTTACCTATATTGAAGAAGTTGCAGAGATAAAAATCCCATTTCTGAGGTTTCCTTGCAGCTAGGGCCCTGGATGAGATTTAGGTATCACCAATTCAGTGCATTCACGAAAGACCTGAAGTTGGCACTGTGCTAAGTGGTGCGGAAGACAAGAGTCAAAGCATCTTTTGCTTGTGTGGATTCTGGCAGAGGTGGTGTGGTTGGTGAGGCTGCAGCTAGAGCAGAGTCTTCCTACTTTGCAGGCAGATTTCTGATTCTACAGCTCCCCTTATGCTATGGTCTGAACGTTTGTGTTCCCACCCTCCTGAAATTCGTATGTTGAAATCCTAACCCCCCAAGGTGATGGTATTAGTGCCTTTATAAAAGAGGCTCCAGAGAGCCCTAGCCCTTTCCACCATGTGAGGACAAAGCAAGAAGGCACCATCTATGCACCAGAAAGCGGGCCCTCACCAGACACTGAATCTGCTGGTGCCCTGATACTGGACTTCTAACCTCCAAACCTGTAAGAAATACATTTCTGTTGTTTATATATAAGCTACCCAGTCTGTGGTATTTTCTTATAGCAGCACGAACAGACTAAGACACTTTATAAAACAAAAGAAAACAAAAACCTGCATTGCCTTGGTGATCCAGCTATGTATGGCTTAGTCATTTCTGGATGCTCAGCCTGGAATTTGTTTCTTTAGCCCTCACAGGGATTTTGAAAGTCCTTTAATAAACCTCCTCCTGCTTAAACGAATCGGAGTGGATTCTGTCCTCTGTAACAGAACCTTGACAGTTTGTATAAGCATGTGATATCTCTGGTAGAGAACACAGGAAACCAATTGTGGTAGGCAGAATAATGGTTCCCTAAAGATTTCCATGCCCTAATCCCCAGAACCTGTGAAAATGTTAGGTTACAGGGCAAAGGAGAATTAAGGTTGCAGATGGAATTAAGGTTGCCTGTCAACTAACCTTGAAATGGGGAGATTATCCTACGTTATCCATGTGGGCTTAGTGTAATCATAGGGGTCTTTATATGTAGAAAAGGGAAACAGAAGACTGAGTGTATCAGAGTCAGAGAGACTGAAGATGCTACTCTGATGGCTTGGAAGCTACAGGAAGGGGCCACAAGCCAAGAAACTCAGGTGGTCTCTAGAAGCCGAAAAAGCTTAGGAAACATTCTCCCCCAATGCCTCCAGAGGAATGTAGCCCTGCTGACACCTTAATTTTAGCCCAGTAAGGCCTATTTTGGACTTCAGAACTCCAGAACTGTAAGATAATATATTGTGTTGCTTTAAGCCACTAAATTTATGGTTGTTACAGCAGGAATAGGACCTTAATATTCTGACAACACTGACTGCCTCTGGGGAGGAGAACTGAGGCACTTGCAGAGAAGATGGAAGGGAGACATTCTCTCCATACCCTTATATGACTTTTGAGTTGTGATTCTTGAAAATAAATTACCTATGCAAAAAATTGAACTAAATTAAAAGAAAAAAAGAACCTCGATACATATTTGGCCAATGTCATTTGGTCTTTTTTTTTTTTAAGATTTATTTATTTTTGGCTGTGTCGGGTCTTAGTTGCGGTATGCAGGATGTGTGTTGAGGCATGTGGGTGGGATCTTTCGTTGCGGCACGCGGGCTTCTCTCTAGTTACGGCATGTGGGTTGTCTCTCTCTAGTTGTGCGAGTTCCAGAGCATGTGGGCTCTGTAGTTTGCGGCATGCAGGCTCCCTAGCTGAGGCGCACGAGCTCAGTAGTTGTGGTGTACGGGCTTAGGTGCCCCGCGGCATGTGGGATCTTAGTTCCCTGACCAGGGATCAAACCAGCGTCCCCTGCATTGGAAGGTGGATTCTTTACTAATGGACCACCAGGGAAGTCCCTGTCATTTGGTCTTTAACGTCACAGAGAAAAATTAAGGCCAGTTCAATTTCTGTTCCTTTGTAGAAGGTCTTTTTCTGACTGTTTACAATTTTTTCCTTCCTCTTTATAATCCAAAAATGATGCCAAAATTTGTCCAGGTGTCATCTGTGCTGTCTTTAAATTTATCTTCAGAAGAATTTCTTGGAGGGACAGTCCCTTATACCCTGCATTGAAGAGTATCCCTTTGCAACAGTTTCCACTATCCCCAGCCAGATCTGCATGCTTTCACTGGTTCTGGGCCAGTATTTATGCTTATTTCCCTGCATCATTCAGGAGGTGTGAATTCCAACCTCACAGTCTTAGGTGGTTTCTGACTTCTCCCCTGTGGTTGCTTTTTGGCCCTCACTGGGCACTTGGCATGTTGCTCTGCAGCTACGCAGGCCAGTGGGCAGCGTACTTCTAGTCCTCAATTTGTGGACAAGCTCTCTCTGAACGCCAATGTTATGCAGTTAGCTAGGTTCTGACTTTCCCTACCTGTGGGGCCCTCTTTCCAGACCCCTTCTTTCACCAGGCATTCAAGTCCGAGCCCTGGCTGTTCCTCCTCCAGTGACTGCTCAGCTGCAGCTCTTGCTTAAAATTTCTCATTTTACTTTGGTGACTTGGGATCTCCCTTTCCTGATTTCATGCTCAGCTATAAATTAAAACACTTTTGGTTCTATTTTATCCAGCCTTGTAATAGGTTTGTATTGGGGAGGGCAGAAGTATCTTTCATGCCAGCTCAGGCCAACAGGTTGACCAGAAGTATCGATTCTGCATTTTGATTTCCTGGTAAAACTTATTTATCACACCCAACACAACGATCCAGGGCACTGCCTTTAGAATTGTATAGCTGAGGGTCTATATTAGCCGTGAACCATCACCCAGAGTTCAATACCTCTCCCAGCACCTTGCCTCATTTAATAAATGTGCATAGTGACACTCTCACAGGACTTTCCTAAAGGATAAATGAAATCACACAAGAAAGCACCAGCACACAGCATCAGGAGTGACTGCTTAGGCTCTGCTAAGAGTTTCAAACCATCTTGTTAGATTTCCTTTGGTTCCTTCAAGGGTCAATCTTCCTCTGAGTCTTCAGGATAGCATCCCATTGCGTTCATGTGGCAATATTTTCTCACATGTGCCATCTGTTGTTTCTTATTTTCTCACTGTTGACTCTGTCTAGAATAGGGTCTCTTCATGCCTTGTGTCTGACAGTAGAGAGTGGAGAACGTATGCTCTGCCCTTGGTCATGGTACCGTCCTTTCTCAGATTTACATGCTCCAAGGGCAGAGCTCTGAGTGGAACATCTAGACTCTTGCAGACATCAGCCCAGGACAGCTCTGCTTCGCTGAGGATGGTTCTCATCATACCCCCATTGTATGAATTGCTGACACTCTGGATTGATACAGCACATATACTCACACATGCTCATACACACACACACACAAAATCACTGTTGTAAGCATGAATGATTTATCTCCATTCTCACCTGTACATGGTTTAATTATTCAGGATTTGAGGATATAATGTGTCTCCCTAGTTCCCCACCACTATGGGAAATTGTGTCTCAGAGGAATAGAAAAAGCCAAGAGAGCAGTAGAGGAATGACATCCCAGTTTTTACTTGGCATTGACCCATGTCTCTGAGCCAGGGGCAAGGCAGTATGGGAAAGACAAATCATTTTTTTTTCAGGATGGACGGTTTTCTCTGTTTCAAGAGGCAAAGCATGTACTTGTTGATTCTCGGTCAGTTGATTCTCAGTTCTGCTCCATAGATCTCTATGTTCTGACAGTACGTTCATCAACATTGATTTTTGGAATGACACGTATTTATATTTTTCCATATATCAAGTGTATTTAATTGTGAGAGGCTGCATCTGGAATCACTAATCCTAAATGTTGCTTTTAATTCAAAGTGTATTATAGAATTTAATAATTTTTAATCCTAGCTGAATTTTTTATTAAGCCCACAGGAAAATCACGACAAAAAGATGGTGTATATTTGAATATAACTGGGCCCAAAGTAGACATGGAGTAAATGGTTTTTTGCATTCAATCTAAATATGGTCTCAGCATCATTTCAGGGTCTCTATTCCTACAAGACAATGTAAAAGAAACCTCAATAAATTGGACCAGCTACAACACTCAATTCTCTTATTGTTCTATAGACATCATACAATTGCTCTCTGGTTCTGGCAAGATGATCTATATTCCATCCTCCACACGTGACTGGTCTATTTTGTCACCATGCTTCTCTGATTGTCAACTGCTCTGCTGAGAAGATGAGCTCCCCCTCCTATCTGGTATCCATGCCTCCAATTCATTTGTATCTGCCCCACATGTACTTCTTCCAGAAAAAAAAGTTCCTCATAAACTCATATGCACACCCCACCTGTGTCCAGCTTTAGATTAAAATACATTAATCTGCCTCCACTAATTAATATGGTCCTCTTAAAAGCTGCATTTATATAATTTCAAAGTAGATGCCTGTTCTGATGGCCAAAAACTGGAAGCTCGTGGAAGGCAAGACCCACTCCTTGGTGTGTTCTGTGACTCCTCCCTCCCTCTGGACAGAAATATCTGGTACAGGGCTCTGCACACAAAAACAATGAATATCATTTACCACATCGTGTACAGGTCAATGCTAGTGAAGGTAAATCACTGAGGGGGTTTTCTCCTGCATGCTAATATATGCTAATGCAAGGAAAATCAAACAATTTTAATTTGTTATTGTTGCCCTTTAGCGATTCATTATAATATGAACCTCACTGCCATCTGGGTATTTGCAGCAATCAGTTGGGGATTCAATATTTCCTTCCAACCCAAATACTGAAGTGAGGGAAATCATAACATGAATTAATGATCAGTCTGCTAGGAAAATACTGGAGGGCAAAATTATTATTCTTAAGGCAAAATACAAAATGAATTGGACTTTAAAATTTGGTCATTTCAAATTACTATCTTGGTACAACAGTAAAGGAGTGCTAATGGTACAAAATGAAAACTGAAAATTGGAAGATGCTAGGAAAACCACTGAAATAGAAAAGTAAAGCATAACTTCTAGTAATAAGCAGAGCCGAGATGAAGACTACCTGCCCATCTGGATCAACTAAGATCATCTGGTTAGGGGATGCCATTGCCCACGGGTGACATTACTAACTGATCACCGCAGCACCTTTTCCAGTGTTTCCATACAGAAGTTCAGAATTCTTCTCAGGTGGCTACCAGCCATAGATTGAACGTGTCATAAGTGATAGTCTGGATTACCACTCCACAAACATTCACACCCCTCTTCCTTCCTCTACAGGCAGAGTCTAATTCCCTGACTCACTGGTATTGGACTTGGCCATATGACTTGCTATGCCTAATGGGATTTAATGAGGCCTTTCTTAGGCCTCAAGTGTGCTTCTGTGCTTGGTCTTGGTCTTGTGCTCTGGTTTATACCCTGAGAACAGCAGGCCCCAGGTAGCCACAGCCTCTTTAGCCTGGGTCTCATAACAAATGTACACAGAGTACACCTAAACTCAGCCTGCAGCCTGAAGCAGAACACATGAGACAAGTAAGAGAATGAAGTCATGTTGTTCTAGCCACTGAGTTGTAGGGTCGTTCGGTACACAGTATAATTTTGCCAGTAACTGATTAATACAGCATTTTAGGTGAAACTTATTTGTTATCCCTGGCCTAAAAACTGGTAAAACAAGAAAATGTCTAGGATAAAGTAGACAGACGTTTCAGAGGTAATACGGGGCCATTATGAAAAAGAAATAGCCATGCTGGAAGCCATGTTCAGCCACGTTGAATCACAGTCTTAAAGTTTTCAGATTTTAGTCTTATCCATAAATAAATCTAATTCACACAGCCTTCAGATTAGGACAAATGAGGCTGAGAGAAATGAAATGGTTTGACAGGATCGAGGTATAAGTTGAACCCTCTTCATTATTAATATTGCATTCTCTTTGTAGCAAAACAATAATGTGTGCTTCTAAGAGGACTGCCTTCCTGGCATTCTGAACCAGGGAGAACTGAGTTGACGAGCAGTGTCAAGAGAAAAAAGCGGCGACCAGCCCCTGCTGCCAGACTGCCCTGCTTTGTCCCCTGGGAGCCTATCTATGGGGACTCTAAGGAAGGCCATGCACCCAGTCTGAGATCCAGGCCACGGTCCGGAAATCTGATGAAGCAAAATCCTACTAGGCATGAAGGCAATAAA
Source organism: Orcinus orca (assembly GCF_937001465.1). Taxonomy (NCBI): domain Eukaryota; kingdom Metazoa; phylum Chordata; class Mammalia; order Artiodactyla; family Delphinidae; genus Orcinus; species Orcinus orca. Next base: position 78,722,260 of record NC_064569.1, on the reverse strand, counting down.
AATAAGGAAACAATACCTTGGCATAAAAATCCATCTGATGGTTTAACCTGAGGGCAAACCATTTTCAGGTTGGAAAATAGTCTGGGCCACCTATTCTTCAGGAGAGAGTCATGAAGGAGATGATTTCAGACACAACTCTTCAGCTAAGGTTGACTTAACCTTAACCAGCAGAGTAAGCTACTGCGTATAGGTGTGATTTCAGAGGCTTTAGGAAGACTGTTCCCACCCCCATCAGGTTAAAGTTAACACTTTCATTCCCTTTGGCTCAATGCTCACCTAATGCCAAGCAAAATTAGATACTGTTATTCCTAAAATATCCTTCTGGAAGTGAGATTCCAGTACTTGGCTCCTTAGAACCTACCTAAGTGTTGAGCACACAAGAAGCACTCAATAAATATTTCTTGAATAAATGAAAGGGCAAACGCGTAAGTGATTGTTCAATATCTATGTTACTGCTGACCTGACTCAGAGGTTTACTTTATAGTTTACTAACCAACAAAGGCGTCATAAGTAAGAAAAAACATAGCAGTAAGGTAAAGTTTAAATTCCACTAACCTCTCATTCATTCATTTAACAAATATTAATATCAAATGCCGGCTATGTGTAAGCAATGTGTGATTTTCTGTAGACAGAGCAGCAAATCAAATAGCTAAAGCCCCTGCTCTCAGGAAGCTGACAATAGTTTAATAAGAGAAATAGTTCAAACATGCACAGGCACATGCACACACACACACACACACACACACACACACACACACAAATATAAAAGAACTAATAAAAAGGACAGGGAACCATATGAGAGTATAAGAGTGAGTACACATTTCAGAGGATCAGAGAAGGTCCCTCAAATAAATAATCCCAAAAGGTCTCATTTGAAATGTGTGAACTGGAAAATAAACAGACATCAGGAAATACCATTTTTTTCACAGAGCCCTACATCTGAAATGCAGCAGCAGATGGACTATCATGTATGTATGTACAGTGAGCTGAGGCCCCTATATTTTAGCAGCTAGATCCTAAGAACCCATCCTCTCCAAGAGGTTCCCCAAACTATTGTCCTTTTTAAGTTAAAATCTCTATAATTAAACCCTGAAACTTGATTACACATGACATATATTACAATTTTATAAAATGCCTAACATTCAAACATACCAAGCAAATAATCTGTGTACGAAGACAAAAGATCCATGGTGGCAAATTCTGGGATATTCGGTAATGCCTGTTGACTAACTTTATCAGTTTTATCATTTGTCTTTCCGATAAGTAGGTTGATTGCCAGCACAGCCTCACTGACCTAAAATTAATGCACAATTAGAGTCCATAAATGCAAGCTTTCTGATTCATAGATTATCCATTAGGTAAATAATGTGAAAAAGCAAATTCATAAAATAACATTTGGTACACATTAGGGAAAAAATAAAGACAAACTGAAAAACAATATGTGATCCCCCAGCATGTAGTATATACCATAGTCAAACAAATCATGACTGTTGACAATTTAATCAATAAATAAGTCATTTTGAATAGGCTACCTCCTGTAGCTATGACAGATACTTGCCAAAATCTGTGTCAAATATGTGCACATGTGTATCTCCCATTATTTTCATTAAAGAAAAGTGGAATCAAACCAAGTCTGGCTAATAGCGATTAAAAACACTACACATATAAAGAGCACTTCTAATCTTCCCAAAGAAACATCATTGGTGCAAATCCCAAAGAATGTGATATTTTCCTTTCTCTTGTATCAATACATTGTTTTGCCTTAACAGATGTGATGATAAAAAGAAGAGTTAAATAAAACTCACACCAACCTGTGCAGCAGCTCTTATTGCAATCCAGGCAAATAAACTGTGCATTTCAGATTTATTTACTGTTGGTTCTTTAATAGAACTATGCCTTCCGGGAAGAGCCTAAAAAATATGGCAAATGTTTTATGATAAAGATAGATAAAGATATCATAAAGTTTCGTGATAGATTTTCTCATCTTCTGAAGATGAGATTTTAGTGGGACACTACATGGCCATTAAGTGTAATAATGTATATTCAACTATTGACATGAAAAGGCATCCAAACTACCTTAAGCAAAAGAAAAGTATAGGTTACAAAACAGCATATGCACAATATGATCCCGTTTTCTAAAAGCTAGGTACACACGTATGTTCCCTGTATACACAAGCAGAGAAAATTGTCAACAGTGGTTACCCCAGGTTTTAAGGGTAATTTAATTATTTTTATCTTTGTGATTTTCTAGATGAGCTTACATTATCTGAATAAAAATAAACACAAATTGCATTTTAAGTAAATGTTATTTACCATCTTAATAGAGGATCTAGAAATTGAATATATCTTGTGTGTAAAGACGTCAGAAACAAGAATATTACTTAAAGGTTTTTGATAGGTATTTGCTATCAGTTTTCTAACTACAAAACTATTAAAGGGATGACTGTAATCATAACGTTCCACAGAACAGCAAAAAGTGACAATGAACGGAGATACGTTTAACATGGGGCAGTGTGTGTGTTCAGCTTTTAAATATAAAAAAGTCAATAGTACAGAAGTAAACAGAAACTCCACCAGCAACATAGTATCTGTTTTACATTTTTAAAGTATTAATAGTCAATTTTAAAGATTTAACTGATCTGTAAAAACTATTCAATTAGATTGCTTGTTCTAATTTTTGATGGTCATATTTTGGCCGATTTTTAAAATCTTCAACAAAACTCCAGAATAAAACAAGCAATAACAAAAATATCTTTCTTTTACTTCTGGCTATAAGCCTCCCAAGGAAAAAGAAATGCAATGAATAAAGCTAATGCCAGAGCATGAAATACAATGCACAAAGGTGGCCTGGCCCAGTTCAAGTGTTAAGCTTGGAGGTAGACAGATGATACCTGGAGAGATCTGCCCATGGGGAATCTAAAATCTAAGCAATATAGTCCTGTCCCAAATATGGAGAGCCCAGTCACCAACTGTAACAAAACTACTTAGGCTCTGGTGTAGCCATTGCCAGCTTACTGACTATATAAGCTTGGGCAATTCACCTGTTTAATTATGGAAACAAGGTTAATAGGCATTGAGTGAAGAATATAGAACAACATTAAATAACTATATTATAAGAACAATTAGTGACACACACATTCAAAAAAGAGAGCTCATTTTGAATTGAGAGGAAGGCTTTATTGAGGAGGGATTGAGAGGTGTTCAACATTGAGTAGGAGATACTAGCTTACGCAAACAGGCAAGAAAAAGAAAAAAAAATGCATCTAGATAGGAAATGAAGAAGTTAAATTGTTTTTGTTTGCAGGAGACATGATGCTCTATGTAAAAACTTCCAAGATACACACACACACCCCTCTAGAATTAATAAATGTGTTTATTAGCAAAATCACAGGATACAAAACTCAATACTCATAAATCAACTGTATTTCTGTATACCAGCAATGAACAATCTGAAAGTGAAATTAAGAAAATACCTGTTCACAATAGAAATAAGCTTAATAAAAATGTACAAAATTTGTACACTGAAAAGTAAAAAAAAATTTGAGAAAAATTACTATCTAAATAAATGAAGAGAGAGTTCATATTTATGAATTGGAGGATTTGACATTGTTAACATGCCAACTGTCCACAAATTGATCTACAGATCCAACACAATGTCTACCAAAATTCTGTTAGTTTTTTGGCAGAAACTGACAAGCAGATTCTAAAGTGTATATGAAAATGAAAAAGACTCAAAGTGAAAACAATATTGAAAGGGAAGAAAATAACTGGAGGGCATGTACTTTCCAATTTCAAAAAACTTACTACAAGCCACACAGTAACCAAGACAATGGATACTCACATAAAGGTAGATTTATGGATCAATGGAATAGAATTGGGAGTCTAGGAATAAATATTTATATTTATGATCAATAAACTTTTTGACAAAGGAGCCAAGGCAATTCAGTAAAGAAAGATAGTTTTTTCAACAAATGGTGCTGAGACAAATGGATATCTACGTGCAAAAATATGAATTTAGAGCCTTACCTCACACTTTACAAAAAAGATTAATTCAAAATGGACCATGGACTTAAACATTAAAGCTATAAAACTTTTAGAAGAAAACATACGAGAAAATCTTCAACATCTGGGGTTAGGTAAAGAGCTACCAAAACCACAAAACATAAAAGAAAAAGATGATAAATTGGACTTCATTAAAACTAAAAGCTTTTTTGTTTCCAAAGACACGATTAACAGCATGAAAAGACAAGCCACAACTGGGAAAAATATTTGCAAATTATGTATCTGATAAGGGACATATATCTAGAATATATATTTAAAAATTCTTACAACTCAGTGATAAAAAAAGATAACCCGATTTAGGCTATGGGCCAAGGATCTGAATAGACATTTTCCCAAAGAAGATATACAAATGGCTAATAAACACATGAAAAGATTTCAGTATCATTAACCATCAGGGAAATCAAAATCACAATGAAATATTACTTCATACCCACTAGGATGGCTATAATCAAAAAGATAAATAATAACAATTGTTATCAGGTATGTGGAGAAGTTGGAATCCTCATACACTGCTGGTAGGAATACACAATGGTACAGCCACTTTGGAAAACAATCTAACAGATCATCAACAGTCTAAACAAAGAGTTGACATTTGACCCAGCAATTCCATTCTTAGGTATACACCGAAGGAATTGAAAACATATATCCACATAAAAAATTTGTATATGAATATTCAAAGCAGCATTGATCATAATAGCCAAAAAGTGGAAACAATTCGTATGTCCATCACCTGTTGAATGGATCAAGAAAACGTGGTATGGGCTCCCCTGATGGCGCAGTGGTTAAGAATCTGCTTGCCAATGCAGAGGACACAGGTTCAATCCCTGGTCCGGGAAGATCCCACATGCCGTGGAACAACTAAGCCTGTGTGCCACAACTACTAAGCCTGCACTCTAGAGCCGCGAGCCACAACTACTGAAGCCCGCACACCTACAGCCCGTGCCCCGCAACAAGAGAAGCCACTGTAATGAGAAGACTGCGCACCACAAGGAGGAGTGGCCCCCACTCGCCGCAACTAGAGAAAGCCCGCACGCAGCAACAAAGACGTGCCAGTGCAGCCAAAAATTAATTAATTAATTAATTAATTTTAAAAAAAGATACACAGAAAATAATGATCATATTGTATAGAATTATACTATTCTTTTCACTCAAATCTTATTTGTTCAATCTCTTAATTAATTATAAACACCTCCCTAGAGAAGGCCCCAAAGGTGATATACTTCTATCCTAAAATCTTATTAATTTGCATTGCAAATTGCTATGGAAACAAATATTTTTGTTTTCTCTTATTGGACATAAAGATGTTTGTCACACCACAAAAGTAAGTTTTCTATGTAATCATTCTGATGAAAAAAAAAAAATAGCTGCTATCCACCTAAGGCAGCAACCATATGAGTAGTTCAGCTGACTGAAAGCTTATTTGCCTAAAGGTTTTAAGTCATGTTTATGCTGCCTCAAAAATTAGAGATTTGACGTCAAAATTTTCTGGAAAGATTTTTTGGTGGGTCAGAGGATTATTTAATAAGAATGAAATATATAATGCCTACTGAAACTTAAAGAATAAAAAACTAGACATTTTTTATTAAAAAATGAAAACAAAGTTACTGGGTTCATCCACCTCCAAACCACCCAACCTCCTGCCCAGAGTATCTCACTCTGCCTGGATCCTTGGTACTCAAGTGTGGCCCACAGACCAGCAGCACAGGCATTACCCAGGAGCTCCTTAGACAGGCCAAATCTCAGACCTCATCAGGATCACAGGATCCCTGGAGATGTTTCTGCCCCTTATTTGGAAGTGCTGCTTGAGGGAGTACATGCCTCTGCCACTCTTTGCACGCTCCCTCCCAATCCATCAAATCCCACTTTCCAGCTCTTTCCACCACAGTCATTCACAATCCCACCAACCAGAGTTATTTCCTAATCCTAAATTTCACCACCTAAAGCACCCCCCAGCTTTCCTTCACTTGGACTCTTCCTCCCACCTTTCTTCCTCTTGCTTTCTTCCTTTCCACGGTTATTATCTGTCTCCCTCCACTGAAGAGTAAGTGCATGGAAGCAAGCACTGAGTTTGTCTTGAACCTTGCTTTAACACCTTCCAGAGTACGGCCTGGGTCATAGTACGTGCTCAAGAGATATGGGATGCATGAATGAATGACTCTTTTCAAAAGGTGATCTGTTTGCAAGCCACATCAGTGGTGAAAACCATACATGTCCATCTGCTTAACCAATATCTCATTTCCTGCAATCTCCTGATCAATACTAATGACTTCGAGTATTTATATACACCTACATTTCATGGATAACATTTTAACAGGCAAAAATGTCCACGTGAAATCTGTTTCCAGAGTCTTACGTAAAAATATCAAAGGAGGTATCTAAACATGAGTGTGAGCATTAAGTAATGAATTAATTTCTTCAAGTCACAAAGAAAAACAGTTTCTTTATTTCCATAGCACAGTGCTAGCAAAGTAAGCAAGTTCAAAGGCAACATACTTTAAATTTCTAATAAAATTGTTTGTTACCTTAATAAGTGTTGATGGTGATGCTGAAAGTTTGCTCTTTGGCTTCCTCATGTGCAAAAATAATAGGGCTATTTCGAGGTAGGAGTCTCTTATCAACCTAAAATGATACAGCATTGTATTTATTAGATAGCTCACCATTCATAATCATTTTGCATCTTGTGTCAACAATTTCTGAGAGAATAAAAGGCAAAAACAGGCAAAAGCAGCATCTGTTCCAAACTCATCCTCTTTTCAGAGCACTTGTGGCTTAGACACGGGCATCCTCCTTCCTACTGAAATTGAAAGCTCTTGAAGAGAGCTGAGCATTCTACCTTGTCCTGTGCTGGCAATACTCCACGCTATGACCACAATGCAGCTGAGCATCAAGACCATTCTGGAATATTCCAGCACACAAGGCACTAAAGAAGTGACAGTCAAGACTGGAGGAACCTGCCTGGAAAACCAGACCTCTCTCTCTACTGTCCTATGCTAATTATAATAAGTTCTAAAGAGACATATAGAGTTATGCTGAAAGCCGTGATTCGGTATGGGTTAGGTCTGTGTATTCACTATCAAACCTGTCAGGTGGGACCATTTAAATCAGTGCAGTTGTAATAATGCTGGCTTATTCTCCATCTTAAGGTGACTTTTATGCAGAATTGAGCTGGCCAGCCTTGGTACTGCTGAACCAGAGTGAATATTCACATAAATCCCTTCTAGATACAATTTCACATCTAGTGGAGGCTCCTGTAACCTGGGACTGACAGGATATCAATCTGAGTACAGACTAGAAGCGATTTACAGTCCAGTACATCACGATGCTAACCGCCATCATCAACCATCACTGTAAACGAGGCCTTGGAGCAGAGCCAAGTGCATCAAGCTTGAAAAGTAAGTCAGTGAACCTGTTGCACAATGGATCCCAGTGAACTAGCCCTGCCGTGGGAAAAGGGTGCCCCAGTCGTCCCAGCCTTAAATAGTCAATGTACTACCAGAACACGAGTCTCAAACCCAAATGCACATTGTCATGATAATGGAAAGGTCTTTTTTTTTTTTTTTTACCCTGAGTTTTGATCATGTCTCAAGCTTAGCTGTATAGCTTCAAATAGACTCTCAAGTTGCAAAGTTGGAGATTTCTCTTCCACCAATATTTGACATTCTATTTTGCCTGAAAGAAGAAAAGGATATACAAAGATGGTTTTTCCTTTTTCTATCATTTAGAACTTCAGAACAAATATTTTATGCAGGAAATGTGGAAAACTGAATGTGCTGTCCCTTTTGTCTGTCCGTCTCCTGTTTCTTGCTAGAAGGTAAGCCAATGGGGAAAGAGCTGTTGATTCCTTCCCCAGGAAGGCTCCCCCTGCCTCCTTTCACTTTCCAGACACAACTGTTCTTATCATCTTACTTTCCTCTCCATTTCCTTACTTTGTGCTCCCACTTCCTCCTGTAGCACATTCCCTTTATCTAAATCCATTTTCTTCTTTCTTCTATCATTGCAGGTATCGTAGAAAACATCTTTGCTAAAAACAAACCCTAGAAAGTCAGCAAACGCTTGAAAACCAGCACAGATGATGCAAACACTCTCGTTTGCACACAGCTCCCACCCCTCATGGCGAGCCACAGCCTTCAAATGCAGGAGCTGGAATGGTACTTCTGTAGCAAGAAGGGCAGGAAAGGCAAATCTTACAATCACTATAAAAAGGATTCACAGTTTCCATGCAGCATATGCACAGGGCACAGAGCCACCTGGTGTTAAGTTCACGTCTGGACTTACAGATAGTTATTTACCCAGACTACACCTCATCTGCCAACTGGGATTGGTCATGCCTACCTTGTAGTGCTGTTGTAAGAACTGGCAATATGAGATGTAAAACACCAACTACAGTGTTTAGTATCTAGTAGATGCTCAATAAGTGATACCAATTGTCATCATCATTTTTCTCATGGCTAAAATAAAATTATATGAATGTATTATGCAAATGTGTTTGTATATAAGTTATATAGATTGCTATAGCTATTTAATTTAAATGGGTATGTATCTTTTATAGAAATTAGCTAAAATGCTTAGCTAAGTAATGAAATAAAAAAATATCTTCCAAGCATTCTTTAAGAAACATTATTCATAGCTAAATGGCTGATGCTGAGATTTTTGAGTCAAACATGAAACTTTGTGTAAGGAAGGTCAATTGTAATTATAAAAGAAACGATAATGGAGTACTTTTTTCCTTTCTAGATATAAACTTAAAATACGCAGTGTTCTCTTTATCCAAAACTGAGTTTGGCAGAGATACCAAGGTGTTTGTCATCACCAAGCCCTTTGTAAAATCAGTATTTTGTATAATCAGTGACCAGAGTTTTAAGAAGCCTTTTGTTCATGGGAAAAAAATAATCCTCAAACTTTATCATAGTTCTGACCCTAAATACATCTTACCTTTCTGAAAAAAGATTTCAGCTTCCACCTCTTGTTCTTCTGTTCCTGATGTCTTGGCGAGCTTCAAAGCTATTTCAAAAAGATGAAGGGCAGGTAACCACTTTGAGGGATCCTTCTTTTTACTGGTATAATATACTTGCTTGGCCACTGTATCTCCTAAAAGAAAGACAGTTGTATGAAGAGGGAACAATAGATATACAGTATTCATAACAAACCTCCCAGGTACCAGACTTCTCTCACAGTAGGTACAATTGAAGAACTCTGGGAGGGAGTTCCCTGGTGACCTAGTGGTTAGGATTCTGGGCTTTCACTGCAATGGCCAGGGTTCAATCCCGGTCAGGGAACTGAGATCCCACAAGCCCTGAGGCATGGTCAAAAAAAAAAAAAAAGAAGAACTCTGGGGGTCTTTAGTTCTTAGCATTGAAGAAATGCTTTAAAGAAACACAATACCCAAATGTATCAATGAACTATAAACAATAGACCTTTGAAACTTTGTCTTTGATAAATTTCAACATTTTCTCATTTTTAAAATGAAGGATAGTATACCTGAAACTAACACAACATTGTAAATCAACTATACTCCAATAAAAATTTTTTAAAGATAAAAATAAAATGAAGCCTCTTTCAGTTCTAAAATTTCAAGCCTCTCAAGCCTCTTTCAGTTCTAAAGTTTCATAGTGCTCTACATAACAACTTTTGTGTTCCTAAGATGAGGTTGTTAGTAGGGAAACAACTGGAAGTTTTATGTAGTTTTATGTTGTTACCAATAAAATTTGCATATATTAATAGGCAGTAATTTCTATTCAGCTCTATAGCAGTTGCTCGCATTGCATATTTTGTCATCCCAACTAGTTGGCAAATCCATTATGGACAAAGGCCACATGTTATACTTCTTATGCGGTCCCATCACTACTTAACATAATGAAGGATTGTTGCATTGTTGAAGAGGCATTAGATTTAATTTCTAATCACCTCAAAGACAAGACAGACATTTATTTGACAAATATTTTCTGAGTGCTTAGGCACCGGATAAAAAACGAGAAAATTGAAAAATAAGAGCTAAGTTTCATTAAGTACTTCCTACATGCCAGGTACCATCCCAAGTACTTAAGCATTATCTCATGCAGTCCTCCCAACTCTGAGTAGATACCATTATTATGCTCATGTTACAGAGGAAAAAGCAGTGGCACGGTGAAGTTTAAGTAACTTGCCCAAAGTCACGTGACTAGTAAGTAGCAGGGCTGTGATCTGAACCTAGGCAGTCCAGCTCCAGGGCCCATACCCTAAACCATGACACTGCAGTAACCCCTTAAGAGAGAGACCGTGGAGCTTAGTGTCCAACAGGGAATGAGAACGACCAGACAGGCAATCAAAACACGGTGTGGTTGACTGTGTGGCAGTGAAAGCACAGGACACCGTGGTAGCAGGTTACAGGAGCCCTGGCCAGACCTGGGAAAGGTCAGGGATGCCTACCCAGAAAATACAGCTGTCAAGGCCGGCAGGTGATGATCACTTTATCTTTCGGTAAGTTTAATAAAGAAGAAAAACGTTGAGATAAAGAGTAAAAGGCAACTGGGGGGAAACTGCATTAATAGAATAGTTTAACAGACACAGTAGAGCAGTATGAACAGAAAGGCAGTGTAGGATTGCAGAAGGATACAGCTGCTGAGTTGTAGCTGAAATGCTGGGTACAAGCCAGTCATTCGTGCTACCGTGTCATCTGAGGCTTTGAACAAGTACCCACATGCCTCTGAGCCTTGAGGCAGCAGAACTAGAAAATATCTGAGGTCCCTTCAAGTCCTGAAAATTTTAAATCCAAGATGCCATGCCCTATAACAAGTTTTCAGGAAACCTAGGATGTTTTGTAAATATTTAGTTCAGGAATGTGCTATATGAGTGGGAAGACAGTAGAAAAAGTATCTTTCTCTCCCCCATCCCCGGCCCTTTATCCAGGGAGAAGTTACAGAGACCTTCCTCTGGACAAGGCAGGATGGTAGCACTTTACTGAGAAAATGGAGATGACGAAATCGAAGCCTTGCTTCCCCGGGCTTCCTAGGAGAGTAAGGAGGCCAGGCATGGAACAGTGAGAATAGCTGACACCTACAAAGCTCTTAGAACAAACTAGCTGACCTTCTAAACATGTTACATATTCCACTCAATTCACCCCAGGGAGACTGGTACCTTTCTTATTTACATTTTACTAGAAAGGAAACTGACAGGCAGAGAAGTTAAATGATTTCCTCAAGGGAACTGGACCAGAATTCTTTCTCCAGAGTCCATGCTCTTAAACCCCAACAATTACCAACTGCAATTAGATCTTAGCCCAGAAGGATATGCTAATACCATTTGTCCCATACAGTCTCACATCTCAATACATCTCCCATTCTTTTTTTTTTTTTAAATTCTCTTTTCTGGGGTCATGTTTCATTTTTTAAATTAATTAATTTAATTAATTTATTTATTTTTGGCTGTGTTGGGTTTTCGTTGATGTGCGCCGGCTTTCTCTAGTTGCGGCGAGCAGGGGCTACCCTTCGTTGTGGTGTACGGGCTTCTCATCACGGTGGCTTCTCTTGTTGCGGAGCACGGGCTCTAGACATTCAGGCCTCAGTACTTGTGGCTCGCGGGCTCTAGAGCGCAGGCTCAGTAGTTGTGGCACACCAGCTTAGTTGTTCCGTGGCATGTGGGAACTTCCTAGACCAGGGCTCGAACCCGTGTCCCCTGCATTGGCAGGCGGATTCTTAACCACTGCGCCACCAGGGAAGCCCATCTCCCATTCTTATATGTCTTGCTTACTGTTTCAAATTATACTACAGCTGTTTATTAATACAAGACAAAAATATCAAGTCTTTTCATGTCATTGAGGCACTTATATACATGTACAATATGTACTATATATGGACTACATGCAAGACAGTGCTATATAATATAGTACTAATGTATAATAATAGTACTTGAATGATCTTCTAGATTTTTGTTAAAATTAGAAAAAAAATTGTTACAGAAATTATTGACTTTTCTCTCTCTCCTAACTAGATAATAGGCTCTTCGAAGGCAAAGATGATGACTCCCTGTTATATTCCCACTCCCCAGCACTATTCTTGAACCTTTCTTCACTCCTATTATACAATCAGTAATCTACTTTTTCAGCTAATAAGGAAGCTCTATGTTCAGTCATTAATGGAAAAAATAATCTTAAATAACCATGATGCTTATTTTTTGTTTGGTTTTTAAAAATAATCTCGAAATGTCTTTTTCTGTAAGAGGCTTTCACGAAGAAAAAGAATTTTTTTAAGTGGCTCTATTCTTGCAATGAAATCTATACTATCACTCTAAAGGAAGACTGTCAAGAAAGCATCAAATCAGATGATTTTATGCTTCATAATATTGAAGTTCTCCTTTTTGCAATAAACATCAACTCTGTGAAAAAGAAGTTGTGAAACTGACGTTGTTTTGACAGAAAAGTTGCTTTCGGTTTTTATTCTTTAAGTTGGTATTTAATATAATATAACAGAAAGCAAGCTGTTCTACTTCAAGTGAGTCTAAAACACAGCAACAGTATTGCCACTGAGTGGTGACACATCTTCAAGATTAGTAAGGCAGGAAAGCAGAGGATACGTTTAACACAATCTGTACAAGTTAACACAATCTGTACTTTAAGTTCTTGTAGAAATCAAATATACTGGTAATATAACAAATTGTGGACCAAAGATACTGAAAAATAGCTCTCATGGGATCAGCGAGCTGGAAGGAATTCCAGAGGTCAGCTATGCCAGCCTAATTTCATAATGAGGAAACTCAACAATATAGGGGTGAACTGCTTTACCTATAGTAATAAAGTTCGTATCTGATGATGGTGATGATGATGATGATGAAAATCATATCATAATAATGATCAATACTAGTCATGAGGGGGAGGAGCAGAAGGGGAACAAGGGAAAAAATTGTGGGCAGGTGATGGTTTGAGCACACTTCTGTTGCCCTCCCTTCCCCACTCTAGTCCAAACACCTGCCTCTCCTGAGCTGAGCAGCTGCTGGTACAGGAGGCAAATGGGTCCCAGGAGGTGAGGGGTAATGTTTCAAAATGTGGGTTTTGTTATTATTCAAGTATGACAAGGTCAACAGGTCAGGAGATGACCGTCATCGAAAAGGTAGTATTTTTGCTCACAGTTCTGAAGAGGAGGGAGGGCACACCATGCCACACAGGGCCACACAGGGAAGCACCAGGGTCAGTCAGGAGGTAGAAGGAGAATGGAGAAAACGTGGGCATGAGCCTTTACTGTGTTTTTTGTGGGAAGGAGTGGGTGGGTAGGGTAAGCAGACTAAGGTTTAGGATTGGCTAGTTTGTATAATTTCAGTGGGCTCTGCTAGTAGTCTATACCTGTCCCTGGGGTGACTGGGGCAGAAAAATAGTGGCCCTGAGGGTAAGAGCCCAGCAAAGAACAATAAAAGAGCTCAATAAAAGCTCAGGGTGTAAGCTCTGGAATGGCGAGTTTGCATATGAAAGACATCCTCACAGGAGTGTGGTTTGCTAACCTCTAGGAATTGGCTAACTCTGGGAGGGGAAGTCCCTCCCTGGTCAGCAAGACTCCTGATGTCAAAGCATCAGAAATACATTTTTTCTAAAAAGGCATGATGAATATAGGTTAGAACAGAGAGAGAGCTGTTACAAGATTTTCTGTCCTCTGTGATAGACAAGAGTCTTGGAGCTAGAGGTAGGCAGCTTTGGGTCAAAGATGAGAGACAGTGTCCTAGAGAGAGCTTGAAGCAATGTCTGTGAGCTCCTGAGAAGGGCAGCAACACTGGCTGGCTCCTCCTCCTTGGTTTCCAAGGAGCTGTAAGCCTCTGGCTTACTGGTCTACCTGCTCCAATCAGATCCCCTCTTGGCTGGCTCCCGTCTATCCTCCACTCTGTTCTTCAGCCAGCAGCCAGGGTAATCTTTGGAAACATAAACTGTCCCCTGCTCACCCTCTCCCATTAGGCTGTCCCTAGCCCACTCTGTCTATACTGGTCTCCTGGCAGTTCTGGAACATGTCAAGCTTGTCCTGACCTCAGAGCCTACAACTCACTGCTCTCTCTGCCTCTACTGTGCATGACTTCACTAAGCATATGCTTCATATATACAGTCCAGGGTTAAATACTACTTCCCCAGAGAGGCCTTCCCCAATTATTCTACTTAAACAGGCATCTCTCCCTTTGCTGTTCTTTTTTTTTTTTTTTTTTTTTTTTGCGGTACGCGGGCCTCTCACTGTTGCGGCCCCTCCTGTTGCGGAGCACAGGCTCCAGACGCGCAGGCTCAGTGGCCATGGCTCACGGTCCCAGCCGCTCCGCGGCATGTGGGATCTTCCCGGATCAGGGCACGAACCCGTGCCCCCTGCATCGGCAGGCGGACTCTCAACCACTGCGCCACCAGGGACGCCCACCACATCTGTTTTAATCTCCAATAGCTTCCCAGGACCTCACAGGGAGGCTGGCACATGGTAAGTGATCAAAAGCTATTTGTTAAATAAATGGAACCTGGCTATTCATAAATACTGCCCCAGATAAAAGCACTCACATGATAGCCTCGCTGAAAATGACTTAAACTTTTTCATCAGTGACTTGAATGTAATATATGTTTAAGTGTTCTTACCAATTCTCATTTTTGTTTTGGCCAATAACATGACATGAGGAAGATAGATATTTTTCAAAGGCAGTAATGGACTTGCATAGTCAGTGTTTGATGTAGGAAATTCAATTGTTTCTCCAAAAGTTCGCATCTGTAAAAGAAGCACTGTAATGAGTAATTAGCTAATGTGGTATGCTGTAAGAAAAGACAGAAAAGTAAGTTTCTAAGTCTTGTGGACACAAAAGCACTCTCACCTGTTCAATAAGAATGTTGTGAGACTGAGTCAACAAATATAATTTTTCTGTTTTCGAAGAGGGAGTTTCCTCGAATTTCTCGGCTTTTGTTAAGTCAGCCAGTAAAAGCATGCTTCTCACCAGTGTTAAATGAGATCGAGGAGAAATAAACTCACGTCCTTCAAGCAACTGTATTACATCCTATTAAAATAAAATTATTCCGTTTGATAGTACCATTCACGATTCACTGAAACAGGGGCCAGATGTATTGACTGTTACGCATTCAGTACCTAATGGAAATTTAAATTCTCTCCTTTTATTCTAACCGGAATCCTCTGGTAAATATCAATGTGAATTAGGCTTCCTTCCTACCTGAAGGTTTTTTATGATGTCTGCTTTTAAGTGCTTTTCTTGTAGGCCAATGATTACAGCTTGCATCAAGAATTCAGCCTGTAGCTCCCTGTCGCCTGCACTTTTTGCTTCCACACACACTTCATTGATGAGGCTCACACAATCTGTTATATCGTTTTCTAAAATAAACAAATGCAGGTACTTAAAATGCACTGAGAAAGTAAGAAATTATATGTGCAGGATATTCTCGGTGTTTATCACAGGAATATTGTATAATACAGAAGAAGAGGAAGATGTAGAGACGGAAAACAAATAAGACTGCACGAAACATTGAAAATAAAATGTGCTGTAATTTACGAGAAGTACTTTAGGGTATTCAAACGCTGCAAAAGTAATAATGATATTCCATGAAATAATTTAATTTGGGAGATGGGTAGAGATGGGTGAACAGATAGGTTTACATATAGATAACTATTAATCACTGCAAGAACTCATATTTATGTGCCAGGCTATAATCTAAGAACTTTAGAAATTTAACCCATTTAATTCTGGAAATAATCCTATGAAGTAGGTACCACATTTCCATCTTCCAGAGGAGGAAACTAAGGCCTAGGGGGTTAAGAGATTTGGCCAAGATTACACAGCAAGGAAGTGGTGGATAGAGTATTTGAACTCAAGGAGGGGGGGGCTCCAGAATCTGCACTCTGGACCCCTGAACTACGCTGCCTTCCTAGACGACAGGAAGGCGTGTGCATTAGCATTCTGAAATCTCCTTGCCTGCTTTGCATACAGTAATATATATGCCATTTGCAGTGATACAAGGGACTGCTGAAAATGATTATTCTCATTTAATAACTTGAATTTTTTATTCTGGAAACAGATAAAGCTAAGAAGTTATAAAATGTTAATGGTATAATAAAATACATCCCAAGAAAACCTCTGTTACCTAAATAAAATTAAATTTTATGAAAACTTTGATTAAGGAGATGGAAATAGGATATTTGTACCTTTCACGATTCCAATGCCACGAATCTGGGCAACAAACGCAGTCACCAATGCTAAGCGGCACCTCAACCACAGATGAATGTTGAAATATTCTCGAGAATTTAGGGAAATGGGATCTAAAAACTCATTATCATCTGTACTTTCAGTGGCCTAAACAATATTAAAATGATGGTTATCTTTCCATTTTAAAATGTCCAAGTTCTAGCCTAATGCTAAATGTAACATAAGTTAAGGGAAGCATCGATATCATTTAACAGTATTAAATTTTAATTTTAGAAATTATTCTTGAACATTCTATAAAACATAAAAAATACACAAGAAACAAAAATCACCCATAATCCCATGCTCCTCTATTAACACTGATCCTCATATAAGTGCTTTGCAGCGTTTCTTTCTCTCTGTATACTCACTGTTGAAAACTAGCTTTGCAGTCTGAATTTTTCATTGCAAATTGTATTATTATCAGCAGTTTCCATACCTTCAAAAATTTTGTGACCATCATTTTAAAGGCTGAAAAATAATCAGTAATACTGGCTAATGTTTACTGAGTGCTTATTACGGGCCAGGCACTGTGATACATGCTTTATACACATTAGTTCACTTAATCCTCCTGACAAGCCCAAGAGGGGCTATTATTATCTCTATTTTTCAGATGAGAGAAGCGAAGCCTAGGAAGGCTAACTATTTGCTTAAATGTCATCATATTTTGGCGGAAGCTGGGATTCAAGCTTGCATCTTTCTGAATTTAGAGCCCACAGTCTTAATCTACTACATTACACTGCTATGTGCTGCTCACATCCCAAACATATATTATTTTATGATTTACTACCCTCATTATTACACTTTATAAAGGGAGTGGCCAATGTTCAGAGCTACTGGGAGGGAGGTGACAAAGGAACTTTTCCAGGGAGCAATCAATCTTAGACACTTCATCTAGAACAACGCCCATTTGTTCTAGGAATTTCCTGCTACACATCTCTGACAGCTCATCATCTCTAACCAGTCAGCAATACCTGCTATCAAGGAGCTGTAACCTGGACTTGACAGGGGCTGGAACGTGACAGACAGGTGAGGAGCAGAGGGGGAGGGGGAGCTGTTTCTGAACCAGAGTAAGAAGTGAACAGAGACCCCAAGACAGGCTGGTGATTAGAATGGGTACACCACGTACTCGAGGAGTCTAGTGTTTAGATTAGAAATACAGAAGAAATACACATCAACATACCTTAATCTCTGCCTACATTGCTTTTATTATTGAAAAGCCAAGTCATGCTTAATCTAAATCAGGGTTTCTCGACCTCAGCATGACTGACATTCTGGGCCAGATTATTGTTGTGAGGGAAATGTCCTGTGTGTTATAGGATGTTTAGCAACATCCCTGGCCTCTACTCAGTAGATGCCACTAGCACTCCTCTAGTTATAACAACCAAAATGTCTCCAGGCACTGCAAATGTCCCCTGGGAAGCAAAATACCCCCCCCCAAGTAACAAGCATTGCTCTAAGTAAATTTTCAGAATCAGAATCCTTTTTAGCCTTTATACTGCTTTTACTGTGGTAAGAAATGAGTCAATTAGTTTTGCTTTTTTTTTTTTTTCCTGCGGTACGCGGGCCTCTCACTGCTGTGGCCTCTCCTGCCGCAGAGCACAGGCTCCGGACGCGCAAGTTCAGGGGCCATGGCTCACGGGCCCAACCGCTCCGTGGCATGTGGGATCCTCCCGGACCAGGGCACAAACCCGCGTCCCCTGCATTGGCAGGCAGACCCTCAACCACTGCGCCACCAGGGAAGCCCCAGCTTTGCTTTTTTGTAGTGACATTAGATAGTAGCAATTTTATTAGTAAAGCTTAAGCTTTATTTTATTTATTTTAAAATGAGCAAGGATTCTATGTGCTGAATCTTTATATTTTAATCCTAAACAACCCTGTTGTTATTAAATTACTTGGTCTAATCAAAATCCAGTGAAATTTCAAAGAACATGTGACACCAGTTGTCAAATAGACTTGAGGGCTTAAACGCAGAAGAATTTAACTATGAGAAGGAAATAGCACAAGGTACTATTAGCACAAGGTAGGAAATAGCACAGGTGGGAAATAGCACAAGGTAGGAAATAGCGTAGGTGTCACACTGGTAATGCTAAAGAAGAAATAAAATCAAAAGTGAAATGAAGAGCAAGTCATGCGAAACAACTTTATTTACTAGTGACATCAGATCTAGAATACAAGAATGATACATCTGGTGGGACTTCAGTCACTATTAAATCCAGTCCCATCAATTCCCAAATGAGATTACATAATTTAAAAAAATTTTAAGGAATTTGCCCAAGGTATACCAGCTAATAAATAGCATCAACGGGGCTTAAACAGATCTTTTTACTCTAAATTCAATGTTTTTTTCTTCTTTACCCCTTTGTTTCATTCAAATAGCTATACAATTTCCTAGCATGCCAATAATTATTCCGTAAAAAGTGTTATCAGGATAAACATTAAATTCATACATACATAATCTCCTGGAGAGATGGAATTCTCTGTGTCATCTTCTACTACCTTCTTTTTAAAAAGTTTTGAATCCTGGAGAAGTTTAAGTGTGGAAAATACTATCGCAGCACTAAAATAGAGAATATGTTTTAAATGTTATTAGTATGACACTCGTGGCATTTGTATGTTATTTCCTAAGTCTCTTCCTCCAAAAAAAACCTCCCCATACTCCCACCCATCCCCAAAACTGTTAGGTGCCCCTTCTACGTGCTCTAATAGCACCCTGGCCTTTACCATAAGGTGATACTTACAGCATTATTTAATTGCCTGTAAAACTGCTCTGTGTTTGTCTCAGCTAATTTATCTTATCCCCTGCTGACACCCAGCATCTAGTAGCTTGGACATAATAGGAGCTAAAAAATATTTTTAAATGAAAATGAGTGAATGAAAGAATAAATGAATGAATGAATGTTTCCAAGATCTAAAACAAAATTTACTGACAATCTCATTAATAAAATGAGCACACATGTATTTTACATACATCAGGATGTGGTTCTCCAGTTTTCTGACATTATAAAACTGTTCTGCTTAATGCTGTGCACTTGGAAACTCTTAAGAAAAATTACTGCTCAATCAGTATCTAGCAGTGCCAGGAGGGAAAGGTACTTAATGCAGAAAATAGAAGCCAGGAGATAGTAATTCTCCTCACTTCCTGTTGTTCAGTATGTAAATTTTTCTTCACTTTAAACCATCACATCCTCCTTCCCTGTAGAATGATAAATGTATAATTGATGTCACACTTTTTCAAAATATTTTAATAATATATGTTAACAGGCTCCTTCATTTGAAAATCTATTCCAAAACAAAATTCAAAATACAGAATAATCTGTGTACCTGACGATGCTTATTGCAGTGCTACTTCATAACACAGAAAGACTGAGTGAAAGCCAAACGGGCAATGTATCCATTTATCTAATGCCCCACTAGATATCTCCACTTGAATAGTGAATAACAATCACATTTAAGAGGTGTTACGGGTTAAACTGTGTTGAGGTCCTAACCCTCAGTGCTCATCATGCATCCTGATTTGGAAATAGAGTCTTTACAGAGGTAAACAAGCTAAAATAAGGTCATTTAGGGTGGACCATAATCCAATATAACTGGTGTCCCTATAAAAGGGGGAAATTTGGACAGAGAGACAGACATGCACAGAGGGAACATGATGTGAAGACACGCAGGGAGCAGACAGCCTGTGACTGGAGTGATGCATCCACATGCCGAGGACCATCAAAGATGGCTGGCAAACATCAGGAGCTACAAGAGGCAAGGAAGGGCGCCCCCAGAGCTGTCAAAAAGAGCAGGGTCCTGCCGACACCTTGATTTTGGACTTTCAGCCTCCAGAACCGTGAGACGATAACATTCTGTCGTTTTAAGCCACCCAGTCTTGGGTACTATGTTGTGGCAGGAAACTAGGATAGGTTAAAAGCAGAGCCTCTTGCTTCCCCCTCCTCCACCAAACCTACTCCTCTCCCCTGTTCTCTATCCCAGATAGAGGGCCCAGTATCATCACCGCCTCCTCTTTGCCTCACACTCTGTGTTCAACCCATCAACAAGTTCTGTCAGCTTCAACTTCAAGATCTGGATACTAGCCAGCAGCTCGTCACATCCGCACCTCATCCACTGCTAGCGCCTCCATCCAAGCCACCAACATCTCCAGACACCCATGGGAGCTTGCTGGCCAGCCCCTGGAGTCCTGGTCTCTATGAAGAGACCACAGTGATCTCTCTTCAGGATGTGAATCAGATCACGACACTTCCGCTGTACTGTTCCAGAAGCCTCCTGCATCCCTGGATTATGGTCAATACACCACCTCCTTTGGGTCAGTTAGTGAGGTTTCTAGCCAAGAAGATGACCAGCCTCATCTAGGTCCAGGGATGCTTGCAAGAAGGTAGTTAGTCTCTGTGTGTAGGCTCCTAGAGTATGTACATATGCTCAACTCTTAATTACATTTTTAAAGCCTTTTTTATATGTATCTACACATTGTATTGAAAGATATTTTCTCTCTCTTTTTTCCCCTCAACTTTTTAAAAAAAAATGATAACTGGTATTTACTGTACTCACCACCTCTCAGGTGCTGTGTTAAATGCTTATTGTGAATTAATTCACTTAATCCGTACCACAAACCTACAAGGTATGTACTATTATCATCCCTATTTTATAGTTAAGTTAACTGAGGCCCACAAATGTTATGTGACTTGCCTAAGGTGACTCAGCTAGCAAGAGGAGGTAGGATCAGAGCCCAGGCCACTGGCCCCTGAGCCTGCAGCACCCTTAATCATTAAGCTACAATGTGGCCTCTTTCTTTTCCCAGTTCTAACAAGCTTTGGCTTTGTTTATACTGGCACAGTGTTACTCGTTGCCACATTTGTATTACCATATGGTCACTGTCGGCTGCACCTTTTACAATATAAAAGGCGTTCTTTGTCCAGTTTAATGCCTTTTGCCTTGCATTCTACTTAGCAGACTTCATGAAACGGGATTATTATGAGGATATTAAATAAGGTATTTAGTCTTTCACTTGCTCAAAAATATGTATTGAGCACCTGCTATTGGCCAGGAACAAATCTAGGGGCTATGGATACAGTCCCTGGCCTCACTGAGTTGACATTCTATTGAGAGCAGGGTATTCTTCATGAAGAGGAGTGCTTGGCAAATAGACGGCTCTCAATGCATCGTAGCCGTTACCATTATTAGTATATAAAGTTGGACAGGGAATACGCAGGGACTAAATTGATTTTTTTTCTAAGTTGTTAACCAGCATCAAAACCTTTCAGCCATTATTGAATTTCAATCTCCGAAGATTTTACTGAGTCCTTAAAATGGTTTAGATACTTGTAGAATATTTTCTAAAGTATGGTTTGTGATTATCTAAACTTACTAGTTTTTTTTTTTTCTTAAATAAAACTAAACAAGGAAGCAAGAAAACAGCAACAAAAAACACAATGCTGATGGGGTGTGTGTCCAGGTACGGAATCTCTTTTCCCCCACACCTTTCCTCCCTGAAGGATACACACATGTTTCTAACGCACCTTGTTTACTGAGTAGCTTCAGAGGTTAGCACAGGATGAAAACTAGAGGGCCCTGAAAGGAGAAAATGATGCCCATCCCACTCTTCTGACCTGAAGCCCAAATTCTGATTTCAAGGGAAATGAGGTATGAGGTTTGGAATCTTGCTAACCCCAAAACTTAATGACTAAAATATAAACATACTGTATGTCCTAATCCAGCTGGTACTGCTTAGTTGCACAATGGAAAACTTCTACTTCCTCCTCTGCACTAGGAAGATAGGAAGTGTAAGGAGGATTACCCACTACAAACAGTCAAAATCCCAGCAGGAGGATGTTTCACTCTTACACAAAATAAAAAGGCTCAAATGTTATTCCATTTAGACAATAAATTAAATAGAAAGGAGAACTGGAAGGAACACTTCAAAAAAAAAAAAAAAGACAGGATTCTGAAATAGAGAGGCAGCCCTGAAAGAAGCAGAAATACAGTTTGAATAACTCTGATCCCATTTATTTCTTATTAACATTCATGACAAAAATGGTCAGTTTGTTCTCATAAAATCTATGCGGCTTACTCTACCTGTCACCCTAGGGAATGTGCCTTTCAATTTCCTTGACACATAATTTTATTAGAAGTATCATGAAATGTCAAGCTAACCAGCATCTGGGAAAGGGACTGTCCAACACTCTCAGCAGCGCCCAGACGGAAGCTCATAGAGGGTAAAGTTCACCTACTAAAACTCATTCATCCTGACAGTAGGCTCCCCCAAGTGACAGCTCTGCTGCAAAAAGCCAGCAACATCAAAGTTTCTGCAGGTTTTTTCCTAAGGGCCAAGCCCATGGATTTAAAATCGGGGCAATTCTGGTATACTTGCACATTATTTGCATACATCTATCTGGTCTTCAAATTAAAGTTCTATTACAACACTCCTTTCTGCGCCATTTTGTAATGTGTAGTTTCTCATTTCCTTCTTTCTCCCTAAAAAAAAAAAATCACTCATATCCTCCACACTAAAAGGGTATAAGACACGTAGAGAGCTAGGGAAAGAATGAAGCTAAGTGACAAGAAATATTTTCTAGGGCTGCTACTGCTCTCTGGGACACAGTTTGGAGAAAGGAGTTCTATGTGCCTCCATAGGAAATCATGTAGCCATACAGTCATATATATATATATATATATATATATATATATATATATACACACACACACACACACACATATATATTCAATACATATAATTATATATAGTATATATAGTTAGATATATAAACATTTTCTAAATATACATTTATATATTATATATTCAAATCATTTATTTCTATAGGAAACAGTATAGTAAAAATTCCTTCTGTCTTCAAACTTCAGTGGGGAAAACAGTGTATTATTATACTAAGCCTATTTTAACCATCAATCAACTACCATTGTATTCTTTTTTTTTTACCATTGTATTCTTTTTTTTTTTCTTTTTTTTATTTTATTTTTTTTTATTTTATTTTTTTAATATTCATTTATTTTTAATGACTTATTAGAACAAATACCTATAGATATCATTATATATATGATATATAAATTAATTATACAATATATCATGTATTAATTATTAAAACATACTCTGGTAAATATTATATATTCAATATGAAACAGGAGGAAAGGGGGCAGGGCACAACCTTTAAAAGAATTACATAGCCCGAGGACACAACATAAACTGATTAGAACAAAATAGGTCCAAGATGGCGGACGAGTCTACTTCCACTAGACCTTGAGCCTCAGTATACACTCATTGTAACACATCAGCAAGCTAAGCGACACACCCACAGGTGCCACGACAGTTCCAAGGATGACCATAAAGGTCAAAAAGTGGGCGGTGGCTCAATTCCTAGAAATCCCCACCCCTTCCCCAAAATAGCTGGAATACTCCTCCCACTCATCAGCGTATGAAATTACTCACCCCTATAAAACTAACAACCCCATACCCTGGTGCTGCCCTCGCCTTCTTTTTTTTTTTTTTTTTTTATAGGTATACCTGGATTTAATTCTCACTTCTACCGCTTGGTAGCTGGATAGCCTTAGGCAAGTTTCATACCTCCCTGAAATTCACTTAATTCAGTCTGTAAAATGGCATAATAACTTATTATAGCATCCTTTTAGGAATTTTAAATCAGTTCTTGAAATAAAAGTACACAATATATAGACAAGTATGGATTCCTCAATAGATGTTTGACCTTTCATTTCTCCAGTATCCCACCCGCATCAAATAAAGAAAAATACTTTTTAAAATTTACGAATATTTCATTGTTGTAAAGTTAAAGCCATAAAAATAATCAAATGGCCTACTATCATACCGTTAGAAGAAAAAAAAAAGGTGTTCATGAGAGTTCCATATTAGAATACAAGTTTTCCTTAGGCACCTGTTTATGTATGCTATTCTGCTCTTTGCAATAAATAATTAAATTTAAAAGACTTAATTCCTCACTTTTAAGACCTTATTAGTTTACAAATTACATATTGACCTATGCTAAATTTTATACCGACCCATGCTAATGAATTCAGTACAGAAAACAAAAAACACTGCACTCAAGCAAACTACATATATATATATATATATATATATATATATATATATATATATAACTTATATGAGAATTGCTACTCCAGCTTTCTTTTGGTTTCCATTTGCATGAAATACCTTTTTCCGTCCCCTTACTTTCAGTCTGTATGTGTCTCTAGGTCTGAAGTGGGTCTCTTGTAGACAGCAAATATATGGGTCTTGTTTTTGTATCCATTCAGCCAATCTGTGTCTTTTGGTGGGAGCATTTAGTCCATTTACATTTAAGGTAATTATCGATATGTGTGTTCCCATTCCCATTTTCTTAATTGTTTGGGGTTTGTTATTGTAGGTCTTTTCCTTCTTTTGTGTTTCTTGCCTAGAGAAGTTCCTTTAGCAGTTGTTGTAGAGCTGGTTTGGTGGTGCTGAACTCTCTCAGCTTTTGCTTGTCTGTAAAGGTTTTAATTTCTCCATCAAATCTGAATGAGATCCTTGCTGGGTAGAGTAATCTTGGTTGCAGGTTTTTCTCCTTCAACACTTTCAATATGTCCTGCCACTCCCTTCTGGCTTGCAGAGTTTCTGCTGAAAGATCAGCTGTTAACCTTATGGGGATTCCCTTGTGTGTTATTTGTTGTTTTTCCCTTGCTGCTTTTAATATGTTTTCTTTGTATTTAATTTTTGACAGTTTGATTAATATGTGTCTTGGCGTATTTCTCCTTGGATTTATCCTGTATGGGACTCTCTGTGCTTCCTGGACTTGATTAACTATTTCCTTTCCCATATTAGGGAAGTTTTCAACTATAATCTCTTCAAATATTTTCTCAGTCCCTTTCTTTTTCTCTTCTTCTTCTGGAACCCCTATAATTCGAATGTTGGTGCGTTTAATGTTGTCCCAGAGGTCTCTGAGACTGTCCTCAGTTCTTTTCATTCTTTTTTCTTTATTCTGCTCTGCAGTAGTTATTTCCACTATTTTATCTTCCAGGTCACTTATCCGTTCTTCTGCCTCAGTTATTCTGCTATTGATCCCATCTAGAGTACTTTTAATTTCATTTATTGTGTTGTTCATCGTTGCCTGTTTCATCTTTAGTTCTTCTAGGTCCTTGTTAACTGATTCTTGCATTTTGTCCATTCTATTGTCCATTCTATCTCCAAGATTTCGGATCAACCTTACTATCATTATTCTGAATTCTTTTTCCGGTAGACTGCCTATTTCCTCTTCATTTGTTAGGTCTGGTGGGTTTTTATCTTGCTCCTTCATCTGCTGTGTGTTTTTCTGTCTTTTCATTTTGCTTATCTTACTGTGTTTGGGGTCTCCTTTTTTGCAGGCTGAAGGTTCGTAGTTCCTGTTGTTTTTTGTGTCTGTCCCCAGTGGCTAAGGTTGGTTCAGTGGGTTGTGTAGGCTTCCTGGTGGAGGGGACTAGTGCCTGTGTTCTGGTGGATGAGGCTGGATCTTGTCTTTCTGGTGGGCAGGTCCACGTCTGGTGGTGTGTTTTGGGGTGTCTGTAGACTTATTATGATTTTGGGCAGCCTCTCTGCTAATGGGTGGGGTTGTGTTCCTGTCTTGCTAGTTGTTTGGCATAGGATGTCCAGCACTGTAGCTTGCTGGTCGTTGAGTGAAGCTGGGTGGTGGCGTTGAGATGGAGATCTCTCGGAGATTTTTGCTGTTTGATATTATGTGCAGCTGGGAGGCCTCTTGTGGACCAGTGTCCTGAAGTTGGCTCTCCCACCTCAGAGGCACAGCACTGACTCCTGGCTGCAGCACCAAGAGCCTTTCATCCACAGGGCTCCTTAATTTGGGATGATTCGTTGACTATTCAGGTATTCCACAGATGCAGGGTATATCAAGTTGATTGTGGAGCTTTAATCCGCTGCTTCTGAGGCTGCTGGGAGAGATTTCCCTTTCTCTTCTTTGTTCTCACAGCTCCCAGGGGCTCAGCTTTGGATTTGGCCCCGCCTGTGCGTGTAGGTCGCCGGAGGGCGTCTGTTCTTTGCTCAGACAGGACGGGGTTAAAGGAGCCGCTGATTCGGAGGCTCTGGCTCACTCAGGCCGGGGGGTAGGGAGGGTCACGGAGTGTGGGGCGGGCCTGCAGCGGCAGAGGCCGGCGTGACGTTGCAGCCTGAGGCGCGCCGTGCGATCTCCCGGGCGAGTTGTCCCTGGATCCCGGGACCCTGGCAGTGGCGGGCTGCACAGGCTCCCCGGAAGGGCGTGTGGCTAGTGACCTGTGTTCGCACACAGGCCTCCTGGTGGCGGCAGCAGCGGCCTTAGCGTCTCATGTCTGTCTCTGGGCTCCGCACTTTTAGCCGCGGCTCGCGCCCGTCCCTGGAGCTCTCTCAAGCAGCGTTCTTAATCCCCTCTCCTCGTGCACCAGGAAACAAAGAGGGACGTAAAAGTCTCTTGCCTCTTCGGCAGGTCCAGACTTTTCCCCGGACTCTCTCCCGGCCAGCCGCGGTGCACTAACGCCCTGCAGGCTGTGTTCACGCCGCCAACCTCAGTCCTCTCCCGGCGCTCCGACAAAAGCCGGCGCCTCAGCTCCCAGTCCCGCCCGCCCAGGCGGGCGAGCAGAAAAGCCTCTCGGCTGGTGAGTTCCGGTCGGCCTGATCCTCTGCGCTGGAATCTGTTCGCTTTGCCCTCCGCACCCCTGTTGCTGTGCTCTCCTCCGCGGCTCCCAAGCTCCCCCACTCCGCCTCCCGAAGTCTCCACCCGCGAAGGGGCTTCCTAGTGTGTGGACACTTTTCCTCCTTCACAGCTCTCTCCCGCTGGTGCAGGACCCGTCCCTATCCTTTTGTCTCTGTTTAGTTTTTTCTTTTGCCCTAACCAGGTACGTGGGGGGTTCCTTGCCTTTTGGGAGGTCTGAGGTCTTCTGCCAGCGTTCAGTAGGTGCTCCGTAGGAGTTGTTCCACGCGTAGATGTATTTCTGGTGTCACCATTGTATTCTTAAAGATAGCTACAAATGTGACAATACTCTAAACGAGTGGGCCTCAAGTGTTTTTACTCTCAGCACCCATTTACATCATTAAAGATTATTAAGAAACCCCAAAGAGCTCTATCAATATTTACCATACTGGAAATTAAATGGAGAAATGTTTAACTTAACATTTATTAATTCATTTAAAAATAAAAATCATAAACCCATTATATTTAATATAAATAATGTATTTTTATGGAAAATATATTTTCAAAAACCAAAAAATAGTGAGAAGGATTCCATTGTTTTTGCATTTTTGCAAATCTCTTTAACATCTGGCTTAAAAAGAGAAAATCTGCTTAATAGAAGACTTTCATATCTGCTTCTATATTCAGTCTGTTGTGACATAATGTTTTGGATGAAGCGTATGAAGAAGACTAGGTCTCACACAGATAGTTATTGAATGTGGGAGGAGTATTTTAAGAGCCTCTTCAAATAATTGTGAATATTCTTCCTTGATACTATACCAACATGTGACAAATGATAGTTTCTTAAAAGTTTGTTGCTATGTGGAATCTACTACCATAACTGATGAACTTTTCCTACTCTGTTACATGAAAATCTATCAGTCTATCTTGTTAACCAGGATTTTGGAACATCATGCACTGGCCATTTGGAAAACATTAGCTCCCTGAGTTAAATAGATTCCCTTAATGTTGAAGCATTTCATTACACAGTTTTTAAAAAACGATGCTCGTTACTATCACCACCAGTCTCATCAAAAAAATTTAAGCATTAGAAAACTGTCAAGCTCATGACGGCAAATACAAATTTTCCAAAAATCCAATTTTTCTATGAAAGTTTAGATTTTATCATTGACAACAAAAACTATTAGTTGTTTTCCTAGAAGTGGCATGTTCGTTTTGCTCATTTTCAGCAGAATACCTGTCAAATACCCAAGTCTGCATAATCATGGTTTGTCAGTTGTTTTTTCAAATAAAAATGTTGTTCCATGAAAAAAACAGCTTGTTCAGCTCTCGGTTCATCCACATGTGTGCTGTTCCTCAAGATAACCATCAGACTGTGATATGCAGCAGAAGTGCTTGAGGTATATTTCCCACTTAATATATTCCCACAGAATATTAAAACTACATTCAAGAATAGGTATTTATAAATATAACAGATTCTACTGCTTCATCAAAGGCATTCTTACGTAAATCTGGCTTTTTTTTTTTTTAATTGCAAGCGTGCAGCAGTGAAGAACAGAATGGCTACTAGTTCGGTTTGATGTCACTGCTTTGATTCGTGGTGAGCTACCGGAAGTTTTACCACTGTTGCTTTTTCAGCATCAGTGCAAATAACAACACAGTGAAAAAGGCAAGCAACCTCTTAGTTTTATAAACTATTATAAACATAGTTTACTATGTTATAAACTACTATAAAAATAGTTCTGACCTTACAGACCTCCCTGAGTTTCAGGAACGCCCACAGGTCTGAAGACCACACTTGGAGAATCACTGCTCCAAACTGACATTATGAACCTTCATCGCTGCTTACAAACCACAGAAATTTTAAATTCCCCAAAACCTATACTGTCTCTAGCATAAAATCAAATTTAGATGTGGTTAATCATGGAATAGCCTTCAGTCAAGGCTCCCACTGATGAGACAATTGTCTGTTTCCAATCTAAGCAAAAGCAAAGGGGGATTTCTGCTGAATTGATTTCCCCTTTGCAAAGGCTACAGGAGGGCTTCTCCTGTTTAAAGAGAAGGGCCATCTAAAAAATTAACTCTCTTTCCAAATTCTGAATCTAATGCATAGAACTTAAAACATGGAATTTTAGTATAATGAGAAAGTTGAGGGAAAAAAAAATTTGTTTCCATCCAATTTGATCATTTCTCCTTTTCATTCAGTAATTATATTTTTCATTTCTAAAATTTCTATTTAGTTTTTTTTTTCTAAATTCATCTGTTCCTTTTTTATCTCATCTCATTCTCTTCCATCCTTCACATCTCTGAACAGTTTATTTCTTGGGCTGGGAAGCTGCCATTTGTTGTGCCTGCTCACTCTCTTCTGTGGCTCTTTCTTCATTCGGTTTATGATATTTGACTCTGTGCTACCTTTACCGGCAGTTATTTTCCATGAGAGTCCTGCATTTCCTAGATAATCTCTATGAGACAGTTTTGGTTTTGCCTCTGCTCCAGCTCTGTGATGTCAGGATCAGTTTCAAAGTTAATTTCTCAGGGTTTCTGCATTTCATTGTCAGTGCCAGTTTGGACCCCGCAACTGCCAATAGCATTGATCTGAAGAAACTGATTCCTCTTGGGTTACTCTTTTTCCATCCAGGGCAGGCAGCAGTTTCCTTGCTGGTCCCCAGAGACCACTGTGGAATCCCAAGCTAGGGGACAGTTTCATTCTGTATTAGAGAAACAAAGAAGACTGGACTGGGATCCTACCCTACTGTGTACCAATTATATCAGAGCATCAAATTTGCCCTCTCTGCTGGGTCACTTTCATTAGCATATAATACATCATCGCTGCTCCCATCTCAAGAAAATTTGTCTTGACCCTACTTCTACCAGCTGCTGACATCCTATTCCTCTACTCCCCTTTACTGTAAAACTCCTCAAAAGAATCATCTTTACTTGCAGGTTCCAATTTCTCTCCTCCCATTTTCCCATAAAACCACTCTAAATATGCTCTTTCCCCCACTGCCTTTTAAATTACTCCTGCCGAGGTCACCAGTGACCTCCATGTTGCTAAATCATGCAATGGTCAATTCTCTATTCTCATCTCAGTCTATCTGGAGCTTTTGGCAGAGTCGATCACTCCATTCTCCCTGATATACTTTCTTCACTTGGCTTTCAGGATTTCATAATCTCCTGGTCTTCATATATTTACTGGTCATTTCTTCTCAGTCTCCTCTGCTGGTTCCTCATTTTCTCCCCAGTCTCCAACCAAACCCAACCCTCAGTCCTTGGTCCTTCTCTTTCTTTCATCTACTCACATTCCCTAAGGAATCTCATTCATTTAAAGGCTTGAAATACTATCTGTATTCTAAAGACTCCAAGAATATTTGACATTTTCAGTTGCACCTCCAAGGGACATAGTCTAAACGCGTCCAAAATCTAACTTCAGATCTTTCCCCTATATAAGCTGTACCGCCACAATCTTCCCCACTGTGGCTAGGGACAA
The DNA here is from genome assembly GCF_937001465.1 of Orcinus orca. NCBI lineage: Eukaryota > Metazoa > Chordata > Mammalia > Artiodactyla > Delphinidae > Orcinus > Orcinus orca. The sequence goes on along the minus strand of NC_064569.1, from coordinate 78,691,891 downwards.
CTTCTTTTGTAACTCCTCTCTTTTTCTCACCACTCTACAGCCAATCCATCAGCAAATTCTAATGGCTCTACTTTCAAAATATACCCAGAATCCGACTTATCACTACCTCTAGTGCTACGGCCCTGATCAGAGCCACTAACATATTTCTTCTTATTATAGCAGCTTCCCCAGCTGATCTCCCTGCTTTCAAACCCTTTCCCTCTTACAGTCAATTCTCAACCTAAAAACCAGGGTTATCCCTTTGAAGTGAAAATCAGATGATGTCATTCCTCTGCTTGAAACAATACAATGACTCCTTACTTCCCTCAGAGTAAAAGCAGAAGTCTTCACCCTGGCCAGAAGGTCCTATATAATCTGCCTCCCCCATCAAGGATGACCTCTTTGAACATCTCTCTTAAAACTCTCGCTCGCTCCATTCTAGCCACAAGAGACCCCGTGCTGTCCCTTAAACATGTATCAGGCATGTTCCCATGGCCTGCAACACTCCATCTACAGGTATTTGCAAGGGCCCCCACGTTTATTTGTTCACATGTCACCTCATCAATAAAGCCTACCCTGACCACCCAAAATTTGGTGCAGATGTCAAGACTGATGCCATACACATCAAGGGAGTGTGAACAGGTTGATTCCTCCCACAGTGAGACTATCCAGGAAGAGCAGGGCAGCCTCCCAAACAGGCTGCAAATGTCTTGAGAGAAAAGAGAAAGGAGACTGGCTGGGCTTTATAGTAGTTAATGGGTGGCGCTGGGGTAAGAGTTCCCATGTGTGGGCCAGGTCGGTGTGATTTAAACGTCCCACCAGCACCAAAGGAGGGGGCAGCTAGGCTTTCTCCTCTGCTTGCCCAGGTGTGGGGCAGAGGGGACGGGGGTGGCGGAGCTTCAAAGCAGTCAGTTAACGAACATCTAAATGGAGTCATTCTCTTTATTACAACTGCACAGTTTTAACAGGATAACCCCTCCTCCTCCCCCTGCCTCTACCCCTGATATTCTCCATAACACTTATTTTTGGCCACACTATATAATTTACTTACTTGTTAGGTTTACAGTTTATTGTCAGCCTGTTTATTATCTATTAGAATATAAACTCCATGAGGGTAGGATTTTTGTCAATATTGTTATATATTTTGTGTATACTGTATATATCAGTGTTAGGATACAGAACTTAGGACCATGCCTAGAATATCGTAGGTGCCCCCAAATTACTTGTTGAATGAATTAATGAATGGTAAGATAAGAAATTTGCTTATTATTCAAAGAATCACTATTGAAAGTGTTCTCACGACAGAGGTGTTTATAATAAATGATATGGGAAGTTCCTGAAAGTATATTTCTATATTATTCAATACTAAAAAATCACTGAGAAGTATTTTTAACTATGCAAGTGTTTGTATGTCTATGAGCTTATGAATACAGAAACTATGTTCTATTCATCTTTGTCTCCTTGGTGCCTAGATCAGAGCCCAACAGTGAGGCAGTTAGCAGATACTGGTCACTATATATGAATGAATCAATGAACAAAAGAAAGATCTGACATTAGCAACTGCATCACATTTTAAAAATGAGCCACCTACAATAGTTTATTAAGTGGTTGAGCACAGCATAGTTCAGGAGATGTTACTTTTTCAAAATAGAGCTTGTTTTTAATGTTTTTATCGGTTGTCTAGGGAGAAAACACTCCATAGGTGTTATCTGTAAAAAAAGCTATAAGGAATTTAGGTTCTGCCTTTTAAAAATAAATTATTAATTAAAAAGGAGAACTCTGTGACTTTGTTTATGTTTCACATAAAACATCCTAGCTATATGCTTTAATAAACCAATTAATTTGTTGAGAATTATAGTTTTAAATGTAGTAATGTGTGAAAACTCTCCTGAATAATAAAAAGCAAGTCTGCTCTATTAATCTAGGAATTTATAAAATTTAGGTATATTTTAACAAATCAGAGTGAGGAAGAAACTGTGATGCCGAGACTCGCCTGTATGCTGCCCGGTGTCTCTGCAGGGCGACTGCAGCCAGCTGCAGCCTGACCTCCACCACAATCTCTAGCTTGCCAGCCGAACACTGAGAGAGGTTCTTATGGCCTGGATTCTCCATCTCTGACACAAGGAAGTTGAGCCTGTCTTCAGCTTCTGTCAGTAAAATTGACTAAAGAAAGAAAAACACACAATCACCCAAGTTCAGAAATAATACAAATCATGTCTCATTCTTATTCATCAAATATTTCTCATGTACTGAAAAGTAACAATGAATGGAAGACCTAAAAGTAAATCTGAACAAAATCATCAGAGAAGAGAGCTCAGTGAACAGTGACAACAGGGAATGAAAAGGGAAGTAATGGCAAGAGTAAGTGTGTAGCAGACCTACTAGAGCATGGACTTGAGGATATAGGGAGGGGGAAGGGTAAGCTGTGACAAAGTGAGAGAGTGGCATGGACATATATACACTACCAAACGTAAAATAGATAGCTAGTGGGAAGTAGCCGCATAGCACAGGGAGATCAGCTAGGTGGTTTGTGACCACCTAGAGGGGTGGGATAGGGAGGGAGATGCAAGAGGGAAGAGATATGGGAACATATGTATATGTATAACTGATTCACTTTGTTATAAAGCAGAAACTAACACGCCACTGTAAAGCAATTATACTCCAATAAAGATGTTTAAAAAAAAAAAAAAGAGTAAGTGTGTAGGGCAGTGACCCTTTATTGCATGCACAGCCAGTGCCCATACTTGCTTATTCATAGTAGCTGTGTTCTAGAAAGTTGCTGCAAACACTGAGTCAGCTAATACTGAAGCATTGCTCCTAGGGAAATACAGGGATAGGTTCCTACGAGCCTCTGGTCACACCATTTTTGTCAGCTGATATAACCTTGTTTAATGTGTGTTTATGTTTAAAGACACATTATTGAATATACAGCGTAGATTCATTAACCTTGAACTCACAGCCAATAACTCTACAACTCATGCCTGATTGAAGTTGTCTAACACACATATTTTCTCCAAAAGGCACATCACAGCCTCCTTGCACTTAGGATTACTAGACAGCTCTTCAGCACTATGCATTAGGGGCCATTTCAAATAGTGAAAAGATCAACAAAAGACCCCACAAAAATGCAAAAAGCTTGGCAATAAATGAAAAGGACACTTGTTTATAGTATGAAAGTGGAAAGAAAAAGTCAGCATTGCCTTGTTCAGCTCAGCTGGGAATGTGCATATCAGGCAACTCAACTCATAGAGTTTTCTATGCTCTGTGCCTGTCCCCAAATGACCACCAAGGAGCAAAGAGTATTGATTTGGGAGTTACAATTAAATTTTAGCAGATAAGCAAGTTAGCAGATACTGAATCTGTGAATAATGAGGATCAACTGTATTTCAAATTAAACTATGGTAACCTAACTGGTAATGTAAAGATAATGAGATTTTACAGTTGACAATCAATACTAAATAGCAATAGCAATACTAAATAGGAACATGGCAAAAAGGAAAGGGACCAACCAATCTTTCAAGGAACAGGTCTCTAAAACCTTGTTTGTATAGAGCAGTAAATACTATATAAGGACTAGGGTAATTTAGTATAATGGTTAAGAACGTAATCTGTATTTTATTAGTTGTATGGCATTAGTGAATTTCTTACTGTCTAAGCCTCAGTTTATTCATGGTTCAGCACAGTACAGTTCAAAAATGATTAATATGTACATCACAGAGTTGTGAGAATTAAATAATCATGCAAAGTGCCTGTCACATAGTAAGCACTGAATAAATGGTACTGTTGTTGTTCCTGTTATCACTATTATTATTAGGAAACACCAAACAGGGCATGGAATGCTCAAATCCCATCAGATAATAAATCTTATTCCCCACGGAAACTTAATCAAGTTAAAAGGTCAAAGTCTGACACCTCTCGGCATCTGCTTTTCTCATGGAGAGTAGACTCCATCCCTGGCCCCAACCCATGCTTAGGCAAGAAAAACTAAGTGAGTAAGCACAGTCCTGAAAGTTGACTTGTCCAGGGCCTAACAGTGGGCTTTCCGGTAACGGATTCACTATGATTTGAAAATTCTTTTAAACTTACCTTTAGTGTGCTAAGTGCGAAGTCCTCTTTCATTTGTGTAAGGTGACAAAGTAAGCCTCCCTCATCCTTTAAACACACCTCTATAAGACACAACATTTTGGAAGAACTAAGGATATCTGTGGTTAGCTTAAATATTAATTCTAATTTACAAAACTCATCATTAGTTGGGAAATTTAATGTTTAGAAACAACCACAATGATAATTAGAAACACACTGCTCTATCAAATGGTCCCTAAATATCAGACATTAGAAGACAGGCTGATTCTTAAATTCTGAATGGCTTGGTGATGCCATTCAAGTTATCGGCTACTGATATAAAATAGTGGTTCCTCACCTGGGATCCCAGGACCCCTTAAGGTCTTCAAAGAATTGGGTTGGCCAGAAGGTTCGTTCAGGTTTTTCGTAAGCTGTTAGGAAAAACCCAAACGAATTTTTTGGCCAACCCAATATTTTGGGTCTTCCAGATATTTATAATATCTTGATAAGATCTCCTTGAAGTGTCAGTTCTGCTGATATGCTCCAAGACCTCCTTGGAAGTGTCAGTTCATGCCCCTCACTCTAAGAGCAGAGAGTGAGACCATTTGGAACAGCACAAACTACAATCCTCAAATATCTCAAAATTCCTACCCACAATCCAAAGTTAGCCCTCATTCTGAGCGAGGGAGCATTGAGAGAATTTAGATCACAAACTTTGCCTGCTATAGTAAGCCTGGCTTCTAGACTACAGAAGGGAGAAAAACTACAAGTCATTATTTGACTAGGAATTAATGCACAAATTACCCACCTAAAGAGACTAAGTTTGTCAAGTGGAAGAGGGAGTCCAGAATAACATGGAACTGAACACACCTGACTTCCTCCCTTCTTCCAACTTCAATTTGCCTGGCTCTTCTCCTAAATTAGGAGACTCTGGAGCTAGAGGGTCAGCTGAGTATGAGGGAGGGCCCAGGAGAAAGATCTGGGACTAGGTCTTCTCCCCTAAGGGAAAGTGAGAGACAGGCAAGGATAGAAACGGAGGAACGCTAGGATGATACCAGAACATGAGAAATCCTGGCAAGAGGTTAATCCACCTCTTTCTCCTGCTCTCTCTGCCTCCTGAGTGACCCCAACCCGTGTGGCCCTCCCATGTTGTAGCATGCCCCGCCCTCTTGGGAGCTGTAAATAACAAACTCTGTTTTCAATGGCAGCCATCTCCTGATCTGTTGGCCTCACCACACCTGAATAATAATAAAACTTACACTTTAAAACAGAGGCCAGTATTATTCTGATACTAAAACTAGACAAAGACACCATAAGAAAACTACACAATACATGTTATGAATATGGATGCAAAAATCTTCAACAAAATCCTAGCAAACAATCCAGCAACATATAAAAAGAATTATATACAACATGACCAAGTGGGATTTATCCCAAGAAAGCAAGGTTGGTTAAACACTCAAAAATCAACCAATATAATACATGCCTACAGATAGAATAAAAAACAAAGACCATATAATCATCTTAATAGACACAGGAAAAGCATTTAATAAAATCCAACACCTTTTCATGATAAAATCACTCAACAACCTAGGAATAGAAGAGAAATTCTTCTAGCTGATAAAGGACATCTATGAAAAACCCACAGTTAACATCATACTTAGTGGTTAAAAAAAAAAAAAAACACCTATTTTTAAGGCAACATTAATTCATTTGAAAAATATGTATATAGTTTTATGTGTATATATGGGCCATAAATCCCATCCATGGGTATCTTATCCTATAGAAATATACACTACAGTATGGATATGTAGTGCTTCCACACTGTTCCCTAGAAACAAAGTGAATGCACAACAGGGGAATGGCTGAATAAACCACGGGCTGTTCACAGCATAAAACACCACACAGCCGGTTTAGGGGACCAAAGCAAATCAGCTGACTTGGAGTGGCTTAGCAAAGTTTTTTACATAAGAAATGCAAGAGGCAGAAAAATGTAAAATACATCATTTCTTAAATAAATGACAAATCCTATTTTGTATGTGCAGCTGACCCTTGATCAACATGGGGGTTAGGGACACTGACCCTCCATGCAGGTGAAAATCCACGTATAATTTATAGTTGGCACTTGGTATAGACGGTCCTCTGTATCCACAGTTCAGCATCTGCAGATTCAACCAGCCACAGATTGTGCAGTAATGTAATATTCACTATTGAAAAATATTGGTGTATAAACAGACCTGTGCAATTCAAACCTGTGTTGTTCAAGGGTCAACTGTATATAATGTAAGAAAGTGGACAAATACGCAGATATATTGGTGGATATGGATAGGCAGGTACCTAGACATAAGCACATATGTGTGTCATTAAGTGAGCTCAGAGAAAACCATGAAAGAATATCTACTGGAATGTTCATATGGATTATTGGGGGGTAGAGTGGGGGATAGGTGGGGAAAGAGAATAGAAAGAGAAATAAGCAAAAAAAAAATAGAACAAAAGATTACCTTTCAAGTTTGGGAGGTTTGGTCTGTTTTTCTCATTAATAAGACCATGGCAGACTGGTTTCATTTTGTGTTCTGGGATACAATTTATTGTTGCAGCCACATTTACTAAAAAGTATGCTTTAACAAAGGCAAACTTATTTAAGAGATGTTGCTGACCGACCGTAACCAGAATTAGAGGCAAGCCTTCATTTATTAAATCATCAAGTGCCTAAAAAAAAATTTAAAAAAAAGACAAAGTAGTAAAATACTGTTTTCAGATATTATTAGCTTCAGTCCCCTTCTGCAGTCCTCATTTGGTGCAGGGTGAAGGAATTCAGGGAGAGACATGAGGGAACATAATCGGCAGGTCCGTTGAGAGAGGCGTCACAACGATGCCAGCAGGTCCACAGTGGTCCTGCCGTTTCCCACCAGTTGGTTACCCGCCCCATGAGGCCAGCCCTGCCACACAGAGTGAGCCCAGTGCCGACAGCGAGGAGGGGACACCTTATCAAAATGGAGCAACTGACAAAGCTCATCAGCCATGCGTGCTGGCCGCTCTGCTTTAGTTCGAGTAAATTAGAGCTCGCAGGATGGGAAAAAGGGGAAGGACGGGAGGATACGCAAACCCCTTCCCAACTTAGAATCTGTGTCAGTCATGAGAATCCCCACCTTGAGGACTCCCTCCACTTCCTGGTCCCCTCCCTTGCATGCACACTTCCTTGGCAATCATGCTAAGTGGTACCACTTTAAGTTCCTGATCAAACCTCAGTGCCACCTGGTCATCATCCTGCATTTTCCCAGTCCATTCACTCTTGCTGTCTCCTAGACAACCATTTCATGCTCTTCTTGTTTCTAAATTCTAACACTTTCTCCCCAATGCCCCTCCCAGCTAGTAACCTTGCTTCCTATACTTAAATGAGAAAACTGAAGCAGTCAGAGTAGTGTCCACAGACCTCACAGCTCCACCCCTCTCACCTATCCAAGCATCTGCCTCACTGCCCTGCCTTCCTTCCTGCTTCCTAAGGCTGGTGCCACCACTCAGGCCATCAGTCCTGTCCCCACTGGTATACTCAGCCATTCTCTCCTACATCATAAGTGCCCTTTCTAACAAATACCATATGATATCACTTACATGTGGAATCTAAAGTATGACACAAATGAACTTATCTATGAAACAGAAACAGACACAGAGAACAGACTTGTGGTTGCCAAGGGGAGAAGGTGGGGGAGGGATGCACTGGGAGTTTGGGGTTAGCAGACACAAACTATTATATATGGAATGGGTAAACAACAAAGTCCTATTATATAGCACAGAGAACTAAATTCAGTATCCTATGATAAACCATAATGTAAAAGAATATGAAAAATAATGTATATATATACATATGTATAACTGAATCATTTTGCTGTATAGCAGAAATTAACACAAAATTGAAAATCACCTATACTTCAATTTAAAAAAATGTTCCCTTTCTACAGAGACATTCCCATCAGCTCACAGCCATGCTGTCTTCACCTCCATTTTAAAAACCAAAAACTCTCTATACCCTGACTTCCCCCTCCAGTTACTACCCTAATTCTCACTTCCCCTAACAGCAACAACCTACAAGGTTGTCAATATTCCAATCTCTCTCCTTTCATTGGCTTTTAAACCTACTCCAACCTTACACTGAAACCCTTTGGTCAAGGTCACCAATGGTCTACACTTGGCTAAATCTAATGGTTAATTCTCAGTCTTCGTATGCCATGTTACTTTAATCTAAGACACCATTATTTTATATGCCAATTAAACTTTCACATGCCCACAACTGTAAAATGCATTCTGATTGCAGAGCTATTAAATGTTTTTAAAAATTCATGTTTAAGTCTTCGTGAATTATGGTAGTGCATTTCTCAGCAAAATTTGACACTATTAATCATTCCCTCTTCTGAAAATGCTTCTTCTCTTGGCTTTCAAGCCACCACACTCCCTTGGTTTCTTTCCTATTACATCCACTACTCCTTTTCCGTCTTCTTTGCTGGTTCCTCCTCTTTTCCTATACTTCTAAATATTGGAGTGTCCCAGGGCTCCATCCTCTTCCATCCCCTCATTCTCTCCCCTTCGATGATCTTAATCAGGCTCATGGTTTTAATCTCATCTAAATGCTGATTAAATCCCAAGTTTTTGTCTCTAGCTCCAACTTCTCTTCTAACTCAAGACTCATATAATCAACTTCTGACTCAATTCTTCCACTTGGATGTCTAACAGATATCTCAAACTCAACCTGTCCAAAACTGTATTCCTAGTCTCCCACACAAACACAAACACACACACACACACACACACACACACACACACACACAGTATAAGCTCCATGAGGACTGAGAATCTGTCTGTATTATTGGTTAACTAATGTGTTTGATTGACAGTACCTGCCACACAGTAGACTCAATGGATTAGCTAAAGTGATCCCTTTAAAACACAAGTAGATCAGGCCACACCTCTGCCCTAAACCCTCCAGTGGCTCCTCCTTTTGTTCAGAGTAGGAGCGTAGGTGACAAAAGCCCTACAAGGCCCTTCTCCATCTGAGCACCCCACCACCATCTACCCTGTTACCTCTCTGACCTTGTCTCCAACTGCTCTCCCATCATTCACACAACTCTAGCCACACTGGCCAAGATGTCCCTCACTAAGCTAGACAATCCTGCCCCAGGGCCTTTGCACTCACTGTAGCCTGTTCTTAGATTATTCTTTCTCCAGATTTCATAGGACTTGCACCTTTACCTGCTTCAGGTCTGTTCACCAATGTCACCTCAGTGAGGACTAAGCTGATTGTCCCATTCAAAATTACAACCCCAGTCTAGCCCCATGTTCCCAATCCCCTTTATGAGCTGCTGGGTTCATTTTCCCCTACAGCATGGTTCACCTCCTAACATACTATATAATTTACTCATTTATAACGTGTACATATATATGTTTATTACTAGTCTTGCCCACTAAAATATAAGCTCCCTGAGGGCTTAGAATTTGTTTTGTTGATTAACTGATGTATTTATCTGACAGCACAAGAAGAGTACCTTGCACACAATAGGCTCTTATTAAATATTTGTTGAATTAATATAAAAGGCAGATGCTGGGGCTATGTATTCTAAAAAAAAAAAAAAAAAAAGAAATTATTTGCCTTACATGAACTAAAAAAAGAAAACCCTCACGGTTTGGGAGAGTATGAGGCAATGCTCGCAGTGGGGAGATCTGTTGCTGTTGTTCATTCTCCTTCCTTAAGCCCTTCTAAAGGGTGGAAAGCAATACCTGCCAAACAGCCAGACATGGAGCAGCTCTGAGCCTGACCTGGTAACAAATGATCGTGCTAAGGAAATGGTTGACATTCTCCATCTAGAAAAGAAACTTCAGACTGGTTGGGGGCGGGGTGTGTGTGTAGGAGGTTTCTCTTTTCTATCCACAGCAAACAGTGATTTAATGAGCCCTGACAATTACACACAAACTCTTGAGGATCAAAAGAAGATTAATTAGTAATGCTATCCAACACTCCTTCCTCTCCCTCTATACAGAAAATATGAAGTGTAATCTGAAGCGTCTTAAGCAGACCAACAGTTCTGTTTTAATTAATTAGCTAATAGAAATCGGTTTTCCATTATACAGTACTGTCAGTCTCTTTTTGTTTAAAAAAAAAAAAAAAAAGATCAGACAAACATTCCTTTTATACCCAAGACCACTTTCATAACCAAAACCAAAAGAAGTGTTTTTAGGATGTCCTGGCATTTATGACTGGAAAGAAATAAATATTCCGAAGCATCCCAAGGTCTCAGAACACTAAAATGAAAGATGAATATGTATTTGTATCTTCCTAATACCAGTTCTTTCATTCCAGGCAACTTGCTTATAAATTAAAACAAATTTTAAGGCAAAAACAATGAATCATCTGAAGCATAATTAAAAGTGAAGTTTGTGGAATAAAATTAACAATAATAGAAAAGTAATAAGATTACATTTAATAAAAGGTAGATAAATTCCTACCAAAATTATGGAGGAAAAAAATAAAGCAATTTTGAGGAAATGTCTCTCAAAGTTATTTCATAAAAATTAATACTTAGTGAAACAGAATGCTGTTTCTGAGCATTTAAAAAACCCAAAAACTATGTGTACCCGTCTATATGCATTAACTATCACCTGCCTGTGTGAACCCCTTGCCCCTCTGTAACTCCCTTAACAATGGTTGCCCTACCACCCTTCCACTCCAACACTTCCTAGTGGACAAACTGCTGGGACTCTAAGATTTTTTTAATGACTTCATAAAATTTAAATGCTTTTAGGTCACCGAAAGTTTAAAACCCAATCATTCCATTAATGACAAGAATAAACCTACTGGGAAGGGCAGTCTGGTCCTCTCTTTGTAAAAAATAGTGGGGAAATCGGAGGAATTGCTTATAAAAATGTCATATGAAAACCTTCCTTTAGCTAATGCTATGATGGTAATCATACTGTAATACATAAACGTATCAAATCAATGCATTGTACACCTTAAACTTACACAATGTTATATGTCAGTTATACCCTCCAAAAAAATTGAAAAAGAAAAAAAAAAAAGAAAACCTTCCATACATTGGCTGAGAGGCAGTCTCAGACTGGGGCAATGGATCCGAGCAAAAGCAGTATTGAACAGGTGGGCTGTCACAAAATCCTTTACTGATGATCAAAGTTATTAGGTAACTAAGATAGATATTAGATACTTGGCATGGCTAGATAAGCAAACTGAATATGCATGTGTAACTGAAAACTGAGGAGCAGTGACTGATATTTGCTCCACCTGAAAACCAGATCAGTTTGGGTCCGACCGTATCTCTGGCCTCAATATTTGGAGATCAGACTCCATTACCAGACATAGAAGAGCATATTACCAGCAGATACTCAGAAACAAAGATTATACATACCAAACAGATTGAAATGACTCAAAAATTATGCACACTAAATATCCAGTATTTATAAAATATCATTATCCTTACCTGCATATTTTCTTTACTAGTAAGAGGTTTTCCCGAATCAAATGATTGAAATAGCTGTCAATATACAAAATGTTAACATTAGAAACAAGAGTATTGAGTGCTCCTTTAGATGAAACTGTTAATGTGTTCTAAAACTATCTTAAATATAATTTTTATTATAAAAGTAATCCATGCTCTAGTCAGAAAAGACAAGTATAGTATAAAGAAGAAAGCAAAAATCAACATCTTTAGGTGTCAATGTTAATATCTAGGTGTCTTTACTACCAATTTCTTTTTGATGTATTTTAAAATTTTGTATATGTATTTGGATTCCTTTTCACTAAATGTTACATCATAATTATTTTCCCACACCATTAAGTTATTTGTGAACCTCGTCTAATAGCTCAGTAATGTTCTATCCTATGAATGTGGCATAATAACTTAACCTCTCTCCTATTGTTAGACATCTAAGAAGACCACTTCTCATCCTCACCCCACCATTCAGCCCTGGTTTAAAAAATATTGGTGACTATTTTGCTGGTATTTCTGATTATCACCTTTGGATAGATTCCTGGAAGCAGAAGTGCTGGGTCATAAGATATGACTATATTGAGAAAATTGAAAAGGGGTAGCTCAATCTACCTTCCACCCATGTTGTATGAAAATGCCAGGATTACTGCACTTTCAATAGCATTGCGTATTAGCACTTAAAATTGTTTTTGCCAGTTTGAGGTAAATTGTATTACTCTTCACAATGATGCTTTTTGTGGTTCTTCCCTTGTTTGTGAATTACCTGTTAATATGTTTGGCTCTAAATATAATACTGCATTAGAAAACATTCAATTCATTTGTCACAGAACATTGTTGTATCGTTATGAGGGTGCATCCCTTCTGGTACAGCTGCCCTTTTTAAAAGGTGCCCATTCTTAGATGTCAATACTAACACCACATCCACATCCTCTTGGTCACCTGGAAGTCACCAGCATCTTCCATGAACAGGCCACTCATATGTGCGTGGTATCCTACTTCGAGCACCTGTACCTCTTTGACTGAGGGCATTCTGTGGCCACAGGAGAGTTTCAGGAGAGGCTGAAAGTGCGGGGAGCAACCCCTACGAATGAGGGGCAAGAGACAGTCTCTCTGCAGGCCCCACCTGCCCGTGGCGGGGATCTCATTAATGCTCTGTGGAGTGGTTTTCCTCGTCTCCCTGTCTGACTTTCCCACTCACTCACTGTTCTTCCTGGAATCATCTCTCAAACACACTAATTGTTCCCAAATCTTTGTCTCAGGATCTGCTTTTGAGGAACCCCTAAATCAAGACATCACATATTGCTCTTATCGGAAGAAAGTGCTGGCGAGTGTTTAAAAACATTTCTTTTTTTGAAGATATTCTTTACTTCCTTTAACACATTGAAAAGTGAGTAACTGAATCCAGGGAGAGACCTTTGGTGATATAATTTGAAGAGAGTTAATGATGGGACTTTAGATTTGGTGATGAGAGCAGAATCGAAATATGAGTATATTAAAAAAAAAAATAGAATTTTTTTAAAAGCCCGTGAAAAGTTCAATCATAGGGCTTCCCTGGTGACGCAGTGGTTGAGAGTCCACCTGCCGATGCAGGGGACACGGGTTCGTGCCCCGGTCTGGGAAGATCCCACATGCCACGGAGCAGCTAGGCCTGTGAGCCATGGCCGCTGAGCCTGCGCATCTGGAGCCTGTGCTCCGCAACGGGAGAGGCCACAACAGTGAGAGGCCCGTGTACCGCAAAAAAAAAAAAAAAAAAAAAAAAAAGTTCAATCATAATCTGTAAGACTTTTCCAGTAACTGCTTTACAACAGAAATTTAATTCATTAATCCTGTCTTTAAATAACTAGCCTGCAGCCTAATAACGTTGGCACCTATTTTAATTTTAAACCCTGAACGCACTTCCTCTTTTAATTACACTTTTTAAATTCCCAACTGAAGCTGGAAAAGCTGCAAATTAACTTTGAGAACACAAAATTTGAAGTCATAATCCATCGGGAAACAATTCGCCCACACTTTTGTCTTACGAAAACTAGTTGATAAAAAATGAAGTTTGGAATTTATCTGTAAAAATGAGTTTCAGATCACTTGTCTATTTGTTTTGGTGAAAGCAGTAACCATTGAAAACTCTCGTTTCCTATTCTACCCAACGGGCTTCCCTTTCCTTCTTGTCTTTCGGACCCTAAATGTGGAGGGCCCCAAGTTTCAGTCCTCTGCCTTTTACTTTTCATTATCTGCCTTGGTCCCCAGCTGCTTACCCCCAGTCCCATGACTTTAAATTTCCGCCGATGCTCCCAAATTTACCTGCAGCTTCAAACTCTCCCCTGAATTCCAGAACATATACTCTCTACACCTACCTAGGCTGTATCTCCACCTGCTTGTCCACTAGGAATCTCACACTTAACACGCTCTACCCCTGCCTTGGGGCAGCGGGACTCCCCATCTCAGTCAATGAAAACTCTTTGCTACCTGCTGCTCACATTGAACACTCTGTAGTCAGGTCTGACTTCTTTCTCTTACATCCCACATCTCAACCATCATTAGCAAATGCTGTCAGCTCTACCTTTGCCATGTGCCCAGAATTCTACCACTTTTCACTCCTCCCACCACTGTTACCCCTGACCACTGTCACATCTCACTCAGGTCATTGGCAAAGGCCTTCTCCCTGGTCTCCCCATTTATACCCAAGCTCATCCACAGCCCATTCCCCAAACAGCAACAAAGCGGTTCTTTGAAATTTACTTCCTGTCCCATCACTCCTCTGTTCAAAGCTCTACAAGGCTTCCCATCTCATTTAGAGTAAACTCCAGTCCTCCCCCAGCCCTGGGCGGTCCGACATGACCTGGCTCCTGGGTCCTGCCCCCTCTCCTCCTCCTCTCTAATCCAGCCTCACGTGGCCTTCCTGGTTTTCCTCAACCACATCTTACAGGCCTTTGCCCTTGCACTGCCTCCTATTTGGAAGGTTGTTCCCTCAAATCTTTCACTCCCTTATTAGAGAGACTTCCCAAACCACCCTCAACAGAACAGCTACCCACCGCTCTGGTCACTTCCTGTCCCTCAGCTCAGCTTGATTGTCCATCAGAGCATGTCACCATCTGACATGTAGTTATGTGCTTAATGTGTTTATTATTTGTCTTCCTCACTGGACTGTCCAATAGTAACATGCCTCCAGGAAGGCAATAACTCCATTTATCTTTCTACTGCTCTATTCCCATGTCTGGAATAGTGCCTGTATTCAGTCAGCACTCAATAAATATTTTTAAATGAATTAAAATATAATTTAAATAACAAAATGCAAACTATTTTACAACAGGGAAAGGCTGTTGCTTGAGAAGCAAGCAAGAAAATACTGCTATGGGGCTTCCCTGGTGGCGCAGTGGTTAAGAATCCGCCTGCCAATGCAGGGGACACGGGTTCAAGCCCTAGTCCGGGAAGATCCCACATGCCGCGGAGCAACTAAGCCCGTGTGCCACAACTGCTGAGCCTGCGCTCTAGAGCCTGTGAGCCACAACTACTGAGCCCTCATGCCACAACTACTGAAGCCTGTGCGCCTGGAGCCCGTGCTCCGCGACAAGAGAAGCCACCGCAATGAGAAGCCTGCGCACCGCAATGAAGAGTAGCCCCCACTCCCGCAACTAGAGAAAGCCCACGCGCAGCAAGGAAGACCCACCGCAGCCAAAAATAAATAAATAAACTTTAAAAAAAAGAAAGAAAGAAAGAAAATACTGCTAATTTAACCCAGGTAACAAGATGAAATAGTTTGTGCTATAGAAAATGAACCAAAAAACATGACTGACTCCCACATAGACAGCTAGATAGATAAATATACAGTCGTCCCTTGGTAACTGTGAGGGATTGGTTTCAGGATTCCCCACCCCCCATAGCAAAATCTGCAATGCTCAAGTCCCTCATATAAAATGGCACAGTATTTGCATATAACTTAGGCACATCCTCCCATATACTTTAAATCATTTCTAGATTACTTATAATGCCTAATACAATGTAAATGGTACGTAAATAACTGCTAGCATGCAAATTTAAGTTTTGCCTTTTGGAATTCTCTGGAATTTTTTTCCAAATATTTTCAATCCATGGTTGGTTGAAGCCACTGACGTGGAACCCACGGATACAGAGGGTCCACTGTAGATGTATAGACATACACACACATATCCGATCGTCTACTGAACGTCCCTCTTAGGATTTTCTGTAGATAACTTGACACTTAACCTCATTACGATAAACTATAACACTGTAGCAGTCATATTGAGAAAAAAGCAGCAACCTTTTAGGGATATACACTGAAGTAATGTATGCATTATATGTAAATATGTCTGCCTATGCAAGTAGTTTTCAAGACATAACTATTCTGCAGTTTCTTTTAGGTCCTCTGAATTCGAATCCCACCAGCATGTATCGTGTCTGCCAGTCTCACTCCTCACACATATGGTCTCTCCCAGGGAACTGACTTGTTGCTTCCTCCTATTTCCTTTATTGCTGGCCCTTGGATGAGGGTCCAAGCATCTGCCCCAAGCAAGATCACCCAGGGATTCCCAGATCACCACAAAAACCAAAGCAGAGGACAATAAGAGCTCACTCTGATTTAAATATAAAGGTCAGTATTCATTTTCAAGGCTGCTTCAATCATGCAACTTACAAATACAAATTAAGCAAGCCAGGTAGAACTCTCTCCCACAGTCAAAAAAGACTAGACAAAATAGAGGAACATTCTCTCCTCACAAAAATCAGAAGAAATGTGAACACATGCTTAACTCTTTGGTATAAAGTATATAAATCAAAATATCCAAATAAAACATGAAGAGAGACCATTTTGACTAAGACTATTAACTAGAAATTATAAGCTCAGACCCAAAAGTCTAAGAGATAGTGGCTGATCAGTGTGTCTACTGAGACTGTCCATGACAACACAAAGTCAAAATTCCACAGTAAAAACCTACTGCAAGACCACACTCCCCTCCCCGTCATGACACCCACCCTTCTTCCATTTCAGACAAAGGAAACCTTGTGTATGTCTGATGTTAGCTCTAATCAGCCTTAACAAAGAAGTTTGCAGTACCAGAGACTTGTAAATACCCTTTTGTGGAAGCATTCCCTAGATTTTAGGAATGTAGCCTTCAAAAGGACCTTCAAAAGGTTAAAAATGGCTTTGAATCGAATTGGCAGGTTTACCTTCATTCTTCCAGTAGCTTTACAGCCAGCGGGTACTGAAGAAGGCATGTTTTTTCCATAAAAAATCTGGGATATCTCATGAAAGGCTTCGGAAAAGAATCCTAAATCTATAAGGACTTCTATCTTTAAAGAAAAGAAAAAAAAGAGATTCTAAATTAAACCATTTGTTTCACTTACAAATTTTAGAGAAAAATCATCAACTTGCCAAGATCCAAAATTTCTGCTTCGTATTGGTAACGCGTTATAAGTTAATGTTTAGACGACACAGTGGTAGAGATGCATGTGTCTGTGTGTAAGCCAGTTCACATGTGCAGGGGACCAAGAAGCTAGTAAATCACATCAAGTGACTTTTCAAAACAATGGCCGTTCATGAGATGTGGCTTACTTTATCAGACGCAAACACATTTTAAAAAATAGGATAGACACAGAAGAGTTTTAAAAAATTGAACTCATCCTTTTGTTCCCATGGTCAAGTACGGTTTAAAAGAAAGACAAAACAAAAACACTCCTGATTTCTCTAACACTCTGAGGAATGTAAAACAAACCAGGAGATGAATTCCACAATGCATCAACCGTTCATTTCCTTATCCACAATGAATGGACACTGTCGATTTTACAGACATGTATTTAACAACATTAGTCAATTGGTAACTATATATTGTACATGGCTTATTTTGAATATAATCCAGCAAGACTTTCAATTAGGAAGTTACAAGAAGAAATCAAATCATCAAATGCACGCGTTCATTCAGCAGGTATATTGAGCTCCTCTTCTGCACCAAGCCCTCTTGGAGGTTACCTCCACTGGGATATACGGTGAGCTAAAGTTAAGTGATACATGAAGATATACACAGTATGAAAAGAGATAAAAGGTACTGACAAAATACTATTTTTGAAACTGTGGTTAAGAGGGACTTCTCTGAGGAGAAAACCTTCAAGAGAAGGTTTGGGAATGATATGATGGAGGGAGACATGAAAACTGCTGAGGGGACCTTGACTACAAAGGTCACATGGTGGCAGGAGCAATCCTGGGGTCTTGGTGTGTTCAGGGGACAGCCTGTGTGGCAGGAGCTTAGGGAGAGAGGAGAAGAGGGGTGGGAGGTAGGTGCGAATGGTGGCCTGTAGACCAGAGTGGAGACTCGGGATTTGATTCTTTGCATGGTAAGTGATTGGAGAGTTTTGAACAGGGCAGGGCCTGTACCTTACTTATGTTTTGAAAACGTCTAGCGACTTTACAGAGAACAGAGATGGGTAAATTGTGGAAGTAGGGAGTGAAGTACAAACTTGGATGAAGATGATATATATCTAAAACACAGAAAAAGAAAATCCAACTTATCCTCAACATTATACTCATCTTACTCTCTCTTTTCCTTTAATTACTATCTTAGGAATCTCAAGAGTGTACCAATTTTAAAGAAATAAAAAGAAGGTAAGTTAGAAGGAAACAGGATGTGACAACAACATAAAAATAAAACATAAGAAGTCAGGAGAATATTTTTACTGATGAAGAGAAAACAGCTCGTCTATTGAGTTGCATACTTTGGCTCTTGCCTAAGACACCTTGGGCTCTAATCTCCCTGGTGCCACATAATATCAAAGTAGGCATTAGGGAGTCGTTGGAGCTCTTTGCCCCTTGGAGGAAACATTTCCCCATATCTGTGTAACGTTAGTTTCCTCTGGGCTTGACTGTGAGATTGCTGTACATGGACCACCTGTTCAGGCTACCTCTGGTTCAGTTTATCGAACCAATCTGACCATATGAAAAAGCCGTGGTGATAATAATGGACATGTATTTTCAGAAACAATGAACACTGTGAACACAAACAAGCCACATGGGAAAAAGAACTGCTCATAAATCAACCCTTCAGTCATACAAATACAGAACCATCAGTACCCTTCCCAGGAATGCCGGATATGTTGAGAGTAATAAATCTTTCAGGATGCTGGCAGTTCTAAAGTGAAGCCAGACCAGTTGATCATAAAGAGGTCTTAAAGCTTCCCCTGGAAGACACTAGTGCAACTGTAGAGACTTAACAGTGTGATCTACTGCTCTTTGATTTGTCAGAAAGCATCATCGTTTGCTATTTCCTGATTATGACTTTTCTCTCTTCCCACTAACGGTTTAGTTTAGTTCGGGAAGGTCAGGCAAACTCTGCCTATGGGGGCTATCATTCCTTCCTCTGTATGATGCATTAATTGACCATTTTCAGTGGTTCTGCCAACACTCTAGCTGCGTTTCCAGTCCTACTATGCTGGTAAGATCCCAGTCCCATCTCACTCTGTTCCTGACACACCTACCAGATATATCTGATCACGTCCTTCTCCTGATCAAAACTGTCATGAATTCCCCCTCCCAACCCAAGGCTAGAGAAGACAGTCCACAGTTCTTCACTGACTTTTAAGCTACTCTAGTACAAAAACAGTTGCCAAGTGCTAACAATCAGTAAGAAATAGTCATTTAATCAAAAACTTTACTCCAGATTCTTTCAGTGCCTCTCTGGACTGCCTTCTGACATGTTACTAGTTGTCACTGCAACCCTTCCATGCTTCTTGCCTCCTGTGACGTCAGAATAAAACTGTGACGCAATTCTGACACCACAAGTTCCTCCTTTCTCTCACTGCTCAGCCTCCGATTACACCTCGGCTTGAAATTCAAGACTGGGCCCCTGGTCTCCTCCACATCACGGACCTCTGGTGTCCTCATGTCATCTACTCCAAACTGCCTGATCAAGACCTCCACTCCAGTCTAACCCAACCACCTCTACCCCCTAAACAAGTCAATACTTCCTCACCTCTACACCTTTCAGACTACTGTCTGCTGAGAATGCTCCCTTCTTCCCCTCTCCTACTCAGTTAGTTCTGTTTTTTTCAAGCTGAAATCTTATCTACTTGGTTGAAACCTAGAGACCCAGAGCCATTTTCCCCTCTTTCAAACTCCTGGAAACAGTGTTCGTCACACTCTTTTGGAAATGATCAAGTGGGAGGTACACACATTATTCTCTTGTGTGTATGTCCCATCTCTCTTCCCTATTTTCACTTCTTTACAAAAGCAAAGACCATGGGTTACATTTCTTTGATTAGAGTTACTAACACGGTGCCTTTATATAGGAGATACTTGATAAATGTTGTTTCAAAGATAAAACAATAAACATTTACCAAGTATCTTCTCGGTGAGTTCCCACCAAACACCAAGGAGAGTATGGACAGTAGACACTTGATATATGTCTAAAGATTTTAAATCCAATTCAACAATTAATTACTGAATATCAAGTATATAAATTTATTACTCAAGACACTATAGGGAACCAAAAGATGCAAAAGATACAGGCCTTAGCCTCGAGAATTTTGCAGTCTTGAAGAGAGCACTGTTTTAAAAACAGAGAAAAGTTGTATGCAGCTTTTTAAAAACTGTTATTAGAATTCAAAAGCCAGAGAACTGTTCAGTAACTCAGAAAGGGTGAACCAGAATTCATGGCTGATTACAAATTATTTATTCCCAGGTTAAAATGTATTATCTTAAGAGCATCACAATTCCTGTTAGGGAAGGTGTTATCTTTATTTAGAAAGAGAATGCAATGGACAATTTGGGTCTGAAAACAGGGCCCACAGGCAGGGTCTTGATGGAGAGAGCAGTTCAAAGGGCGGTCTTATTTTCCCTTATTAGAAAATGTGAAGGATCGGGGAAGAAGGGTATTTCCAAAAAAAGGAGAAGGAGGGCTAAGCTAGGGGAGTGTGGGAGCCCACTCACCCGCAATTGCAAGAGCCAACCAGGCACATCTTGTCGAAGCCCCACATTCAGTAACGCCCAGTTGGTAGGCTGAAGTCAGCTGCAGTGGGAGTATTTATACCATGGAAATTGCAAATGTTACGAATCAAAGCTTTTTTTTAGAGTGAGTTGTGAAATATTTACCAGCACACGGCTGACGAAGCCATGGGATAGGAGGCAAAAGAGTGGGATAATGGGCGAGAAATATTTTAAACTCAGAGATGCTAAATATTCTATTTTAAGTTGCTGGTTTTGCCTCAACTAAAATTTCCTTATGTTCCCAATTTTCAGTAAAGTCCAGTATAGAAATAAACACCTTGGATGGATGTAGTGTGTGTGTTTACGTGTGTGTGTGTGTGTGTGTGTGTGTGTGTGTAAAATATGGAATAGGGCTGAATTCCATATTAGAGATGAAGAAGTACAGAACAGGGAGCAAATCTGCTGGCTGCTGAAAGGATCCACGTACAAAACAAATTCAATGACAGTGGGAGCCTGCGACCATGGGTGATCGGGAAAAGGGGCAGAGAAAACAAGATGCTTGATGTTCCCCACTCCACATGGGGTTCAAGCCAACTGCACACGAATCTTGAAAGCAGAGAGCCTCCTGACCTCTGGGTTACAGAATTAATTGTAATTTAGTGCCTGTGCGTTTTATCACCTCAACTGTCTGTGCGATAAAAAAAACCCTCCTGTATACCACGATGTACACAAAGATCCTTAGCAAAACAACTCCCAGAAACTTCGGAAAATGACTCATTAGTCTCCATGAGGAAACCAATCTTTCAGAAATGGTGATTTCTAGGCTGAATGGTGTCAGGTGAGCCTTGTTACCAGGGGTAGCTGTTCCTCACTTTACTGTGGCCCAAGAATAAAATGACCTAAGCCTTTCTACATGGCTCTTTCTCATACTTTATTAAAATGTTGGGCAAGTTTTTTTTAATATCAGTACAACACCATATATTATTATCAGCTTATGATGATAATAATAAAAAAGTAATTCATGACAGTATCTTTAATAGTTCAAGAATATCAAATGTCTTAAAAAGCTTGAAACATACCTTGAGGATTCTTGCTTCTAGATTTCTGACTAGGTCTTGGCAAATTGCAGAAACAAAATATTGGTACAATGCAAGAAGAGGCAGAATCTACCAACAGAAAAACACTCTGTTTTGAAACGTATTTTATCAAGTTAATAACCTAATAATACAATTTAGCCAAATACTGATGTAAGAGATGTTATGCAAAATTGTGATTGATTTTTCCACCTTAGAAGACTGTACTGTTTGGTATAAGTGAAATGATCTGCCTAACATATGTTTCATAATTTTATTAGAATTTTAAAGTGCTATCAGTGACTTAACAGTTCCAAGTAGATGCTACTTGATACCAAAAACCTAGGTTTCACATTTCCTTAAGCACGGAAAAATAAAAATCCAGTTAATCATCTTCCTTGAAAAAAAATTATTTCAACATATACGTATGAATTACTGAGGCCTGTGGAAACATTCTAGCAAATGAGCTACCAAATAAATGCAAAATTTAAAGCAAAGGAACTCACATCCATGTCCCCTAATAGCTTCTACTTATTCGTCTCAATGTCAGCTATTTGTCTCCAACTGGAATATCTCCATCATCAAAAAATATTTACAACAGGCCTGTTATATGTCAGACACTGTTGAATGAGAAAAAAAATCTAAGTCCTTGCCTTCATAGAGCATATATTCTACTGATTAAAACGCAAGCTTACTCTTCATATAACATTTTTATTTTCCTAAAATTAACCCCAAAGTTCAAGTCTTCTTGGAGTCCCATGGATATATGTGAAAGCTTACAGACTATCAATTTTTCAATTGACCAAACCAGTATCCAGCTAAAGGCAGGTGTTGAGGGACAGTTTTGCCTAGACTTCTGAACAGCTCCTGATCTCAACTTAAAACTGAAGCTCAGTCCCTACAACTGGGTCCTGCTCCATCAAAGGCAGATGGAGCAAGAAGGGGCACTGGGATCCTTATTATTTAGCAAACTATTTCCCATGATCCCACAGCATTGGGTCCCCTAGCAAATTTTATATGTTACAGCTGTCTCCTTAGCCACTGGGCTCCTTCTGGAAGGTAGTGTAATAGAAAATGGAAACTGTTTACATCTTGCAAGTTTAGCTAAGGAATCTCATTGTCAGTCAACTGGCGGCTGCTAACAGCAACAGCTTTTGAAAAGGACTAAAACTGGTCTTAAATGATTTCAAACATAACACAATACGTTTTTCTACAATGGTGCTCTACAAACATAACACAATACTTTTTTCTGTAATTAATGCAGCACAAAATGAGTTGGCTATTACCTTTGAGATTGTTTCTTTTCTTTAGTGACAAATAAAAACATACCATTTTATTGCTGCCAATTGCTCAATTATTCAGAAAAATGTTCTCAATTCCTTAAGCTTCAGAGAAAAAAGTCTCATCTCTTTTCCAGGGCAGGGATATGTATTATATATGAATATGACTAGGCAGCTAAAAGTTACCCAGGGGATAAAAACTATTTTCTAAATCCAGAAATGAATCCCCTTAACAAGAGAGGAGCACCATTTTGCTATTTTTTTCTAATAAACAATTTTTTGCCAAATCTGCCAAGTGTTAAAAGCATGTATCAACCTTTTCACTTTAACACATGACATTATAATTTAACAACTAATATCAGGGGGCAGTAAATCTTTTCAAGATAAGGAGAGAGTGAACTTAGAACAAGAGAAAACAATACATGAGATAAAAGAAAGTAAGTATGAAAATTATAGAGGAAAGGGAAAGAAGCAGAAAAAGAGAAAGAACATATATTAACAAGCAAACACAGGGGAAAAGAGATACAGAGGTAGAGGAAATAGCACAGAGGAAGAAAAAAGGACAAATACGATAAAGGAGGAAAATATAAAATAATCAACAGAACACCCTAATTTATGTTTAAAATGCAGTCAACTTCAAATTTATGAGATACATACTATGGTTTATTTCCCTAAAGGAAAAGAGAGTTGCATTTGGGTTTTATTTTAATTTCCTAGGATATTAAGAAGTGTCTGTCTTTAATTTCACAGTTAGAATCTGTTTTTCACTTAGATGTGCCCTTAACACAGAAAAGACAAGACACAAAGATAAATTTATCTCAATAAAGAAATACTCCCAGGGTTTCGATACTGATATGACCTGCATGACTTAATGCAGTGAAGTTATAAGTGCACTAGATTCCTGTGTTTGAGACCAGTGCAACATTCTAGTCAATTTCACCAAATGTCTTCTAAAAAAGGTAAAATAATAGAGTAAAATAAGAGAACAAAATCAAATAGGCATGGCTATTGTACCCAAAAGGCAATGCAAACAGTGATGTCAAAAGAAAGAATATTAATTAATATGTTTCATCTTGAAGTACAGATCTGAATCCCGAAAATAGAGTTTAAAAGTTAAATAGGAACTGACCAAAACTACATTATTAAAACTTGAAAAGTATAAGGTAAATGGGGTAAGATACCACAGTGAATTAAGATTTGTCGATTTTACAAATCACTTACTATTAGATTTTGCTTAGCAAAGTGCAGTTCGCGGATTACGTAATACAGACTTGCAACTACAGAGCAGATGTCAGCCCGGTATCTGTCCGAGAAGAGCTCGATGCCGGGAAGAAGCTGAGTGATTTCATACTGAGCATAGCAACGTTCAGCTTTAGGGTGTAGAAGTGTGGTTCTAAGCAAACCCTGTAAATGAAAAAGGTGAAATGAAGAGCTGCAACTTGCATCTGCAACAACGAGAGAGAAAGATAAGTACATGTATTACTTCCCAAAGTGCTTTGCGTATGCCTAGCACACTGTATCCTGTAATAAATGATACTTATCAATATCCTCAAGACTATAGGTTCCAAATGCTTTTACCACTCAAGATGGGCCTTTTAAATTCCATGGTAGTTGAATAATTATCATTTTAAGAAGAAATTATATTAACTTATCATTTGTTGAGGGTCAATTTTGTGTTGGGCACTCTTGGTAAATTCTTTGTAAATATTATCTCATTTAATCTTCACTTAACCTACCCCTAGAAGGAAGGATTATTATCTCACAAGTGATATAACTGAGGCTTAAACAATTAACTTCTCTGAGGTCACACAGCTAATGATGGCAAAAAGAAGATTCAAAGTCATGTCTATGTAACTCAAAAATCTATGTTCTTTCCACTATACCAACCTATATAAGTAGAGGAAAGAAAAACGTATTTCAGAAGTCTAAATCAAGCAGAGGTAATTTTGAATTTTTACTGAATTAAGTAAAAAGCTGATTTGTTTAATTGATCAATATTTCTTAGGTAATTTATATGACCAACGTTGTACCAGACATTCAGAAACAAGATGAATACACAAAATCAAATTGTACATTTAGGAGTGCTTCTTATGTTATCTTAAACAATTAACATTTCTTGATGACAAATGCATCGTAAAGTTATTTTAATGTATATATCTGGAACAAAGTTTAATCAGATTGCTCATTAAACTATGATACCTAGTCTAAAATATTACAGTTGTTTAATTTTTAGTTTTACAAATTTTCTTTAAAATCATAAAAAGAGCAGGTTTTAAAAATAAATCCCCCAGCTAATTTTAAGTGTCATATTACAAAGAAATGATGTCCACGTTTAAGCAAAAAATTACTTATTTCTAAAATATAAACAGCATTATCTTCAGGAATGAGGAATATCAGAAGAAAGTAAAGGATGCAACAGAAGGAATCCAATTCGGATTATTATTCCCTTTGCATCCTTGCCTCTTCCACCTTTTCGCTTTGAAGCACAGGTCAGAAGTGTATGGAACATAAGAAAATTGAAAACTCTGGCCATATGCTCATCCAGATTTCATAAGCTACTAGACTCCTTAGAACAAGGGTGTCCCATCCTTCAAAGTAAACAGAACCTTCAGGAGACTGCAGAGGCCCCTGGCTATGTTCCCAAATCTTAGAATGTCTTGTATTTCAGATAAAAGCTCCTTTCTTCTTCAGTAAAGTCAAACCCAAATCTTAAGAACTGCAGACACTCTACTTATATAGTCTTCAACTTATTTTTTGCTTTCATTATATGGTATATTTTACATCACACAATTGAGCAAAACTTTATTTAGAGATGAGGCAACTTAAGGCAACCCTTTAGACTCAGTCAGATTCGCTTCACTGCTCATTAGTAAAATGACATTACGAAGGACAGGAGACTTAGTTTCCTTATCTGTAAAACTCCTCCTTCTGTAGCCAAAATGAAAAAAGTGACTCTGCTGAATACCATGCCACAGGGGTTCAGCCATTGAAGGAAAGACGGGCTTATGATATTTAATCAAGGTTCATGCTATTTCCCTACGTGCAAGTTTTATGAATATGCTAAACCACTGCTTTTTTTTTTTTTTTTTTAACTGACTGCATGGTCTGGCTACTGTAAAAAGGTATACAGGAAGTGTTACCTGAAAGAGTAACCCGGACAAAAGGCAAGAGTTGGTTCTCTTTTCAATGTCCAATGTCTGAATAAATCTAAGTATAAGAAAAAGAAACATTCATAGACAATGTTCCAAGACTATTTTTATATAAATACATCTCTAATACTCATAGATTTTCCAAAATTAAAATAATCTTTGTGATTCTAAAAGTGCTACATACTCATATAAGATCTAGGACATAGAAAGACAGAAAAAAAATAAAATGAAAAGTCACCTATAATCCTACCACCTAAACATGATTACTGGTAACATTTTGGCCACTTTCCTTCTAGATTTTCTTCTACATACAATAATACACATGCACACTCACAGTAAGACTAAAATTATGCAATACATATTATTTTATAAACAAATTTTTTATTCTTGGACATAATGAGTTACATCATTATTTTACAGATTTTAATATTTTTATCATATGCATGTACCATAATACTAAAATATCCATCTCCATTTTGGTTTTTTCCAACGCTGAAATAAACATTGTTGTACCTACATTTCTGAGCACTTGTCCTATTAATTCCACTGGATAAATCCCTAGAAGTGGAATTTTGGGGAAAAGGAGGTGCACAATTTTAAATCAAATTTTTGATGAGTACAATTAAAAAATTTCCTCCCATAGATTTAAACAATGTGTTTCCTCACCAGCAGTATATTATGGATCTATCGATGACATTAAGTCTTTCCACCAAAGATTAAGGTAATATCTCTGTGTTTACTACTGTCTCATTTTACGTCCCTTAGTAGAGTTTGAGTTTTCTTTACATGGGTCTTGAAACTCAAATTTGCAACTGTAAACCACATTACTCTTCTAAATCTTATTTCAATAACACCAGTGGGCTTCACTATATTAATAACTTCGTCAGTCTAAGTTCAGCTTCTCTATGTGGTGCTTTACCTTCTGAACAGTGGGGGGAGAAGTTTCTTCTCCTCAAGGAGTCTCCAAGAACAACCAAAGCCCCTGGAGTATCACAGAGCCTTTGGAAGTTCAGACTTCCAGCTGGGTAACCAGGAAATGACTTTCTGTTGATTGAAAACCACTAAGTAAAAACTTCAGAGGCTCAGAGAAGCTGAGGTGTCCTCTGGCAGGAATGCTATAGCTGTTCTTTTCAAGCTGGGAACCTTCCTCAGCTTTTCTATTCTCTGCTGCCAAGCTCTACTAACTTATAAACTCAAACTTGCGTGGGGATCGTGTGTGTGTGTGTGTGTGTGTGTGTGTGTGTGTGTGTGTGTGTGTGTGTGTGTGTGTGTGTGTGTGTGTGTGTAAGGAAGAGTTCCGTCCCAGGAGTGGTAAAAAAAAAAAAAAAAAATCAAACTTGACAGAGTTTTAAAAAAAATCTTTAAATGTTTGATATTTTTTAAGTGGTAATTCCTTACTTCCCCTGTTCAAATGCTAATTTTCTGAAAACAGTGTGATTATTAACTAGGACAAGTTATTATTTTTAAAAACTTTCTCTACAGCTCAAAATACTATGCAGATTTTTGCCTACCACGCCCTAAAATGTAACTAGAGAGGTAAAGGAAACCTGTACCTCCACTCTCTTCATACTTCCTAAATTTCGCACATTAATCAAATATTTAAGATATCTGTGAGTGCTAACTAGGTATAAGGCATTGTGATGGGCTTTCCCATATGTTACATGTGGCAGGTTGAATAATGCCCCCCACAAAGAAATCAACGGCCTAATCCCCCAAACCTATGCATATGTTACTCCACGTGGCAAAAAACAAACAAAAACCCCAAAACCAAAAAACTTTGCAGATGTGATTAAATTAAGGGCCTTGAGATAGGGAAGTTATCCTGAATTACTGGGTTCAATGTAATCACAATGATCCTTATAAGAGAAAGGCAGGAGGGTCAGAGTCAGAGAAGATGTGAGGACGGAAACAGAGCTCGGAGAGAGAGAGAGAAAGATGACAGGCTCTTGGTCCTGAAGACAGAAGATGGAGCCATGAGCTGAGGAATGCAGGAGGCCTCTAGAAGCTGGAACATGCAAGAACACATCGTCCCCTAGAGCCTCCGGAGGGAGCTCAGCCCTGCCAACACATTGATTTTAGGACTTCTGCCCCCCATAACTGTAAGACAATAAATTTGTATTGTTTTAGGGCACTAAATTTGTGGTAATTTGTTATACCACTAATAGGAAATTAATACAGTCTGTGTTACGGGCTAAATCATGTGACCCACTGCACCCCTGAAATTCATATGTTGAAGTCCTAACCCCTAGTGCCTCAGAAGGTGACTATACTTAGAAATAGGTCTTTAAAGAGGTAATCATGTTAAAATGAGGTCATTAGGGTGGGCCCTAATCCAATATGATTGATGGCCTTATAAGAAGAGCAGATTAGGACACAGACATGCACAGACGGAAGACCATGTGAGGACAGAGTGAGAAGACAGCCACCTACAAGCAGGGAGAGAGGACTCAGAAGAAACCAGGCCTGTCAACACCTTGATCTCGGATGTCAAGCCTCCAGAATTGTGAGACAATAAATTGCTCACAGATTGGTACTCTGTTGCTAGTTTGTACTAGCAAACTAATACAGTGTGTCATGTAATTCCTGTCACCACAGTTTACAAATGAGAACAACTGAGGCTCAGGCAGGATGAGTAACTTGCTGGGGGCCCTAAAGCTAGGCCCTAGTCAGCCTGCCTCTACGCTGTTATTATTTCTCAAATACCAACCGTTCATCCACTCGTTCATTCATTCAACAAGTAGTTATTGAATCCCATCTCCATGTCAGGCACTCGGGATACACTGGTGAACAGAACAAAGACCTATGCCCACATGGTTCTCACACTCCAGGTGTGGCAGGTGTTAACAGGAAGAGGAGATGGTCATCAACAAGAAACAGCACAAATAAGTAAGCCATATAAGCCTGTATGATATGGACACAGCTGCCCGGGAACCCAGTGCATGTGAGGTGTGGCACCCTACATGGCACGGGTGGGCAGCCCACAAAGGAGGCGACAGCTACGACACAGACCACTCCATCGTCACACTCACTGTGCTATCTTCGCTGATATCACCGCCCCTTGCAAACATCCCCAAATGCCAACTTTTGACAGAAACTCCTCACTGTAGTCTTTGGAACCTGGAGGTGAATGGCTGTCAGTGGCATTGGTGAGTGAGCTGCCATACTCCTTCCATGTATGGAGCACGTCTTGTTTTCTGAATATGTCATCAAGAGCTTGACTCCAACATTTAAAAGCAGCCCTAAAACAGAAATAGAGCATGCAGCAGCATGTTTTCTGAGATCCGTGTTATTAAATCTATCTTCCAAAAGGGAAAGCAAATGCACTGAAGAGACATTTTAATTAAAATGTTAGAGAATGGATCTATACCATTTATTGCTCATAACCATTTCTCTCAGGTAGCATTTGATGAATAAAATGCAGCAATGGAATATTATCAACAGACTAAAATTTATGAAAGGCAGTATTTTTCACAATAATTAAACATTTTTTCAGCTGAACAAAGTTTCCCTTGTTTTACTGACTCCTAAAAGCTACCTTTTTTTCTGTGCGAAGACAAGAAGACTTCCAAGTTCATGCAATGCCTGAACGTTAAGACTTCTTTCATTGCTGGTTTGCAGAACATCTGTATTTTTAATCAAGCGAAAGAACAAATGTCAGTCCCTGGAAAATATTTCCTGTATATTTTCAAGAATATTTTAAATTGCCTTATACCTTAACTGTGTAGATAAGCAAACTTCAAGCTAATAGAGCCTTTAAATGTCACACAATATGGGTAGAGAAAGAGAGCAAACGATGTTCTATTTTAATGTCATGGAGTGGGAGATCGGGTCAAAGAGGTGGGAAACGGGAGAAAGTACAGTAAGAGTCGGGCAGGTTGAGATGGTGAAAGAGAAAAATCCAGAAAAAGTGTGCAAGGCAGAAAGGGCTGGGTATATATATATGGCAATGTGTGCGGCCGGAATACGCTTTCTGGGGAGGGTGAAGAAGCGGGTAGTGGTAAGATTACGGAGGCATCTGAGTGCCACGTGGAGAAATATGGACACTATTCTACAGCACATGGGAAGCGTTGAACAGTTTGTTTTTGATCAGGGATGTGACAGGAGCACAGCACTTTGGATTCTTCCTTTACCCAAATGCAAAAAAGCACATCTTGAACAGTACCTGAATTTGTTGTTTTCTGATGAATACATGCATTCCAGGATGTGTAGCCAAAAAACCCAACTAACATGGCAATGGTTTCTAATGAGGGCAGCAATGTCCGCTAGAGGGTATTTTAGAAATTTGAGGAGGGTTTTGTTAGTTGTCACAATGGGGTATCTGCTAGTATTTCCTAGGTAAGGACCTGACACTCGATGGCCTGCCATGCACAGAACCTTCCCCCACAGTGAGGAAAAAGGTGAGAAACCTATTTATAATTATTTGAGTCTAACATCTAACTTCATTTCATAGAAAGGGTATGTTTGCATGTGTTCAAAATGCTCTGAGTTTTCCAGAAATGCAACCACTGTAATATTTTGTTTTGTCCAGAATGGCCTAGATTTGCCATTTTAGAACATCATGTCACCAAAATTAGCAATGCTGATAGTACTTGAGTTACCAATACACCTGTCTCAGTCTGCATTCGTAGCTGTCACATTCACGTGTATCCTGTATACTTTAAATACTATATGTGAGCATCTGATTGCTTCTCTATACCTCTAGTGCCTAAGCTCTTACATACCAACAGATTCTTTTATTATAAAGTTATTTCATTTTAGTTACCCTTCATTTTATATTTAGAGCTTCATATTGATTTTTAAAAATAATGTGCATAGGAAGAATAAAGGGGGAGTTACAAAATGTCTGTTATAAAAAAAGGGGGGACGTTGGGTCTACAACATGGACTGAATTTATACTGCTGAATTTGTAGAAAAACCAAATCAAGTGGAAAGACAAGGAAAATGCAATCAGCTGGGGCAGAGCAAAAGCACATAACAGTGGCCACATCTCGACAAATGGTTCACAGATTCAGTTAAGGTGGGATGGATGGGACGGTGCCTAGAATCTCACAATGGTGACAGCCAATCTGGGAAAGTGGGTGATGGGAGGGGCTGGAAGCTGCTTGTCTTGACGCTGCTCTGTCACTGTCCACGAGGGTGTGATGAATAGATTCTATGTTCAAGCTCTTTCATCCTACTCTACAGATAACATTTCAGTTACAGTCTAGCACAGGGAACTATATTCAATATCTTGTAATAACCTATAATGGAAAAGAATCTGAAAAAAATATATATATATATAGATATATAACTGAATCACTTTGCTGTACAGCCAAAACTACCACAATATTACAAATAACTATACTTTGATAAAAAAATAAATTTAAAAAAGATAGTATTTCAAGACCAAATGCAATCTCAACATTAATGTGACAGATCATATTGAAAATGAACACATAATGAATAAATCTTACTAATAGTTTCATAATAAGAAGAAATTACGAGTCCAAGTTGTGAGGAGGGAAGTTTGCTTTTCTCCACTGAGCTGAAAACTTGGAAGTGCTCCTGAGAAAGGTCAGGAGGTGTTGGCATGTGCATCTCTTCTGTCCCAAGGCAAAACTCCACCTTTCTGGTGGCGAATTTTAAATTGTTCGTTCCTCCTTTGTCTCCTAAATTCATGAAAAAAATTTAAAAGAAACTTAAAAATGGAGAAAGAAGGGAAGTTGATGAGGAGGAAAAAAGTAGAAGTGGAAAAGGAGAAGGAAGGAAGGGTTTTGTACAGAGCTGAGACTCATTTGCAGCTCGAAGGACACTATTTCCTTAAACTTCGTATCTTGAATCATTTCTGAAGAGCCCAGGTGTGTGATGTGCTCTACACTCGTGTTACCTCATAAGGAACAGCACAGAGGGGCAGTTTGCTGGAAAGTAAATGTTGAGATAATGCTTTGCTCCTCATGGGGACTGGCAGAAGTTGCACAGGTTTTGAGTTTGCCTTTTTTAAAAGAGTTTCCAACAGTAAGATGTTAGTTTGCCTCTGGGGCAGAGACCTCTGGGATAGAAGCAGTGCAGAGGTACTTCTGACCTGAGGGGAGAAAAAAAATGGGAAAGAACCTGTCTCTGTATAAGATCAGGGAACACACAGGAAAAAAAAAAAAAAAAGGAAAAATATTCTAGGGGAAGTAGTCAAAAACCTCAGAGACAGAGAAGCTAAAATGGATTTAGGTCTACAGCCCAAGGACTGGGGATAAACTGCTGAGAATATCTTAGTACCAGGTGAAATTTAGATTTAGGCAGCGTAAACCATTCTTAGGAATCGTATTTGCTTTTTTAATTCATGTCCTTAACCACTGTTAGTGTACATCATACTTGAAAGAAGTTTAAACATGATGTGGAGGGCCAATTTAATGTAATGTGTGTCTTTGGACAATACAACCAAAAACTGTGGGTACATATCATAGTAAGTGCCTTTTGCGGGGAGAAGGGGCAGCAACAAGAATGAATATATATTGATACATACATACATACAAACATATATACATACATAAATAAAACTTGTCAGTGGTTGTAAAAAAAAAATTGGTCAAATTTCTAATAGATCAGTTCAGAGACTATTAGCATCTTAGTTAGATGCTAAATTTAAATCTATTATTAATAACTTTAAAATACAATTATTTTAAGTTTATTCATTTAAATTTATTCTTTAAGTTTATTCTTATTATTCTGATAAATGTGAACAGTAAGTATTATAAACACAAATTAGGGTTTTAACAAATTTTAAATTACCTAAATGTAGATAATTTGAGATTTTTCTCGGCCTGAATTTGAGTATCTTCTTTCTCTCTGAGGTTACCACTTAACCACTTGAAGTCCTGCTTTGACTGAGTTTACAAATCAATAGATTTTGAGAAGGAAGAAAACAAGTGTAATGTAACCAAGAACAGTGAATATCTTTTTTTTAAGCTAAAAGAAATCTCTAAGATCAAAATCTGTGGTATTAATAAGAAATCTTACGAGATGTGTATATTAAAATGCATCCCTTTCTTAGACATTGATAAAGTAGTGTTTTGGTAAAAGACTGTAGTTAATTCGATATGAAACAATTCATCTACTTATAAAAATAAAACAAGACTAGAGCACTGCTTCTGTATTTACTCCGCTTAGGGATTATGCTCGTTTCACAGAAGGCAGAGAAGCAGATGAGTGAGGCAGTGCTTTGGTTGGAATAAAGTGTGAGAAACAGAGATGTAATCCACTAGACAAGAAGAAGAAAGTGAAAGGCAGCAGGGAGTGGGCATGGAAGTGGGGGAAGGAGGGACCTATGGCAGAACACAGTACACCCACGGGGTGGTACCCTGGGTAAATAAAGAGGAAGGGATGCAGAGCAAGTACAGTCAGCCCTCCATTTCTGGGGATGCAGAACCATAGATACGGGGGGCGGGGGAGGGGAGCTGACTGTAAGAGACGTGTACATCCACGGATTTTGGTATCCACAGGGGGTCCTAGAACCAATTCCCCGCAGATGCCCAGGAACGACTGTATTTTACCTTGTGTCTGGGCAAGAAATAACGAAAGCAACTTTCTGCTGTGTCGGATTGATCTGTTGCGATATTTGGATTTTTCCAAGGTCTCTCTAAAACATCTCAAAGTGTCTGTCACGTCCACGGGCACACAGAGGAGCTCTTCGGCTTTGCTGTATTCTGAAAGGAAAGGGAAGAGTCACGTGAGGGATGAAATGTTGCAGCAAGCCAACAAGCAGCAAAAGACTTTCTAATTCAGAGAATTTCTTGGGCCCAAACGAAAGCTGCTAAATTCAAAGCCCCCAGGTCTGCAGCAGTTGTTTCAACGTTCAGATCAAAATTTTTTTTTTGGTATATTTGACAGTTTTTTTAAAAAAGAAAAAAACTTAGAAAACTTTTGATTTGTATGAAATGCAAATAACTTTAGATCTTGCCAATTTTCCTAATAAAGTCTCCTACTTTTTCTTTTGCTGATCATAAAAGATGAAATAATCTACTCCTTTTCAGCAGCCTCTTCAAAGCCAAGGTGCCTTGGGAAGGAGACGAAAGGAGGAAACAAAGAAGCTTGGAGATGGGCAACTGCTCCCTTGAGAGAAGGAAAAGACAGCTTTCTAATACTGGAGGATGCAGAGGAAAGGAAGATGAAGCCATAAACGGGTATGGAACTACAAAGCAGTCCTGAAAAGTGGCCAGAAGGGCAGATGTTGGCAGAGAGCTGCTGTGAGGTCCCTGGAGAGGAAGTGACAGTCCCATAAATTAGGCTGCAGACCGGCTGCATACACCATGAAGCAGGCACACGGGAAAGAAGAAACACAGGCTTCAGATGAATAACAAATAAATTTACCCCTTCAACAAGCTGAGCAGGTCGAACATCCCCTGTAAAATCTGAGGTCTTGAGAGTGCAGCAACTTGCTAGGGAACAGGGCTATAAGAGGTTAAGGGGCGTGACCTCTGCCCTCAAGAAATTTACCGTTTAGCTGAAGCAAAGAGGCATTCTAACACTGGAGTATGAAAATCACCTTGACAGAAAGTATCTGGTTACATGTGAAAATGAGGGAAAGATAGAAGAGATAGATCAGTGTAGGCAGGAAAGGATGAGCAAGAAAGACTTCATGGGAGAGAAGCTATGCCAGCTGTGTCTTAGAGGATAGGGAAGGTCAGATCAGGAAGAAAGAGGCAAGGGGTTTCAGACAGCTAGAATAAGAATAGCTGAAGTTGATTAAGTGTTTATACTATGCCAGTGACTATTCTAAATAATTACTGTGATAGTCTCACTGAATCCTAGCAACACCCATAAGAGGGATGTACTATTATATCCTCATTTTACAGATGAGGAAAATCAGGCGTAGAGAAGTCTAGCAGCATCCCTTGGGTCACAGAACTAGTTTGTGCAAGGAGAGGGTGGGAGCAGGATTAAGGGTGGCGATTCAGGGCACAATGAGATGACATGGCCAGTCCTTTTGAACTGAGAAGGGTTTCCAGAGGCCTGAAGCCCTCGCTGAGTAAGCGGCCTTCATCCTCTTTAACGGGCAGTCAAGAAACGGTTTTGAGTAGGACCCCAGCAGAAAGAGGTAAGTGTTTCAGGAAGAGTTAGCCCACCGCTGTATGCACAGCAGCCTGCAATGGAAAGAGGGTGGTGACTGGGAGGTTGTGAAGTTATAACACAGACATTGTATGATGTGAACTTGACTGAGGTGGTAGCAGTGGAAACAAGGGAGGGACACAGGGAACATTCTAATGTTAGAAGCGACAGGAGAGTGGTTAATTGGCTACGTGGCAAAGAAAAGAAAGAGAGCGGGAATTACCTCTTCCCCATCTTTCAGGGCCAATGACCTTGCTTCCTACCTCAATGGGAATAAATGGGAGAAATCCAAAGGGATTTCCTGCAATCCCCTACCATCAGACCCACCCAGCCCCCAGCACCTGTGTCCATCTACACTGCCAGGGCATCACTCCAGCAATTCTCTCCCCTCCAAATCATCAGTTTTTCCCTCTGCTGAATCATTCTCAACAACATTTTCCTTTTTTCTCCTATCTTAAAAAAAAAAAAAATCAAAAAAATTTCATGTTCATTGCAGCATTATTTACAATAACCAAGACAGAAATAACTTAAGTGTCCATCAACAGATGAATGGACAGAGAAAATGTGGTATATACCCAATGGAATATTACTCAGCCATAAAAAAGAAGGAAATCCTGCCATTTGTGACAACATAGATGGGCCTTGAGGGCATGATGCTAAGCGAAATAAATTCAGACAGAGAAAGACAAACACTGTATGATCTCACTTATATATGGAATCTAAAAAAAACCAAACTCATAGAAACAGAGAAGAGATTGGTGGTTGCCATAGGCAGGGGGTGGGGTGATGGGCAAAATGGGTGAAGGGGGCCCAGAGGTACAAATGTCAATTACAAGATAAATAAGTTCTAAAGCTGTAATGTATAGCATGGTAACTATATCTAAATTTCTAAAACAGAAAAAAAATTATTTTGAAAAAATAAAAAACCTTTCTCTCGACCCTACTTGCCCCTCAAGACACCATCCTATTTCTCTGCTCCATTTTACAACAAAACTCAAAAAGTTCTATTTTCACTGTTCTCCATTCTCTCTTGAACCTGCTTAGATCAGACTTTCCCCCATCATTTCACCCCAAGGATCTTCACGTGGCTACATCTAATGTTCAATTTTTAGACTTTATCCCTCATAAATTTTCAACAGCATTTGACCCAGTTGCTAATTCCCTCCTCCTTGAAATACTTTCTTCCCTTGGCTTAAAGCTCCTTTTCCAACCTTACTGACACTCCTTCTTAATCCTCTTTGCTAATTCATCCTCATCTACCCAAGCTCTTAATACTGGAAAAGCCCAGGGCTCAATCCTTAGAATGCCTCTCTTTTCTTAACTAACATTTGAGGCAGGCTGGGACCTGGGACCCTTTGCTGCAGTGCTTGCACCTGGACAAGCGTCTGCTCAAGCAACAAAACCCAAAGAAACTATAAGGGACTAAAAATAACTGCGTGCATGCACAGTTGGGGCAAATCATGAACAATAAGATATACAAACTGTCACTTCTGAGGTGCCGGGAGCAAAAGCAGGGTACTGGGCATGATCCCTGCACACAGAACCACCAAGGGCGGGGGGAGACCACCCTAAGGGCCCCTCCGGCCTTACCCACTGATCTGCCCTCACACCCCGTTTAAGGAACCAGCCCCCCTGCCAGTCGGGGAGCGAGCAAGGGAACCTGTTAATTCTTCTTGCTCCCCCGTGCTGTAGCACGAGTCCCAGTAAAGCCTTGCCTGAATTTCTTCATCCTGCCTCTTATCAACTTCTACTGATTAAAGAGGCCAAGAAGCCAGGTTGGTAGCACATTCACCCCCTTGATGACCTCATCTAGTCTCATGGGTCTAAGTATCCACATGCTGCTGGCTCCCAAATTTCCATCTCTGGCCCCCACTCTCCCGAAGTCCTGAGACTCATCTAACCAATGGTCTCCTCCGCTGTGCGTTTAATAGACATCTCACACTTAACAGGTTCCCAACTGATTTCTGAATCTTTCCTCCCTAAAAGCTACTCCTCCCATAGACTTTCCCCACCTTATTAAGGGATGGTTCTATTTTTCCAGTCGCTCAGGCCAAAAGCTGAAATCGTCCTTGACTCTTCATGCCATCTCATGCCCCAAGTCAAATTCACAACAAATTCTGGAGGCTCCCTCTTCAGAAAACATCCAGAGTGCCACCATCGCTCACCAGCTCCACTCTCCACTCCCACTTCCACTGTTTTCCAAAGACCTATTATCTTCTTTTGAATTACTGCCATCGCCGCCCCCAACCAGTCTCCCTGTTTCCACCCTTGCCACTCTCAACATAGCAACCAGAGGATGCCTTTTAAAATGTAAGTTCTCTCAGGACTTCCCTGGTGGCGCAGTGGTTTAGAATCCGCCTGCCAATGCAGGGGACGTGGGTTCGATCCCTGGTCCAGGAAGATCCCACACGCTGCAGAGCAACTAAGCCCATGCATCACAACTACCAAGCCTGTGCACCTAGAGCCCGTGCTCCACAACAAGAGAAGCCAACGCAATGGGAAGCCCATGCACCACAATGAAGAGTAGCCCCCACTCACCGCAACTAGAAAAAGCCTGTGCACAGTAACGAAGACCCAATGCAGGCAAAAATAAATACATGAATAAATAATTTAAAAGAAAATAAAATGTAAGTTATTTCATGTCACGTCCCTGTCCAAGACCCTCCACTGGCTTCCTTATCACCTAGAGCAAACACCAACGCCCTTGGAGTGACCTCTAAGGCCCAACATGAACAAGCTCCCCATCTCCTCACTATTCTCCCCCTCACTCCCTCCCACACCAGGCATGTTTCCACCTGAGGGTCTTGGCAACAGTGGTTCACTTTGATCGAGAACATTCTTCCCTCAGATATCTCCATGTCTTGATTCCTCAGCTCCTTAAGCTTATGGCTTAACCATTAACTTCTCAGTGAGGCCTCCTTTGATCACCCTCTTTAAAATTGTGGCACCCATTATCTTCTGACGTACTATGTGTTTTACTTGTTTATTGATTGTCTCTGGCCACTAGAATGCAAGTTCCATGAGGGCAGGAATTTTTGCCCATTTTGTCCACTGAATTCACCCCTGGCCTGTAACATACCTGTTACGTGGTATGTGCTCGATAAATATTTGTTACATGAATGAATGACAACAGTTTTCAAAGCTAAATGGCTGGGATAAACTTTATTAATAACCACTTCCATAGGCATTAATCGCAATCAATCCTCACAGCACCTTACAACTAGCAGAGATAGATATCACTTATACTTTACAAAGGAGGAAAGGTGAATTTGAGGGACATTCCCTTGTTTTAAACCCTTAACAAGAGATAAGAGAGAAAATCAGGGTTCAAGTCTGAAGCCTTTCCCAACTAGTTTTCCAAAGGGTATCAGATTTGGGGAACAGGAAGTGACACCAATTTGAGGCCTGCTAACGTGGGCACAGAGACACTTTGAGAATAAGACAGGAATAAGCCTGGGGTCCTTGTAAGCCCAGGGAGATCCTGATGGAATTCACAACACAGGGTCACATTCAAATGGCCACAGAGATAAATCTTTCATTACCACCCTCACGTCTAGAAACCCTGGAGGCTCTAGTCAAACCAGGAACATGGCCACATGGAGACGAGCATCTGTTCCCCCAGCAAGTTCACTCTTGACACACTTCCCTGTCACACATTTAAGAGGATCAAATACGTAGGCCACAGTAGCTCTTTATTAACTCCCCAGTAATCTCGCTCTTCTCCTGCGAACTTCGCTCTTCTGTCCCCTCCATCCTGTCTCCACCATCTCCCCTCCTCTAAGCATGCACAGTCCTCACCATCCCCGACAAGCCATGCTCCTACCCCTCCCACCCCAACCCTTATGCACAACACCCTGAAGATTATAGGTTTCTGCTCTGGTTCTCCGTTCTCTTGCCAGAATTCATGAGCTTGGCTTTCATTTTTTTCCTCCATAGAGAGTGAGATTAGGGAAAGAAGTTCATCAAAGCAAAGGAAAAGGAGGAAGCTGGAAGCCCTCACATATTAATATTTTGAGACAGTTACTTTCTCCAGGCCTTCATTTTAATTATCTATTAAAACTGGAATGGCAATATTTACCTCCAAGGGTTACTGTTTTAACCTGTGTGTGAAGTGTCCAGCGTAGCGCCGGTCATGGAGGAAGCATTCAACAGACAGATGCTCACATTATGACCGTCAGTCATATATTTAAAAAATATCCATCGAGCACGTACCATTACTAGATACCATGCTAGGCACTAAGGAGGTACAAGTGAACAAAACAGACACACTCCCTGCTCTCCCAGAGCTTACATTCTAGAATAAAATTCACGAAGGCATGCCAGTGATTGGGGGTGATAAGAGGGATGAGAGGAAGAGTAGATGTCTGCCATCTTTAAAATATGAGGTCTGAATAAAATCATCCTGTTACTTTTTATCAACTATCTGCTTATAAATCATTCCTCTTTGTTTTTTTCCTTAACTATCTTTTACTTTTTTTTTCTTCTTTCAAGCCTAGCATATCTTTTCCTTATAGTCTAATTAGGGCTCTGTTGGTGTTTTGGTGGCTGCCTACATGAGATCAATGATGCAAAGGAATAAGGAAATATTAGCTTTGCAGGCCTCGTCCTGCCATCTTTGTCTCAAGGGGTTCCTCTCTGAAAACTTCCATGGATAATTCAAGAAGCTATTTTAAAGGCACTAACAGCCTCAACGGTTTGGAATAGGTAAGAATAAGAAGGAGGAGGAGAAAAAAGACTCGATTTACTACATCTCTCATTGTACCAGTGTAGATATTAAAACTGAAATGCCAATGACTCCAGAGAGATGCGTTCACCAAGGAAGGATCAGGGAGTGGTACAAAATTTGGGCTGCTTTCTACACACTTGGTCACATCAATCTAAATGCCCAGAGGTACTAAAAAAACATGCCAGCCAAAGGGTTCAAAATTCCAACACACCTGACGACTGAATTACCCTATTAGAGAACTTAAATACCAATAAGGTCAAAACTCAAGAAAGAGATCCCAGACAGAATGCAAAAACAGCCACAATAAAAGGCACATCCACAGAGTCATCTCCCCTATGAAGCTTCACAAGCAGGCAAGTTACTCATCCACACAAAAAATCATCTGTAAGGTACCAAGCACTGGGGCATCACAATACCTGCTCTGAAGAATTAAATGTATCAAGCACTACCACCAAATGCTGTTATGCCAAAAGGGAATCTATGAGGTTCTAAAGCAGTGACCTGGTGTGGAAACCATCAGAAGTATACTTGGTCTTTTTAAAAATTCTTTTAAGAATTGCAGACATGTCGTGGTGATATACATAAGACCCATCATGCTTATACACATGTTAATGATCTGAATTCAGTATACTGAAAAAAAATTCAGCATCCTAAAAATTTGCCTAATAAACCCAAAAGTCCAGGCCAGATTATGCTCCTAGTCACAGAGGTCCTACAGTTTTATAAGGAGCTGTTAGGGTGGACGCCAAGATTTTAATGATAATTGCTCAATGTAAAACCTGTAGTTACTATGCAGGATCATCTAAAAATTGTGAAACTATCATAACAAGTCACAATAAAGTATCTGTCTCCCCAGAACTACTGAGACACAGCAATTTTTTCCTGAGTGCTATAAGTTTAGAAGAGAGTCTAACCTGCAAGGGGACAAATGATGAACAGACCTGAGAGCTTAGTGGAGCCCTTATGGGTTAAACAATCAGACGGACCAGGGTTTGAATCATGGTTCCAGTACTCACTAGTAAGACTAAATTTTCTCATCTATAATAATAAGCATAATAATATCTACCTCCTAAGATGGTTAAAATTAAAGAAGGTAATAGCTATAAAGTACTTGGCTCAATCAATTATTACTGCCATTACAACAATTTTTAGATTTTATCTATTTGAATATTCCTGCTCTGTTCATTGCTCAAACTGGCTATACCCCCACCACCACCGAGAACCATTCCAAAGGACCACTGTAGCCTGATTCCCCCCGCCTTCCTTTCTGTCCCACCACCTGCCACCTTGCCTTTCCAAACGAACTTAACAATAGGCAGGCAAAGTGCTTTTCTGACATGTCGTGGCCATCATCAGTAAGCACCTGCTGGTCACACAGGTCTAGAGTTTTGCTACATATGCTTCTCCTAGCCCTGAGATGCTAGTCATCGTTTTGAGAACAAGCATTTTCGACACATATTCTCACATTTGTTGCCAGCTCTTTTTAGGATGGAGGGGATAGTATAAAGCACATTCTGAGTTATGGATCCCAAATTGGGGAATCTCCAGAGGTTTGATGGACAAAATGAAGAAAAGGAGAACACACCCAGGAAGAATCATGCTCTTTGATTGGAACTAGTCACAGGTGATTGACCACAGGAAGGTGGTCCTCCCATTGTTCACTGAATATGAGAAGACAATTTATCAGTAAATTGTCATGAACAGTAAAATATCATGAACAGTAAAACCTACAAGTTCATGGTCACCAACCTTACTCAACTAGACCCTCTACACTGCTCTGCAGCCATTCTATCCTCCCTTTTCCTATTTTTCTCAGTGGCCGGTCAACTCTCTCACATCCCTCCTGAAACCTCCTACCCTATCAACCTTGGCTGTGCTCTCAACCCCCTGCTTCATTAAAAAAATCTCCAGTACCCAGTAAGGATGCCTTCAACTCCTACCATTACCATCTACAAATTTGCCTGATTCGGGCCTGTTCTCTCCTTCCTTTCTGCCCTAGCGGCAGGGGTGTCCCCCCTCTCCTGTCTAAGACTAAGTCCCCTATGTTCCATTCTCTTCCTTGTTTATCCTCAAGCTCCTTTCCCTATCAAATATCTTTTTCTCCTGTCTCCGAGCTCTCCCCCTCTCCTGGCTCTTTTCATTTAATATAGAAATATGCTCCTTCTTTTCTACTAAAAACAGACACACAAAACAAAACCCTCCTGAGCTGTCCTGAGCTCTACTTTTCCTTCTGGCTGCTCCTGCCCCCCCTCTTCCTTGTCACTTCGAAGCTTCATGAAAGGCAACTCTCGTTTAATGACTCTGTGCAGGCACAGCTCACCATTACTGCACCCCCCACTCAAGATAGTTCCACTCCCCTCCCCACCATTTCTTTGAAGTGACTCTTGTCAAAGTCACAAAGTCATTCATTTGACAAGTAGATATTGAGTTCCTACTATGTGTCAGGCACTGATGAAGGCATTTGTATTATATCAATGAATGAACCAATGATCCCTCACTTCATAGAGCTTACATTTTATCAGGGGAGACAGACTAGTGATCAATAAATGCAACAAAACCCTGAATTATACAGTGTGATAAGTGGTTATAAGTGCTCCAGGAAAAAAAGAATACATTTATTAGAGTAAGGGGAATTGGAAGGAAGCAGGCAGGGTGCAGTTTCAAACAGAACAGTCAGGGTAAGCACCATTGAAAACTGGAGATGTGCACAAAGATTTTAAAGAGGTGAGGGATTTATCAGACAGGCATCTAGATGCGGGTAGAGTACTTCAGGAAGGAGAAACAGCTAGAGCAAGACCCTAAGGTGAGGACAGAAAAAAGGCCAGTGACAATGAGCTCCCAAATACAACAGACAGTCTGTCCTTATCTTATGTGACCTCTCTCTGACCGCTGACTCACACTTTCTCTCGCCTTGGCCTGGTTTGTACCACTCTCATCTCCT
The DNA here is from genome assembly GCF_937001465.1 of Orcinus orca. NCBI lineage: Eukaryota > Metazoa > Chordata > Mammalia > Artiodactyla > Delphinidae > Orcinus > Orcinus orca. Next base: position 78,649,187 of record NC_064569.1, on the reverse strand, counting down.
GTACCTCCCACCTCTTGGGCCATGTCCCAATCTCTTTCAGATACTGCTCCTTCTCTGCTTGTTCCCATGACAGTCATTAGGGCTCTTCACATATTCTATCTCTTTATCCTTGGGGCACAGAGTACCATCACACTTCCCTCTCCTTTCGAAGTTAGATGTGGCCATGTGACTTTAGCCAATAAAATAGAAGTGACATGAGTCAACTTCAAGTATCAGCTTTAAGAGCCACCACCTGATTTATACATAAATCATGAATATAAAATCATAAAATATAAAAATATATATAAAATACATTCTTTTTCTCGCCTGGAAAATGGGGACAATAACAAACTTACTTCATCAGACAGTTGTTAAGCTAACGTTCGCAAAGCACGTAATACTCACGAAGCACTAATACTCATAAAGTGCCTGATGTCCAATGCATAATAATAATTCTTTTATTGGGATTGTTATAATAATGAAATAAGACAATCTACATAAAGCCCTTAGCACAAAGTGCATGGTATATGCACATGGTCTTGCTTCAAAGGCTGTGCTCTGAACCATTTACTGTATACCTCCAGGTTTAGCTGCCCTAGCGGATAACATTAGTGTTTTGCCTCCTGCCTCTAAAACAATCATGGAAGCCTGTGTCGAGATGGACATTCCATCAACCCATGATGATGAGCTGCTCAACCTCACTGAATACAGTAGCATGAGCAAAAAACAGACTTTCCCTTGTGCTAAGGCAATGACATTTGGGGATTGTTCGTGACTGCTACACAGCCCAGCCCATTCTGACTGGCACAGCTTCCAAAGTGAGGCCATCCTCAGGTCCATACTCCACAGAGCTCTCCCTGGGTGACCTCATACAAGCCCCTGATTTCAACCACTACCAATGTACTGGTGACTAAATTACAGATCTGCTGAGTGCCTCACTGGTACATCCAATCATATAATGGATCATTCTACTCAGCCATCATTCAGGTACCTTGAACTCAGTTATAGCAAAGAAATGTTTTCCTCTAAGCTTCCCCTCCCTTCAGTGTTTTTTGTTGTTGTTGCTGTTTTTGTTTTTGTTTATAGAATGAAGATATCACATCCATTTAGCCTCCCAAGCCAGAAACCAAGGCAACTTGAATTCCTCCCTTCCCCGTCCATCCGCCTCACCTAATGAGTGCATATCTGTCCAGCTCTCTGTTCTCACCATCTAAGTCCAGGCCCTCATCATGTCTGTAACACACAAGCTGGGAGCAGCTGCTCTCCTACCTCCACATGGTCTCCTTCCAACCTTTTCCCCATGCTGCTGCCGAAAGTTCAAGAACACAAATATGATCATTTCCTCTTCCTTCTTTACATCCTTCTCACTAGCTCCCCTCAGCTCTCCGGATAAAGCTGAATCTCTTTATCCTACCTTCTAAGACCCTTTATTATCCAACTCCTGCCAACCTTTCTAACCTCAGCTTTTGCCTTTTACTTTTACATTAACCCCACTAAATTACATGGAGTCTCTCAAAAGCAATGCTAGCCATTAACTATTATTGTTTATAGCAGCAGCAGCAGTAGTCATAACAGTATAGACCTTACTACTCTACGCTATAATCTCTGGTTTATTTATCGGTCTCCTTCAAGGGGCTGTAAATCGGATAACAAATCTTTAGTCTCATTCATCTTTGTATTCTCAGGGCCTAGTACAGAACTTAACACATGGTAGATACTCAATAAATGTTCGCTGAATGACTGAACAGCTGCCTGACCTACTCAAAAAATGAATGAATGAATGAATACATACATACATACACACATACATACCAAAATCAACAGATAAATGAATGAAGGAATCCTAACACTTCAAAGGGAAGACTTGCATTTCTTTCCTATACCCAAAACATAGGAAAAGTGCAACTGAGAGAAGGCTTTATTTCCATTTTCATCTCATCCTATTGCCTCATTCCTACAAGCTGCACCACCAGAACATTCCAAAAGGGCTTACCAGCTAAAACCAAAGGAGTCATGATGTCCCCAGATCTTCTCTTGCACTCTTGTTAAAAGACCTACAACTAAACCTTGGTAACACCAATAGAAGTACAATCTATATTGATTATGGAAATGGAAGTTATTACGGGCATCAAGATGGAACAAAGAAAATAGCAAAAGGTCAATTTAAAGAGTTCCCAAGTGAGATTAAAAACAGGGAAAAATGTGCAAAACAGTCTTTTCCCACCTTTATTTTTTCCCATCAGTTTCCTTTCTCCCTCTTTTTATCTCCCTTCTTTAACTAACAGATTAAACTAATAAAAACATGTGTTTTATTTCCCTTAAGTGACATTTATAGCAACATAAGATGGTAAATATCAAATGGATTATTTTCAGTGAAATAAACCTGCAAAAGAAATTTTGCAAACACTTTAATTATGGAAGACTTGACATGCAGAACACAATAGCAAACCTTGTTTTGAAGAAAAGAGAAAGTTTCAAGCTAAAATTGGTTCCAACCTGAATAGATAAGATTTTTAAGGAAATCTTCCCCGTGTCCTATAGTTGTCACTTCATTGGTTAGAGGATTAATCTTGAGCTGCTTCCCAATGAAGTTTCGGCAGGTTATCTTAAAAAAGAAAGGAGAGAACAAATATCACTTAGGTATTTATAGCCAAAAATTTGGCTTACTTGAAATGTTCATCGTATTTTTCATTTGTAAAAAAAAAAAAAAGAGAGAGATATAAAAAGATGCTATAAATAAAAGCTCCAGAGTAGTATCCAATTATGAGAACTTTTGGGGAAAAAAGTGGCTACATAATTTTTCATATTTCTTCTGTATAGCACAGCTGGAAAAGCATTAGGCAAATTATGCAGAGCAATTAGAATATGATTTTTCTGATATTCTATAAATTCACTAGTCTAAATATATCTTCCATTATGTAAGTTGAAACGTATTTAAAATAGAGGCTGCTTTTTCAATGGCAGATTTCCCCCCCTACTCAAAATTAACACAATTTAAATTTCCCTGGTGAAGTTTTCCAGAACTAACTTCCTCTGTAGTATTTGTTTAAACTATTTTTAACAGATACTTGAGTCCTAAAGTTGTAAAATATCTGAAAACAGGACATTTTTAGACATAAGGTAATTCTTTTAAAAGTCCACCATCCTCTTGTCTCCATTTGTCCACTCCCACCAGCATCCCCAGTGAACTAACCTAATGCTCAAAATACAACCACCCTTGAACCCCAGTCTGATGTAGATGTTGTTTCTTTATTGTCCCTTGTAGGTACTTCTACAATGAGATGTAAAGACAGTCTAAGAAAATGCAAATTCCTTCCCCCAGCCTAATAAGGCCCTACTTGACCTAGTCCTTCCCACCGCTCCAGCTTCATTTAAAAGTCTTTATTGAATACCTATTATGTGCCAGGCACTGCTCCAAGCTCACAGATGATATAGCAGAGAACAAAATAAGCAAAAATTCCTATTGTTGTGGAACTTATTCTAGTGGAAACAAAGAGACAATAAACAAAATATAGAGTACATTATAAAATATACTAAGGAGCTATAAACGCTATAGAGAGAAATAGAGCAAACAACACATAATTTTAAATAAGGTAATGATGAAAGTCCTCACAGAGAATGTGATATTCAGCAAAGACTGGAAAAGCTGCAGGAAAAATCAATGTGGATATTTGGCGGGGGGCGGGCACAATTCCATGCAGGGGAAGAGCAAATGCAAAGACCCTGGGGTGGGGTCTTCTTAAAGAACAGAAGAACACAGCAGCTGAAAGCTGCAGGGGAGTTAACAGAGACAAGTTACTGGTGATCACAGGGGGATGAGTTATGTGGGGCATTAAGGCCATGATGAAGATGTTAACTTTAACACTGAATCAGATGGGAAACCACTGCAGGGTTTAAAGCAGAGGAATGTCATGGTCTGACAGGTTTTTAAAAGGCTGTTCTATCTGCCATTAAGAATAGACTACAGGCTGGAGACAGGAGTTCAGGGAGGCTGGAAGCAAGGAAAAGAGTTAGGAAGTCATTGCATTAATCCAAGCAAACACAGCAGTAGCCTGGATGAGAGCAGCAGTGGTGGAGGCAGCGAGACGTGGTCAGATTCTGAATCTATTTTGAAGGGAGAGGATTTGGTAACAAACCTGACGTGGGGTGTAAAAGCAAGAGAGGAGTCAAGGATGCTCTCCAACGTGTCTGGCCTGAGCAGCTAGGAGGATGAGGTTTGCATCAACTGAAGTGGGCAAGACGTGGCAAAACAGATTTGCTTGACATGTGCCAAATTCGAGAAGAGTCTTAAACATCTAAGAGATAATGCTGATAAGGCAATGTGATGGGTTTTTGATGAGTCAGTTTAGTTAGGCTAAACTATGAGGATGATGGGAAGGGAAGCATCCATTGTGTAGTGTATACACACTTCATCCTAGTTATTCAATCAAACACTAATCTAGGTGCTGCTGTGAGGGTATTTTTCAGATACTAATTAAAGTCCCTAATAAATTGGCTTTAAGCTAGGGAGATTATCGTAGGTGGGCCTGACCTAATCAGGTGAGTCCTTGACATGCTGGAAGTCTTCAGACTCCAAACTCCAAACAGCATCCAGGTCTACAGCTGCTCTCTCCTCACTGGATCCTCCCTCACTGACTGCCTATGGAGAACAGCTTCTGGCCACACCTGTAGGGTTCCTTCCTTTTCATGATCCCAACTGCCTACCCAATGGATTTTGAACTTGCTTAGTGAGCCCCCATGATCATATAAGCCAGCTCCTTTTAACGAATCTTGATAGGTAGATAGATAGATCAACAGACAGTTAATTCTAACTAGTTTTGCTTCTCTGACTGAACCCTGACTGATACAGGCAGTCAGATATGTCAACACAGAATTCACGAGAAAGGTCTAGCCTGGAGATGTAATTTTGACCCACAGATTGAATTAACTCTCCAAGGGAGAGTGTGCGGATAGAGAAGACAGGAGGACCAAGAACAGAGTGTTGGGCTACACGAACACTGAGACATTGCGGAGGAGAGGAGAAGGAGGAAGAGGCAACAAAGAAGACTCAGAAGGAGCAGCCTCTCCTTTGTCCCCTCCCCCTCCTCTGCTACACTGCAGCATGCGGGCCGTCTTCCTGTACCATCTCAGGGCCTTTGCCCTTGTTCTTCCCTTGGGCTGGAATGCTCTTTCCCAGCATATGGTCGGCCCCTTCCCACTAAATGTTTCCATCTCCAAGGGCCTTCCTGATCCCCTTGGCTCAACTTTCTACCCCCCACCCCAGCCTATCTCTATCCCACTGACCTATTTTATTTTCCTCAGAGAATTTATGATGGTCGTAGATCTTTTTATCTGTTTACATGCTTATTAACTGGCCCTACTTCCACCCCCTCTGACACTAAACTCCATAAAGCGAGAACTCAAACTGTATTCTCTCTACATAGACTATGCCAAGGCGATAAGGAACCTTTGTGAAAAGGAGAAAATGGAGTCCTCGCTGGGTGGCTGCAACCCACCACATGGACTGGTGTGTGGGGCACGGACTGAATCCAGGACCCCCAACATATGCCAGGAGCCCTCAGGCAGGACACACACTGGACATCTGAATGCAATGGCTCTAATCTTAGGGAGTCAATACATATTTAGTAAGTTAATAAATGAGAGAATTTACATGCCTCTTCCCTCCCCCTACCTAACTTAAAGCTGCACCATGATGCTCATGGGCCTTAGGCACTTTTGCCTTCATGGGCCCACTGCTCCATCAAAAAATATTAAAAATTATATTGTATGGCTCCTTTGGTATAAACATAAATAGATGAATTGTAAAAACTGAAACATTTTCTTTGACCTAAAAGTTACTTTTTTCTTATTTTAAAAGAAATTAAAACATTTAAAAAAAAAAAAAAAAAAAAACATTTAGTGGCTCCTAGAAAGGTACTGTGGCTCTAGACACTGTTCCCACTATGCCTACTGGGTAAATCAGCCCTGACCTGAATATAAGCTCCTGTGTACCAGGACTTTATTTTTGTTTTCCCTGCATCTGGAAAATACTGGCACCGAGCAACTCTCAACAATGTTTTGCTGATTTGAATGATAAATGCCTAAGTGAAAATAGGAACATTTATCTGATTCCCAAATCTTGCTATTTACATGTGTACTAATAAGAAATCACCACTGCATGAATAACAGAGCCAAACTTACCTTCTGTTCATATTCAGCCTCATATCTTACGCAAGGCTGTTGGGTAATATCTGGGCCCTTGCACTTGGATATTTGTAGAAGAAGCTGGCGCTGTGCGTACACCAGGAGTGGCGTCACTTGCTCTGTATATCTCTCACTAGACAATGGTAAAAATATATTAAAAACAAACGTTAGTAAAGAAACACTCTTCTCAGTGAAGTCTGCCCCTGTTAGCTGCCCTTACAGCGGTACCTACTGCGAAACTGTATTGAACTGAATGGCGAGTGATACAAGTGTTTCCCATTTTTCTACTTGATATACAAGTTCCAGAGATTTTAATACAAAGTCGTGGATCCATTTCAAATCAACCACATTGACATCATCCAGAGGATGCTCAAAGGTAAGGCTAGAACCACCGTTATCATTTTTGATATCTCCATAGCAACTTGGAACACTGAACTCTCCTTCTTCAACAGTCTGCAAGTAGCACATGGAAAAAAATTGTGTAATTTCAGATTTTACTACATGTTTTTTCTGAACACTGAATGTACAGCTAAAAATATAACATGGAAAAGAACTGAACAGAAAATAAATTTAATATTTTTATTATGCAAATCAAAGCTTGATGACACCATCCAACAGCACTTCTGCAATGATGGAAACGTGCTTCATCTGTGCGGTTCCATACAGAAGCCGCTAAGCACATGTGGAAGCTGAGCTGTTGAAGTATGACTAGTGCAACTAGATTTTTAAGTTTATTTAATTTTAATCATTTAAGCCTAAATGTAAATAGCACGTAAGCCTAGTCATTACTATACTTGCTGGTACATAGTCACTATTTAAGTAAGGATAGTAAACCAATAAATAAGGTAAAGTTTTGAGGAAAAACAGGTTATAGTATACACAAATAATTAAATTTCCCTAATACACTGGTTACATTCAGTTGTAGAATAATATGTCCAATTCCCCAATGCAAAAGGTCAAACTTATGGAGAAGAAAATCTTCCAGAAGACCCTCTTTTTGCCTAAGTTAGAGGTACTCTGTAACTGTTGTGTTCATTTCCTCTAAGTCCCTGACGCATTTGTGTAAACCCTTAGAAATTTCTGAGGCAAAGCAAAGCCTGTTAGATCCACCTACTGGCCAGACTATAGCCCAATAAACAGTACCTCAAGTCTAGCCCCTCCCTCCCATAGGATTCACAGTCCTTGAATTTGGAAGAGATCTTGAAAGTCATCTGGCTGTGAAATGCCATATGCGTACCTGAAGTCAGGCTATGAAGATGTGGATAAGAGGTGTGACATACATGACCTACGTGACTTTGCCTCCTTAGCACAGTGCCTGGCACCCGGGACATGCTCAATAAAAGACAGATGTCATTTTATTGATGTTATGAGCTCCGTCCCTGTCATCTAATAATCAAAAGTCAAGGAGCTCAAGATGACATCAGTCCCATTTGTCTAAGTCCTCATGCCGTGTGGATGAAAAGCGGCAGCCAGTTATGATGACAGGTGATCGATCCAAAGTTATTGCCAAATTTGTTAACATTTCTCCATTTCTAAGCCATCCATAAAGAAAATCACAAATGGGGTCATACCATCCTCACAGGAGTCCAGCAGGGCAACCACACTACCTAGATTCATATTTTCACCAATAAAAAACTGGTAGTTTTTTAAATTAGTAAGGAAGTGCTTGATTTATTCTGTAGCCTCTGTCATAAAAGGTTTTACTCTTTCTGGTTTCTGTTCTTCAAGTCTGCCTCTGATTGATTTCACGCAAACTCTAATTTACTTCTTACAGCTCTCTTTTCTAAAACTGATTTTCTGCAAGCAATGGTTCATGACAATATCAACACCAGTGATTACTGTGCTTTCAGTACCTTCACCTAGGGTACTGAAAGCACTGTACAGCAGAGTACATTTCCATCAATGTTATCCTCTGTCCTACTGACCATCTTCCCTTCCACCTCCAGGCACAGCCCACTCTCGATCTCCAGGAACTTATAAATGTCAGGGAATATCTCATGATGGCTGATGAGGTCCTGGTAAATAATTGTGATGGCAGCTGGAGAGAGATGACAGCTGCCCTGGCTTAGCAGGTGCCCAGAGCTCAGAGTGAGCATGGTGAAACCAGAGGGGGAGGGAGAGCAGGTGGAAAAAGTGATATCGAATTCTGTAAATACTTTTCTGTATCTATTTCAATGGCCATGTGATTTTTCTCCTTTATCCTGTTAATATGGTGAATTACACTGATTGATTTTAAAATGGTAACCTTACATTTCTGGGATTAACCCCCCCTTGATCATCATTTGTATATATTATATATATAATTTGCATATTTTATATCTTACTGGGATTGATTTGCTAACACTTCATTAAGGAGTTTTGTGTCTATGTTCATGAGTAATATTGAGTCATACTTTTCTTTTTGACATATCTGTCAGGGTTAAGCTGACCTCACTTCTAAAAAAAAATGGTATATGATTTATTATTTCTTCCTTGTGTGTTTGCTAGAATGCTGCAGGGAAATATTCTGGGTCTAGAGTTTTATGTCAAGGTTTCTGATTATGAGTTCAATTTCTTTAATATATTTGGGTAATTCATTTTTTCTATCACTTCTTGTGTCAGATTTGTTAAGTTGTACTTTCTAATAGACACATCCATTTCATCTAAGTTATCAAATTCATTAGTAAAAATTGGTCATGACATTCCCTTATTTTTCTTTTAATATATATAGGAACTGTAGCTATATCCCTCTTTCATTACTAGTATTAGTAATCTGTGATTTTCTCACTTCCGTTCTTCATCAGTATTCCTAAGATTCTGCCAATTTTAATAATACTTTCAAAAGATTAATTTACTGACTTTATTTTCTGGGTTGTTTTATATCTAATTTATTTCTGCTCTTACCATTTCCTTCATTTCTTCTTATTTCTATTATTCTTTTTACTTTCTTTGGGTCTAATTTACTCTTCTTTTTCTAGCTCCCATAGATGAACACTTAAATGATTGATTTATATCTTTTATTTACTAAACATTTAAAGCCATAAAGTTTCTGTTAAGCACTGGCTTATTTACATCCCACAAATTCTGATATGTTATTATCAGTTGAAATACTTTTTAAATTTCCCTTGTGTTTTCTTCTTTGACCCATGGATTATTTAGAACTGTGTTATTTAATTTCCAGATATTTGGAGATTTTTCTTCCTACATTATATTAATCTGTTTATAATGTAGCAGTTAGAAAACACACTCTTTCAGATTTCAGTCTTTTAAATTTTATTAGGACTTATTTTATGACTCTGCATATGATACATCTTGGTGAACACACCATGTGCCTTGTGCTCTGTTTCCAACCAATCTTAATTTGTACTGCACGTCACTTCTGACACTAACTACCCCAGTGTCAGGGTCAGACTCCACAGTTTAAGGGCTCAGTGCTCACTGGAGATGCCAGCCACAAGTCTCAGGGTCACTCGCACTTCTGACTGACGAGCTATAAGTTTGGGTTCAATCATTTCCTAGAATGACTCAAAATTCACTGATACAGTTTTCTTATAAAGGATACAACTCAGGAACAGCCAAAAGGAAGAGGTGCATAGAGGTAGGTCTGGAAGGGTCCAAGATGAGGAGATTCTGTGCCCTCTCTCTATGGAGTCAGGGCCTGATACCCATCCGACACCAGTGTGTCCACCAAACAGGAAGCTCTTCAAGCTTTGGGTGTCCAGAGTGTATTCTGAATCTCTGTTATTTGGTGCATACACATTTATGATTAGTATGTCTTCCTGATTAATTGAGCTTCTTCTCATTAGGAAATGTCCCTCTTTCTCTCTCAAAATACTTCTTGATATGAAGACTATTTTATCTAATATTAATATAGCCTCACCAGCTTTTTTTGTTTACTATTTTCATATTTTAGGCTATTTTCTTTCACTGTTTTATTTTCAATCTGTTTCTTTATACCCAGAAGTGCTTTTTTTTTTTATAAATTTATTTATTTATTTTTGGTTGCATTGGGTCTTTGTTGCTGTGCCCGGGCTTTCTCTAGTTGTGGCGAGCGGGGGCTACTCTTCATTGCAGTGTGAGGGCTTCTCATTGTGGTGGCTTCTCTTGTTGCAGAGCACAGGCCCTAGATGAGTGGATTTCAGTAGTTATGGCATGTGGGCTCAATTGTGGCTTGCAGGCTCTAGAGAGCAGGCTCAGTAGTTGTGATGCACGGGCTTAGTTGCTCGACGGCATGTGGGATCTTCCCAGACCAGGGCTCGAACCCACGTCCTCTGCATTGGCAGGCAGATTCTTAACCACCGCGCCACCAGGCAAGTCCCAGAAGTGCTTCTATTATGGACAAGTACACGTCCTTCTCTTTTATCCAGTCAGACAATCTCTGTCTTTTAATTACGGTATGTAATCCACTTATAGTAATATAGTTATAGATATAATTGGGTTAGATTATTTGTTATTTGTTTTCTGTTTGTCCCATGTGTCTGTGTTCCTCTTTTCCTGCCTTCTTTAATTGACTATTATTTAGTTTTCCACTTTACTTTTAGCTTCCATTTGGCATTTTAGCTATATCTCTTTTTTGGTAGTTATTCTGGGGATTATTAAATGCATACTTAACTTATCACATTCCACTTGAGAGTTAATATTGTACCACTTTAAATAAAGTTTAAAAACTTATGACAGTTTAGTTTTATTTGCCCTCCCAGTTTTTTGTGCTATTGTTCATATATTTTACATCTGAAAATGTTATAAACCCCACGACTCAAAGTTTTTATGTGTTTATTAATTTTCAATGTGTTTGGGGTGTATGATGTTTGCATTTTTTTCAATTTTATTTTCATGCTTTAAACCACAGTGTGCTAGATTTGAGATGGCTGTAAATTCTACCACGTCTAGTGTAACAAAACATGGACAGATAAAGCAGTGAAATAAATAGCAATCAACAAGCTACATGATCTGTCTTAGGGTCTGTTTCTTTCTCTATCAAAAAGATTGCTATGAGGATTAAATGCATTTAGATTAGTTTATGTAGAAGCTGGAGCTCAGTAAATGTTACTTTCTGTTCCATTTAAGAAACTGAATTTTCAGGCAGATATTTTTAATTAACATCAATGTACTGCAATATACTGGGAACCAAATAACAATGAGAAACAAATGAAATACAGACAAACTAAATAACTCAAGCAAAATATTAATTTCTACTTATCCCAAGCTGCATGGTACAAAGAATTTGTTAATTAACCTACAATAAAAAGAATTACCCAAATACTCTTACCTTAACAGAACTGATATTTGGTAGTTCTATTAACATGTCAATAAGTAATTCTGCCCCCAAATAGAATGGTAAAACAGAAATAAAGAGGAAACTGTCCTGGCTAATAGGAAATGTTTCATACAGATCCACTGCTTGTTTATGAAGTATTTGTAGCTCCTGAGTAAAGTTCCAAAGAGCCCGACAGCAGTTCTGAAGCAGAGTCCAATAGCCACCACGATGAGCGAGAACCTAAGACAAACACAACATTCAAAAGATGCCGAAGTTCCCAAAGTTATGGATCTCTGAACAACTTCCTCTTCCTGCAAATATTCTACATCAATAGTAAGAGTAACTAACACCATTTGTTATATACTACTTACATGTGCTAGACACTCTGGTAAGACATTTATATGCATTATCTCAGTTCATTCTAATGACAACTCCTATGAAGTAGGTATGCACTAGTATTCTCCTCAATTTACAGATGAGGAATTGGAGGCATGGGGCTAAACTGCCCAAGGTTATGAGTCTACTAAGTGATGAGCTAGGATTTGCACACCAGCAGTCTGACTCCAGCACGCCCACTGTTCTAGGTGCTGGGAATGTCACAGCGAGCAAGGGAAACTGGGCCTGCCCTCGTGAGGCTTCAGTCTATTAGGAGAGACCGATACCAAATAAGCAGACAAATAAAAATACAACTTCAGGGAATGATAAGTGCTGTAAAGGCAAATAAAGCAGAAATGACTCAGAACGTGATGAGGGTGAGAGGACAGGTCCTTTTATACAGGGTGGTCAGGAGAGAAGTTCTCTGTGAGGTGAAGTATGAGCAGAGCCCTGAATGTTGAGTTGAACAAGTCATGTGAAGGTGGGGGTGGGAGTGTTGGGAGAAGAACATTCGGGGCTGAGGGAACAGCAGGTGCAAAGGATGGAGGGTGAACCTGAGGGCTGAGGAGGGAGCAAGCTTAGTGCTTTCAGAACCCCAGAGGGGAGAGTGGACTGCACAAGAGCAAGAGGAGTGAGTCCTGAGAAGTGAGCAGAACCCAGACCTTCTAGGGCCCTGAAGCTGGTACAAAGGAGCAGAGGATGCAATGCTCATGGTCAAGGCAGGTGATGTGGGTTTACTTTACATTTTTATAAGGTCACTCTCTCTACTTCACGAAGAAAGTGGGCACTTAAGTATTCCTTTCTCATCTAGAAAGAATAAATTTCTTCTCATCTCTTGAGAAGTTTGAAGTACATCCCCTTCTTGCTATGAGAAAAAGGAAACAAATTTCTTTGTAGATAATGATTCCAATTCTGAGTTTAATATTCTATCATATAATATTTAACAAGAAAAAGACAAAAGCATTTGACAGAAGACACAGGTAGCCTGGAGAAGCAGGAGGTCAGGGGGGAAGGGACAGGGCTTCCCCGTGGCCTAGAAAGATCTTCCCCTGTGCTAGAGGGGAGAAAGGAGTCTATGGTGCCCAGGAGGGATCAAGAGCCCGAAGAAGAACCCCTGGTGTCACTGGAGAAGCCCATGTCCCAAGTGTGGCTAGAAAGCAGCAGAGGGGTGTCTGAATATTCATGGAGACTTTGTAGACAAGGACAAAGGCCACCTCAGCTCTGGGTGGATGTATGACTATGACTAAAGGGGCTTTCCCTCCTCCCTCACAACTTGACCAAATGTGAGACCTCAGTCCCATGGCAGGCAAGCCTTACAGATGACTGACATAAAATCCAGCAAATTTAATCTCACCGATGAAACTAAAATTATGTATATTAAGTAAATAAATGTATCATACATGCCCAAATTCATGGGCTGAGATTTACGTCCACTACATTAACAAATAAGAAGGACCACCTTACCATTGCTCTCCTGCAATATAAAAAGATTTTCATAAAATGATCCAAGAGACCCACATTTGCTGAGTGATCCTTTTCTTTACCACTGAGACCTGATTGAGAGTCTGATTCATAACCTGTTTGTGTCTTGGAAACATTTTCATCACTCATCGTGGAATTAAGAAATGCTGAAAATTCTTCTCCATCTACAGTACAAATATAAAGTATATTATTATTGAAAAGAGAGTTAAGTTCCAGGAAACACAACAGGTGACTAGCATCAAATGAATAATTCAGATAACAAGCGCTACATAAATTTGAAGAAAGGACAGAATTATCATGGATATGCTGAACCCGGGAAAGTTTCCAGAGAAGGAGGCTTTTAGATTAGGTCTTAAAGGGTGATCATGATTTAGCTACGTGGGAAGAATATAGAGAACATTCCAGGCAAGGGTGATGGCCAAGGGAATGATGCAGAGGCAGGAATGTCATGCTTTGGGGGAGAAGAATGACAGGATCCCACTGTTCCTTAATTTCCCCGCAAACAGGCCATTCCCTGGACACACACGCCGGAAGGTGAGGAGCATCCCCTGGTGTTAGGCAGTGCAGCAACCCTGATCACTCGTTCTCCCGCTGCTGTGCTATAAAAACACAGAGGATTTCTCCTGCCACAAACATTCCCTTACTAGAACTCTGCATTAAATAATAAGTCTCAATAGCAGAATATTTTATTGCCAATTTCATGGGAGGTCTTAGGGAGCTACTTTAAAAAAAACTCAAGAAGCTATATATACTGTAATGTACATACAAAACATGGACTCTTTCTATGTCCACGGAATTTACTTTCAAATACTTTAATAGTCCTGGTATGACATGCAGGTACCAGTTAAACTTAAACTATACCCTAGAAGAAATTAAAAAGCACGTTAAGTACCTCAAATCTGAATCAACCCCCCTGGGGCAGTTAACCAGCATATGAAATATCCTGTTCAGCAATAAGCCATATAGGATTTAAAATGCCATTTCTGAAAATCTATATAAGAGGGTTTGTACTAGCATAAAGATATTAGAAATAAATTTTTATTTGTGAAATGAGTGGTATTCAAGATAGGTGATTGTTTAGAAATAGTGTCATCAGTGCAACACCCAGAGAGCCCTGTTCACCTACATCTCTCCACGTCCTGGAGGCCCCAGTCACCTGACCAGAAGACAATACTGGTTGGTCCTGCCATGAGGGTATTACTGCCTTCATCTTGGAGAGAGCTTTCATGGAAGGTGATAATTACAGCTCCTAAGGCAAGAGCGGACTGCCCTGAGTACAAAATCGGAACGATGAAACAGCTGCATGATGTTTTCATGCCTGCTTACATCAGTATGTTTGGTGGAATTTGTTCTGAAACTTACTTCCACTAAAACATAAAACCTGACGGCAAGTCTTCACTTACCTTGACCACTGGAGGCTACCAATATTTTTTAAAAGAACATTATATTTGCTGAATGGCCAAATTGATTTAGGGGAGAATCCTACATAAATATTTCCAAATATATATGATGATGCCACAAAAATGTAGAAATTTTTTTAAAAATAGAATAAGAATCTCCTACAAAATATCACAACTCAACTAAATTCCTAAGTCATTGGAAAATGATGTGTGTAGCTCTGTGTCTATGGGGGGGTGTACGTGTCAGGGTATGTGTGTATGTATGTGTTGCATTTGTGAATAAAAAAATCTAAAGACAATTGGATAGCATAGAACGTATTTATTTTACCTGATGGTAAGAGAGCCTTTCTTCTTTTAGCTGTAAGAGGGAAATCAAGCATCGCTTTATAGTTTTCTAGAGTCAATTTTCCTGTTGGTAATACTGTTCCTGAATTATACAGTGAGAACATATTAGGATCAAATGACCGGAAACTGCAAAGGGGAAAAAAACTCATTAAAAGAACAATATAAGCAAAATTGAATTAATTCTGTCAAATACCAAATAAATAAATACATGTTTTAATAAAATGGAATTTAGCACCAAGTTACCCTGATACAAATTCGGTCACTGTCTAATTTTTGTGCCACCAAGTAATCATACACGAACGGCCGTGTGTGACTGGCAGGTCGGAGAAGAAGAGCTCTCGGTGTCCAGGGGACAGTGAGGAAGTCCATCTGATCTGAACTGTTTTCCCTTTCACAGCCTCAAGAATGGGTCACTTTGCCAAAAGCCTTTCCTGTTAGTCAAGCAATCTAACTGCTTCTTAAATGCTAACCTGGTCTAGCCCACATAGACCAGAATTTTACTTTAAACAAAATTCTGGAGAAATAGAAACTGGATCAAGTTCATTGTGGGTTTCAACCTGCATATTGTTCACTGGATTACTGAAATAAATACCCTCTTAATTCATATCCCTGTCACCATTCTTTCCCTCCTCCAATCCATTTGATATGCTGCTGTCAGAGAAAGTGCCTATCATAGACCTGCTTTAAAAAAAAAAACAACTTAATAATCTTCCACTGTATATAAATTAAAGTTAAGATTTAATAGACTGTTAAGACGCTCCATGATCTGGTACTGATCTACTTTTCTAATCACTTCTCACCACTCCCTTTCACATGCCCTAGATTCTGGTCAGACCCCTGGGGGTTCCCATCCTGTGTTTCCTACCTGGGCTCTTGACTCATTCTTCCACCTATCCGAAATGCCTATTTCCCTACCTGCACATTTCTAAATCTTGCCTGTCCATCAGGACCCAAGGCAAGTGGCTTCTCCTCGTGAAACCTTTCCTGTTAGTCTCATCAGGAGAAAGCCTCCTCCCAAGGAACAAAGACTTTATGTGCACTTCACTTTTTACCATTATTTACAATTATTCGTGAACATTTGTGAGCCACACTACCAGACTCCAACTTGTATATACTGCTCACCTTTGAATGCCCAGGTACTTAACTCAGCACCTGGTATCTAATAGGTGCTCAACAAGGGTTTTTTTTGGCCACGCTGTGCACTTGCAGGATCTTAGTTCCCCGAACCAGGGATTGAAACCCAGACCCACGGCAGTGAAAGCTCAGAGTCCTAACCACTGGACCGCCAGGGAATTCCCTCAATGAGTTTTTTTTCTGTTGTTCTTGTGTTTTTAAAGAAAGACTCTGGTTACATAGAGTTACTCTGGTTACGTGGTATTCCATATTACGTATTTATGTTCTTTTTTTTATCTCCTATAAACAACACTTTAGCCAAAGACAATCAACAAGAACTGGAAAATGTCTTTGGAATTAATGACAGAAAGTTTACATTGTATGAGAAAATACAACCTGTGTTTATACAGGCTTAAAATATACCTCTAAATGAAACAGAGATTTGCCTAATGACTACTAATATAATTTCTGTACAATTAATATTAAACTTCTCTTGGAAAAGTCACTTTCCCCTTTCACTGAAAGCTATATTGACTAATATATTCAAAATATATGCAAATTAGTACTTCATAAGCACTTCAGCACTCATTTGGGAAAGATTCTGAGATAAGAAGTTTAAAAATATACCAAAGGTCAGTACAGACTGAAGCACTTTGTAAACCTCTTTAAGTTATCATCAGCATTGGAGCCCTGCTCATAGAAATACAACCCATGTTCTTGAGACTAAAGAAGTATTATTCATTGATAATATACTCTACCTGACCATTACCAATGACGAACCGAATTTCATCTTTGCATGTTCCCCTAGCTCTGTTAAAAGCAGGTTGAAGTGTGCGTTTGCCAGATACAGGTTCATCTGAGCTTTCCAGGGCATCTCCTCAAGAAATATTTGATGAAACCTCTTCTTTTTAACATAATTTAATATTAAAGGATTCAAGTTATCTACCAGGAATCGATGTGCTACTTTTCGAACATCAGCTCTCTTATTTCTGCAGAGGGAGAAGGAAGTTTTGAAATTATACAAACTTCCAGACATTTAACAAAGAAGAATGATTCCAATTTGTACAAAATACATCAAGAAGTCACCTGACTGCCCTTATGCAAATGTTTCTGGTTTATCTGTCATTTCCTTAGCGCTAAAAACGTGAACTAGGACAGTGAAGCACGCACAAGGATAAACACTAGGGATGAAGACACTATGAATTGCCTTCAATTCTCTCTGATGTCTGTGTGCTAGGCTCAAACCAAACAGCGCTTTTCTTTTCCATCACCAAAAGGCCACTGAGATTAGACAACTAAATTATAACATTATAATGTTCACATTCATCAACTAACTTCAATATTAAACAAGAAAATCATTTCTCTGTTCTGTTCCTTAAGGGAAAAAAACAATGGAGCCAAATTTTTTCTAACATTAGCTAGCCTACAGAGGAAATAAAACAGTCAACTATACAACTATACGTGAAATAACTTCATACATCCTATATGCAGTGTGCTCTGGAAAAAACTAATATCTCAAAATTTAGCTAATAGTTTAGGTTTTAAGTATAACATATATTCAATTTGTTTCAAATTATTCCTATCAAAATCTCAAAGTAGCCCACTTAATTTTTTTTTTTTTTTTTTTTTTGCGGTATGCGGGCCTCTCACTGCTGTGGCCTCTCCCGTTGCGGAGCACAGGCTCTGGACGCGCAGGCTCAGCGGCCATGGCTCACAGGCCCAGCCGCTCCGCGGCATGCGGGATCCTCCCGGACCGGGGCACGAACCCGTGTCCCCTGCATCGGCAGGCGGACTCTCAACCACTGCGCCACCAGGGAAGCCCAGCCCACCTAATTTTATAGTTACATAGTTGTTTAAATGACATGACTACTTCTTCAAAATACTTTATCTTTCTTTTTTTAACCCTTGACAATGTTGCTGCCTCATTGGTCTGTGCCATTCTACCTGATTTATATTGGAGAAGGGGAAAAAATGATCTCAACTGGTAAGTTAAAGTATCTTGCTCACTTTAATAGACAACATGTCTGCATCTGAATCAATACAACACACACACACACACACACACACACACACACGGAAGAAAAGGAAAGAGGGATGGATGGAAGGAAGGGAGATAGACGTTGTTGCATGAAAAAAACAGATATTCTGAAGAACAAAGGAAGGAAGGAAACTACTTTTTTTTTTTTTTTTGGTACGCGGGCCTCTCACTGTTGTGGCCTCTCCCGTTGCGGAGCACAGGCTCCGGACGCGCAGGCTCAGCGGCCATGGCTCACACGCCTAGCCGCTCCGCGGCATGTGGGATCTTCCCGGACTGGGGCACGAACCCACGTCCCCTGCATTGGCAGGCGGATTCTCAACCACTGAGCCACCAGGGAAGCCCGGAAACTACTTTTTGATATGTAGTGTTGACATTATCATTCAGTGCTAAATATTTTGTATTTTGTTCATGACTTCCTTTTAATCCAACGTTTTTTGAGCTTTTTGCTGTTGTTTGGTTGTCTTAAGTAATGTTTTTTGGTTTCCAAACAAATGGAAATGTTTTAAATAACTCTACCTTAAAAATTAAAAATACAATTTCCAAAATAAAAATCAATCTTATTCCTGTGTGAAGAGGTCAAGTCACCTCAAAAGGCCAAGGAGAGTGACAGGACTACCTGCATCTTCCCCGCCACAGACGGTGAGATCATACAGGGAGATACTTCTCACTTTGGCGTTAGGATCATTTTGAGCTGGAGGTAAATGAGAATGAACAGACGCAGAAAGATGCCTTCTTGGAGGTTCCCTTATCTGATAGAAAATAGAAACTTCTGAAAAATGAAGAATGCCATAAATCTCCTCTCCTGGGAAATTTTATGGCCATGAAGAGTGAAAATCAGCGTCAAGATGGACCTGCCCAAACAAGTCTTACTCCAATAGTTTCTCTCATATTTCTACCAGAGTTTGCTGCCCTTGAAAGCCTAAACCCCTTTTCCTTGTTTTGTCACTTTACTATAAATTTGTTGTTCTTTTGTTAAGACGCCGTAGAAGCCCAAGTCCTAACTACCCCTTTGAGTAACTCATCACTGAGTTCTCCCATGCATATGCAAACATTAATAAACTCCTGTTTGTTTTTCTCTTGTTAATCTGTCTTTTGTCAGTCTAATATTACAGAGTCCCAGCCAGGGAACTTAGGAGGGTAGAAGGAAAAATAATTTTTTCCTTGCCTAAAATCTCAATGAAGCTGTTAAAAAAAAAAAAAAAAAGAAGCTGGGAAGTAATAAGAATAAAAGCAAAAATTAAGGGCAAGGAAAATAAACACAATAAAGAAGACTTACAAAGACAAAATTTGGCTCTTTGAAAAAATGGGGAAAAAACAGACAAACCTCTGGCAAGATAAATCTCAAAAATATGAGAGAAGACAAAAATTAATGAAGTTAGGAATGAAATACAGGGTGTAACTGTAGATATAGCAGAGATTCAAAAGATAACATGAGAATATAATAACGTTTTATGAATATATTTGAAAATTTAGATAAAATGGATAATTTCCTAGAAAATAGAATTCATCAAAAGGAACTCAAAAAAAAAAATCACACGGTCTTCCCTAGTGGCTCAGTGCTTGAGAGTCCGCCTGTCGATGCAGGGGACACGGGTTTGTGCCCCGGTGTGGGAAGATCCCACATGCCGTGGAGCGGCTGGGCCCGTGAGCCATGGCTGCTGAGCCTGCACGTCTGGAGCCTGTGCTCCGCAGCGGGAGAGGCCACAACAGTGAGAGGCCCGCGTACCCCCAAAAAAAAAAAAAATCACAGATTCAGAGTGGCTATTAATCTTAAAGAAGTTGAATCAGTAGGTAAAAAATGAATGTATGTGTGCAGACATAGTATGTTATAATAAAAATACATATTTGGTCTTTGTCCTTTGTTCCAGGTATAGAGCTCCTAAAACTTGGGAGTTTCCTGAGTGATAGGAGTTTCTTGTTATTCATGATGGAACACACCTGAGTCTAGTAAGGTGCTAGACTCAGGTGCTAGTAAAGTGACTCAGGGTTGGGCCCCTAGAGAGCCTCTGGATAGGGGCTGGTCACCATAAAAATCAAACACATGATTACTAAGTGGAACTCTCAGCCCCAACCCCGTCTCCGGGGACAGTGACTGCAGATTGGTTTTTTAAAAAACCTGTGAACAATAAGGTTCAGAGAACTTCCAGGTTGGTGAACATATCCACTTGCTGGGAGAGCGATGCATCACAACTTCACAGGGACAGAGGTTCCTGTGCTCAGGACCCTTCCAGACATTGTCCTATGAGCCCCTTCATCTGGCTGTTCACGTGCATCCCTTATAAACCAGTAAACGTTAAGTAAAATGTTTTTCTGAGTTCTGTGAGCCATTCTAGCAAACTACTGAAACTGAATGGGGTGAGGAGGAATTATGGGGACCCCCTAGTTTGTAGTAGGCTGGGCAGAAATGTGGGTAGCCTGGCCATCCCATTTGTGGCCGGCATCTAAAGTGGGGCCAGTCTTGTGGGGCAGGGACCTTCAACTTGTGGGATCTGATGCTGACTCCAGGTAGATACTATCAGAATTGAATTGAATTTTTATGCTATAGCTCTGTAAGATGTTACCATTAGGAGAAACTAGGCAAAGGGTTTTGTATCCTTGGATGTAGAATATCTTTTTGGACAGTTTCCAGTCTTTTTTATCAATGGTTGTTCAGCAGTTAGTTGTAATTTTGGTGTGCTCGTGAGAGGAGGTGAGCCCAAGGTCCTTCCACTCTGCTATCTTGTCCCAACTCCCTGAGAAGTGGTTGGTTTTGGAAGACACATACCGTTGGAGTCAAAAGTGTGAGAAAAAGACACTGTACACGGTTTAACATTTATGTATTAATGTAATTCACTGCATAATCAGATTAAAGGAGAAAAAAATCTTAGTGAAGAAGAAATATTCAACAAGACTGAACACAATTCAGAAGAAAACTTTCAGAAAACAAGAAATAGAAGACAATTTCCTAAATTTGATAGAGTATCTTCCCAAATCCCACATAAATATGCCCAACTGATTTTTTGCAAAGCTGCAAAAGCAAATCAGTAGAAGGAGGACAGTCTTTCCAACAAATGGTACTGGAACAGTTGGATATCTGTAAGTAAAAACATAAATCTCAATCCCTTATACAAAAAGTTAATTCAAAATGCATCACAAGTAAATATAAAACATAAAACTTGGGGAAAAAATATATGACCTAGGGCTAGGCAGTGTTCTTAGATTTGACACCAAAAGCACAACCCATTAAAGGAAAAATTGATAAGTCAAACATCATCAAAATTAAAAACTTTTGCTCTGTGAAAGACTGTGAAGAGGATGAAAAGGCAAGCTACACACTGAAAAAAAAAATTTGCAAACCACATGTCCAACAAGGGGCTTGACCTATATCTAGGATATATAAAGATCTCTCAAAATTCAACACAAAAACTAAAAACAAACAGTCCAATTAGAAAATGAGCAAAAGACATGAACAGACACTTCACTAAGAAGATATATAGGTGGCAAGTAAGCACATGAAATGAGGTTCAGTATCATGAGCCTTTACAGAAATGCAAATTAAAGCCATGAGACATCACTAACACCTACTTTAATGACTAAAATAAAAAATAGTAATACCACTACCTGCTAGCCAGCATGAGGAGAAACTGGATCACTCAAACACTGCTGTGGGGATGTGAAAAGTACACCCACTCTGGAAAAAAGTATGGGATTTCTCACAAAGTTAAACATGCACTTACCACACAATCTAGCAACTGCGCTCTTGGCCATTTATTCCAGAGAAATGGAGATTTATGTTCACACAAAACCTGTACATGAATGTTCACAGCAGCATTACTCCTAACAGTCAAAACAATCCAAGCAATCCAAATGGCCTTTAGTGTGTGAGTGGTTAAACAAATTGTGGTATGTCAGTGCCACAGAATACTACTGAACGATAATAAAGTGAACTAGTGATGCACACAACTTGAATGGGTCTCAAAGGAACTGTGCTGAGTGGAAAGAAAAAGCCAATCTCAGAAAGTTATATACTGTGTGATTCCATTTTTATAACATTTTTGAAATTACAAAATTATAGAAATGGAAAACAGATTAGTGGTTGTCAGGGGTTGGGAGGGGGAGAGGAAGGGAGGTGGCTGTGGTTATGAAAAGGTAGCAGGGGGGCTTGGCGGGTAGATCCTTATGATAGAGCTGTTCTGTTTCTACACTACGGTGATAGTCACACAAGTCTATAAATGTGATAAAATTGCATAAGACTAAATACACACACTCATATGATTGCACATAGAATTGCTATAATCTGAATATGGTCAGTAGATTGTATCCATGTCAATTTCCTGTCTGTGCTATTTTTAGTTATGTAATTAATACTAGGAGAAACTGGGTTAAAGGTATACAGGTTTTTTCTGTATTACTTTTTGTAACTGCATGTTACAATTGTATGTACAATTATCTGAAAATAAAAAGTTTTTAAAAGTGCATGTTACAACAAGGATGTCCACAATCACAGACTACATTCAAGATTAAACTTGACATCCCAACCTGTAGGCTAGACAAAGAAGTAAGAGGCTTGAGTGTTAGAATGGATTAAGCGAAACTTTCATTATTTGTTCACAGTATGACCGTCCACACAGAAAATCTGTAACTATGGATAAATTACCAAGTTGTATAGAAGATCGAGTTGTTTATAAATCAATCATATTCATATATAAAAAACAGAAGTATTCAAAAACATAATTTTAGAATACCATTTACACAAATACCAAAAAGCATTCCTTTTATGTAGCTAACAAAAGATAGGTAACAGCTTTATGGAGAATATCATAAAAATTTATTGATAGATATTAAATAGGATCTAAGTATGTGGTCTGTCTACTAATAGAAAGATTCAATGTTGTTTAAAACAATAACTTTTCAAACCAATCCATATATTCAATTCTATCTCCATCAAAATCACAAGTTGTTATTTCTTTTTATTACTCACAGCTATTCCAAACTATTTTGTGGAAGAATATCTAAGACGTGCATGAAGGAAAAGAACATCCTGGAGAGACTTGTCCTATCAAGACAATAAAACTTAATTTAAAACCAAACAAAGTATGATAGTGTGATATTGACTCAGGGATAGACAGAGTAATGGGACAGGAAAAAGATTCCAAAACTACATATAAGACAACTTGCTAAATGACAAAAAGTGACAGTGATGACAGAATAGACTACTCAATAAAGGGAGCTAGTCAATCGGGTATAATGAAACTATAATGAAACTAAAAAAGAGGGGGAGAGGGATTCTTCCTCTCACCATTCATAAAAATTGATTAGAGTTGGATGCAATTCCTAATTGTAAAATCAAACATTTAAATTGATGAAGAAAATACCTTACTACCTCGGAGAAGAATTTCAAAAATGATAAAGAGAAATGTTGATACATTTGACCCAATTAACAGTTATAGCTTTTGATTTAAAAAAAGATGACTTTCAGGGACTTCCTTGGTGGCACAGTGGTTAAGAAACCGCCTGCCAATGCAGGGGACATAGGTTCAAACCCTGGTCTAGGAAGAGCTCTCATGCTGTGGAGCAGATAAGCCCGTGTGCCACAACTACTGAGAGCAGAGCCCACAAGCCACAACTACTGAAGCCCGCATGCCTAGAGTCCGTGCTCTGCAACAAGGGAAGCCACCGCAATGAGAAGCCACACACCACCATGAAGAGTAGCCCTGCTCGCCCAACTAGGGAAAGCCTGCGTGCAGCAACAAAGACCCAATGCAGCCAAAAGTAAATAAATAAATAAATAAATAGATGAATGAATGAATAAAAAATAGATGACTTTTAAAATGTAAATGGATGAGCCTCAAACTGGGAAAAGCATTAGTATCCAAACTTCTAAAAATAAATGAGAAAACAAAAGTTGCAAATGCACAAAGGATCTAAACAAGCAGTCTTGAGAACAGAAAAACCCTAGGGTTTTAAAAAAACATGAAAAGCTGCCTAACCTCATTAGTAATCAAAGAAATAGAAATTAAAATAACAAGGAGAGAAAATTTCACAGCTCATAGGTCCACAAAAATTTGAAAATTTGATATTAATATTAAGTGTCAGGGAAGATGCTGACTAAGGGAAACTTGACACAACACTGATGAAAATTTTAAAGCAATTTAGCAATATCTAGAAATGTTAAAATGCCCATATCCTGAGAACTACACTCCTGTGTATTTACCCCAGAAACTCTCACATGTGCATATGGAGATATATATAAGAATGTCCTTTGTAGCACTGTTTACATAATGGAAAGTTGGACTAGACTTGTGTATAATCAACATGAAAAAAATCTCACAAACATAATAGTGAGGAATAAGAGCAAACTGGCAAAAAAATTTGTAAAAATTAATACTGTATGTTATTTTGGGGCATATACATACATAATTGAAGTATAAAGTCACTTATAAGCACGATAAATGCCAAATTTTGGATTGTATTACTTCTGGGATAGAGGGGGACAGAAATGCATCCCAAACGCTTTATATGGTATGCTGCATATTGGGTACATGTTCATTTGTTATATTATTCTCCATATTCATCTAAAATATGTCATAATTTAAATAAAGAAAATGAAGGGATAATCAAACAGAACGTAGGCAAATGCAAACAAAAAGAAGAGTGGTTTAATTAATATTTATATGTTGAAAATTAAGATCAAAATCACTAAACAGGTAAAGGAAAGCATTACATAATGAAGGTAAGGTATATAAAGAATGTATGAGAATCATAAATGTGTACTTGTGACAATAAAAGCTAAACACACCATGATGAGTTTTATGGTTTAAGTTTTATAAACAAGGACATTATCTGCTAATAATTAAAAGTAATTTACCAGTTTAATCTCCTGGCCACTCTTATCTAAATTACTGCTATCACCATCTCCACTCCAGGCCAGTTACTCTATAGTATATCATCCTGTTCATTTATTTTATAAAATTTATCAAAAATCTAAATTGTCTTGTTTCTTTTGCACAACAAAAGAAACCATAAACAAGACAAAAAGACAACCCTCAGAATGGGAGAAAATATTTGCAAACGAATCAATGGACAAAATATACAAACAGCTCATGCAGCTCAATATCAAAAAAAGCAACCCAATCAAAAAATGGGGGCTTCCCTGGTGGCGCAGTGGTTGAGAGTTCGCCTGCCGATGCAGGGGACACGGGTTCGTGCCCTGGTCCGGGAGGATCCCACGTGCCGCGGAGCGGCTGGGCCCGTGAGCCATGGCCGCTGAGCCTGCGCGTCCGGAGCCTGTGCTCCGCAGCGGGAGAGGCCACAACAGTGAGAGGCCTGCGTACCGAAAAAAAAAAAAAAAAGGGCAGACGACCTAAATAGACATTTCTCCAAAGAAGACATACAGATGGCCAAGAGGTACATGAAAAGATGCTCAACATCACTAATTATTAGAGAAATGCAAATCAAAACTACAGTGAGGTATCATCTCACAACGGTTAGAATGGGCATCATCAGAAAATCTACAACCAATAAATGCTGGAGAAGGTGTGGAGAAAAGGGAACCCTCTTGCACTGTTGGTGGGAATGTAAATTGATACAGCCACTATGGAGAATAATATGGAGGTTCCTTAAAAAACTAAAAATAGAACTACCATATGACCCAGTAATCCCACTACTGGGCATATACCCAGAGAAAACCATAATTCAAAGAGTCATGTACCACAATGTTCACTGCAGCACTATTTACAATAGCCAGATCATGGAAGCAACCTAAATGTCCATTGACAGATGAATGGATAAAGAATATATGGTACATATATACAATGAGATATTACTCGGCCATAAAAAGGAATGAAATTGGGTCATTTGTAGAGACTTGGATAGACCTAGAGACTGTCATACAGAGTGAAGTAAGTTAGAAAAACAAATATTGTATATTAACACACATATGTGGAATCTAGAAAAATGGTACAGATGAACCAGTTTGCAAGGCAGAAATAGAGACACAGATGTAGAGAACAAACATATGGACACCAAGGGGGGAAGGGGGGGTGGGATGAATTGGGAGACTGGGATTGACATGTATACACTAATATGTATAAAACAGATAACTCATGAGAACCTGCTGTATAGCACAGGGAATTTTACTTCACTGTACAGTAGAAACTAACACAACATTGTAAAACAACTATACCCCAATAATAAATAAATAAATAATAAATAAAAAATTAAAAAATAAATTGTTTATTTGTGTCTTTATTTTGTGTTCCTTTTATTAGTATGTAAGCTCCCTGATGGCAGTGATCTTATCTGTCTACTCTACCAATGTATCCCTGGTGCCTAAAATAATGCACAACACATAGTAACCCTCAAGTAAAAATTTAATTAATTAATCAATCAATACCTTTCTTGCTCCGCCATTTCAGAAATAAAAGGATTCTTATTCAAAAATTCTCTTAGAGTTTCCTTTTTTTTAGATCTCTGTCTGGGCTTCACTTCTGTAGTCTTAACAAGGGAGATAACAAAAATGTTACAAATCCAACTTAAAATCTTAACACAATACTATAATTTACTTGTACTCTAATGCTTATCTTTTCACATTAAAATAGTGGTTTCTTTATGTCCCTCAATTAAAATTATTAACAAAAGTAAAAGAAGTACCCCTGTAGACAAAAAAAATGGTTATAAAAATATCCTTGTGGTAAGAATTAAAATATATTGCATAATTATAAAATTATGATTGTTGGTATTCTATTCTGTTTCACATTATACTAAATTATAGTACAGCCAACCATCTCTAGATGCATGCATCTCTTAAGTTCATTAACTTAAAATTCAAAATTTATATGAAACTTACTCCTAAAATCTCCACTACTGCAGCTTTGAACTTCTTCATAGGTTTGATGACCTTTTTACACAAAGTATTGTCCTTATGTTTCATTTTTTTTATTCCAAGTAGGGACTCATTCCTCCTAATACAAAAAGATAAAGTCAGTTAAAAGGATCTACAAGAATTTATAAAACTACCCCAAAGTAATAAACCTTTAATGAGTATTGCCACTGAAATTATGCTAGAATACCCAAAATTGGTTATGTCCCACGCATAAATGAGACTATGATACTCCTGGTCGTCAACGAATAGCTAGTCTCTCAAAAGAGCAAAATGTAAATCACACCATAAAAATGTGATGAGAGCTGAAGTATGATCTAGGAGGAATAGAATTGAACTGAAACTAAAACGTGAACACTCCCCTTTAAAACTGAGAAAATAACTACATAAGATTGACCCTAGACAAACTACTTTGCTTCCAACAGACTTCAGTCCTTTTAGTTCCATCAAGTGCAAGCTCCCAGCCACTATCAACTTCTGGATATTAACAAGAGTTAAGCATTTTAGATCTATCTATTTAGACTACATTCATCCCTTGGTAACTGCAGGGGCTTGGTTCCAGGACCCCCTCAGATACCAAAAGCCAAGGATGCTCAAGTCTTTTATATAAAATGGCACAGTACTTTCATATAACCTACACACATCCTCCTATATACTTTAAATCATCTCTAGATTATTTAAAATACAACGTAGGCTTCAGAGGTCAGATCCCAGGGAGAGGACTGGGGTTGGCTGCGTAAACACAGCCTGAAGGGGGCTAGTGCGCCACAATTGGCAGGGAGGGAGTCCAGGAAAAAGTCTGGAACTGCCTAAGAGGCAACAGACCATTGTTTCTGAGTGTGTGAGGAGAGGAGATTCAAAGCACGGCGTAAAAGAGCTTCAGAGATGGGTGCAAGCCGCGGCTATCAGCGTGGACCCCAGAGATGGGCATGAAATGCTAAGGCTGCTGCTGCCGCCACCAAGAATCCTTTGTGCAAGCACAGGTCACTGTCCCCACCTCCCATCCCGGGAGCCTGTGCAGCCCGCCACTGCCAGTGTCCCGTGATCCAGGGACAACTTCCCAGGGAGAACACACGGCACGCCTCAGGCTGTTGCAACGTCACGCTGGCCTCTGCCGCCACAGGCTCATCCCACATTCCATACCCCTCTATCCCCCTGGCCTGGGTGGAGCTCCCTAATCAGCTGCTCCTTTAACACCCTCCTGTCTGGGTGCGAACCCACGCCAGAAGACGACCTACATGCAGAGGCGGGGCCAAATCCAAAGCTGAACCCCAGGAGCTGTGCGAACAAAGAAGAGAAAGGGAAATTTCTCCCAGCAGCCTCAGGAGCAGCAGATTAAATCTCCACAATCAACTTGATGGACCCTGTATCTGTGGAATACCTGAATAGAAAATGAACCATCCCAAAACTGAGGCAGTGGATTCTGGGAGCAACTGTAGACTTGGGGTTGCTGTATGTGACTGACTAGTTTCTGATTTTTATGTTGATCTTAGTACAGTTTTTAGCATTTGTTATCATTGGTGGATTTGCTTATTGGTATAGTTACGCTCTTCTTTTTTTAAACTTACTTTTTAAATCTTTTTATTTTAATAATATTTTTCTTTTTTTTTTTACATTAATAACTTTATTTATTTTATTTTATTTTTTCTTTCTTTTCTTTCTCCCTTTTCTACTGAGCCTTGTGGCTGACAGGGCTCTGATGCTCTGGCCAGGTGTCAGGCCTGCGCCTATGAGGTGGGAGAGCCGAGTTCAGTACACTGGACCACCAGAGACCTCCCAGCCCCACATACTATCAACTGGTGAGAGCTCTCCCGGGGACCTCCGTCTCAGTGCTAAGACCCAGCTCCACTCAATGGCCAGCAAGCTCCAGTGCTGGACAGCCCATGCCAAACAACTAGCAAGACAGGAACACAAACCCACCCATTAGCAGAGAGGCTGCCTAAAATCATAGTAAGTTCACAGA
Organism: Orcinus orca; assembly: GCF_937001465.1. Taxonomy (NCBI): domain Eukaryota; kingdom Metazoa; phylum Chordata; class Mammalia; order Artiodactyla; family Delphinidae; genus Orcinus; species Orcinus orca. The sequence continues at coordinate 78,620,213 of NC_064569.1, read as the reverse complement.
CACCCCAAAACACACCACCGGACGCGGTCCTGACACCAGAAACACAAGATCCAGCCTCATTCACCAGAACACAGGCACCAGTACCCTCTACCAGGAAGCCTACACAACCCACTGAAATAACCTTACCCGCTGGGGGAAGACACCAAAAACAATGGGAACTACGAACCTGCAGCCTGTGAAAAGGAGACCCCAAACACAGAGTAAGTTAAGCAAAATGAGAAGACAAAGAAATATGCAGCAGATGAAGGAGCAAAGTAAAAACCCACCAGACCAAACAAATGAAGAGGAAATAGGCAGTCTACCTGAAAAAGAATTCAGAGTAATGATAGTAAAGATGATTCAAAATCTTGGAAGTAGAATGGGGAAAATACAAGAAACATTTAACAAGGATCTAGAAGAACTAAAGAGCAAACAAACAATGATGAACAACACAATAAATGAAGTTAAAAATTCTCTAGAAGGAATCAATAGCAGAATAACTGAGGCAGAAGAACGAATAAGTGACCTGAAGATAAAATAGTAGAAATAACTACCACAGAGCAGAAGAAAGAAGAAAGAATGAAAAGAATTGAGGGCAGTCTCAGAGACCCCTGGGCAAATATTAAATGCACCAACATTCAAATTATATGGGTCCCAGAAGAAGAATAGGAAAAGAAAGGGACTGAGAACATATTTGAGGAAATTATAGTTGAAAACTTCCCTAGGGGCTTCCCTGGTGGCGCAGTGGTTGAGAGTCCGCCTGCCGATGCAGGGGACACAGGTTCGTGCCTCGGTCTGGGAAGATCCCACATGCCGCGGAGCGGCTGGGCCCGCGAGCCATGGCCGCTGGGCCTGCGCGTCCGGAGCCTGTGCTCCGCAGCGGGAGGGGCCACAGCAGTGAGAGGTCCGCGTACCGAAAAGTAAAAAAAAAAAAAAAAAAAAAACTTCCCTAATATGGGAAAGGAAATAGTCAATCAAATCCAGGAAGTGCAGAGAGTCGCATACAGGATAAATCCAGGAGAAACACACCAAGACACATATTAATCAAACTATCAAAAATTAAATACAAAGAAAAAATATTAAAAGCAGCAAGGGAAAAGCAACAAATAACATACAAGGGAATCCCCATAAGGTTAACTGCTGATCTTTCAGCAGAAACTCTGCAAGCCAGAAGGGACTGGCAGGACATATTTAAAGTGATGAAAGGGAAAAACCTACAACCAAGATTACTCTACCCAGCAAAGATCTCATTCAGATTTGACGGAGAAATTAAAACCTTTACAGACAAGCAAAAGCTAAGAGAATTCAGCACCACCAAACCAGCTTTACAACAAATGCTACAGGAACTTCTCTAGGCAGGAAACACAAGAGAAGGCAAAGACCTACAATAACAAACCCAAAACAATTAAGAAAATGGTAACAGGAACATATATATTAATAATTACCTTAAATGTAAATGGAATAAATGCTCCAACCAAAAGACATAGACAGGGCTTCCCTGGTGGCGCAGTGATTGAGAGTCCGCCTGCCGATGCAGGGGACACGGGTTTGTGCCCCGGTCCGGGAAGATCCCACATGCCGCAGAGCGGCTCGGCCCGTGAGCCACGGCTGCTGAGCCTGCACATCCGGAGCCTGTGCTCCTCAATGGGAGAGGCCACAACAGTGAGAGGCCCGCATACCAAAAATAAAATAAATAAATAAATAAATAAAAGACATAGACAGGCTGAATGGATACAAAAACAAGACCCGTATATATGCTGTCTACAAGAGACCCACTTCAGACCTAGGGACACATACAGACTGAAAGTGAGGGGATGGAAAAAGATATTCTACGCAAATGAAAATCAAAAGAAAGCTGGAGTAGCAATTCTCATATCAGACAAAACAGACTTTAAAATAAAGACTATTACAAGAGACAAAGAAGGACACTACATAATGATCATGGGATCAATCCAAGAAGAAGATATAACAATTGTAAATATTTATGCACCCAACGTAGAAGCACCTCAATACATAAGGTAAACGCTAATAGCCATCATAAAAGGGGAAATGGACAGTAACTCAACCATAGTAGGGGACTTTAACACCTCACTTTCACCAATGGACTGATCATCCAAAATGAAAATAAATAAGGAAACACAAGCTTTAAATGACACATTAAACAAGATGGACTTAATTGATATTTATAGGACAGTCCATGCAAAAACAATAGAATACACTTTCTTCTCAAGTGCTCATGGAACATTCTCCATGATAGATCATATCTTAGGTCACAAATCAAGCCTTGGTAAATTTAAGAAAATTCAAATTGTATCAAGTATCTCTTCTGACCACAATGCTATGAGACTAGATATCAATTACAGGAAAAAAGGTGTAAAAAATACAAACACACGGAGGCTCGCTAAACAATACACTACTAAATAACCAAGAGATCACTCAAGAAATCAAAGAGGAAAACAAAAAATACCTAGAAACAAATGACAATGAAAACACAATGACCCAAAACCTACGGGATGCAGCAAAAGCAGTCTAAGAGGGTAGTTTATAGCAATACAATCCTACTTCAAGAAACAAGAAACACCTCAAATACACAACCTAACCTTATAGCTAAAGCAATTAGAGAAAGAAGAACAAAAAACCCCCCAGAGTTAGCAGAAGGAAAGAAATCATACAGATCAGATCAGAAATAAATGAAAAAGAAATTAAGGAAACAATAGCAAAGATCAATAAAACTAAAAGCTGGTTCTTTGAGAAGATCAACAAAATTGATAAACCATTAGCCAGACTCATCAAGATGAAAAGGAAAAAGACTCAAATCAACAGAATTAGAAATGAAAAAGGAGAGGTAACAACTGACACTGCAGAAATACAAAGGATCATGAGAGATTACTACAAGCAACTATATGCCAATAAAATGGACAACCTGGAAGAAATGGACAAATTCTTAGAAAAGTACAACCTTCTGAGACTGAACCAGGAAGAAATAGAAAATATAAACAGACCAATCATAAAGCAATGAAACTGAAAATGTGATTAAAAATCTTCCAACAAACAAAAGCCCAGGACTAGATGGCTTCACAGGCAAATTCCATCAAACATCTAGAGAAGAGCTGACACCCATCCTTCTCAAACTCTTCCAAAATATTGCAGAGGGAGGAACACTCCCAAACTCATTCTACGAGGTCACCATCACCCTGATACCAAAACCAGACAAAGGTGTCACAAAAAAATGAAACTACAGGCCAATATCACTGATAAACATAGATGCAAAAATCCTCAACAAAATACTAGCAAACAGAATCCAACAGTACATTAAAAGGATCATACACCATGATCAAACAGGATTAATTCCAGGAATGCAAGGATTCTTCAATATATGCAAATCAATGGATGTGATACACCATATTAACAAATTGAAGGAGAAAAACCATATGATAATCTCAATAGATACAGAAAAGGCTTTTGACAAAATTCAACACCCATTTACGATAAAATCCCACAGAAAGTAGGCACAGAGGGAACTTACCTCAACATAATAAGGCCATGTATGACAAACCCACAGCCAATATCATTCTCAATGGTGAAAAACTGAAACCATTTCCACTAAGATCAGGAACAAGACAAGATTGCCCACTCTCACCACTATTATTAAACATAGTTTTGGAAGTTTTAGCCACAGCAGTCACAGAAGAAAAAGAAATAAAAGGAATCCAAATTGGAAAAGATGAAGTAAAGCTGTCACTGTTTGCAGATTACATGACACTACACATAGGGAATCCTAAAGATGCTACCAGAAAACTACTAGAGCTAATCAATGAATTTGGTAAAGTAGCAGGATACAAAATTAATGCACAGAAATCTCTGGCATTCCTATACACTAATGATGAAAAATCTGAAAGGGAAATTAAGGAAACTCTCCCATTTACCATTGCAACAAAAAGAATAAAGTATCTAGGAATAAACCTACCTAAGGAGACAAAAGACCTGTATGCAGAAAACTGTTAAGACACTGATTAAAGAAATTAAAGATGATACAAACAGATGATACATGTTCTTGGACTGGAAGAATCAATGTTGTGAAAATGACTATACTACCCAAAGCAATCTACAGATTCAGGGCCATCCCTATCAAACTACCAATGGCATTTTTCACAGAATTAGAACAAAAAATTTCACAATTTGTATGGAAACACAAAAGACCCCGAACAGCCAAAGCAATCTTGAGAAAGAAAAACAGAGCTGGAGGAATCAGGCTCCTGGACTTCAGACTATACTTCAAAGCTACCGTAATCAAGACAGTATGGTACTGGCACAGAAAGAGAAATATAGATCAATGGAACAGGATAGAAAGCCCAGAGATAAACCCATGCACATATGGTCACCTTATCTTTGATAAAGGAGGCAAGAATATACAAGAGAGAAAAGACAGCCTCTTCAATAAGTGGTGCTGGGAAAACTGGACAGCTACATGTAAAAGAATGAAATTAGAACACTCCCTAACTCCATACACAAAAATAAACTCAAAATAGATTAAAGACCTAAATGTAAGGCCAGACACTATAAAACTCTTAGAGGAAAACATAGGCAGAACACTCTATGACATACATCACAGCAAGATCCTTTTTGACCCACCTCCTAGAGAAATGGAAATAGAAACACTAATAAACAAATGGGACCTAATGAAACTTAAAAGCTTTTGCACATCAAAGGAAACCATAAACAAGGTGAAAAGATAACCTTCCAAATGGGAGAAAACATTTGCCAATGAAGTAACTGACAAAGGATTAATCTCCAGAATATACAAGCAGCCCATGCAGCTCAATATCAAAAAAAACAAAAACCCAATCCAAAAATGGGCAAAAGACCTAAACAGACGTTTCTCTAAAGAAGATATACAGATTGCTAACAAACACATGAAAGGATACTCAACATCACTAATCATTAGAGAAATGCAAATCAAAACTACAATGAGGTATCATCTCACACTGGTCAGATTGGCCATCATCAATAAATCTACAAACGATAAATGCTGGAGAGGGTGTGGAGAAAAGGGAACCCTCTTGCACTGTTGGTAGGAATGTAAACTGTTACAGCTACTACGGAGAACAGTATGGAGGTTCCTTAAAAATCTAAAAATAGAACTACCGTATGACCCAGCAATCCCACTACCGGGCATATACCCTGAGAAAAACATAATTCAAAAAGAATCATGTACCACAGTGTTCACTGCAGCACTATTTAGAACAGCCAGGACATGGAAGCAACCTAAGTGTCCATCGACAGATGAATGGCTAAAGAAGATGTGGCACATATATACAATGGGATATTACTCAGCCATAAAAAGAAACGAAGTTATCTGTAGTGAGGTGGATGGATCTTGAGTCTGTCATACAGAGTGAAGTAAATCAGAAAGAGAAAAACAAACACTGTATGCTAATACATATATATGAAATCTAAAATTTTAAAAAAAAGGTTCTGAAGAACCTAAGTGGAGGACAGGAATAAAGATGCAGACATAGAGAATGGACTTGAGGACACGGGGAGGAGGAAGGGTAAGCTGGGATGAAGTGAGAGAGTGGCATGGACATATATACACTACCAAATGTAAAAGAGATAGCTGATGGGAAGCAGCGCATAGCACAGGGAGATCAGCTCCCTGCTCTGTGACCACCTAGAGGGATAAGATAAGGAGGGTGGGAGGGAGATGCAAGAGGGAGGGTATATGGGGATATATGCATACATATAGCTGATTCAGTTTGTTATACAGCAGAAACTAACACAACATTGTAAAGAAATTATACTCCAATAAAGATATTTAAAAAAAAGAATGATACCTTTTAATCATGAAAGCATTTAGCCTGAATTTCTTTGGAATAAATAAATTAAATACAATGTAAATTCTATATAAATAGTTGTAAATACAATGTAAATGCTATGTACATAGTTGACGGGAGTGCAGCAAATTCAAGTTTTACTTTTTGGAACTTTTTTTTCGAATATTTCCGATCCATGGTTGGCTGAATGCCTGGATGCAGAGTGGATGCCAAGGGCAGACAGTACTAAATGTTCTCCCTTCCCCCCAATCACCTGTAAGGATTCTCAACCTTGTTTTTTTTAATCTGCCATCGACCTCTGTGGTAACCTGTCCCCTTCTCCGAATACTGTAAGGTCGCTTATTATCCCTCCCTCTATTGGTACTTACTACCTATTTTCCTTGAAATTTATATATTTCCTAAAATCTATATTTCCTCTGGTAAGTACTTGCTAGGTACAACACCACCCTGCTATAACATGATAAATGGGATCCAAAAGCTTAAATTAAATAAAATGTAAAGTCATATTAACACAAGGTGAAGGAAATGACCAGGTGAATCTGGTAGCTAGTTCCAGGGGCTGGGGTCCCAAACTCATTTTGGTCCCAGTAGTGGTCAGCCTCTCACTTCGATTTTGATAAAGATGATCCTGGATCCTGTGCTTGGTTGGGACTCCAGCCAAGCTGCAGCAATTCCAAGAGTCTCTCAGTTAGTTGGCATTCATTTTGGCAAATGTTTTGTCTGCCTGAACTACAAAGCTTGGACCACTGATCACCGGGGACTTGGGAATCTATCCTCTGCTCTGCTAATTGCATCCTGACACAACTTAGTTGCCTGCTGTTTTCCAACCAGCTTGTCTCTTCTCTACCTCCTTTCTCTCCCACCCCACCAGAATGCTTTTATTGCTGCTATTCCAGAAACAGGTGGGAAGGAGAGGAGGTCATCGGTGTACACTTGGGCCACCATCTTCCCAGCCCTCTCAGCATTCTCCTCCATGCTCTGCAGAACTCTCATCCACTGAATAAACTCCTCCACTCCTCAACCTCTTCATAGACTGCTTCCTCCTAGTTCCGACTGCTTTTTATTTTGTTTATGGTGTATTATGAAAAATAGTACTTCTAAATTTTTATGTAATCATCATTATTGATCTTTGATTTCATGACTTATTGTTTTGATTACCTATATCACTGCCTGCTTCTGACCCAAAACATTGAGTTCCAATGACTGTCTGCCTATTATTTCACAAACACAAATCTGTTATTCTTTATCTGACAGCACAAGGCTCTCATTCATGCTTTTTTATTTTTAAAATATTTTTCATTACTCTAGCCCATTCCATACAAACTAATCTGACTGGAATTGCATTAAACCAACAAATTAATTTGAGAATAACAGAAATCTTCACAATATTCCATCTGCTTATCAAGTAATGTACTATGTCTCTCCATTTATTCAAGTCATTTTTTTTCATACCTCTTAGTAAAGATGTTTGGTCTTCTTTATATTAGCCTAAATCCCCTCACAATTCCTGATAAACTTAATCCTGTAGTTCACAGAAATGGGATCATTTTTCCATTATATTTTCTAGTTGATACAGCAAAGCGTTGATTTTGCATCTACCCATCCTATGGAATTCTATTATTAACTCTGATAGTTTTCAGTTAACTTAAGTTAAAAAAAATAATAATTATTTGCAGATATCAATCTTTCCTCTCTATTTTCAGAGTACTTCACTGTGGATTTCACTTGATAAACATTTTTGAGATAAACATTTATGTATTATGTGATAATCACATAAATTCTAATCCTAATTTCTATTTCTTATTTTAATGTGCTGCCAAGAACTTTCAGAACAATTTTAAATGATAGAAGGAATAACAGGTTTCTTTGTTGTACTGCATATTTTAACAGAAAATCTTTTAATCCTAATTTGCCAGGAATTGCTGCTGAACATCACCACATGACTTTTTAGCACCTATAAAAGACTCCTTGGACTACTAATGATAATTATATTTAGATTTCCTACTATATTTATATTGAGAACAAAATCTATATTCTCACTGCTAAATTTATAAGCTAGTGTTTTATTTTTATTCTATATACTTCTAAATAAAGTTGATCTCTAATTTTCTATTTTTTTATTCTCTTTTTACAAAACTGTTATCAGAGCCTGCTGTGATAAATTTACTAGGAAACTATAACCATGCTCTGAAGTAGCTTTATGTAAAACAAAATTATTTGTTCCTATGAAGGAACTAGCCTTAAAAAGTTTTTGAGCTTTCCAAATTTTTTTACTGCTTCAATAAATTCTTATAATTTAAAATTTTCCAGATAATCATGACTTCAGATTAGATTTTCAAATTTATTCATATTAAACTACATATACTGTTATCTAATATTTAACAACTTCCAAATTTATGACTATTTTCTCTTTGGATTACTTACATTTCACTTTTTCTTATTTTGCTGGCCAGAAAATTACCTCATTTATTCATATATTCAAAGAACTAACCCTAGCCAATTGGACTATTTTAAAACCAACTTAAAATTAATTCCAACTTTTATTTATTTCTTCTTTCTGCTTTCTTAGATTTATTTTGTTATTTTTCCAATTTCTCAAGCCCAATCAAAGTTCATTTGATTTTATTTTTCTCATTTAGTAAGTAACAGGAGCTTCTAAAGCTAAAATTTGTCTTTAACTGCTGCTTTGAGTACATTTGATATGTGGGCTTCTCATTAGCATGATTTTCAAAACGCTCTATAGTTTTAAATTTCTTTTTTATATACTATAATTATATACAATTATATATGGCAGTAATTTATTGTTATAAAATTATATAATTATATATGCCAGCAATTTATTTTGTTATAAAGTTTCAGTTTTATGTACTGTAAGAGAATGTGGTCCTTACAAATTTTAGTCTAGGTGATATATTGAGCTTTATTTTGCAGCTTAAATATTACACTTTTAAATTAAATAAGTGCTTTAAAGGGTATTTAGTCTCAATTGGCTATATATATTAAATTAATCTTATTAGTTGTATTATGTACATTTTCTGTGTCCTTTTTATTTCTTTCTTTTTAAAGTAGTACATTAAACTCTTAATATTACTATGTTTCTATCAAATTAGCTTTGTCTTTTTAGCAGTTATTCCCATATATTTTGATTTTTTTTATGTAGAACATGAAAATTCATGAAATATCTTCATTGTGATTTATAAGCATTATTAGTAGAATCACCAATGTGAAAAGGTAGCATTAAAAATAAGTAACGTGGGCTTCCCTGGTGGCACAGTGGTTGAGAGTCCGCCTGCCGATGCAGGGGACACGGGTTCATGCCCCAGTCCGGGAAGATCCCACATGCCGTGGAGCGGCTGTACCCGTGAGCCATGGCCGCTGAGCCTGCGTGTCTGGAGCCTGTGCTCCGCAATGGGAGAGGCCACAACAGTGAGAGGCCCGTGTACCGCAAAAAAAAAAAATAATAAGTAACAAAGAGATTACTCTTTAAATGCTACCAAGACAGTTGATTAAAATTTTTACAGGAAAAACCCGATTTTTAATCTAAACCCTACACCAAAAGAAATTCCATATGGATTAAAATATTAAATCTAAACCATGAAACTATAAAATTGGAAGAAAATACTGCTGCATATTTGTCTGTTGAAGTATAAAAAATTTTTTTCTTTGTGCAAAGATATGTCATGCATACAAACATAAAAAGAAAATAGATATTGCTATCAAAGTAGAAATCAAGGTGTTGCATCTGCCCCTCCCCTATATTCCTTGACTTGGAGAAGAACATCCTAAAACATCTGCTCAGCCTTAAAAACTGAAATCATTACCTTTGGCTTGAACTCAGTTATACTGCTCAATCTCCAAACTCACATATTTTATTATACCACTGGTCTAAACCACTTATTCTGTTTTCCTCTTTCAGCATATCTATTATTCTTCCATTGGACCTCCACGGTCAGTCCTCCAAATTTTACTGCTCACTGAAAGTGCATTCTGATTTTCTTTGGTATCAAGAATATTATTTACAGATTCCAAACATCTCATTTTAGCTATGGTTTATTTAATTTTCTGGGACTTTCTAATTCTGGCCAGTTCTCTCATTACCATGGCCTGCTTAGTAGAAGCAATTTCATCTTTTGAAAACATGAAGCACATATATTCCAAGTTTTTGTTCTAATAAATGTAGTGCCTATTTTAGGAAGAATATTTTCCCGTAGGTTTTTATGAGAATGTTTCTCTTCTGCCGTCATTTTTAAAATAGATCTTGTGTCATTGATGTTTTCTTTTCCTAGAATGAGATAGACAGACCTATGTCAAGTGTTGAAATTAAAACCCAATTATTGGAAGAAAAGCTGGATTCACTTGGCATCTCTCATAACTGGCACAGAACACAACAATTTTCTTTGTGGGCAGAGAGAGCCATTCAGGCTTAGAGAATAAGAGGGTTAACTTTAAGTTTTACTACTTCTATTTTTAAGGAACTCCCCGTTCACACACGTATATGGGAACTGCAAAGAATGGCTCTGCTTGCTACTGTAGAGAATTAGAAACTGGACCTCAAAACCACACTACAATGGGAACATATGTATATGTATAACTGATTCACTTTGTTATAAAGCAGAAACTAACACACCATTGTAAAGCAATTATACCCCAATAAAGATGTTAAAAAAAAAAAAAAAACCACACTACATACAAAAATAAGCTCAAAATGGATTAACGACTTAAATGTAAGACCTGAAACCATAAAACTTCTAGAAGAAAACATAGGCAGTATACTCTCTGACATTGGTCTTAGCAGTTTTTTTTGGATATGTCTCCTCAGGCAAGGGAAACAAAAGCAAAAGTAAACAAATGGGACTACATCAAAGGGAGGGGGTGGGGGGAGAGGGAATTACTGAAAATAATCAAAAGGCACAAACTTCCAGTTATAAGATAAATAAGAACTAGGGATGTAATGTACAACAAGATAAAGATAATTAACACTGCTGTATGTTATAAATAAAGCTTGTTAAGAGTAAATCTTAAGAATTCTCATCATAAGGAAGAAAAAAATTTTTTCCACTTCTTTAATGTTGCATTTATATGAGATGATAAATGTTCACTAAGCCCACTGTGGTAATCATTTCATGATATATGTAAATCAAATCATTATGCTGTACACCTTAAAACTTATACAGTGTTATATGTCCGTTATACCTCAATAAAACTGGATGAAAAATTAATTAGATAAATAAATAAGTGGACCCAAAAGTCTGTGCGAGAGATGCTGATAGCCTAGAGATGCTATCATCCAAACTGACTCAATAGCAAAAGGCCTAATTTATTTCCTGCTATAAATATAAACATGCTCTATTATTTCTTAGTTCAGCTGTACGAATATTTTTATTTATTTATTTACACAGACATAAATACTCACTACCTCCCAGATGGCTGTTTTAACTGCATGTACCCCACTCTCTTTTGCGTCCACTTTATATATCTTTAAGGAACAATTTTACTCATTTTTTAAAGTTGTTAATGCTAATAAAACAGATATTACAAATACCTTTGCAAGAAGTCATAGACAGGATTTGTTATCTCCACCATAAGTTGAAAGTTTTCATCATTCATACATTTTTGCATAACTTGTGTAAAGAATTCCAGGAATCTAGGTCTCTGTTTAAATTTCATAACTGCGAAAACAAGAAGGTTCATATATAATCGCCAATACACTTGGTCATTGTCATTGAAAGGTTACTATTGCTATCAGTCATTTTGTTGTAACAGATGAGTTTATTAACCTACTTTTTAGATTTCTCACTTTTAAAAAATGTATAGGAGTAAATGTAGTGAAACTATTGGTTTTCTAAAATCAAATATTCCTTTACGGTCTAAATTTCATTTATTTTTCAAACAGCTTGGTGTTGTAAGATTTCCTAAAAGTTACCTCTAACATATGACTAGGTGGGAAAAAAATTGCTGATAGTTGCCAGAATAACTAGTTATCCTAATTTTTATTATATTTCACTCTGAGATAAGCAATAATGCTGCTATTTCTTCATAGCTAAGCTTAAAGATCACTAACACATTTTCAATTCCCTAGTTTTTGTAAGCTTCATAATAACACCATTTACTGCCAAAATAAGCCACCATCAAGGTTCCGTCTTTCCAGACTTTAAATCAGGTACCTATTTTGGTCTCTTTCATTACTCGGCAATCGAGAGCCTGCCTTATTCTGAATGGGTAAGAACCTGAAATATTCTGCCTAGAACAAGTGAAACCTTTAAGTAAAAAACAACAGAATCCACAGAATAAAAGATATTCAAAAGTAAGGTGAGTGAACAACATATGTACGTTTAGGTCACCTACCTTCTTCCACAGCACCTTTGACCGACCAATTTAAAACTATAGGGTAAAGAAATATGGGATCCTCTGCTCCTGAGAGTTCAGTTGTAACATCTAAGGTTAAAAGGAATTAAGTTGTTGGTTCTGTTTAACATCAATAAGCAAAAATGAAAATTCTTTGCTGGGGATGAAAAACAGGAAAATACCCAAGTATACATTCTAAATTATGTGCCTTAAAATATCAATTATATCATATTTTGGAGATTAAAAAATCCAATAACCTTAATTATTTTCCTTTCATTTTTTTTCCCCCCAAAGGCCAAGCAGTCTACCACCAAATAGGGGAAGAGTTTCCAAGGCATGAGTCTTTCTTATTCAACAGCTATTGTGTATCAACAAATATCAGGTTCAGAAACCTACCAATTATATGAACTCCATTTTTATAAAAAATCTTTAAAAGACAGTAAAGTATAGAATAATGAACAGGACAGCCCCTAGAGCCAGGATGCCTGGGTTCAGATTCTAAGTCTGACACTTTCTTTTTTAGGCCGCACGGCATGCAGGATGCGGGATCTTAGTTCCCCCACCAGGGATCAAATCCACTGGGAGCATGGAGTCTTAACCATTGGACCTCCAAGGAAGTCCCTAAGTCTGACACTTTTTAGTTATGAGAACTTGGGAAGTTACTCACCTTCTCTGTGCCTCAATTTCCTTATCTTTAAAATGGGGATAATAACAGTACCTATTTCATATGGTTGTTATATAAGGGTTATATAAGTTTTCATATGCATGAAACACTTAAAATAGTTCCTTGCACACAGAAAGCACTGTACAAAACTATTATTTTTATTATTGTTTTGTTACTGAATCTACTGTTTAGCTAGTAACATTATATTGTGCTTCTTAGTAAAATGTTAAAATGTGTTTGGGGGTGTTGATAATATGAAAATAAGTAATTCACATTTCCAGAACACTTTACATTTTAAGAAATTATATATTTTTATATGTACCCAGACAATTACAGCTTTCCCCAAACTAGGTTTACTGGTTATGTGAATAACACAGCACTGGGTTCATTTCATAAATTCAGCTTGAAACAGACATGGAGTGTACTGAAATAAAATGAGAGATCCAAGTCAGGGAATTCTGAAACAGTAAGACCACCCAGATATCACTGAGGCACAAAGTAGAGAGGTGAGGTGGGGTCACAGAACTCTACAAGTTTAGTTACTTCCCAACAGACCAAGGGGCCGAAAGTGGAGCCTCCTAATGAGATAAATGTAGGTACTCTTTTGTTCTTCTAGAAGGTTTGAAGTCCTGCTTCTTAAAAATGTAATAATAGTTGTCATCACCAGAAACTAAATTAATATCATAATCAGATTTCCAAACTGCAATCTCTCAAACTCCAATCACTGTGTTAACATTTTGGTCTATTATTAAATTACTATACAGCACAATGACTCACTTGAGTCCATCTCACTTGAGTATACCATGGTTCAAATCACTCGTACATAACACCCGTCATGCCATCACTTTATTTCTCAGTTACATTCTTGTCTTTAGAGCAGTGATTCTCAATTTTGTGTCCCGCTTCCACAATATATTTGCCAACATTTGCCTCACAGTTGGTTGTCACAGCTGGGGAGAATGCAGGGAGAATGGTGTGCTATGCATCTCTAGACAAAGGCCAGGGATGTCACTCCACATGCACAATGCCTAGGACAGTCCCCCACAGCAAAGTATTATCTGGCCAAAATTGGCAATAGTGTTGAAGCTGAGAAACCCTGCTTTAGGATGAGAAGATTTAGGCTCAAATCCAAGTCAGCTATGTAATGCTAAATAAATCACTTAATCTTTATGAACCACATCTGTAAAAAGTGGTTAGCAATCCCTTATTAACAACGTATTGTTAGGATTAATGACACAGTGTAAAAGCACTGCATAAACCTTAAAGGGTTTACCAAATGCTAATCTCATCCTAATCCTTTTAACAGAATATTTTCTATTTTAAACGGCAAAATGCTAAACAGAATTATACAGAAAGAAAAAAAAAACACTACATTGCTTTGTCAGTTTGAGTAGGTGTGTCTCCAATAAACCCAGATGTTCATTTATTTTTTCAGGTAATAATATCTGTTGTGGCTTCTTAGTCTTGGAAGACTTCTTGGAAGAACCCTAGAAACATTGGTTAAATGTCAGAACGTACTTCAACATGTTTCAAGAATTGTCATTTTCAAATAATATTCTTTAAATTATGTTTCATACTTGGTAGACCAAACTATGAATCTACATGGTAAAATGTATTAATAATTAACTAATAATTAATAATAAGCCATTGTAGCCTAACTAAATGCCAGACACAGTACTAAGTGTTTTATGGATGTTAACCAAAATATTTCTTCTCTTCCCTCTCCCTTTTTCCTAGTAACTTCTGCTCCCCTAAGCAGCTCCCCCCAATACACACAACATTCTGAGAGCAGTTGAGGGTATATCTCTAAAAATCCTCAAAAGAAAATGCTCTCAGAAATGTATCCCTTTTTCCTTTTTTTCCTTTTTTTTCCCCAGAGGGAGCTTCTTTACAAGGAAGCTAATTGCTTTTGCTGCTTTGCCTTTCATTGCACATAACAGGATCAGCAATTAGTGGACTAAGAGTTGGCGGGTATGAGCTCAGGCTCCCCACCACGCTTTCATCTGTCTGAGCCTGAGAATGGACTGGTTAATGTCTCCTCTTCTCCAAAAAAAATAGACCTCCCAAGCTCTTTTAGGCTTAAAGGGACCCTGAATGGTTATAATGACTTCTGACTCCCATAAAGTAGGTATTAGGTTCTCAGTCCCTACAGTCTTAGTCTGAAAGAAGTATCACAACCCTCTGCTGGACTAGAGGCTCCAAGGAAAGGGGCAAGGGGTCCTGTCCTACCATGATGTGAAGGGACAGAGCCCTGAGTCAAGGCCTGGGTGACATAAAGGGTCTGGCTGACGGACTCTTGAGTGGACAACACTTGGTGAAAAAAACCGCTCAAGTTGCTTTCAGCTTAATCAAAACCTTCTCTAGACAACCCTCCCCCCAACAAATGTAGTATGGCTAAAAATATTCATCCAGTGGGGTTTTTTTAAGCTTTTGCAGCATATAATAGAGAAATGGAGCTACTCCAACTGAAACAGGCTTGGGGGTAACAGTTTCTACCCTGGCCCCAGTCACAGAAGGGGCGTCAAGTACTGTAGCTCCTAATGCTCCTCAGAAACCTGATAAACTAAGCAGTACTTCAAAATTTGATCTACAAAATCATTTAACCACATAGTTTCAAGAAAAGGCAATAAAATAAGATTCTAGTAAGACCCATGCTTGGGAGGCAGATATTAAAAAGTTGTCTCTAACATTACCAGCCTCATGAAGGAGACAACTGAGGTGTCACAGGGAGTTTAGGAAATCTACTTTGAACAGAGTGAAAAGCTCTGACGTGTATTTACTGCATTCAGTGACCCACTCAGAATAATAAAAATCTTCAGTCTGGGAGAGACTGTAGAGGGCTTTCAGTCCAATGCCCAACTGCGTGTAGGAAGCTCTCTATCAACACCTAACTGATCATCAGTACGTGTGACAGGGGGCTATTAAGTATTCTAGCACGGATACCTTTTCATTTTCTTGATAATAATTAAAAGGAAAAAAAGCTCTTCACATATTCGCTTTCTTTTATGTAAATACAACAAATTAAAAATTGATCAATTTTCTAACATGTTCACTAATACTACATGACCTCTTAGAAAATTCAGCTAAATATACCTTTAAAGATGAAACACAAAGAACAATTACCTCCTCTGGCATTTCTTCTTGGTCAGTAACACCAAACAGAGATTTGCACCCTGATGTGATGTCCAACATCTTTTTTCCATAATTTATAATCATTACTGCCAGGTCATATTCCTTCCATGAACGCAGAATCTAATTTAAAATATTTATTAATTTTCTCTGTTGGAAACAAGTCTATTTTCAAGAGTCATGTATCATCTTCCATAAATTCAAAAGTCTCATGTTTTGGATATAACTCCCCTGTTTCTGTTAAGAAAACTGTAAGCTTACCTCCAGATCATATTTCCCTAGAATTAAAACTGCATGATTTCACTATTTTAAATAAAGGACAAAACCAGGAATCTCATCAGTAATGAATTCTCCATATCTCTGGGACATACAGCCATACCTCTTTTGGTACAGTAAGTTAACTATGAAAAAACATTTCCACTTAAAAGATCCATGCTAAAACAAAATCATTCTTAAAGGTCACATAACCACCACTTCTTGTCTTGAGTTGTCTTCTTTGTGAAATGGCACAATTACTGACCTCATTATGTCTTGGGGGCATTTATAGCAGTAAATGATTTACAGGACATTCTGGCAGTAAACTAGGCTGGAGGTCAGCTGGTTTTGGCAGGTTCTCCATGAGCCGTAGGGGAAGCACACACTGACTCACGAGAAGGGGCCCTCTGCCACTCTCGTCCACGCTCCTGGTTACGAACTGTTATCTGGCCTCCTCTAGCCTGGCCCTTACCTACCTCTCCAGTGTCATCTTCCACTATTCATCTCCTTGCACTTTAAGCTTACAAAATATTAAGCCAAGTATAAATCCTGCTAGTCACCATGGTATCAGGACTTCATGCCTTCCTACAGCTGAGGCCTTTCCCAGAACAGCTTTCCCACCTAATTTATATAGCGTTACTTGGTCGTTAAAACCTGGGCCCTAGCACTAACTCCAGGAAAGCTTCCCTGGCCAGCAATCTGATTTGCATAGACCCTGCTCTAGTGAAAGAGCCCATAAAAGGGATGTATTCACCGTGAATCCCCAGGACAATACTCTCAGGGTATAAATAAGTTTGTATGAATTTATCTGTAGGTGTATTCTGTTAAGCTGAATAGGTTAGTATATAAGGTAAGTAACAACTATTACTTCCCAGGCAGGGAAAGAATATATAAGGTGGCTGAAAAACAGTGAGTGGCTGCTTGAAGCTCATAAGACCTACCTAATGCAAATGCTAAGAACTGGAAATATTTCTGTAGGACCAGGGCAATGGTGTTAAACTAATGTTGACTGTGGGACAGAATGTGGAAAGGAAAACAGTGAAACAAATTTTGCCAAGGTAGGTGGGGTTAGGTCAAGCAGGGCTTTGAATGCTAGGCAAAACTGTCCAATCACATTGTAAAACTGATAAGAGAGGGAACAAGTTTTGTTATTAGAAAACAGAAGTGAGCTAACATTTGCTCCCCATTCACCTTTGCTTTCCAACATATTTGGTTTATACAGCACTGTGCAATCTTTTCTCCTTGTTTTAACATGCCAGTGGAAAATACTTAAATGAGAATGAATTTTTTCCAAACAAAAGAAAAACAGAGAACCAATTCTACTCAACATACCAAATGGTGAATAGAAATTTTTTAAATGTGCCAGATGTTTGGCATAATAAATTTTTTAATAATGCCAGTGGAAAATACTAAATGAGAATGAATTTTAACATGCCAGTGGAAAATACTAAATGAGAATGAATTTTTCCAAACAAAAGCAAAACAGAGAACTAATTCTACTTAACATACCAAATGGTGAATAGAAATTTTTTAAATGTGCCAGATGTTTGGCATAATAAATTTTTTAACAATGTGAAAATAATCAAATATTTAAGATGACATGTCTCAGAAGTGGTACTTTATTTGGAATTCTGGCAGCTTTCAGAAAAAAATACTGCTCCTTAAAGAAGAAAGATTGAACCATCCGGAAAGATTACCAATTTTTAAAACAGAACAGAGAAAAGAAACAGGGCCGTTTGACTAATTGGGCTTTACATGTCCTAAGAGAAAATCTCTATAAAAATATGTTTATATCAAATGAATGCCTCAAATCTGGGATTCAGGGGTAGTCAGGCTTCTGGGTCTATTGGTCAGGCTGGAGGAAACTTCTGAAATGACAATTCTCAGAGTATCAATTTGGGACAGAACCAGCTCTAGCATTAAATCCTGACATTAATATATAGCGTGTTGGCCAAAAAGTTCTTTGGGGTTTTGCGTTAACACCTCACAGAAAACCCAAATGAACTTTTTTGGCCAATTCAATATACTTTAAAGAAAATGTCCAGAACATTCAGGGTCATTTCTACAATAATGTCCAGAGGATCTCAAAATGATTCCTCAGGCGGGGGAAAGGGGCTGGAGTCACGGGTGGCGGTCAAGAAATACAGAGCCAGCCGCAAACTGCTGTGGGAGAAAAACCACAGGCAGCTGAGAGAGGAGGCATGTGAATTTCGTGGAGGATCTCAGCCTCCACGCGGCCCCAAACGCTGGGTGGAAACCCTGCTTATTCTAGGTCAGCATTCTCTCCCGTCTCCCACGGGGGCTGTTACACAAACATCTTCTCACATCTCTGGAGCCCACCCTCACTCTCCACCTCCCCACTCTCTGCAAATGACCTTGCTTCCTTTCCAGAGAGCAGTGCAGGGGAACTGGCATATCTGCTGTCCCCAAACCCACCTACACACCCATGCATAAGGATAACCATCCTCCTCCTGTGAGAGAGGAGAGACAGATGTCCTGTCCAAGCTGACCCCACACATGCCCGGATCACGCTGCTGGGACCCTGGTCTAGGGGCCACCTCTCCTCTCCTCCATCCTTATCCCTTCCCTCTCCTGACTCCTCCCCATTAACGGTCATATACGGAGTGCCTGTGTAAGCAGGACTGGTTTTTTGGTTGGCTGGTTGGTTGGCTGTTTAGTTGGTTTTTAGCAGGAGAAGTTGCTATTGGCAAGTTACAAGCAATGAGCTGCCTTGGAATAAAGTGTCTTTGTTCTGGAAGAAACACTGCAGCAGCCACGGTTAGTTATTTAAATGTAAGGTGAACAGCTGCCTAGTGCCCTGGAAAGACAGTGTAACCCGGTATTTTCTTATTTGAAAATGACACCCCTGTCCTGGAAATACTCATTGATGGAAGGGTTCAGGGGTAAAGGGGGAGGTGAGGCCAAGCAGATGAATATATTCTAAAGAGAAGTAACCTTGCAAGGTGCCCTTTTAGCCCAGGATTACACTAATTGATGTGTGTGTGTGACTGAGCAGTGGGAATGGAAAGGGGTCCTTTGGATTGTGTGGGACCCCTGCTTTCAACAGTTACCCCCTTGTGACAATGACAGAACTAATAGCACCAGAAAGATTCTTAAGGTTGGGGAGGGGTTAGGAATAATAAAACACCTTTGGACTAATCACCTTTCCAATTCTTCCTCTTGCCTAGTGGAAGCCGGATGAGACCCGTGGACTAACAACACCCTTGAGATTCTTAAGACAATTCTTTTCTTACTCTACGCATTGACCCCGGGTGATACCACCTATCTCTGTTGCTTCAGTTGAGCCCGTATACTAATGACTCCGTTGTCTTTACATATATTTGGCCTCTCCTGAACTTCAAGCCTATAGGTCCAATTATATAATGTCCACCTCTCTGGATATCCTGTACGCCCCCAAATTCAATATATTCAAAACTCATTATCTTTTCCCCCTTTCCCACCCAGGGTTCAACAAATTGCATTGTACTCACCCAACTGCCCAGATAGCTGGATTACTGTGGACTCTTCCCTCTCCCTCCTTGATCCCCCCCTACTCAATTCTATCTCATAAATAACTCTTGAATCCTTTCAATTCTATCTCTCACTTTTTCCACACTAGTTTAGTTCATCACCTCTCGCCTTCTAACTCATTTCCTGCCTGGGATCTTATCCCCCTCTAATTATTAGCTGTTGTGCAACCAGAATAATTTCTTTTTTCTAAAATGCAAATCTCATTACGTCATTCCCAGGTTTGAAACCCTTGAATGGCTTCTCTCTGACCTCATTAGATGGCCATTCATCCTCTGGTACTTGTTCACTGTTCCACTTTTTAAGGTGACTGAAATATTTAATCATATCCTCCATAATTAAAAATAAATCTGATCCTTCTTTTCCCAAACTGTGAAATTATTTCCTATTTTCTCACTGATTACTGCCTGAGGCAATCAATGTTAATAATCCTGCAACTGTTGTATTTTTAAAAAATAAATGCCTTTAAGCTTTGTCTATAGTGTCTTATCATTTAAAAAAAGTATTTTTAAATTATCGTGTCATCTATTTATCTATTTTTGTGTGTGTATATTTTGAATTTTGTGCCCTGTTGAGAAAGGTCTCCCCTGATTTCAAGGCAATCCAAATATCCTCAAATCCATCGGGACTTCATTTTGTTTACAGTATGAGGTAGGGCTCTGGCGTTATTTTCAAATGAAGAGTCGGTTATATCACCACCTTTTATTGATAAATTATCATTTTCTCAATGAATATAAATGCCACCTTTGTCTTATATTAAGTTCTTCCTGTAGACCCGGAGCCAGCTCTTCCTGGAGTCTCTATTTTATTCCACTGATCTATTTGCCCGTTACTCTGTTAAGACCATTTTTTATTGAAGTGGCCTTGGTAAATTTTAATACCTACTGAGAATTTCTAAGTAACACTAATCAGTTTCAAAGAAAGCTCACTAGGATTCTGATTAAAACTGCAATGCATGGAAATATTATTTTAGGAAAGATTTATATAGCTATGACAGTAAGCCTTCCTATTCAGGAACTTGGTGTGGCCTGCCATATGTGCAGATCTTATTTTGTGTCCTTCAGTAAGATTTCACATTTCTTTTACTTAGGTTCTTTAACATTTTGTTAAGTTTAAAATAGTGTGTATTATAAGTGGTATATTTTCCCCTGTCCATTTCTAACTGGCTACTACTCATATTAAAAATAAAAACAATAAGAAAAACATTTAAAAAAACCCAACTTATCAGTTTGTCTTACATAACTTTCTAACTTCTTATAAATTCTTATACCATTTTATAAATTCTTTTTAATTCTAGTAATCTTTTACTAGATTCTCATGGGGTTTTGAGACCTCTACAATTACAAATTATGCTTTTCTAATATTATAAAATTATTTCATACCTTATCTATTTCATCAGACCAGATCTCTACAAATAATGAATCACATTATTAAGAGTCAGTATCTCCTGCGCCTGATTTTAAGGAAACAGCTTCAAAAATTTGCCGTTTAGTATGATATTTGCTAAAAATTTTTGGTAAATGTCTTTATCATTATGCAATAACTTCCTTCCCTTCCTAACCTATTTAGAAGTTTTATTAGGAAAAGTTGCTGAGTGTTATCAAACGCCTTTGTAGCATTTTTCATATAACCTAATTGTTTTTCTCCTTTAATTTGCTGTTGTAAACAATTCAAGTTTTGTTTTAATTCAGACTTCATCTTTAATACTTGACAATGAGACTGCCCTAAGACCAGAAAGTGCCAGGTGCCATCCAGGAGCGATTGGAAGGACACTACATAATGCCTCTCTTTGTCCTGATTAATGTTTTGGACACTGAATTCTGCTTTTTCAAATATGAAAATTGCCACCCTTCCTTCATTTTTGTTTGCATTTTCCCAATATCTTTGTCTATTTATTTTTCAAATTGCTTGTTATCTTGTTTTACAAGTGTTTCTTCAAATAATACACATTTGAATCTGCCTTTTCAGCCCATCTGACAGTCTCTGTCTCCTGAGTTCATTCACGCTTAGGGAAGTAATTAATGTACTTGGTTTTATTCCTTCCATCTTAAGTACAATCTCACTTTCCTTCTTCTTACTTTCGCTGAATTAGCCATTTTTCGTCCCTGTCATTTTTTCCTGTTCCTTTTTCCTCCCTGTCATTCCTCTGTTTGCTTTTCTTTCCTGTCAATTTTGAAGTCCTACTGTGCTTTAAAGATCAGCTCATGCCTACATATTCCTGAGTCATCTCTAAATACATATATTCCATCAAAAGAAAATAATAATGTTATACAATATGTGGGGAATTCCCTGGTGGCACAGTGGTTAAGAATCTGCCTGCAAATGCAGGGGACACGGGTTCGAGCCCTGGTTCAGGAAGATCCCACATGCCGCGGAGCAACTAAGCCCATGCGCCACAACTACTGAGCCTGCAGCTTGAGAGCCCATGAACCACAACTATCTGAGCCCACGTGCCACAACTACTGAAGCTCATGCGCCTAGAGCCCGTGCTCTGCAACAAGAGAAGCCACTGCAATGAGAGGCCCACACACCACAACGAAGAGTAGCCCCTGCTCGCCACAACGAGAGAAAGCCCGCGCGCAGCAACGAAGACCCGACGTAGCCAAAAATTAATTAATTAATTAATTTAAAAAAATGTTATACAACATGTAGTTTTATACTATATGTATTTTTAACACACATGCACCATGCATCTATAGCTGCTCACGCCTTCCTCAACCCCAAACAGGATAGAAGCTTTAGTTCTAGGTTACTGTTAAGTTTTTCTTTCAAGGATGACTCTTATATTTCAAAAGTCCCTACTTAGCATTTATATTACAAAGTCCTAGTCACATCATTATTATCTATTTAACTTTAATAATACATATATTGCAAGATTCGATGCTCCCATTATTCCTCTCCTTTTTGTCTTTCCCTATCTTGGGATTTCTGTTGCGAACCAACTGTCATTTGATAGAGTATTTCCCCAAGTGTTGTCCTCAGATAAGTACATGGACAGAATACTTTTTAAATGCCTGCACTTCTGAAAATGTTTATTTTGCCCTGACAAATGAATGATATCTTTTCCTGGTTAGTAATTTTGGGGCCTTAGTCTCCTTCCCTCAGGATTCTATAAATGTTGCTCCAGGAATTTAACTGTTAGTGTTGCTGATTTAAAAAGTCTGAAGCTAATTGATTCTCTTTCCATTGCAAATAAATCATCTGTTCTTTGGGTCTCAAAACTTTAAGATTCATCCTTATCCTTGGACTTCAGGAATTTCACCAACATGTGTCTACACATATATTCTTACATTAATCCCGCCTGGGACTCAGAAAGATGATTACTTCTCTACTCATTTCTTTTCTACCTCCAGACTCCTTTGTTTCATGTTATGACTTCTGGATCTGTCTTGTGAATTTATCTCTAGATAATTCTATTCTACATTGTCGGGTATTTCTTGAGCTTCCAGATGTGACTCGAGAAGTATCATAATCATAATCTTTACCTATTTTTTAATCAAAAATTAAATTTGTTGTATATGAAAGCTGTTAAGAGTAAATCCTAAGAGTTCTCATCACAAGAAAAAAAATTTTTTTCTATTTCTTTAATTTTGTATCTATAGGAGATGATGCATGTTCACTAAATTTATTGTGGTGATCACTTCATGATGTATGTAAATCAAGTCATTATGTTGTACACCTTAAACTTACACAGTGCTGTATGCCAGTTATATCTCAGTAAAACCGGAAGAAAAAACTTAAATTTGTCCTGATTGCATTGCTTGACAGGTTTCTTTTTCTTAAGTCATCTCTGATCCTTTTCAACATGGTGAGGGTAAATAATACAATTATTCTAGTGTTTGGCCTCTTCCCTTAAGTGAGTTGTTATTTTTCTTCCTGCTAAAGGCTTATGCTCCCTCAGCATCTACACAGATCAGGTCATAGATGTCTCTCCTAGAGCGGCAAACCAGTGAGTGACGGAAGGAATATGATTTTCTGCTCCTGAGGTCAGGCCAGGAGCCTGAATTGCCAGCAAACCATGACCTTTTTGCTAAGGTAGAGGGTAGAGGCCTCTCTGTTGCCAGACCTCCACAGAAGCAAACTTAAGTCCCATCATATCAGCCCATCCATGCAGTATTCTTCCAGATCACTGCCAAATCAGAAAGGTTCTGGGAAGACTACATAAAATAGGTAGGCAAATATGGCCCTTCTTTGAAGAGATTCACTGGATTCAGTCAACCAAAGCCCTTGAAGAAATACACAATGCTGGCCTTTGAGCCAAGCAGTGAGGATACATAAGCCTACACCTCTCTGCCCCTGGTATCTTGTTCTTTCTTGATTCTAAAATGAATGAGGTCCCATAAAATGTCCTCTTTCAGCCCCCTCTCCCTGGCCTAAGATAGGCCCTTCCAGACTTTACCAACTAGCCTGCTCAGGCTACTTTTGATCTAAAATGCTTTGGGGGTATTATTTTTCAAAGTATTCTAATTACTGTGATTACAAGTAGCTTAACTTGCTAAACCATTAGGGCTCCTAAGTTTCATGACACTAGACAAAGAATGAGATAAATACCTTTGTTATGTAGAAGATACAACAAGCTATCATGTGCTGTACACTTTCAAAGCTCGCAATATGTTTCTTTGAGTGAATATTTGGTAGGCCTTGCAAAACCACAACACACTTTATCAAGATCTGAAATATAGAAGCACAATGGTTTTTGTTGAAAACTATCATCCTTACTCATTAAAAAATGCTCTATTCAAATCATGAAGGTTTTAAGCCATCAAATTTTATTGTTTTTAATAATTATGGTTAAATTGCTTATTATGCATAAAGAAGTGTACCCGGAGATAAAACTGATAAATTCAATTTTCAGATGAGTCCTTCATCTAAAGTAACTTGAAAACTAGTGGAGAGGATAAAATAAATATACAAATAAATAAAACAAAGCTCATTTTGACAAGTGCCATAGAAGACATAGGCAGAATGTTACATGCATACAAGAAACTAAAGATCACATTCAGGCTTAGGAGGACTTCGAAAAACCACATGGAGAAAGATGTACCATATTAAATATACAGTGATACGGGTACTTGAAATAATAGTTTCCTTTAAAATTAAAACCAAGCACTCATATCCCAGGAAATCAATTAATATTGGCACTTACTTCCTTAACTACTCCTCATATTATGTGATCCCGAATTTGATCCAGAGCTAGACAATTAAGTTGAGCTTTCAATCCTGCCTCACAGTTCTGAGCAATGTTACTATCAGAAAAGCAGAGCTGAGACTGCATCAATCTATTCATCATTCAGATTATCCCAAAAGACAAATTAATATATGGAGGTTGGTCCTTTGTGGGCATATTAATTGCTTCAAGCCACCATTCTAACAATATTATTACTGTTGTTACAGAACACTTATGAATTTTTTTTAATGCTGCTTTAATTCCTCCCCTCCACCATCACCCTCTCCCACCCTACCGTACCATATCCCCAAATCGTGTTAACAACCTAGCAGCTCTGTAGTCTTCTCTAGGCTCATGTAATTATGCATGTGTGTGTGTGTGTGTGTGTGTGTGTATAAATGTGTGTGTATATATATATATATGGAGGGTTAATGTTATTTTACAAAATGATATTTATACACACCTTTCTGAACTATGCATCTCCCCTTCAAGCATGTCTTGTGAAAAATCCCTCCAAGTCTACAGGTATACCTCTAATTCATCATTTCTAATGGTTACATAACATTATTTGGTGTGAACCAATCATAATTTATTCAGCCATTTCCAGATTCTTCCTGTTGCACAGTTTTAAGGTTGATGTTTTACAATCTGGCAGTACTGGCCATCCTCCTGTTACTGCATGTCCTCTTTGTCTCCAGCTTTTTTGCCACCATCAAGAATGCCACATGGGCTTCCCTGGTGGCGCAGTGGTTGGGAGTCCGCCTGCCAATGCAGGGGGCGCGGGTTCGTGCCCCGGTCCGGGAGGATCCCGCGTGCCACGGGGCGGCTAGGCCTGTGAGCCATGGCCGCTGAGCCTGCGCACCCAGAGCCTGTGCTCCACAACGGGAGAGGCCACAACAGTGAGGCCCGTGAACCGAAAAAAAAAAAAGAATGCCACAATAAACATGCTTATACAGGGAATTCCCTGGTGGTCCAGTGGTTAGGACTTAGCGCTTTCACTGCCATGGCCTGGGTTCAATCCCCCAGTTGGGGAACTAATATCCCACAAGCAGTGTGGCGCGGACACACAAAAACAACAGAAAAAACACTCTTATACAAGCTCAGTTGCCAAAATGAGTGGCAAGTGAGGTGCCAGCTTTGAGACGACACCCAGCGAGGGTGAGGCACCATCCTCCAGGGCCCAGTATACACTCTAAATCAGTGACCCTTATGTGGTACTGTGTTCCCAGCAGGTAGAACACATGGAACCAACGGGTGGAACTAGGGGTGATTTTAATCTATGGGATAAATTGCTAATAAAGGGACAGCTGTGTTGGGTAAATGTACTTTTTAATTTACTAAAATCTTACTCTATGGTAAAAATTACTAGCAGAGGAATTTGTATGTTAAGTATATTTGCTTTTAATTTTACTTCAATTATATTCAGTTTAATTAAAATTAAGATTGCTTTACCAAATTTCAAAGCCAATAAAATTCACATTTCTCCCACCAATGAAAGGGAATGTCTTTGCCCCACATCCTCACCAGCAATAGGAGTTACAGATCTTTTCAACTCTGCTAGTGATATCATATTACTGATTTAATGTGCATTTCTATGGATATTCAGAACTTGAGTATCTTTTCATATGTTTTTTGGCTACTTGAATTTGCTCTCCTGTAAACTGCCTATTATTATCCTGTGCCCATTTTTTATTAGTTACTGTCAATTTGTAAGACTTTTTGTTATATATATTTACCCTCATCAGTGCTACTTTTCCCAGATCCCTAAATTATCTACTATCTTTGTTATGGTCCCTTTCGTCACATATGGGTTGCCATAAATATAGTCAAATGTGTCTTATTTTTCTTGTTATTTCCAAGAGTTCTATCTTGGTTAGAAAGTGTTTTCCAACCCTGGGTTGCATATGTAATCTCTCGGGTTTTTTTTTTTTTTTCCTAAAAGTTTTGGTGAAGTGGAGTGCCAATTCCATCATATATTACATTCTCATCCAAAGTGAGGCCTATTTCTGGACTCTCTCCTTTGTTCCACTCATCTTTTCCTGCTCTGAGTAATACAATTTATTTTGAAACTCCTTTCCTAAGGTCTTCCTCATAGCTACAACCCACTTTCTGAGTTAAAGGCATCCTGAAGCAGTGGGATCCTGGAGAATGACAGGGGACTACCCTGAACTCAACCAACTAAGCATCAATTGCAGGTGCTGTCCCCAGGGTGGTGTCTTTGCTGGAGCACACTAAAAGGGGTGCCTCGATGTGGCTGATGTTGTCTTTTCTATCCTATTGGACAGAAGTAATCTCCTATGGGGAAGAAGTATCAGAAGGAGTTCCCAGTCACACTGGGCAGACAGAACATACATTTAGAGTCTTGCCACAGGGCAATGATAACTCTCCCACCCTCTGACCTAATATTTTATGAAAGAACCTGAACTTTCTGGACACGTCTCAAAACAAAACATTGGACCACCATCAAAAAACCATGTTAATTGAACCTAATAAACAAGAAATGGTAAATACATTGCAGATGTGAGATGCATGTCCTCCAGAGGGTAGAAATAAACCCTAAGAAGAGTCAGGGGCCTGACACATTAAGGAAATGTCTGGGCCATGCTGAGACACTCCCTCCAAAGTAGGTCTGACATCTGGAATCTCTCACCTCTAAGAAGACAGAACAATGCCAGGGAAATGCTTTGGGGGTCCGGAGGAAGCATATTCCACATTCTGGAACACTGCTCTGATCCACTCACAAGTGACATGGAACTGCCAGCTATGAGTCTAGATTTTGGATTTTGGAGGCAGATCTCTTCAATAGCTGAACTATTGAGTTGGCCAAAAAGTCTGTTTGGTTTTAAATAAAAATAAGACACATTTTTCATTTTCACCAAGAACTTTATTGAACAACGAATTTATTAACCAAATGAACTTTTTGGCCAACCCAATACTTACTAGGTGGGGGGCATGTGAGAGAAGCAGGAATGTCTATGCTCCAGTTTAGCCCCTCCAAGGGGAATATTTGTTAAGTTACTGGAGCTCTCGGGTTAGTTTCCTCAGTGGTGAATTAAACACTTTATACTTTGCATGAGTTCACTCATATCTTCTTGATTCTCAAAATCTGAGTCAATGATGATGGTGACAGCCAACGATGGTGATAATGATGACTTTGTGTAAGCATCAGCAGTCAAATCTTACTTCTCTCATTGCTTCCTGTGGTAGGCAGAATTCTAAGACAGTCCTCAAGATTCTGCCCCTGGTGTACAAGCCCTGTATAATCCCTTCTCCTTGAGGGCGAGTAGGACCTGTGATGGGATGCTCGCTCTCATCACTACATTACATTATATAAGACTCCTCGTGCATCTTAGAGGATACTCCCCTGCTGGCCTGAAAGAAGCAAACTGCCATGCGGTGGAGAAGGCCATGTGGCAGGGCACTGGTAGCCAGCCCTTCAGAACTAAGGACCTCATCACACAGCCACAAGGAAATGAATTCTCTCAACAACCAATGAGTCTGGAAGAGAACCCAGAGGCTCAGGTGAGATCACAGCTCTGACCAACGCCTTGATTTTAGCCTGACGAAACCCTGATCAGAAGATCCAGACAACCTGTATCCAGCCTCCTGACCTACAGAGACTATGAGATAGTAAATGGGTGTTGTTTTGAGCCACTGAGTTTATAGTGATTTGTTAGGAAGCATAGACAACTAATATAATCCCTTCAGCCAGGTCCCACCTACCCTTTTTCCAAAAATTCCAACTCCATCACAGAGACATCAAGTCTTTTTTCTCCTGGGTCATCCATCAGTTTTTCCCCCTAGATGATGGCTTTAACAATATGCTTTGAATAAATATTGTTGTTTCTAACATTACAAGAACATAAAAATTGAAATAACTTAAAAAACCTAGAAAAGTATATTGCCAATATTTAAATATGGACAGCAATGGGGCTGACTTTTCAGGGAAACACATTTTAAGTCCTTATTTCTATTCGCCCAGATATACAATTTAAATTATTAAGACGTTTTTCAGTTAACTCATGAAATTTCATAATACTTGCTCTTGACCTATTTGTACTTTCTAAGGACACATTGCTTTTTCTTTTCCAAAATGCATTATTGAGTTTCCTTTGTAAAATACCCTTATCTGGGCGGAAAAAAATACCCTTACCCGTACAACAGGTACCAAAACAATACTGTGATAGATGATAGGAGCAAGGAGGCCATAACATTGAGTAACAGCTTGAAGGGCATAACTGGAATCATTTAGGTAGTTGCTCAGTTCCAATGCCACTAATACTCTCTCACATTCAGTTAGTCTAGCAATCTGTAAAGGAACAGGTATTGTTACTCAAGTTGAACATCAGGTACTTAACTCATGTGTCTCTAATGAGAAGAAAGGATAGGAAATGTGATCCTTGTGGCTTAACAATAACAGGAAGGTTGATATAAAGAAAAACCTAAATTCAGGAACAACTCTAACTCCCCAATAATGCTACATATGGATGACACGATCTTAGAATTAAACTTTAGAATTTTTTATAAATTACAATACAAATACCACTAGTGACAGAAAAGGAACCAATCTTTTTTAATTGGTAAGATAAAATCTTGGCTATAGTTTAGGGATAAAAATCTAGCTTTTTCAAAAACATAAACTATAACAAATAATAATTAAAATATAATATTGCTGTAATATTGGTCCTACATGATTAACAGTGTCTTATTTCCCTCCTGGATTTGTGGGAAAATGGTAAATTTACTCTAGACAAAACTAAATCTTCTATTATACTTCTGCTACTTTAAAAAAAAAAAAAAAGGTAAATTTTCCATAGACCAAACTAATCTTCTGTTATACTTCTGCTACTTAAAGTAAAATGTAAAGTTAGGCTTTGTGTGATTAAACGCCACTTAAAAAGAGTAAGAATGCTATCTTATTCCTTATTTCTCTTTCTTGGAGAAAGATTTCATTATTTGTCTGTATACACACACAAGATTATGAACACAGAAAACAGTATGAGTGGCAACCAGAAATTTCCACACAGCAAATTATTATTAGAATGGTAGTCTAGCATTCTGGAATTCACTTAAGTACTTAAACATTGTCCTTATTTTGAGACTAGATTATGAAAAAAAGAAACTAAATGCAATGTGTTAGGAACAGGTAGACGGCTGTGAACGCTTGGGCTCTACAAGACTGTGAACTTGTCTTAGGCAAAGAATCATGTTTTTTTCACTTTCATATCCACAGAAACTGGCACAGTCTCATGTAACAAGTTACTGGTTAATTAATTAATGAATAAGTGGATGATAGGAAAAAGCAACTGTAAAAGAAAAAAAAAATAAGGCAAAAGTCTCCACAAACCTAAGGTGAGTAAAGAAGGAAAGAGAGAAAAAGAAGAGTGAACCTCAATCTAGATTGAAAAAAACAATGTAGGATTGTTACTAAAAGCAAGAGCATTGTAAGCTTGCTGATGTATGAAGAGCAATGTTTATAAGCACCCTGAGGACCTATCAATAAGAGGTAAGTTAAATTCTGCCTCTGCACAGGAATGCAATATTATAATTTTAAAGAATGTGGCAGACGGATATGTACCAACATGAAAATATGTCCAAGATATATTATGAAAAGTGTTTAAAAGGCAAATTTCAGAACAGCAAGTAGATCATGATTCCATTTTTGTAAATAATAACATATTTGTCTATGCATACTTTTAAAAATTGGAGAAATCACATGAAAACAATAATGTAGTATTCTTAGGGGCAATAGGATTACAATGGGTTTCACTTTATACTTTATACATTTTTGGATATCTGAATTGATACTACTTTTATTCAGGAAAAATATATATAAATTGAAAAGAAGGGAAAAACACCATGAACTCCAGCCTGTGAAACCTACATACAATATCAAATAAACCAGCACAATCATGCAAAGGCCTCTCAGTCCATTCACAAGCCAGGATATGCAATCCCCAAAGAACATAAACTTGAAACATCAACAAACACAGGGAAATCAGCACACGTGCAATCACTTTAATTCACTTACTTGTTGAGAGGCGAAAATCTCATTGCCTTTAATATTATCACAGAAAAGATTTTCTTCTTTAATTTTAATGTCACTTGTTACAAAAATATTTCTAAGAAAAAGATATAAGAGAATTGAAGAACTCTCTGCCAAAACATCTGAATGTAATCTGCAAAAAGAAGTAAATGATGTTACAGGTATAAATTGATTTAGCATGTGAACTCGACTTTTTAGATTGATTTGTTCTTAATACCGACATAATGATCCCAAGACAGCAGCACAAGTTTATGGAACAAAAGTCTGTGGAACAGTTGCTCTTGCACAGCTGTTTAAACTGAAATTAAAGACTATTCTTAACAAGCTCACAACTAAGAAAATTAAGCTGTTGACATATTATGTCATGGATACATAAAAATAACTACTGGCAAAGTTTTCTGGTTCTGATATATAAAGTTCTATTCTATCAATATAATGAAATCGCTATAGATATTCAGAAGTTTGGGAAATAGGTCCAATATTTCAATCAATAAACTTTCTGAAAGTGAGGGTTATTTATAGCAAAATCAGCCACGGTTAAAGAGAGGTAGAGACAGAGAGATTTGGGGTGGGGCGGTGGAGGGGCAGAGTTACTTCTAATTATCTTTTCTAAATCACAGTCAACAGTGCCAACCACTGGCAAAACCGTGAAATCTGTAGTCTTCCTTCTTTGTTTCCATAGTCCCTTCCTTGCCCTTAAGCCTTACTTGGTGACAAACCCTCTCTCCTAAGCTTCAAGTCCCTCCACTCTCCATACCCTCTACCCCTATAAAACGGGAAAGGATCTGACATCAGTAATTCACACGTGAAGACGATCTGTTTCACCACCATGTTAAACTCCGAAATTGTCTTTGCCCGGAGACTTTTAGTTCTCCCGCTTCTGCAACTCATATACTAAACTTTCTTTGTCCTCGCCACGACCATGAGTACCTAGACATACACAATGAGTCCAGACTATCGCCTCCCCCTGGCTCTATTTCCTCCCCTACCCAGCTCGGGCTCTGGTCAGTCATTTCCATAGTGACTCTCTAGCACTTCAGATTCTGCACCCCTTATTTTATGCAATAATCAACTTGCCTGACCTTGCATAGATGTCACCGTTCGACTTTTCTATCCCTGCCACAATGGTCAATCATTCACTTATTCATTCTCCTTATTCCTTTTTTTTTCCCCACTCAAACTGGCATTTGCTCAACACCTACCATGACACTATTCTAGGCCCTGGGATATAAAGATGAATCAAATGTAGCCCTCAGCCATAAGGAATGGGACTCTACTACAATGCATGTTACATAACATCAACTGAGTCATTAGTGATTCTCAGCAATACTTCGTTTATCCCTGATGTCTCCTTGTTCATATTCCCCACAGGAAATGATCTGAACCCCCTGTTCCCCATCCCATGTGCTCTGATATCCTCCTAGCTCTATCACCATATATCCTCAGGCTCTCCCTCTCCGCTGGCTCCCTTCTCTCCATCCTCCAAAATTCTTTCCTTAAGCCCGCCTTCCCCCTCAAGCCTCTGCCCACTTTCCTCTTATGTTTACCACCAAACTTCACAGGAGTAGTCTTTTCTTGTTACTATTCTCCATTTTCATTTATTCCTTAGCCAATTGCAAAACGCTTCTGGCCCATCACGGCACAAAAATGGCTCTCTTCAACTTACCAATGTCTTCCTAATTGCCAACTCTAAAAGCCTCTTCTCAGTTTTCATCCTACCCAACATCTCTGCAGCATTTTCTTGAGCAACTGCCCTGCCTGACCTTGCACTAGGATATAATACTGCTGGCCAGTCCCTCCGTGGTGACGTTCTCACTTCCCTTGGCAATGCACTTTCCTGGACTTTCACTTCCAGAACTGATCCTTTTCAATTTCCTTCCTTGGTTCCAACTCCTGCTTCTGCCTCTTAAATGTAAGCAATGCCCAGGGTTCAAGTCCAGCCTTCCACCTTTTCTGCTAAACAGTCATTCCCCGGGTGATATCACTCATTGTCAAAATTTCAATGATGACCTCAATGGACAGTTTATATTTCCATGTCTCTGGCCTTGACCTCTCTCCTGAGTGTGAGCACTAAATATCCAACTACCTACTGGACATATATCTACAAAGACGTCCTGCTGGAAAAACTAAACTCCAAATATCCCCAAATTCATTCTCTTCCTCCAAAAACTTATTCCACATCTCAGGTTCCCTTAGTAAACCTCAGAGGCTTCCCATCACTGGAAATCCCAGCCAACTTTCACTCCTTCCTCTTATCCCCATGAATCACATAAAATCTTCCAGACCTGTCTCTTCCTCTGAAATCCCTCTCAAATCCATCCCCCATAGCACTGAGCATTCTTGTACATAGTAAACACCAAGTCTACGTTTGTTTAATTGAATGGAATTATACATTTATGTGAATAAGCGTTACCAATGCCTTGCCTCATCCAGCATTTGCATTTTTAAGCTTATTGTCTTTGACTGAGGGGTGAAGGATTTGTCTTATTAATTTCAGGCATTAACAAGCAGGTAAAGGAGACTGTTGTTGAACATGTTGAGACAGGCTGAAATTACACCAATGCTCATTTCTGATGCTGCTTTTAGACTCTGGTTTCTTAAGGAAAAATGGCAAAGGATGGCCTGTGGCTTTATATGGCTTCTACAGGCCTATTTTCAGTTGATGGTCTAATCCTGGGAGCCTCCTCAAGCAAAGGAAAAGCCTTCTTACCCCAAGAGTCCATCCATCAGACCCTAACCTTAACCTCAACCTGACCTTGCTCTGTTACAAAGGTCCCCAATGCATATTCGTGTTTTCTAGTATATAACTGACATTACTTTGGTTAGTATTTGGCACTTTTTTCCATAACCTCATTACCTTATATTCAGAATGTATCCATATGCTTCCAGTGTTTTTTCTGATTCTAACACAGAAGTTTCTAACAAGGACTCAAGCCTTTGGAATATACACACTTACTAAAATACTTATTGGAAATAGTTTTACATGGACCATCTTAACATGAAATTGAAAATAAATTAATTCTAGGCTTCACAGCCAACATCTATATTTTCAATAAGCAAATTAATATTTTTAAAAGAATATTTTGAATTACCTTCTGTGTGTAACAGTCATTATATTGCTTAAACTAATAATGGATTGGTCATCCTGAAGTGGTGAAGCAACAAAATAATCCCAAAC
This sequence comes from Orcinus orca, assembly GCF_937001465.1. Lineage (NCBI taxonomy): Eukaryota > Metazoa > Chordata > Mammalia > Artiodactyla > Delphinidae > Orcinus > Orcinus orca. The sequence continues at coordinate 78,586,088 of NC_064569.1, read as the reverse complement.
TGGGGAGAAAACTTTCTTAGACAATTCATAGTTACCAATCTGATAGGCGACCTGCAGCAGAAAGCACATTACCTTAAGCATTACCTGAATTTGTGAAATGTGTGTTTTAAACAAGAATTCTGAGAAGGTCCTATCGCACACTAATTTCATACAAAGTTATTCACATTTGCTGTTCCGCTCTACGGGGCCACAGCAAGGTAACGACAGCCACTGGCAAGGGAGACAGACACATTTTGAAATCTCTTTTATTTCTAAATTGCGTGGAAATGTGAAACTCTGTAAGGATGTTTCGAATGCTCATAAGCAAAACAAAGATCACATCTGAGCCAAATTAATTTCATTCCCATCTATCTCGGCAGTGCACTCCATTTACTACAGACACTGTTCTAATGAACAATCTGTTCCAAAAGAAACAATCAGATTTCTCAAACCCAAAATAATGAAATATACTTCATTCTCCTCTGGTTCTGATGCTTTCCGAGCTATTGTGCAACAAAGGGTTCACAGCTGAAAAGAGTGAGGAGTAAAAGAAAGACGCTTCCAAGAAGCCATCCTGTGTTTTAACACGTTCAACATTCAGCAAAATAACTGATTTCACTGGTAAAACCTAGAAGCTCAGGAGAAAAATAAAGTCATCACCTTACCTATCTCTTTGAGTAGAACATAGTTCTTTAAATACATCTCTAAAGATCACTCTATACAAATATGTATAACAATATAAAATCATACCACATGAGTTATGTGCTGCTTCAAATCCTTAGTGGAAGCAGGTAGGATGTAAAGTATTAATAAATACATTAAATTAAGTATGCAGATGACATGTTGCTAGACTGTATTCCACACAAGGGAATAACTTACAGGGCCAGAACTTTTAAAATCTGCCAAGTCAGTACTCATAATCAACCAACCAGTAAACTTTTATGAAGTTTCTACTCTGTGCTAAGCACTGTAAAGATAGATTCTTCAAAGCTTAAAACGATCTCATACGCCATGAAACTGTAATCAAGTTACAGACGTAAAACACATGAAATCACAGAAAAATTGCAAATAACAACATCATAATTGTGGAAACTTAGAAAAGGAGAAATGAAGGCTCTAAGGAGGAATCAGGGCTTGAGGTGAACCCCAAGGCAGGGATAAAGTTCTGATGGGCACAGTTTAGACAGAAACTCAAAAAGGTCCCATAATGGAAATTGCCACAGTGCCTTTGAGACTGGAAAGACAGGTCAGAATTTCAAGAAAACTAGGCAGTATGATTGGTTAGGTAAAGTGGGACATGATTTCAGAAAGCCTTGAAAATCAGGTGGAAGTATTTAAAGATGTCAAGTACTAGACCAAGCACTTTACCAGCAATGCTGTGTTGACTCCTCATTGACCTCTATGACCATCCCTGTTTTTCAGATGAAGAGACTGGGGCGTTGACAAGTTGAATAATTTGTACAGAGCCTGATAATCAGTAAAAACAATAGTAGAGCCAAGACTTAGTGTGACAGATGAGGTCCCTTCTCTGGGCCACAGTGGTAAAATGAAAAAGTTGGGCTAAGTGGTCACTAAAACACCATTATAATTCTAAGATTTACCGTGGAAAATGGTAACAGGTGATGTGTAAGGGAGTTGGTGAAACTATAACTGAATGCTCTTTCCTTTTAAAATATAGCCTTTTAAAAACAGTGTTATTTCTGGGTCACTTTGCTGTACAGTAGAAATTAGTGCAACACTGTAAATCAACTACACTTCAATTAAAAAAAAAGAGGGAAAATGTAAAAATGTTATTCAGTCAGTGGACATTGCAAAACAAGAAAAGATGCCATGATAAAACTAAGGTCTATAAATTCATGAGTCTGTGTGGGCTAACAGAGAAGTGCTGTGATAACCAGCCAGTTCAAAGATGGTTGACTAGTAGTCACCCGTAGGACCGACGTTAGAAGGAGTGAGGTTAAAATGAGAAAGAAGCACTAAACGACTAATGAGACAATTAAGCACAGGAGAGACCTCCTCCTTGATACATGACCTTCACACTTGGCTTCTACAACACATTCCTTTTCAGCTGCCTTGGCAGGCTCCTCCTCTTTTCCCCTCTCTCATTATGTTAGCATGCCCCAGGGCTCAGTCTTTGGATCTCTTCTCTCTCCTGTCTGCACTCCTTTCCTTGGTGCTGTCATCCAGCCCCATGGCTTTAGTTGTCACATGACTACTCTCAAACCCCTCTGCTGCCCAGCCCTCTCTCCCAAACTCCAGATTCATACATCTAACCGACTACTCAAAAATTCTCTCCGAATATCTAACAAACATCTGACCTTAACATGTCCCAAACTGCGTTTCTGATCTCCCTCCGCCCCAAATCTGTACCACTCACACCCTTCCCCAACTCATCTGAGGTCAAGTCTGTCCACCCACCCACTCACCTTTTACCTCCCTAAACAATCCTTTTGGCCCCTCTGCTCAGTCATTCTGGTCTCCTTGCTGTTTATATTATACCAGGTGCACTTCTGGAAATCTGGAATCCTTCAGGCTTTTGTTCTAGCTCCTTCTGTGGAATGCTCTTCCTCCAGAGAGCCACTCCCTCACCTCCTTCAAGTCTCTGCTCAAATCTCATCTTCCAGATGATGCCTTCTCTGACCACCCTACTTAATACTATACTCTACCTTCCTTTCCCCCAGTTCACATTTCCAGTTCCTCTGACCATACTCTACATTTTCCTTCCACAGAACTTACCTTCTAATATACTAGATAGTTTATTCCTTTACTGTGTTCATCGTTTATTACTTACCTCTCACCATGGCATTTTGCTCACTTCGCTTAGAACAGTGGTTCTCAAAGTATGGTCCCTGGACCATCAGCATCTGCATCACCTAGGAACTTGTTATAAATGCAAAATTCTCAGGCCCTACCCCAAACCTAGTGAATCATAAACTCTGGTGGTGGGACCAGTAATCTGTTTAACCAGCACTGCAGATCATTCTGATACAAGTTTTAGAATCACTAGCCTAGAGCAATGCCTAGCACAGAGTAAGCACTCAATAATAAGGTGTTAAATGAACTTAAAAATCCTCTTTTCCTCATAATTTCCCCCTACCTACAGAAGAGGACAGCCAGCAACGGTACTATACAATAGCATGATTGACTGGCCCAGGCTGAGGGCCTGACCCAAGCTGGGTGTTTTATAGCCCCCCCTGCAAAGCAGGATGGACCCCCTACACACACCCAAAGTTTGGTTCTGATGTTAAGGCTGATGACACTACATGCACCAGGAGAATTTGAGAGAAAGTTTATTATTCACACAAGGGCCTCCCAGGGAGAGTCCCTTGGGCAGGCAGAGGCAGGTCTGGGATGGCTTTGGGCAGAGCAGAAGGAATGGGTTGGGCTTTGATTAGTGGCTGGAGGATAGGACTGGGTGAAAGTTCCTGCCAGTTGGGACGTTTAAATTTCCTGCAGGCACCAAAGGAGAAGGTGAACTCATAGACCTCCCTATCAGCCTGCTCAGATGTGGGGCTACGGGAAAAAAGAAGGCTGAGGTTTAAAAACAAGTCAACAGCCAAACATTAAAAATGAGTTCAGACTCTTTCTTACATTGGGTGAGCCAATCAGAGTCTCTTTTTCAGGAGTTTGGAATCAAGATTAGAACACAGCTAGCCGGTCGGTCCCTGTATATGACTGAAACTGAGGAATACACAAAAAAGTTCAGGGGCTGCTATTTTCCCTCCCGAGATGGAAAAGAAAAGAAAGGAAAGTCAATATTTAAAAAGAAAAAGAAAGCAGATGTAGAGAGAGAGAGCCAGAGGTATGAGACTTGGAGCTGCCTGGACTTTGCAGCCTTCCCAGGGCCAGGCTGCATTCCCCCAAGCAAGGCTTTCTTGCAATCAGGGTCTTAGCTGAAACCATAAGTCAAAATTATCTAAACAAGGGTTACTGTTGTGGTGATGAGATTGATTTAAAAAAAAAAAAAAAACAACAGTTCAAAGGAAGAAGAAATGATACCTAGCATAGAACCTGGCACAAAGCAGACACTGAATTCATCAATAAACAGATGAGCAGAGAGGGTGGTAATGTTCAGAAAGAGGATAAGAGGGAAAAGAAGATTTGAACCTTCTTAATGAGATTTTTAAATGGGGATGACTACCTTTTACCTGGTAGCCCTATTTTTTTTTGAATGGTCATAGACAAAAGGCAAACCTCTATTAACAAAAGAGTTTCAATGAATTCATACATGAATTGGGAAAGAAAAGTATGATTTTTAGTTTCCTTTCTCCTGCCACCAGCATCAAACTCTACTGCCCATACTGATCATCACGACCAGCAGGGCAGCACCAACCCAGGCAGAGAATAGATGGGAGAGAGGTGGGCTCTAGAAGGACTTGGCACATGTTAGATGGTGAACACATGACTTCCTTGGAACCTGGACAGATCAGAAGAAAGGCATGAGCTCATTCAAATGTCAGGCTTACCATCTACTACCAGAGTAACCCTGGGTAAATTATCAGTACTTAACATCCCTAAGACACCCTTTCTGGAATAAAATGGGATTGGCAGAAGAAGGGTTAAATTAATCTGTTTCTTCAACTTGAAATGAAAGTAATGATACCACCTCATAGAGTTACTGTAATCAATGGAATAATGAATCTTAAAATGTCTATCACACAGTTTTTTAACAAATGATATTCCTCACTTCCTTATCTCAGCAAGCCATTGTGCCCACTCACTATTTGATTTAGTAGTTCAATAATCCAGCAGTATGTGGCATTTGGTCTTGTATTCATTTTACAGATAGGGAAATTGAGACCAAGCAATTTGCCTAAAATCCTAAAATCCTGCTCACAGATTTCTAACTGTCTATAATTTATATCACATTATCTAGCCATTTCCAACTTAAAAGGGAATAATAAAAAGAAATGAGCCTATAAAGAGGTGGAAATTGGATAATATCTGTAGATAATATATAATTCATAAAGTTTCCTCAAAAAATTTTCCAGATAGCCTAAACTAGTTTTCTACATTAATGGAAAATCCAGTGAAGATTCACCTGACTTTACTATTGTTTATAGAAAAATGTTTAGTCAAAGTACAACCTAAAACACCAAACCAAGTTAATCATAGGCACTTAGTGAAGTAACTCCATATTTTACTATAAAATTTTTATAATATTTTTTTAAAAATAGAATTATCCTGAAACTAAAAACTAGCCACTCTCATGAAAAATTGTAATTTTTCACTGCAATTCCAAAAGAAAGGTACCTTTTCCTGATAAAACTTGAAAGCTTAAACTCAAATTTTAAATTAAGGAGGAAATTTTATGAGGAAATTCTGCTTTAGCCACTTAACATGATGAGAGAGAATGCTCATAAACTGTCATAAATGAACTCCAGTACTGCAAATACAGTATCAGTAAAGAAACACAGGTCATTACTTTATGACACTTCTCATTATCCTAGCAGTATAGCTTGGACTTCCTTTTATTAACTTTCAGTGAAAGTTCTGCCAAATAAAGCGTGAGAGTCAAACCACTCCCTGGAGAAAAATTAGACCTTGATGAAATATTCGGTCCCTCACTCTGAAATAACTCCATCGCTGCAAATTAGGAAATATATTAGATTCCAAAGAAATCAAAACATCAGAAAACCATGAGCCAATATGACACACTAAACCAATGCCAGACAAATCCTAGCAATTCTGTCAATTAAATTTTCTTTGAAAAATATGATAATATAAAATTCCAGTAAGACCTTAGCTTATAATACTAATCAACTATTAAGAGGAAAAAACGGCACAATACAAATGTGATAAAATTTAGAAGAGCCATCAGCTCTACAGCCAACCATAAACTTAAAATTACAGGCTTGAGACTTAGGTCAATGAGTCACTTTTTCTAGAATCGCATTCACTGGTGACATGTTTTAAGTCAGGCAATCATTTCAGGAAAAAATGTCAATTCATGAGTATATCTATAATTAAGAACAACAATAATATTCATTAAGCGCCTACTGTGTTGTAAGTGTTACGGTTAAACATTTGACATGCATAATTCCATTTAATACTCATAATAGTTCTGGGAGGTAACTACTATTATTATTCCACTTCACAGATGAAGGTTACTTGCCCAATGTCACACGGCTAATGTGAGGACCTGAAACTTAAACTCAGGTCTGTCTGTCTCTATGAACCCAGAAACTTCACTTCTATAAACTGACACTAAGAAAATAATCATGGATGCAGGTAAAGATGCTCAACATCACTAATTATTAGAGAAACAGAAGTCAAAACTACAATGAGGTATCATCTCACACTGGGCAGAATGCCATTATCAAAAAGTCTATAAATAAATTCTGGGGAGGGTGTGGAGAAAAGGGAACCCTCTTGCACTGTTGGTGGGAATGTAAATTGGTGCAGTCACTATGGGAACCGGAAGGATGTCCCTTAAAAAACTGAACCTAGAACAACCATATGATCCAACAATCCCACTCCTGGGCATATATCAAGAGAAAACTATAATTCGAAAAGGTACATGCACCCCAATGTTGATTGCAGCACTATTTACAATAGCCAGGACATGGAAACAACCCAAGTGCCCATCAACAGATGATTGGTTTAATGTGATATGTAAATACATACACACACACATACACACACGCAATGGAATATTACTCAGCCATAAAAAAAGAATAAAATATTACCATTTGCAGCAACATGGATGGACCTAGAGATTACCATACTAAGTGAAGTAAGTCAGAAAGACAAATACCATATGATATCACTTATATGTAGAATCTAAAATATGGGGCTTCCCTGGTGGCGCAGTGGTTGAGAGTCCGCCTGCCAATGCAGGGGACACAGGTTCATGCCCCGGTCCGGGAAGATCCCACATGCCGCGGAGTGGCTGGGCCTGTGAGCCACGGCCGTTGAGCCTGCACATCCGGAGCCCGTGCTCCACAACGAGAGAGGCCACAGCAGTGAGAGGCCCACGTACCGCAAAAAATAAAAATAAAAAAATAAAATATGACAGAAATGACCTTATCTACAAAACAGAAACAGACTCAGAGACATAGAAAACAAACTTACGGTTACCATAGGGGAAAGGGAGGAGGAAAGGGATAAATTAGGAGTATGGGATTAACAGATACAAACTACTATACATAAAATAAATAATCATCAAGTATTTACTGTATGGCACAGGGAACTATATTCAATATCTTATAACTTACAATGGAAAATAATCTGAAAAGAACACATACATATATATATAATTGAATCATGTTGCTGCACACCTGAAACTAACACAATATTGTAAAACAACTGATATATATTTTTTTATTGAAGTATGGTTGATTTACAATGTTGTGTTAGATTCTGGTGTACAGCAACATGATTCAGTTATACATATATATATACATATACTTTTTCATATTCTTTTCCATTATGGTTTATTACAGGATATTGAATATAGTTCCCTGTGCTATACAGTAGAACTTTATTGTTTATCTATTTTATATACAGTAGTTTGTATCTGTTAATCCCAAACTCCTAATTTATCCTTCCTCCACCCCCTTTCCCCTTTGGTAACCAAAAGTTTGTTTTCTATGTTTGAGAGTCTGCTTCTGTCCCAAAAACAAGTTCATTTGTGTCATATTTTAGATTCCACACATAAGTGATATTATATGGTATCTGTCTTTCTCTTTCTGACTTACTTAAGTATGATAATCTCTAGGTCCATCCGTTGCTGCAAATGGCATTATTTCATTCTTTTTTATGGTTGAGTAGTATTCCATTGTGTATACATATACTACACTGTGATATATTTTAAGATGCAATACCATGCAGATGTTAAAAATTATGTTTTGAAAGAATACTTAATGGAATGGAAAAAAGTCAACTATGTATTAAATGGAAATATCAAATGTAAAATAATATGTACACTATGACTAAAATTACATATTATACATAAATTCACATACATATGTGTATATATTTCTATGTACATATTGTGTGTAGATATATATATGTGTGTATGTATACATACACACACAAAGAAAAGCATATCTCTGGATCAGCGTTGCTCAACCTTCGCACTGTTGACATTTTGGACCGGATAACACTTTGTTGGGAGAGGGGTGCTGCCCTTTCCATTGTAGGGTGCTTATCAGCATCCCTGACCTCTACCCTCTAGATGCCAGCAGCACTCCTCTAGATTGCGACTACCAAAAATGTCTCCAGACATTGACATATATGTCCCCCCAGGGGCCAAAATTGCTTCAGCTTAAGAACTGCTACTCTGGATGACAGGAAAACAGACAGCATTTATTTCCAAAATTTCTAAAATCAATGTGTGTTGCATTTAAAATCCAGGAAAAAAGTGTTATTGTAAAAAGCAAACTCATGAATACGAGAAGGAACGATTTATATTTTATGAGACTAAACTGCAATCATGGAAAACATATATTACAGGAGCTTTAGAATATCTGCTGTGACTGTTTTTTCATCAGAAATTACTTAGTAACTGCTTAACGGGAAAAAACAGAGGAAAAAATTAGAAGAAATCTTTTCTACCTGTGTTAATAACATCCGAGCAGTAACAGCAGAAAGAGGTGGGTAAACCAGAATTGGTTTAGTCGTCTCCCCAATAGCATCACCAATAAGCTTTCCATTAGAACAATAAGCAGCAATTGCAAAGATATATTTTTCATTGGTTTCTAAACCTTTTACTTCAAAAATGCTTTTGCCATCAGCCGGTATCTATTAACAAAAACATATTTCAAGTTATGCATGGAAAATTAAACGGGTCTTTAAAAATATAATTAAGTGACCTCTTTATGTTAAGGGAAAAAAACCTTTTTCATTTACTGTTGGATTTTAGTTATGACTCAAGATGAAATTAGACAAATTCACTGAAATAATGACTACATAAAGGAAAAAAATGAACAACACTCAATTGTTATTAATGAGACTTTTGGTAAGATTTCCTGACATTGAGGTTTTTTTAATTCGACGTACCGCTTCTCCTGAGTTTGGGAGATGATTATTGTTCAGTCTTACTTTTCCATAGCTCCCTTCTGCTTTGCAACCCAAAATGCAGTACCAGGAGACCTGCCACGGAGAGAGATGAGCCCGTCATCTGTTTAACAAAGCACTCAATTTCTTTTATCATGATGTGGCAAAAGGAATACTTTTCTACATAAAAATATAACTATTCAAGTTTTAAAACATGAAACCTAAGTTTATAAAAATACTTAGATTTACTCTTTAAAAAAAGACAAGTATAGTTTACCTGGGACCACCAAGACTAAAATAGTATTCATTATTAATTTTTTTAACTACTATTAAGTGAGCAGTTCCTATGTGTTAAGCATTGTTAGGAAATTTACATATACTTTTTCATATCTGAAACATCCCTATGAGATAGGATTTCTATTGCTATTTTGCTTTACAAAAGATGGAGATGCAGAGACATTCAATAACTTGCCCAAGATCAGACAGTGGCAGGGAGTGACTCCAAAGATGACATCATCTTGATGAAAAAAAAGACCTACTCCGAAATGATTTTCATATTTTATTTAATAATATGGGACAAAAAGCAGGTAGTAAAAAAAGCAAGATACTAAACTGTAGTATTTTAAGTAAAATGTAAAAATACATATGAAAAAGCCTGGAAGAAAATGTTCCTAAATAAGAATAGTAGTAGAGTTCGGATGATAAAACGGTAAGATTACGGATAATTTTTTTTCTCTAGTTTATAAATTTTCTGAAACATGATATTCTTAAATACAGATGTAAACCAAAAGCAAAATGCAAATTACACAGAAACAATCAAACTTAAACTTGATTAAATGGTTAGACAATGGTCTTTTTGCCAAGATGTCAAAATAATGGAGATTCCTCATGGTAATGCACTATTCTCACTGTAGGGGGTAAGGGAGAGAGTTGATACCTAGGGAAAAGCATTATTAGGAGCCATACTGTCCAGGGATTAGTGATGGAAGGGTTGTCATCACTGTGGCATTCCCTTTTCCCAAAGGCTCCACCTCACAACATCTCAACTCCTAAAATGGAAAATAAGGGAAATGTAATTGTCTCTAAGAAGCAACTGCCTCTTACAGCTTAGCCTGCTAATTCTTCCTCTGGGTCAATGGAAGAATCCTCATTGTATCTTGTCTGCACAATTAGTTCTCAACTCTGACTATGCACAAGAATCATTTTTTAAAATACAGTTTGTACAGAATCAACCATTTTTAAAAATTACATATACCTAAGCCTGCCTAGTCTCAATGAATAAGACTGTCTGGTACAAATAGCCGAAGTTTTGTGTTTCCAAAGAAAATTTCTCAGGTGATTAAAGAGCATTAGGAAAGACAGAATTTCGAGGACAAAGAGAATGTTGAAGGAACTTGGAACCTGGAGGCCAGGAGAAAAAAACTCAGCTGAATCTCAGAAAAATTTAGAAACTACCTTTCCTTGATTTTTCATGCAAAAAGAGTACCATGGGGCAGGGAGGGGGAAGGCAAAAGATGGTGTTTTATGACTTAGATACATCAGCGGTCCCCCCCCTTTTTGGCACCAGGGACTGGTTTTGTGGAAGACAATTTTTCCACAGACCGGGGCGGGGCGGGGCGGGGCGGGGCGGGGGCGGCGGCGGCGGTGTGGTGATGGTACAGGCGGTAATGTTAGCAATAGGGAGCGATGGGGAGCGGTAGATGAAGATTTGCTCGCTCGCCTCTCACCTCCTGCTGTGTGGCCCGGTTCCTAACAGGCCGCAGACCGGTACCAGTCCGTGACCCGCGGGTTGCAGACCCCTGACTTAGATCATTATTGCTCCAAGTTAAGCTCTACATACAATCCAGAATTTGAAGGGTAAATTTCCTCTAAAAGCATTTTTACAAGCAGGCTTTATATTTCTATTGTGTTCCACAGATGAAAACATCTTAGTCTGTGAAACTATTAGAAGACTGTGTCCTTAGAGTCTATGTAAGAGAAACGACACCATGGACAAATCACCACTAGCTTTGGAAGTAAAAGTTTACAAGTAACACTAGCATTTTCAACCATTAAAACAGATGTTAATGCAACAAATGCCTTAACAAGAGGTTTTGATAAAACAAAAGATGGCTGAAATCTCAAACTAGAAAAGGTATTTAAGTCCATAGCACCATCTAGTGCTGTGGAGTGGGTAACAGAAGGTATAATTTCCAGAAGCACACAACTTTACCAAAATATAATATACATCAACTTCACATCATGTGCTGAGTGACAAGTCCTACAAGTACAGGTCAAGTATGGGATGCTTATGCCTTCCTATTAATAAGCATTATGAAATAAACTAGTCACTAATTTGAGATACATAAAAAATAAGAACCTGGTTAAATAAATCAAAACATTCAAGTAAAAACAAACGAAAACTCTTGGCAAATCATCCAGTCTTAGTTCTGTACTGAATTTCTGAAGTCAGTGATCCTTATTCTTAAACAGATCCCCAAAATCCAAAGTTGAATTTTAAAACTATTAGCAACTGCAATAATGCATTTATTATAGCACAGTTAGGATGAATGTTGCTTCTATTCCTCCAATTATAAGGCATTATGAAGGTGGTATTACTTCTCACTGATGTCCACCTCCCATTAGTCTGAAGCTTCTCAAAATATGGAACCATGCTTATTTGTGTTTATTTTTATACGTTACCTCACATAGAGCTTGACAGATAGCAGACACTCAATAATGCTCATTGGACAGAATTTATGAAAAAAAATCATCAGATAATATAATCACAGTGTATAACCTCATTAACTGATTTTAGCTAACTTTACTACATATGTTTAATACAAGGGATGGAAGAACATCAGTTAATATGCCAAGAATATGCTATAATATCTCATTTAATTTTCACAGAAGAAACATTTTACAAATGGAAAAGATAACAAAAGCAAATTTTAAAAAAACACTCAGAAAGTATATTTAGATTTCGTAAGGTCATACTGCTGGGGTAGAGCTAGAATTTTAAATCTGTATTTGTCTGACTTCAAAGCCCATGCCCTTTCCACTATATCAAGACGATGTATTTAAGTTCAAGCAGAACATCCTAAGAATAACAAAGAAACAACTTTGTTTTTTCTACAACACCAAAGAGCATGTGTTCATCACCCCAAAGAGGAAAATGTAATATTTAAAATACAAATTAGGTGGAACCAAATGCTTATGAGGAAACTAAATCTCAAATAACAGTCCCATTTAGGCTAAGTTCCAAGGCACTGGGGCTAGGAGAAAGAGCTTCAATAAATCCATAAAGAATTATGACTTATAATGTGGTTGGAATTATCATTTGTTTGCATTAAAAGAATCCCCATTGGGCTTCCCTGGTGGCGCAGTGGTTGAGAGTCCGCCAATGCAGGGGACACGGGTTCGTGCCCGGATCCGGGAAGATCCCACATGCCGCGGAGCGGCTGGGCCCGTGAGCCATGGCCGCTGAGCCTGCGTGTCCGGAGCCTGCACTCCGCAACGGGCGAGGCCACAACGGTGCGAGGCCCGCGTACCGCAAAAAAAAAAAAAAAGGATCCCCATTTACACAGAAGAACTTTCGGAAAAGTCTCTAAATTCACCACCCCCAAATTTTCTTATCTTCATCATTGGCTCTCAGAGTAACTTCTATACCCTTCAAATGCCTGATTCTATCTCAAGGAAACCTTCCTGAAGTTGAGCACACTAGGATGTCAGCATATGACTGTGTCATGGTAAGGAAGATACTTCAAAATGCTTCTCTCTCATTTCTCCTTACTATATATCTGCGTGTAGCAACACAGGAGTAAGTTTCTTATAGTGAAGCTATAAGGAGCCAAAAGGGAAACAGCATAAAGGAAAAAGGGTCATGAAGAAACTACAGATAGTTAAAGATACTGGAATACTAATCCCAGTGTTCAGTGTTTATATTAATCAATACGATTATTCAAGCCCTAAAAGCAATAAAAGTATTCATTATTATAGTCATAAAAGCACTTACGTTGCTTTCCGTGAGGTAAAGGTCATAATAGACAACATACCTTAACATCAGAAATAAATGGAGCAGGTTTTAATGTCACAGAACAATGAGTTCGGGCTAGCAGGATGGGTGGAGGAGGTACTCTGCTTTTCTTTCTTTTGGCAATTTCCACATATTTCTGATATGAATACAGTACACTTTGTTCTGCTTCGGTCTTCTCAATTAAAGAATATGCTTCCTATAATAAAGTGTGAAAATAGGAAATCACATTTCAAGAGCTTGAACTTCATTGTATTTGGAGAATTCTGGTGATGTTAAACATTATCTTGATATATGTATTTTTTGATGCTCAGTGGTATACATATTTCAAGTAGTAAATGATTTTTCAGAAGTAAAAAATAGCTAATAAATAAGGCCAAGTAAAAAATAGCTATTAAGGCAATGACATTATATTTATATGTCTAACATGTTTATCATCATTATCATACATTAATATATTTCATTTTCAAATCAAACCCTCTGAATATCTGCAATCATATTTCATTGTCCTTAAAAATTTTGTAACAATATTATCTGCATTGATACTTATGAACTATACACCTACACTCAATGCAACTTGAAATGTGACTCTCAAGTAATGACTATTGGTATATGTGGTTTATAAAATTATTTAAAACCAAATTATTGATGGTTTCTTACTATCAGCAAAAACAAATAAAATATACAGAAGTACTTATTCTATAAACCTAAAGGAAAAGCAATCACCTTTTTAAAAGGTTACACATTTAGTGATATCACATGAAACAAAAAAACATAAAAATCAGAAAATCTAAATAATATTTCAAAATAAATATAGTAAGGCTAACTATAACACCAATAATAATATATGTAAATGAGTTAAACTCCTCTTTTACATAAAATTAAAAAGCAAAGACTCTGAGCACTAAAGCCAAAACCCAAGTAAAGATTAAAATTGAATGATAGAGGGGAGACGAGGGGGAGATGACCGAAGAGTAAGACGCGGAGATCACCTTCCTCCCCACAGATACACCAGAAATACATCTACACGTGGAACAACTCCTACAGAACACCTACTGAACGCTGGCAGAAGACCTCAGACCTCCCAAAAGGCAAGAAAGTCCCCACGTACCTGGGTAGGGCAAAAGAAAAAAGAATAAACCGAGACAAAAGAATAGGGACAGGACCTGCACCAGTGGGCTGGAGCTGTGAAGGAGGAAAGGTTTCCATACACTAGGAAGCCCCTTCGCGGGCGGAGACTGCGGGTGGCGGAGAGGGGAAGCTTCGGAGCCGCGGAGGAGAGAGAGCGCAGCAACAGGGGTGCGGAGGGCATAGCGGACAGATTACCGCACAGAGGATCAGGGCCGACCGGCACTCACCAGGCCAAGAGGCTTCTCTGCTCACCCACCGGGGCAGGCGGGGCTGGGAACTGAAGCTCGGGCTGGGGTTGGCAGCGTGAACACAGCCTCCAGGGGGCTAGTGAACCACGGCTAGCCGGGAGGGAGTCCAGGGAAAAGTCTGGACCTGCCGAAGCAGCAAGAGACTTTTTCTTGCCTCTTTGTTTCCTGGTGCGCGAGGTGAGGGGATTAAGAGCGCTGCTTAAAGGAGCTCCAGAGGCGGGCGCGAGCCGCGGCTAAGAGCACGGGCCCCAGAGACGGGCATGAGACGCTAAGGCTGCTGCCGCCACCAAGAAGCCTGTGTGCGAGCACAGGTCACTATCCACACACTCCCTTCCAGGGAGCCTGTGCAGCCCGCCACTGCCAGGGTCCCGGGATCCAGGGACAACTTCCCCAGAAGAACACACGGGGCGCCTCAGGCTGGTGCAACGTCACGACGGCCTCTGCCGCAGCAGGCTCGCCCCGCCCTCCGTGCCTCTCCCTTCCGCCCCCCACCGCCGGCCTGAGTGAGCCAGAGTCCCGGAAGCAGCTGCTCCTTTAACCCCGTCCTGTCTGAGCGAAGAACAGGCGCTCTCAGGTCGTGACCTACACGCAGAGGCGGGGCCAAATCCAAAGCTGAGCCCCAGGAGCTGTGAGAACAAAGAAGAGAAAGGGAAATCTCTCCCAGCAGCCTCAGAAG
This sequence comes from Orcinus orca, assembly GCF_937001465.1. Taxonomy (NCBI): domain Eukaryota; kingdom Metazoa; phylum Chordata; class Mammalia; order Artiodactyla; family Delphinidae; genus Orcinus; species Orcinus orca. The sequence continues at coordinate 78,571,042 of NC_064569.1, read as the reverse complement.
CAGCGGATTAAAGCTCCACAATCAACTTGATGTACCCTGCATCTGTGGAATACATGAATAGACAACGAATCATCCCAAATTGAGGAGGTGGACTTGGAGAGCAAGATTTACGACTTTTTCCCCTTTTCCTCTTTTTGTGAGTATGTGTATGCTTCTGTGTGAGATTTTGTCTGTATAGCTTTGCTTCCACCATTTCTCCTAGGGTTCTATCCGTCCGTTTTTTGTTTTTTTCTTTAAAAAAATTTTTTTTCTTAATAATTATTTTTTATTTTAATAACTTTTATTTTATCGTACTTTATCTTCTTTCTTTCTTTCCTTCCTTCCCTCCTTCCTCCCTCCCTCCCTCCCTCTCTCCTTTCTTTCTCTCTCTTTCTTTCTTTCTACTTTTTCTCCCTTTTATTCTGAGCCGTGTGGATGAAAGGCTCTTGGTGCTGCAGCCAGGAGTCAGTGCTGTGCCTCTGAGGTGGGAGAGCCAACTTCAGGACACTGGTCCACAGGAGACCTCCCAGCTCCACATGATATCAAACAGCGAAAATCTCCCAGAGATCTCCATCTCAACACCAACACCCAGCTTCACTCAACGACCAGCAAGCTACAGTGCTGGACATCCTATGCCAAACAACTAGCAAGACAGGAACACAAACCCACCCATTAGCAGAGAGGCTGCCTAAAATCATAATAAGTCCACAGACACCCCAAAACACACCACCAGACGTGGACCTGCCCACCAGAAAGACAAGATCCAGCCTCATCCACCAGAACACAGGCACTAGTCCCCTCCACCAGGAAGCCTACACAACCCACTGAACCAACTTTAGCCACTGGGGACAGACACCAAAAACAATGGGAACTACGAACCTGCAGCCTGCAAAAAGGAGACCCCAAACACAGTAAGATAAGCAAAATGAGAAGACAGAAAAACACACAGCAGATGAAGGAGCAAGATAAAAACCCACCAGACCTAACAAATGAAGAGGAAATAGGCAGTCTACGTGAAAAAGAATTCAGAATAATGATAGTAAAGATGATCCAAAATCTTGGAAATAGAATAGACAAAATGCAAGAAACATTTAACAAGGACCTAGAAGAACTAAAGATGAAACAAGCAACGATGAACACAATAAATGAAATTAAAAATACTCTAGATGGGATGAATAGCAGAGTAACTGAGGCTGAAGAACAGATAAGTGACCTGGAAGATAAAATAGTGGAAATAACTACTGCAGAGCAGAATAAAGAAAAATGAATGGAAAGAACTGAGGACAGTCTCAGAGACCTCTGGGAAAACATTAAACGCACCAACATTTGAATTATAGGGGTTCCAGAAGAAGAAGAGAAAAAGAAAGGGACTGAGAAAATATTTGAAGAGATTATAGTTGAAAACTTCCCTAATATGGGAAAGGAAATAATTAATCAAGTCCAGGAAGCACAGAGAGTCCCATACAGGATAAGTCCAAGGAGAAATACGCCAAGACACATATTAATCAAACTATCAAAAATTAAATACAAAGAAAACATATTAAAAGCAGCAAGGGAAAAACAACAAATTACACACAAGAGAATCCCCATAAGGTTAACAGTTGATCTTTCAGCAGAAACTCTGCAAGCCAGAAGGGACTGGCAGGACATATTTAAAGTGATGAAGGAGGAAAACCTGCAACCAAGATTACCCAGCAATGATCTCATTGAGATTTGATGGAGAAATTAAAACCTTTACAGACAAGCAAAAGCTGAGAGAGTTCAGGACCACCAAACCAGCTTTACAACAAATGCTAAAGGAACTTCTCTAGGCAAGAAACAAAAGAGAAGGAAAAGACCTACAATAACGAACCCAAAACAATTAAGAAAATGGGAATAGGAACATACATATCGATAATTACCTTAAATGTAAATGGACTAAATGCTCCCACCAAAAGACACAGATTGGCTGAATAGATACAAAATCAAGACCCATATATATGCCGTCTACAAGAGACCCACTTCAGACCTAGAGACACATACAGACTGAAAGTAAGGGGATGGAAAAAGATATTCCATGCAAATGGAAACCAAAAGAAAGCTGGAGTAGCAATTCTCATATCAGACAAAATAGACCTTAAAATAAAGACTATTAGAAGAGGCAAAGAAGGACACTACATAATGATCAAGGGATCGATCCAAGAAGAAGATGCAACAATTGTAAATATGCACCCAACATAGGAGCACCTCAATACATAAGGTAAATACTAACAGCCATAAAAGGGGAAATCGACAGTAACACATTCACAGTAGGGGACTTTAACACCCCACTTTCACCCATGGACAGATCATCCAAAATGAAAATAAATAAGGAAACACAAGCTTTAAATGATACATTAAACAAGATGGACTTAATTGATATTTATAGGACATTCCATCCAAAAACAACAGAATACACATTTTTCTCAAGTGCTCATGGAACATTCTCCAGGATCATATCTTGGGTCACAAATCAAGCCTTGGTAAATTTAAGAAAATTGAAATTGTATCAAGTATCTTTTCCGACCACAGTGCTATGAGACTAGATATCAATTACAGAAAAAGATCTGTAAAAAATACAAACACATGGAGGCTAAACAATACACTACTTAATAACAAAGTGATCACTGAAGAAATCAAAGAGGAAATAAAAAAACACCTAGAAACAAATGACAATGGAGACACGACGACCCAAAACCTATGGGATTCAGCAAAAGCAGTTCTAAGAGGGAAGTTTATAGCAATACAATCCTACCTTAAGAAACAGGAAACATCTCGAATAAACAACCTAACCTTGCACCTAAAGCAATTAGAGAAAGAAGAACAAAAAACCCCAAAGTTAGCAGAGGGAAAGAAATCATAAAAATCAGGTCAGAAATAAATGAAAAAGAAATGAAGGAAAAAATAGCAAAGATCAATAAAACTAAAAGATGGTTCTTTGAGAAAATAAACAAAATGGATAAACCATTAGCCAGACTCATCAAGAAAAAAAGAGAGAAGACTCAAATCAATAGAATTAGAAATGAAAAAGGAGAAGTAACAACTGACACTGCAGAAATACAAAAGATCATGAGAGATTACTACAAGCAACTCTATGCCAATAAAATGGACAACCTGGAAGAAATGGACAAATTCTTAGAAATGCACAACCTGCCAAGACTGAATCAGGAAGAAATAGAAAATATGAACAGACCAATCACAAGCACTGAAATTGAAACTGTGATTAAAAATCTTCCAACAAACAAAAGCCCAAGACCAGATGGCTTCACAGGCGAATTCTATCAAACATTTAGAGAAGAGCTAACACCTAGCCTTCTCAAACTCTTCCAAAATATACCAGAGGGAGGAACACTCCCAAACTCATTCTACAAGGCCACCATCACCCTGATACCAAAACCAGACAAGGATGTCACAAAGAAAGAAAACTACAGGCCAATATCACTGATGAACATAGATGCAAAAATCCTCAACAAAATACTAGCAAACAGAATCCAACAGCACATTAAACGGATCATACACCATGATCAAGTGGGGTTTATTCCAGGAATGCAAGGATTCTTCAATATTCGCAAATCAATCAACGTGATACACCATATTAACAAATTGAAGGGGAAAAACCATATGATCATCTCAATAGAAGCAGAGAACGCTTTTGACAAAATTCAACACCCATTTATGATAAAAACCCTGCAGAAAGTAGGCATAGAGGGAACTTTCCTCACCATAATAAAGGCCATATATGACAAACCCACAGCCAACATCATCCTCAATGGTGAAAAACTGAAAGCATTTCCACTAAGATCAGGAACAAGACAAGGTTGCCCACTCTCACCACTCGTATGCAACATAGTTTTGGAAGTTTTAGCCACAGCAATCAGAGAAGAAAAGGAAATAAAAGGAATCCAAATCGGAAAAGAAGAAGCTGTCACTGTCTGCAGATGACATGATACTATACATAGAGAATCCTAAAGATGCTACCAGAAAACTACTAGAGCTAATCAATGAATTTGGTAAAGCAGCAGGATACAAAATTAATGCACAGAAATCTCTGGCATTCCTATACACTAGTGATGAAAAATCTGAAAGTGAAATTGGTACAACCACTATGGAGAACAGTATGGAGGTTCCTTAAAAAACTACAAATAGAACTACCATATGACCCAGCAATCCCATTACTGGGCATATACCCTGAGAAAGCCATAATTCAAAGAGTCATGTACCAAAATGTTCATTGCAGCTCTGTTTACAGTAGCCCGGAGATGGAAACAACCTAAGTGTCCATCATCGGATGAATGGATAAAGAAGATGTGGCACATATATACAATGGAATATTACTCAGCCATAAAAAGAAATTAAATTGAGCTATTTGTAGTGAGGTGGATGGACCCAGAGTCTGTCATACAGAGTGAAGTAAGTCAGAAAGAGAAAGACAAATACCGTATGCTAACACATATATATGGAATTTAAGAAAAAAAAAGTCATGAAGAACCTAGGGGTAAGACAGGAATAAAGACACAGACCTACTAGAGAATGGACTTGAGGATATGGGGAGAGGGAAGGGTAAGCTGTGACAAAGCGAGAGGGTGGCACGGACATATATACACTACCAAACGTAAAATAGATAGCTAGTGGGAAGCAGCAGCATAGCACAGGGAGGTCAGCTCAGGTATTTGTGACCATCTAGAGGGGTGGGATAGGGAGGGTGGGAGGGAGGGAGATGCAAGAGGGAAGAGATATGGGAACATATGTATATGTATAACTGATTCGCTTTGTTATAAAGCAGAAACTAACACACCACTGTAAAGCAATTATACTCCAATAAAGATGTAAAAAAAAAAATTGAATGATAGAAAATAGAATAGCCTTTCCAAAAAACTGCGCTGGGACAATTAGACATCCACCTGCAAAAGAAGGAAGTGAGACCCATACATCACATTATATACAAATAGTTAACTCAAAATGAATCATAGAACCAAATATAAGAGCTAAAATTATAAAATTCTTAGAACAAAATATAGGAGTAAATTTCTTCACATCCTTGAGTTAAACAATGGTTTCTTGGATATGACACCAAAAGCACACCAAAAGAAAAAGTAGGTAAACTGAAATTCTTCAAAATTTAAGACTTCAAATGATACCATCAAAAAAATAAAGACAACTGACAGAATGGGACAAAATATTTGCAAATCATATATCTGATAAAGGACGTGTATTCAGAATATATTAAGAACCGTTACAAATCAATAATGAAAAGACAACGCCATTAAAAAATGAACAAGGGGTTTGAATAGACATTTCTCCAAAGAAGATACACAAATGGCCAGTGACTGACTCAAGAAGAAAAACCTGAACACAGGAATAATGATGAAAGAAACTGGGAAAGATATCCAAAAACGATATCCAAAAAGACTTTCCCACAAGCGTCAGTCTCAACTGATACTATTTTTTAAAATATTTTGAATATCAATGAACTGATTAATTCCTATGCCATTTTTTAAATTTCTAACTACAGAGAAAGCTCCTCAGAGAATATTCTAAAATTATTATAGCTTTGATAACAAAACCTGAAAAAATGACTGCACTTAAAAACATAGAGCAATCTCCTTACAAATATAAATGTAAACGTCCTAAATAAAATACTAATACATTGATCTAACAATATGTTAAAGGAATAATGTACTGTAATTTTATTGTCTCTCTCTCCCAGGAATAAAAGGATGATTTAATATTAGGAAGTCTAAGGATATAATTTAATTTATCCATAAATCAAATGAGAAAAATATGATTACAGTTTCAATGGCCAAAAAGATATTTGAACAGTTTTTTTTTTTTTTTTTTTTTTTTTGGCGGTACACGGGCCTCTCACTGTTGTGGCCTCTCCCGTTGCGGAGCACAGGCTCCGGACGCGCAGGCTCAGCGGCCATGGCTCACGGGCCCAGCCGCTCCGCGGCATGTGGGATCTTCCCGGACCGGGGCACGAACCCGCGTCCCCTGCATCGGCAGGCGGACTCTCAATCACTGCGCCACCAGGGAAGCCCTGAACAGTTTTTAATAGTCATTATTAATTTAAAAAAAAAGAAATGGAAAGAGAAGTCAAAAAGTATCATAAGACTAATGAAAATGAAAACACAACATACTAAAATTTATAGGATGCAGCAAGAGTAGTTCTAAGAGGGAAGATTTTAGCGAAAATGTCTACCTTAAGAACAAAGAAAGATATCAAATAAACAATCTAACTTCACACCTCAAGGAATAAGAAGAACAAAAAACCTAAGTCCAAAGTTAGTAGAAGGAACATCAAAGATCAGAGGGGAAATAGAGACCATAAAGACAATAGAAAAGTGTGTTAGTTTCTGCTTTACAACAAAGTGAATCAATTATACATATACATATGTTCCCATATCTCTTCCCTCTTGCGTCTCCCTCCCTCCCACCCTCCCTGGCACAAAAACAGAAAGATAGATCAACGTATTAAAGTTTTAAGTGAAAGGTAACAAGAGAAAAGTCTCAGACAGAGTCCTTGATTTAGGTAAATCAGATAAATTATCTAATAGAACTCAAGGTAGACCTAATGCTAGTTAGAAATTAAAATCCTAACTTAGCGGGCTTCCCTGGTGGTGCAGTGGTTGAGAGTCCGCCTGCTGATGCAAGGGACACAGGTTCGTGCCCCGGTCCGGGAAGATCCCACATGCTGCAGAGCGGCTGGGCCTGTGAGCCATGGCCGCTGAGCCTGCGCGTCCGGAGCCTGTGCTCCACAATGGGAGAGGCCACAGCAGTGAGGGGTCCGCGTACCGCAAAAAAAAAAAAAGAAAACAAAAAAAAATCCTAACTTAGCGAGGTAAATCATTGAGCTGCTAATAAAATTCCACTTATAAGAAAGTGATTGATAAAAAAAAAAAAAGAAAGTGATTGATATACTAATTCAAAAAGATATATGCACTCCCATGTTCACTGCAACATCATTTATAACCTAAATGTGCACCACTGGAGGAATGGATAGAGAAAATGTGAGATGGATGGATAAATAACGGAATTTTATTCAGCCATTAAGAAAAAAGAAATCTTGCCATTTGCAACAACATGGATGGACCTTGAGGGCATTATGCTAAGTGAAAGAAGCTAGACAGAGAAAGACAAACACCATATGATCTCACGTATATGTGGAATCCAACAAAAAAACAAAAACAAAAACCAAGCTCACAGATGCAGAGAACAGATTGGTGTTTGCCAAAGGTAGGGAGTTGGGGGTGGGCAAAAATGGGTGAAGGGGGTCAAAAGGTACAAACTCCCAGTTATAAAATAAATAAGTCATGGGGATATAACGCACAGCATGGTGAATATAGTTAATGCTGTATTGCATATGTGAAAGTTGCTAAAAGTGTAGATCTTAAAAGTTCTCATCACAAGAAAAAATGTGTTAACTGTATGGCGACAATTATATAAGTTAATAATATATTATTAATACATAGTAACATAAGTTAACAAGACTTGTGGTGACCATTTAGCAATATATATAAAAATGGAATTGTGACGTTGTACACCTGAAACTAATACAATGTTGTCTATTATACCTCAATTAAAGAAAAGAAAGTGATCAGGGGTTTTTTAAAGGGGGTTCCTCAAGTACAAAGAGGAAATATCACCAGAAAAGAAGACGCAAAAAATCAAGATAGAAAAATTTGCATGAAACCACCTCAATTGTGAAAGAGAAAGTATTATCGATATGGATGTGACTTGCCTATCGTGGCCAACATGTTGCCTAATATGTCTAACAAAACATGTTGTTTTGTTTGTTTTATATCTTTATTGGAGTATAATTGCTTTACAATGTTATATTAATTTCTTCTGTATAGCAAAGTAAATCAGTTATATGTATACGTATATCCCCATATCCCCTCCCTCTTGAGCTTCCCTCCCACCCTCCCTATCCCACCTCTCAAGCATAGAGCTGATCTCCCTGTGCTATGCAGCAGCTTCCCACTAGCTATCTGTTTTACATTTGGCAGTGCATATATGTCAATGCTACTCTCTCACTTCGTCACAGCTTACCCTCCCCCCTCCCCATGTCCTCAGATCCATTCTCTACGTCTGTGTCTTTATTCCTGTCCTGCCCCCAGGTTCATTGGTACCGTTTTTTTAGATTCCATACATGTGTGTTAGCATATGGTACTTGTTTTTCTCCTTCTGACTTACTTCACTCTGTATGACAGTCTCTAGGTCCATCTACCTCACTACAAATAATTTCATTTCTTTTTATGGCTGAGTAATATTCCATTGTATATATGTACCACATCTTCTTTATCCATTCATCTGTTGATGGACATTTAGGTTGCTTCCATGTCCTGGCTATTGTAAATAGAGCTGCAGTGAACATTGTGGTACATGACTCTTTTTGAATTATGGTTTTCTCAGGGTATATGCCCAGTAGTGGGATTGCTGGGTCATATGGTAGTTCTATTTTTAGTGTTTTAAGGAACCTCAATACTGTTCTCCATAGTGGCTGTATCAATTTACATTCCCATCAACAGTGCAGGAGTGTTCCCTTTTCTCCACACCCTCTCCAGCATTTACTGTTTGTAGATTTTTTGATGATGGCCATTCTGACTGATATGAGGTGATACCTCATTGTGGTTTTGATTTGCATTTCTCTAATGATTAGTGATGTTGAGCATCTTTTCATGTGTTTGTTGGCAATCTGTATGTCTACTTTGGAGAATGTCTATTTAGATCTTCTGCCCATTTTTGGATTGGTTGTTTGTTTTTTTGATATTGAGCTGCATGATGGCTTGTATACTTTGGAAATTAATCCTTGGTCAGTTGCTTACCATATGATCCAGTAATCCCACTCCTGGGTGTATATCTGCAGAAAACCATAATTCAAAAAGACACATGCACCCTGATGTTCGTTGCAGCACTATTTACAATCGCCAGACATGGAAGCAACTTAAATGTCCACTGACAGAAGAATGGATAAAGAAGATGTGGTACATATATACAATGGAATTTACTCAGCCATAAAAAAGAATGAAATAATGCCATTTGCAGCAACATGGATGGACCCAGATATTGTCGTACTGAGTGAAGTAAGTCAGATAGAGAAAGGCAAATATCATGTGATATCCCTTATATGTGGAATCTAAAAACAAGGGTACAAATCAACTGATCTAGAAAACAGAAATAGAGTCACAGATATAGAAAACAAACTTACGGTTACCAGGGGGGAAAGTGGGGGGAGGGATAAATTGGGAGATTGGGATTGACATATACACACTACTATATATAAAATAGGTAACTAATAAGGACCTACTGTATAGCACGGGGAACTCTACTTAATACTCTGTGATGACCTATATGGGAAAAGAATCTAAAAAAGAATAGATATATGTATATGAATAACTGATTCACTTTGCTGTACACCTGAAACTAACATAACATTGTAAGTCAACTATACTCCAATAAAATATTTTTTAATTAAAATAAAATAAAATAAGCTATAAGGATATATTGTACAACACAGGGAATAAAGCCAATACTTTATAATAACTATAAATGGAGTATAACCTTTCAAAGTTGTGAATCACTATATTGTACACCTGTAACATATAATATTGTAAGCAACTACACTTCAATTAAAAAAACATATTGTTTTATTGCCACAAAACAATAGTACTGAAGTCCAAAGTACTATTGTCTGAATGCAAATCTCTCTGCCTATGGTTCCCACTAGAGAATGTGTGACCTGCCTCTTTTTACAAGTCACTCAAGGCTTATGATGACAGATTGACATTAAATACATTTGAAAACGACTTAACATCCACAGTGCAGCAAAACACTTGCAGAAAGATGTAATGCAATCTGGAAGGCCGTGATTAGGACACACCTTAACAACTATCACAAGACTGGAATGATAAAGTACCATATTTATTACTCATCTAGTAGATCTCCCGAGGTATATTCTGGGTTCTCAACAATATTATGTACATTTCAGAAGAAGATGAAAAGTAGGTTGTCATATCCAAGAATCCTGGCAAAGAATATTGCTGAGAATAAAATATACGCTTTATAAGATCTAAGAGAAAAGACAGAAAGAAATGTGTAGTTTGATAGAGAAAAATATATCTAAAGCATCAAAAATCATACTGATATGACAAAAAGAATATTCCACAGTGCTTAAATTAGAAGATAAAATAGTAGTAATAATAATGGCTAACATTTATTGACTGCTTATTCTATGTCAAATGCTAAGCATTTTATAGGCATCATTTCATTGAATCTTCCCCAAAACACCCATTTTACAGATGAAGAAATTAAAATTTAACAGAGCATGGGTAATTTGACCTTGGTCATACAGCTAGTCAGCGGCAGTACCAAAACTTTAATCCAAGAGCCTTATACTCCTAACCATTATGATTTCTTGTCTTAATACAAAGTGAAGTTAAAAAGAAGCATGGAGAGGCAACCAGAGATGAAGTTTTCTATGCAATAACGTCAAAATATTTAAAAGAAAAAAATCCTAAAATGTAAATATTCTAAAATCTCTGTCAGTAGTTTGAAGACTGCGGGTCAAAACATGACCTCAAAAGGGGGGGGTTAGAATCAAAAAGGGTTTTACTCTTTATGAGGAAGACTTCAGCATGAACAATTAAAAAGAACTTAGAAGATCTCTGAAGAATATTGGCTTACATATATTTTTCCTAAAAAAAGCAAATAGAATTAATTTGACTAAAATGTTATAAAATAGGAAAAATCACTTCACTTGGTAATCCAGTTACTGCTAACATAGTTAACACAATGGTATTTAGGGGCCATCAAGATGTAAATTCAGGAAGTATTAGAGCCAGGAGTGATTAGAACTTCTAGTGGCCTGGGCTTCTTCATGAGTTCTGGTTTCAAATTAGGACCATAAAAGTGGATTCTGTGTTGATTATAAAAAATAATCTGCTAATCTATAATGCTCCTTTGCTTAGAGTTGAAGCATTATGACTGGATTTCAGAACTGCTAAAATCATGTCAATTATTGATTTAAGTTTCAACATATAGTCCTAGGGGAACACTAGATGCATCAGTTAGGGCTCTTTGCAACAGAAGCAACAGCAACATGAGGCTTGGAACACAGCAGGTCCAGAGAGGCAAGAGGGTCTACCGAACACAACTAACATAGTCTAATCAGGACACAGGCATTGGAATGAATGAATGCCAACTACTTTTTGTCTTTTTATCCCTCTGTTCAAGATTCAGATTCCAAGAAGGGAGCAACCAATCAGCCTAGCTTGCATCACCAGTCCTCCTCTTGGCTGGCAGAGAAGAGAGGCCCTGAAAAGTCCTACCTGATTTCTTCTAGTGGGGAAGAAGAAATTCCTCCAAAGGTGATGTTTGGAAGAGGGAAATAAATGCTGGACAGAAAACAACAGTATACACCCCTGCCCCGGTACCCTCAGCACTTGGATTGAGGAGTATTCTTGCCTCTTCCCAGTGAGGAATTGCTCCGCAAAGACGCTGAAGGTTGGGCTGCTGGACTCTGAAGTGAACTAGGAGTGATGATCGTAAGCCATATGCTGACTCCTCTATTTATCGGAAGTAGAAAATCAGGGACATCGCAGGCTGGTTCCAGGTGCAATCCATTAAAATCAATCTGAGGTATAATGTGTAAAATGCCAATATGGACTTCCAGAAGTCAAATAACCGAGACAGGAAACCGAGAAAAATAAAGCCCCACAATCAAGAAAAAAAGCCAGCCATCTCTTTTGGAAGGCTAACGGGGTCTTATCAAAGGTTTGTCCCTCATCCATGGCAACAAGCTAGTCCACCTTTAATGGACTTGGAATAAAACAGACACCTGATGAGAGTATCCATCTCCACAAGGTCAGGAAACTTCTGTAAAACTAAAACAGGGTATGAATTATTTAAGGGTTCTGCAAAGACCCAGGCTTTTCAAATCTTTTTTATGGTATCAGGTGACACATCAAATACTGATTTGTGGATAATTTTATTACCAGACCGTGATAATGTAAAGCATGCTGTAATATAGCCCAAAAGAAAATGATTGCCAAGGGAATGAAATTTATTTGTCTTCTTTAAGGAAAGAAACTTTGGCAATTATTTGAGCCATAACATCGTTGTTTATGAGAGTACCCTGAGGACTGATCATTAAGCTTTAACACCAGGATGAAAAACTGCCACAGAGGAGCAGAGGTGGCTATAGAAGATTTCGGGACTTCTAAATAAATATTCAACATTTCCCAGCTGGTGACAATTCTTATGGAGGGCTCCTCGTAAAAAGTAGAGCTTCTAAATGCCTCTCATGAGTCTAAGAGGATATTATAATTTTTCTTAAAATAGTTTCACTTAAGAAATAGAAGGAAAAGATACACAAGGAGAACATGAAAACTTCAGACCTCTCACATCTCCCGTGTGTTCCCAGTCACAGTGGTAGAAAGACAGAGACCTAACAGGGCAATGGGCATATTATGATAATATAAAGACAAGATTGCATCATAATAAACCAAAAGGGAAAATCCCAGAGGCTTTACTCTCTCTGGACTGTGAGAGGCCATGAGATGAGTCCTGAGACAAACAGTTCTAAAAGAAAGGTAAGTTTTACTTGCCATGGAAATAGGACTGAAGTACTAATGTCCTCCAAGCACTAGGCAGTAGCGAGCGGCTGCAGAAGCATCTGCTGAGAAAATGGATCTGAACCCAGGAGTCTTCCAGCAGAGATCAGACACCACTTGGCCTGGTCAGCTGAGACTATCCAATACCATCATCAAATTCCTTCATTCAGATGCTGGAAATTCTACTGTAATGAGGCTCTCCCCTAATACTGCCAGGACAGACTTCCCCACCTTGAACACTGATAGCATCTGTTTATGCAGAATCCTTAGACTTCTTACGAGCTAGACTCTACTTTCTCTCTGGTCTCACCTCTTACCATCCTCTCCAAACACTTCCCTCCCCTTTGCCATTGCATCGAAGCTTCTGTTACACTGAATGACCTCAGGACCACAAGCACTCTATGACCCTTCTAGCCTCAGGACCTTTGCACAGGTTGTTCTCTCTGCCTTGCATGTCCTTTCCACTTTTGTCTTTCTCTTTCCCTGGGTACTCCTGTCTGTCTTTCAGTATTCAACTTCATGTCACTTTTTCTGGATGTTTCTTCAAATATTCCCCACTGTTGGGTCAGGTATTCCCTTCCTGAATTCCCCTGGCACTCTTGCAATTAGAGCACCTATGACAATGACTCATAATCACCTACTTACACGTCTATGTTCCCATAGACTGGATTTATCTTGAAGACAGAGACCACAAAGAGCAGGCAATCCATCAATACTGGTTGAATAAAGAAAGGATTTTTGTTTGTTTTTATCCCTTGTACTCAGCATAATACCAGACACATAGTCAACTTGCAATAAAACATTTGCTGAATGGATCAGAGGCACTGAAAAACATATGTTGGATGAATGAAGTGATGGACTTATGATCAGGAAGTACTACATACCAGAAATCTAAAACTCCAATATTCTATTGCATTGGCCAAAAACTTGGTTCAGGTTTTTCCGTAACATCTTACAGAAAATCCGGAATGAATTTTTTGGTCAACCCAATACTTTCTAACTTCCAACACCTATCCTTCTAGCTCTCTCAGATTCTGATTTTCTGGTCCCTGATCTCATAGAGATGCCCAATCTCTTGATATCTCCATAGTCTACCAAGTCTTTAAAAGTCTTGATGGTGTTACTTCCTTCCCTACTCAATCTACACCCATTTTTCATTATGAACTTTTAACCTATACTTTCGTACTTTTATTAAAAATCCAGTCCAGTACAAATCTCTACTGTCACAAATATTCTACTGTCACAGCTACTAAGAGTACCACACCAGGATAATATCATACCAGCATGCAGATGAGGCCACCTGAAAATCCATGGTCTTCAACCTCAGCCAGAACTTCAGGATGCTGACCAGTCCTTTAACTTAGAGTCAGCTCCCTCATCCATTCCTCTCCACTCTCCAATCACCTTCTCTCTCCCCAGTCCAACTATTCACCCTCACTCTCCATGGCTGGCAGATTCCCTTGCCTCCTATTTTACACATGATTGAGATAAGAAGGCATCCACTCAACTCCCTGCCTCCACACCAATGGACTTATTGAAATCTACATCTGTCTGTTCCTCCTTCCCTTTTATATCGGAGGATGAGGTGTCTGCTCTGCAGCCCACCCTCCACTGAAGATGAACCACTTTACATGTGCTTTCAATCTCATCCCCTTCCCTATTCTATTAGAGGACCCCCACTATATGTCGAACTCTTCTTAAACTCTGTATCCTTCCCCTAGCTTTGACTGACTCTTTTCTTTCCCTTGTCAGACAAGCTACTTGTATTCTCTACCTCATCATATGCCATTCATTCAGCCAACACAGTCAAACTTTTGTGATACACAGGGGCAAAAATAAAACAGAAATGTGATTCCCCTCAGAAATTTAAACTCTAAAATCAACATACAATGAATAAGTAAGAAGACAGAACAATTTCCAGGTCAGAGAGAGACAACAACAGCAAGGCAACTGGTCCATAAATCAGCAATATCCATCTGGGAGAAGGTACTTTAGCCCATGGACTTTAAGTATTTTAGTTCCATAGTAAGGAATGCATTGATGCTGGCACAGTGTCACTTACATTCTACGATTCACCTCATTTTGAATCCTGATTTTATTTAGCTCCCCCTGTAAGGTCTCCCTGCAGAGAGAGAACCTCTCATTTCAGGAGAGTTCAGGGCTGGAGATACAGATTAATTTCCCTGCTTAAAACTATTGCACTTCACAAAGAGAAGACTAGACACGGCAAATCTAAAAGTTCATAATCTAATGTTAACGGCAACACATTATTTTTAGCAAAGAGAAATAAATCATTCATTTTTAACAGGGGTTGCATGTCAGGACTAAAAGAAGAAATGATATATTGTTACCATCAAGAAGTTATGTAGAGATGTACAGGTTGCATCTTTCTCAAACATTAGAAGGGTTTTCTGCATCAGGTAAATTGCTTTGGATAGCTTATTCTTCCTTATTTTATTCATTACACTTAATTCTGTAAAAGCAAACAAACATTTCACCAAAAGGGCAACATAAAAACTATCTTTAAAAAATGCGGAAAGACAATTTATCCAAAACTTAATTACCTGTAAAACAATCAGGACTTCCAGGTTTTTTTGGCTTTTCTGGACCTTTGGTAGATATACTTTTGCTAACAGTTGGAGTCTGCAAAACTGAAGAAGAAGAAGAAGAAGGAGAAGAAGAAGGAGATTGTTATCACAATTAGGTTTATGTTCAAGAAAGGAAATATTTTCTAAACACTAAAGAGTAACTATTTGTAAAATTATTGCTTCCTCTATCATGTCATCTTTTTTTCATTAATAGATAAAAATTCAAACAAATCTAATACAGTTTCATCATTAAATTCTCTTTTATTTGCTACTGTATGAGAAGATCAAGAATTTTTAAATTATAACAATATTTGATTTTCTATTTCACCTTAAATAAAATTATCTTGAAGGTTGATAAATAGGGTCCAACCAACTTTTGTTCACTTTCCCCCTTCATAAACTTTTCAAAATTGCTCCATCCATGGTTCCTGCAAGAGCTCTGGGTACCACATGAAGACCTCCATTCTCTTCTATCTGTGGCTGATAAAATCAGAGCCTCTCTCAAGATTTTCAACTGACACACAAATTATTCCCAATTGACTGTGAGCAGTGAGAGATCCTGGTGTGCAACTAGGACTGACCATCACGGTGGTCCAGGAAAGAGGTAGCAGGATGAGGGAGAAGAAAGTAAAGGTATGCTGGTCCAGGGAGATGGAGAATATTACACTGATTCTTGATTTTCCAGGTCTGGCCCTCAAGAGACCTGGCAATATATTGTTTCTCTCCTTAAAGGTACATGAGTGTACCTGTAGTAACCTTACAATAAACCCCTTTTATTGAGGTTTAATTATTTGTGCTAATGCACATGAGTCACCATGGGATGATGATTGATTGATGAAAAGATGCCAAAAGACACCGTTAAAGGATATAAGGTTTCTTTAATGGCAAAGGATAAGGAAATTTATCTTCATGGAAATAGCAACACAAAGCGGAAAATAATGCATCTTTCTCTCAGTACCTAGGGTATTATAAATGCTAATTAAGTGATAGCTCTCATGATTATAATCACTGGAGATAAGAAGGATGAGATTGCAAGAAAACTCTGAATGCCCAACACAGGAGTCACATTTAAATGCCACAGTCATCAATAGACAACCACCGTAAAGTTCTTGAATAAGAATGACAAAAGCAGTATTTAGGCAACATTAGTCAGACAGCAGCATACAAGAGTGAAGAATGACAGGAGAAAAAAAGTGATAATCTGTGCTAGGGTGGCAGTTCAATAAAGCAGAGAAAAACATCAAGCAGATCCAGAGATATTGCAAAGAAATAATAACTAATCCTACGTAAATATATATATACACACACACACACACACATATATATATAGAGAGAGAGAGAGAGAGTCAACTACAAACTGGCACTTGCCACTGGCACTTGCCAGCTACCTCTACAAGGATTAGATCATGTGCTGCTGCAGCTGCTGACTTTCAACATCCCCTGAAAGGAGCTCAGGGTGGAGAGCAGAAATGAGGCTCTCTGTGCTCTGGGAAAAACTGGTAGAACAGGTCTTCAGATAGTTAGGTATTCTCAGGAGTTGATTTTATGAGCCCAATTCTTGTATCCCCTCATATCTAGAAAAGCACTAAAATCTTTCATGGTGACGTCTGCTCCTCGTGACTAGCAGAAACCTTCTGCAAAAAAATATGTGCTTCATTCCATGTACTCCCCGCCTTCACCAAAATCACATATATACTGACCTTCCCCCTACCTCTTTGGAGCAGTTTCTCAGAGCTATCTGAGATGCTGTCTCCCAGGCTATAGTCCTCATTTTGCCCCAAATAAAACTTAACTTGCAACTCTCATGTTGTGCATTTTTTTAAAGTCGGTTATCTATATATAGATATATAGGTATCTATAGATATATCCAAAATATATTAAAAAACTCAAGCCATTTAATAATAAAAAAATCTGATTTTAAAATGGGCAGAAGAGGGCTTCCCTGGTGGCGCAGTGGTTGAGAGTCCTCCTGGCAATGCAGGGGACACAGGTTTGTGCTCCAGTCCGGAAAGATCCCACATGCCGCAGAGCGGCTGGGCCCATGAGCCATGGCAGCTAAGCCTGCGCATCCGGAGCCTGCGCTCCACAACGGGAGAGGCCACAACAGTGAGAGGCCAGCGTACCGCAAAAAAAAAAAAAAAAAAAAAAAAAAAGTGGACAGAGGAACTAAATAGACATTTTTCCAAAGAAAATATACAAATGGCCTACTAGTACATGAAAAGATGCTTAACATCACTAATCATCAGGGAAATGCAAATCAAAACCACAATAAGATATTACCTCACGCCTATTAAAATGGCTATCATCAAAAAAGACAAAAGATAATAAACATTGGCGAGGCTGTGGATTGAAGGATACCCTTATACACTATTTGTAGGAATGTAAATTGGCTAAGCCACTATGGAAAACACTATGGAGGTTTCTCAAAAAATTAAAAATAGAACTACTATATGATCCAGAAATCTACTTCTGGGTATATCTCCAAAGGAAATAAAAACAAGATCTTAGCGATATCTACAGTCCCATGTTCATTGCAGCATTATTCACAATAGCTAAGATATGGCAACAACCTAAATATCCATCAGTGGGTGAACGTATAAAGAAGATGTGAGACACACACACACACACACACACACACACACACACACAGTGGAATATTATTCAGTCAGGAGAAAGACATTTGCACTAATATGCATGGACTTTGAGGGCATTATGCCAGGTGAAATAAGTTACACAGAGAAAGACAAATACTGTATGGCATCACTTATATGTGGAGTCTAAAAAACCCAAACTCATAGAAACAGAGAGTAGAATGGTGGTTACCAGGGGCTGAGGAAGTGGGAAAATGGAGAGATATTGGTCAAAGGGTACATAAGATGAATAACTTCTGGGGACCTAATGTACAGCATGGATCATAGTTAATAATACTGTAGTAGACACTTGTAAGTTGCAAAGTGAGTAAATCTTGAATGTTCTCACCACAGAAAAAGAAACAGGAATTATGTGACATGCTTGAGCTGTTAGCTAACACTATGACAGTAATCATTTTGCAATATGTTAGTGTATCAAATCTACACGTTGTACACCTTGAACTTACATAATGTGGTATGTCAATTATATCTTAATAAAGCTGAGGAGAAAAAGTCTGCACTCAAAAATTATTTAATTAACCAGCATTTGATTAAATTTGTTTAGCTGTATATATGATGGGACATCTGAATGTATTCGACAGAGATCAGAAGTCATGTTAGGCTGGAACACTCAGTTCTGTTCTATAATTACTCAGTAATTTAAAATGAGGAAGTGGCAGTTAAATGAATATTGACTATATAATCATGCCAGGAGTAACTTGGCTTTATCAAAATTTAACCTCAAACAGAAGAGATTTTTAGACCTAATAATATTTTAAATCTTACCCTGAAACTTGAGTAGTTGTGTTTCTATATGCACACTAGAATTACTATCGGCATTTTTTTTTAATGTTTTGACCTCTTTACCTAAATAATGAGGCAAAAACAACTTAGATCCAACTCATCTGTCCTCTCACACTGCTGTCAGAGATGTCTTTCTAAAGTTTTCAATAGCTTCCAAGATAAAATATAAACGATTTAACCCTTCAAGATCCGTGATCTACCTCTCTAGGCTTATCTGTGTCAATCTCCCATGTGTGCTCTTTACTGCAGCCATAAGAAAATTCCAGCAGTTTCTAGACTTCACCATATAATTGTTTGCTTCCACCTTACTAAAAGTTGCTTTCTCCATTCAAAATGACTGCCTCCTTCTCAATTTTCTTCATAAAGATATTTATGAAGATAAAGATAGCCTTCTGGTCAACTATCACTTCTTCCAAGAAGCCATCCCTGACTTTCTTGACTGTTATACTCTTCTGTGTGCCCATATCAAACACTCTGAGCCCACTTCTATTGCATTAATTAACCTTGACTATTATAGTTGGCTTACTTATCTAGAAGCTCAAAATTAAAGGCTGTGTCTTATTTGGACCAAGCTTAATATAGTTCCTAGATTTGATAGAGACTCAATAAATATTTGCTTCATTAAATTAATAAAATATTAATAATTTACTATAACTCAAGCAATTTAATTTTTTAGAAGTTTACTGATTTGCTATGCAAGGTGTAAAGAAATAATGAAACATATCTATTGATATTTATCAGAGAAGTAAGAAAAAATAAAATAATGACATTTATCTGGAAAACACCTAGTCAACAACAACACTGTTTACAAATTAAATTGATTCTGTACTTGAACTTGTCTTAAAACTGATTCAGAACAAGTTATTTGCTTTGATGGCTACTACCTTGCAATTGGTCAAGAAGCACAACGGCCATTCGGTGCTGGGCTTGAATTAGTTCAAGATGCAAATCCATTATGAAACTATTCGGTGTGACTGGTTTGCACATGTCTGCATCTATACCGTGGGTGTGCTTCGGCAGAATTGAAGTAAAAAATTAAAAAGGCATATGGTTATCAAAACATACTAAAACCAGCTCTGTCTTATTATCATTCAGGTTATCACTTTACTCTTAGCCATTAAAGTCTGCTCACTTCTCAACTCTTTGCAATCTGGCTTACACACTAAGAAATCTGCTTTTCAAGTTCACCAGTAGCCTCTTCAGTGACAGATTCAAAGACTCCTCACACTCCTTGATTTCTTCTGGGAAAAAGGGAATATATTTCTGGCCTATGAGAGGGAAGCCACCACAAACCGTGCTTTACTTACCTATGTGCAACGCCAGCCCTCTTCCTAGTTAAGTAAAATAAACCTAATGTAAGAGTTTCTCATTCTCACCGTGGCATAGCAATGGTCAACCACTGATGATCCATTTGGCAAAGCAGTTAACATGCAATTCAAATTTATCCCACCAATGGCTTTTTCAAGAAGTTCATAGGCCAAAAATAACTGTTCCTCAGGTTTTTTCTAAAGGAATTTTATAAACAAAACAGAAAAATTAAATTTAAGGGAAAATCATATACAACACTTCCCAACTTTTTAACAATAATTCAAAACCAAATAACAAATTTAAATAGCCTATCCAAGATCAATGACATATTTCTTACTAAGTATATTTGCTTTTGATTAAACGTGCAATACTATTAATAAAGGTAAAATAATAAATACAGTTCATCATTTTTCCAAATATTAATTAAACTTTTCAAAAACATGTATATAACTTCCTTTTATGGTTTTCAAAATCCTGATGGTACCAAATGTATAGGTAAATCTTAAAAATCTAACTCATAATTTGTCATTTTCACATACTTTATTTTGAAAGTTAATTTTTTTGGAATCTCTGAGCTGGAAATCTAGACTTGGAGGCCATCAAATCCAATGGTCTACATTGTGATTTTCAAAAACTAAATAACTTCTATTATAATTATCCTCACAGAGAGACAAATACAGAGAATAACATAAAGAGCAACCAGCTTTGTTCAAACTTTCTAATTTTGCATTTTTTCTTCAGAAAATGTTTAGGAAATAAAGCAAACACATACATGCAGATCACTGAAATCCCCTGTATAACTGTTTATAGTGACTCTCCTCTTCTCTGCCCCTAGAGGTAGTCACTGGCCTTGAATTTGGTTTTTAACCATTCTTTTGCATGTTTTTAAACTTTTACTACATGTGTATGTGTCCATTAACAATATACAATATCACTTTGCATATTTTGAATTCTCTTGTAAAATTCTGCAGGTCGCTTTTTTCACTCAACCATATGTCACTGAAATCTTCTCCTGCAACTCAGTGTGTCAGTCAGGGTTTAGTTAGGAACACAGAGCAACTCGAGGTATTGCAAGCAGAAAGGGATTTAATGCACAGAACTAGAAGTGTCCATCACTGCTGGAAGGCCTGGGAGAGCAAAGATCAAGAAAGCTGCCAGTGATGAATTTACAGGAATCTAAGAATCCAGGAGGCAGGTGACAACCTCAAGTGTCTACCACGCTGAAGCAAGTGAATTGCAAGGGCCTGCTCAGCGAGGCTGGTCAATTAACTTCTTCCATCCGCCACTGCAGAATAAGAATTCTCTCTTCCCTTGTGTATTACAAATTCATGCAAATGCCCCTCACTGGAAGACTAACCTAGAACCGTATGGAAATGAGATGGTGGGAAATGTAGTTCCAGGTTTTCCCCCTGTAGTGTGAAGGTGACTCTAGACGTGGATGGCAATGATGCCAGGCTGACTCTAGTTCAAGCCCACTTTAGCTCACTCACCTTCACTGCTACAATGAAATGGTGTTGTGCTGAGGACTACATCACAATTCACTTATCCACTCTTCTGCTGATGGACATTTAGATTGCTATTACTAAAAGTGTGCAACGTATTATACTAGTCTGATACTTCCTTTACAGTCCTTACACCTTTCCTTCTGCTCTTCTTTTTTCACACAGCTGTCTAAGGCCCCTAGGACATTTTGATCAGAAGAATGACAGATATCTTTAAGTTGTTACATCGATATAAAGGGACTGCTTTTCATCTTTTACCATAAGTGTAACAGTCATTAAAGGTCTTGAATGATACCCTTCATGGGATACAGAAGTTCTCTTCTATTCCTAACTTGTTAAGAGTTATTTTTTAAAAGGTGGTTGTTGAATTTCGTCAAATGCTTTTGTTGCAGCTCTTTATCTAGTGAGGTGGTTGTTATTTTCTCCTTTTCATCTGCTAATGTGGTGTACTGCATTACAGATTTTCTAATGTCAACTCATACTTGCATTCTGGAATATACATAACTTGATTACACACATTAAATATATATATATATAGACATGAATCTCCATTCAAGAATCACTGGCTCATAAACAACAAGCTCCTACCGTATAGCACAGGGAACTATATTCAATGTCCTGTGATAAACCATAATGGAAAAAAATATGAAAAAGAATATATATATGCATAATGAATCACTTTGCAATACAGCATAAATTAACACAACATTGTAAATCAACTATACTTCAATAAAATTTTTTTAATTAAAAAAAAAAAAAAAAGAATCAGGCTCAGGGAGAATCACAACCCAAATAGTGTAAATTTGAAAAATGGACCTACATGAGGGCAGGTCCAAATTATTAGGAAGAGAGACTTTCTCCCGTTTACTCCACTTTCAGTACCCAAACTGAGAAACCTCAAACTGAGAAACCTCCCTACCAAATAGGCAGATATTTTTCTGGTCGACGGTTTACTAAGATGAGTCTTATAGGCTCTGACTAAATGTGTGAGTCTGAGTTCCAAGCCCCATCCTTCATGTGCCCAAGGCTCATCTCTTGTCCCTAAATGGTTGTTAATCTAAGTTTCTTTGTAACTGAGCCCATCAACCTACTGCAGCATCTATTCATAAACTTACCATTTTGGTTTTCAGTTCCCCTTTCTATTTTGGCCCCTGGAATTTACCTTACTTTCTTGTGAGCTCTGTGGTGTACTTAAGGATATTTGCTCAATTCTGTCCAAAATTTCTAGGTGTTTTGTAGGAAGAGGGTTTTCAGGTCATCTAGTTTTCCATTTTGCCACAAACAGAAGCCTCTAAGGATACCTCTTAACACCAAGGAGCTTCAAAGACCCCACACACATACCCACATTCTAACACTGTCATCATCAACACCACCATCATCTTTGTCATCATCACAGCTAATACTGAATTAAAACACGTTCCAAGTATTGGGCTAAATGCTTTATATGGACTAATTTTTAAATTACCATAATCCTATGAGGTACTTATTAATTATTAAAACTTTATAACCCATTTGTCAAAAATAGCTATGTATTCAGTAAAACTTTAAAGTAAGTTTTTTAAAAATATAATCACAATAGCACCTTATATATATTTTAAATAGTTGCACGTATACATGCAAGATATAAAATTTATCCCACCTGCAGACTCTGCTAGGTGAGCATATGGATTTTGGACTCTCCTTACAATAAATTCTCACTCTTCCCCACTTCACTCCCTTCCAAATAGGTCTGAGACTCTAGGTTGAGATTTAGTGCCCTTTGCGAAACATAAGGGAAAAACTGAGTTGCCACCATGCGCCGGTTACTGGTTTCCACAATGTTACCAACAGCTCATTTGAACTGTATCACTTAAATACTACCAGTAGAATAGATACTATTGTTATAATTTGACAGATGAGGACACTTATATTCAAACAGATTAAATAGTTTATTCAAGATCACACAGTCAACATTAAAGTCAGGATTCAACTCCAAGTCTCCCAATACCAACTGCTATGCCCTTAGACCACACCAATGAATCACCCTTACTCCACCTACCACATGCCCCAGAACAGCTGAGCAGGTAGTGTATGGCACAGTAGTCATCATAGACTTCTATATTTATGTTGATAATTTCCCAGCAGAGGGCAATAAATCATATCAAGGAAAGGGTGCATTTTTCTAATTTAAACACAGTAGCAATAGTTCATAAATGGTTTTCAGTTTCTTCATGGTCATCTTCTAAGAAATCCATTTCATTTAGTGCCTTTAATTGCCAGAATGTTTCCATCCAAGCCAAAACCTAGCACTTTGTAACACCTACTAGTATTCCTATTCCTGCCCTATGAAGCTTCAAAGAATAAGTGCTAGTCCGCTAAGCCAGTAATTCTTACATTCTAGTTTCCCTAAGAATCTACCTGGCAAACGGTTAAGAACCTCACACCTGAATTATAAACTTTTAAGAACCTCACACCTGAAATTATGATTCAATACGTCTAGAATGGGAAATAGGAAGCTACATATTTAGCAAGCACTGTAAATGACCCCTGGAAAAACCACTGGCAGACAGTTATGCCCCCTCAATCTCTTATGCAGTTCAAACATTCTCTGTTCCCAATTTAAGACTTCTCAGCTCTCTCTCTTTAGAAGACACAATACAGCATAAAGAACTCAAAACTGCATTCTCTGAAACCTATTATTAGAAGATGAACATTACATTCAAGAAAGTAAATTCAGAATGCTCCCCCAGTCCTCTGGTACATTCAGGATATTTTATTTGTCCTCAATTTCTTAGGACTTGCATTTTTTATGTATTAGAAGAAAATACTTTATACAAATATCCTGAAGACACTTTTTTTTTTTAATCAAGAGGCAGCATAGCATAGTGGCTAAATGCCTGAACTTTGAAGGAAACACACCTAAGTTCAAATCCATTTACTGTGCAACCCTGATCAAGGAGAATGTAGTAGTGAAAATGATCACTATGACTACACAAATCAACTTGAGTCAATCTCACAAACACAGTACTGAGATTAAAAAATGAGCTGCAGAAGAATACACAGTTTTATTTATACATTTACATAAATTTAAAAACAGTACTCTACTGTTTAAGGATACAAACATATGTAATAAAAATACTAAAATGCCTGAAATTTATAATCACTCTTAAGAACAGCAGTTACTCCTAGGTAGGGGGAAAGACAATGTGAGCAGGAACAGTTAGTGGAGGAGTTGAGTTTCAACTGTACTAGCTATGTTTCATTTCTTAAAAGAGTGATGGGGGAATGACTCTTCATTATAATATTCTTTATAATTGTATGTCATATGTTTCAAATCAATTTTTCAGAGAAAACATAGTAATCATGAGGATTAACATTTAGCAACAGGAAAAAGTGCTGGTGGATTCATGTTAAGAAAAAACATTAGAATGTTACTATGTTAAAAATGTGTCTTCTCAGAGCCTAAATCAATGCATGCCATAGAGCAGGCTCTCAATAGAGATTTGTTGAATTAATGAAAGAAAACAGATTATTGTGTTTTGTATTAGACTGTATTAGACATACAAATTTAATAAAACAGCAGTAATAAAAAAAATTGTGAAAAAGAGGACTTCCCTGGTGGCTCTGTAGTTAAGAATCTGCCTGTCAGTTCAGGGGACACAGGTTCGAGCCCTGGCCCGGGAAGATCCCACATGCCGCAGAGCAACAAAGCCCATGCACCACAACTACTGAGCCTGTGCTCTAGAGCCCGTGAACCACAACTACTGAGCACATGTGCTGCAACTACTGAAGCCTGCAGGCATAGAGCCCGTGCTCCGCAACAAGAGAAGCCACCGCGATGAGAAGCCCACGCACTGCAACACAGCGAGTAGCCCCCGCTCGCCGCAGCTACATAAAAGCCCACATGCAGCAACAAAAGACCCAACGCAGCCAAAAATAAAATAAATAAATAAATATTTTTTTTAATTGTGAAAAAGACTAGTAGAAAATATAGAAAATGATAATGTTTAGGTCCATATAGTGAAATTACAGAATTTTTTCTTCATGTTTTAGTACCTTGAAATGCCCTCAAATGTTAACACAACTTTTGTAAGTTAAAACTATAGTTTTTTAATTAATCAGGTAAACCAAAATATAGATCACTGGCTTCCTCTCTAGAAAAGTATTTTTCAACTGTAGTCCATGAACATTAGCATCCTAAGTAGGTAAAATGAGTTTTATTTTCAATAATGGAACATATGGTATTCTATATCTCCTTCTTGGAAAACCACAGTACTCATGAGTAAATTAATGCCCCTGAGAAGTCATACAGTAAGGAAACTATTGTGTTTAATTCAAGTCAGCCAGGGTTACTTGACCCTGGCATCCTTTTCTGAAGGGTAGTACTAGCATCACATAGGACAGAGTTTGCAAAATGCTATTCTAGTTCTTGCCTGTAAATAAATGTTTATTACATATATGAGACAATTCCCTAGGCTCCCATTCAGCTATACAGGTCAACACAATCCATGATGTACAAAAAGAATTCAAATATAGTAAGAAAACTATCATCAAAAAGAAGAATGGCCATTTGTCTCCCTCATCTTCTATCTTCTCTTAAGCTAACATTCAGTGAGAACTTGCCACATGCCAGGGACTGTTCTAGGTGCATTTTTAGCAGGTAGTAACTAATTTGATCTGTCAGAGGTAAATGCTAAGTAGGACATCTCTGCTCTGTAAGTCTATGAATCACAACACATTCAAAATATCAATAGTAATGTAACTATAAATCCTCCTAAGATGCTTTATCTAGCTTATTTTTGGAGTTGATTAGATTTTTTTCTGAAGTAAAAACAAAACGTAGAAAAATGTCCATATAGTTCTCAATGTATACAGAAACCATAATTTCTCAGATATTAAATATTCAAAATTACTTCTATAATTAACCATTATATATTTACAAATTTAATATTATTTGAAAATTAAAATTCATGTTTTTAACTATATTTTCTAAAATATTTTGCAATACCTTTAATATTGGAAGAGTTTCCACACTCCCTTTTGGAGCCCCAAGGGATTCACTAGTCCCTTTCCTTAAAGGTGTATCTGAAAAATAGAGAGAAAGAAAGAAAGAGAGGAAAGAAGGAAAGAAGGAAGGAAGGAAGGGGAGGAAGGAGGGAGGGTGAGAGGGAGGGAGGAAGGGAGGGAGGGAGGGAGGGAGGGAGGAAGGGAGAGAAAAAGGAAAAGGAGGAGAATAAAAAGAGGAAAAATAGGAAGAGGAGGAGGAGAGAGTAGGAGAGAGAGAGGAACAAAGAGAAGGAAGGACCAGAGAAAATAAAAGGATGAAAGAGAAAAATGGAAATATAACAGTGAATCATAACCATAAAGAACATTACGCTAGTTAACTTTCCACCCATGATTTTAGAAATGATTCAACACTTAGAAGTTGAACAACAAATTATTTCTTCCACATAATTACATTTTGTCTTTATATAAGTCAATTTAAAAGCATCTTATAGTGCTCGCTTTGGCAGCACATATACTAAAATTGGAATGATACAGAGAAGATTAGCATGGCCCCTGTGCAAGGATGAAATGCAAATTCGTGAAGCATTCCACATTTTTAACACAGTATTATGAAGCAATTATACTCCAGTAAAGATCTATTTAAATAAATAAATTAAATAAACTGAACACTATATTCAACTGTACACTTGAGTTTGAAATACAATCAAGATAATAAACCTATCCATCACTCCTAAAAATAAATAAATAAATAAATAAATAAAAGCAGCTTGGAATACAACAAACCAACTCAAAAAGCTTGATTATCAGCAAGGTTATATTATGGTAAAGAGATCGGTCTTTCTATATATTCTATAGAAAGTCCACTGAAAAGCACTCAGCAAATAACAGTAAATTTAGACAAATGTCAGAGAAGTCTGGCTTGAATTAGAATATAAATAATAAAAATGTATATGGCAATGCTAGTTTCCTAGTCTAAAAATTATTCAGTAATTCCAATTAGACAATGAATTATTTAATAAACAGATGAATAAATAAACATCTTGAAGCAGATTATCATAATTAACATACAAAAAATGACTTGAATTTTGTGTTTTATGGGCCAATATGATAATGAGAATAACATTGTTGTAAAAGTTATAAAAATTTATATGTCTAAATGGGGACAACTGCTCATGACATAAATGTAGATGTTTTCAAATTTACAAATGGACTGTGCTCTAATATTGATTAGTTCTTTAGAAATAAAACATTTTAACAAAGGATCAGTATAATGAATTGTATTTAGCCCATTTATAATTGAAGAATATAAAACAATAGTCTCCCAGAAGTAACTAGTAAACAAAATAATAAAATTGAATAAGAAATAGACTTTTTTTAAAAAAGTAATCATTGGACCTTTTGCTTCCAGTAACAGATAATCTGGAAACATTCTGCTGGCTAGGAAACTGGAAAAATACACTTTTTTTTTTTCATCTGCAAGCTAAGATGCTAATTTCAATACAGAGTCAGGATCTTGGGAAGGAAGTAACCTCCGGATCTTGGGAAGAGAGTCCAGGAGAACACAGCAACAGAGACTGGTATCCAGGGCCCACCAAGGGTGAAAAGCCAAAAGGGGCCACATCCTAGGAGTCAGAGTAACTGAAAATAGGTCGAAGAAAGAGCATCTCAGCTTTAAATTATCTTAATCTCTCAAATTGGAATAATGGGACCCTGGAGTAGTAGTGCCTTCATGCATCTGGTAAAAGCAAGCATAAATCTTCCCCAGAAGAATAGATCATCTAAGGCTTTAAATTACTTTTACAAAATATTTAGCAAATATAGAATCTACCACATAATCAAAAATAACCAGAGTAACCAAACAGTCGATGAAGTAAGTTCTTCATTTAAGGTATCAATAGAATAAATGCAGATGGAATGACAGAAGTTAGAAGTCCCTCATGGCTTACTTACCCCTCCTCCAGTAGCCTTCAACCAATGACAGATAAAGGTACAAATACCACAACCTCCCAGTTCTCTGAGGCATGTTCTATACAGTCTCCTAGAGGTCCCTCGTGGGAATAAGCCCTGTACCCACAACAGCAGCCTTCTCATGAACTTCCTGTACCTTGTATTCGCTTCCTTTCCTTCTCTGTCTCATTTCACCCCACCACCCTGCTTCCCTGGATCACATTCCAAATAACTACTACACTCAACTCCTTGTCTCAGAATCTGCTTCTGGGGAAACCAACCTGGGAAAAGAGTCAAGCTGACAACACCTGAACTCACCGGTAAATCTTTACATCATAACAAGTGGGACAACCAGGCATTGCATGGCTCCTGATGCAATGCAATAGGGAGTATGCATGAAGTATGCTCGCCCAAAAAATATAAGATGCTGGCAAGAATACTTTTTGAAAATGTATCACTTGAATACAAGCAACCTGGTAGATCTAATTACCAGGTAGAGAAACAAGTTAATCAACACCACAAGAATAGAAACAGCCAAATCCAGTATGTGGGAAATCCTACAGGGGGATAATTCAATTTCTTCGGGAGTAAGGAGAGGGGGAACTGCTACAGGTTACAGAGAGAGACTTAAGAGACACATAAGAAAATAAAATGTGTGGGAATGTTTGGATCCTGATTGGAACAAACCAACTTAAGACATTTTTAATACAATCAGGGACACAGGAATTTTTTACTTATTTTGTAAGGTGTAGTAACAGTAACATCGTGGTTTTATAAAAAGAAAACAAAACCTTATCTGTTAGATAGATAGACCAACACACAACACATACACACACAACACATACACGTGTATATGCTGAGGTATTTGCTGGTGAAATCTGCTTTAAAACACTCTGGGAAAAAAGAAAGTGTTGTCAGGAGAGATGAAATAAGATTAACAAAATATTCATAATTATTGGTACTGGATGATGCATACTCAGTGACTTATTTCACCTCTCTATATTTGAAATTCTACATAATAAAAGTTTTTAAAAAGGGAAAAGCATTTTAAGACAGGATGTGTCAAAAACATGACTTCAAGCCACTGAAAGTGTTAGATAGCCAGAGACCTCTAACCAGTGGTCCTCAAGTTTTGACGTGTATCAAAATCTCCTGGTAAGCTAATGAAGACCAGGAAGGTCCAGGCTAGTCGAAGTATGATAAGAATTTTTAAGAAGTTCCCAAGTGATACTGATACCAATCAAAGTTTGAGAACTATGGCTGTCAAATTCCATCTGCAAAGCTGCACTCAACAACCGAGAATAGGCAGAGCCAGATTAGCAAATCTCTGAGAAAACAATTATTACAGTAATTATTACCAAATCCCTCACACGTCATACACACTCTGTAAATGGGGTGAAATAGGAAAGTAGACACCCACATGTCTCCCCCACCTCATTTTCTATATGGGAGTTACCTAATGAAACAGATAATTCAGGGGTTCAACCACAGGCAGAAGAAAGAAAGAGGAGGGCAGACCAATCCTCTGAGAGAAGTCACCTCCTGGAAGGAGAACAGAATAATGGCAGGAAGGGGTTGGGACAGGGAGAGGAGGAGAATGAGTGGGAAATGGAGCAAACAGAGGAAGAAGATAAGAAGAAAGGGAAAAGAAGAGAGGCAACAGAATAAATGAAGAAAGAAGGAGAATTTTCAAAGGAGGGAATCAGAAGAGAGACTTAAAAAGGAGACAAAAGGTAGAAGGCCATGGATTCATTCAACAAACATTCATCTGAGCTCCTCCTCTGTGTCAGGCAATGTGCTGGTACCAAGGATAAAACGGTGACCTGAACACGCTCTCTTCCTTCATGAAGCATCACTCTAGTGGGAAATGGAAGGGGAGGGAGTAGGATAAAAGGGAGGAGAGACAAGAAAAGAGGAAGAATGGGGGAGGGAGAGAGACAGGGGTAGGTGGGCATGAGGAACGGAGAAGGGAAACATCTGAGTGAAGACAAGACACAAAGAGTTTCATCTGCCACTGAACCACAGAGCATATGATCTTTTTTTAACATCAACTTGGTCAAACCTATATCATTTCTATCTTTGATTATACATCATCACTGAAGCACAATACTGAAATGCCTAGTTTCCATAAACAGATGTTAACCAGTAGTACGATTTATACTTATATGTTCATATGTATATATATATTAATGACCTCATATTTTTTCATTCAATATTTTACCTAGAAATTTTTTAAATTTTCTTCTGGGGTTTCCTAAAGACTCCAATATTTCACTTAATCGTAATGCGACCTCTGCCACCACCACCACATCAATGTCTTCCATTTTATAGCAGTGAATTATTTCATTTATCTGCCACAGAAGATAAACCCACTAAAAAGAGAAAATACACAGTATAATCAATTGAAAGTAACTACATTGTAGAAAGAGTCACATTTTGTAAAACTTAGTACTTCCTTGAAATCACCATCTTCTAATCATATGGAATGCTATACAGGTACTCCTTATTAGCTGATCTTAATTATAAGTAATATAAAGATCAATAATCCTAATAAGATGATATTTAATGATCTATCTGTTGATATAAATTCACAAAGAAGATTTACTTAAGCTTATAGTCTGCATATCTATAGCCATAATGGAAAATTTATCATATGGTTTATATATAGATATATAGATATATAGATATCAGTGAAGATTATCTGTATCTTCAAAATTCTCATTCTCCCTTCAAAAAGCAGTGGTTAAGATCACTATCAAAGGCATCCAAAATAGTGAGGGGGAAGCAGATGTTTCAAGTTCCATGCTGGGTGCCTTGGAAGCTGTCTTTCATGTCTATAACCCCAAAGCTTAGCACATAAAATTAGCCATCACAGTTTGGGAGCTAAAATGAGAAAACAACATTTATGCACCCACATCATTAGTTTATTAAACTATATGATAAAATCATGCCCATGCAACCTTATGTAGCGAATCTTAGGAGGCCTCAGAATCATAGAAGACTGTGTTACTGTTAAAATATTCTCTCCTAAGTTTTCAGGTTATAATATTCACCTGTTCTACTTTCTCCTTTCCAAAGGAGAGAGCTCAAAAATATACTATTGATATTATTACCAAAAAAACTGAAATGCCTTACTTGTATTTTCTATTATTAACCTTCTTAATGAATATATCCAAGTTCATATAACCTTAAACATACTGTATTTACTCCTCCCTGAAAAACCTGAAACACCTCCCTGCTTCCCAAAATTAAACTGAGGCAGAAGTGCAGGGAATACACTTAAAGGAAAGGCTCACTCACCACTACATTTAAAGAATAGTATTGATAATTATGAGGGTGGGTAAATAGGGAAAATTTAGGTTTGAAATGTGCATCACAAATTAAATTAGCAATAACAAAAAGCATATGAAGAGAAACAAAAAGGAATACTTTATTAGTACTGATTTTCTGGGTGAATTTTGCATAGTCATTTCCAGACACATTGACCCGCTGAATTCCTACTTTGCACTTCTGCCATAGGAACATTATCATGTCCACAACGATTTCTTTATCAGGCTGAGCATTCTGAAAACAAAAGTGGTAAAGTAAATTGATAAGAACAGTAAGATATAGAGATATAGGTAAACAACATTTAATGTGTGCCAGGCAACATTCTCAGAGCTTTATACTTATTGCAGTGAACTGAATGTTTGTGTCAACTCAAATTTCTTATGTTGAATTCCTAACTCCCAAAGCAATGGTATTAGGAGGTGTCTTTAGGAGGCAACTGGTATGAGGGTGGGGCCCTCATGAATGAGAATAGTGCCCTTATAAAAGGGACCCCAGAAAGAGAGTGAGAGACTCCTTTCTGCCAAGTGAAGACACAGCAAGAAGACAGCCATCTATGAACCAGGAGGCAGATGACGCCTTGATTTCTCAGCCTCCAGAACTGTGAGAAATAAATGTTTGTTGTGTAAGCCAACCAGTCTAGGGTATCTTTGTTATAGAAGCTCAAATAGACTAAGACATATACCAGCTCATTTAATCCTCATAACAACCTATGAAGTGAGTACTATTACTATCATCCCCACTTTACAGATGAGCAAACTGAAGCACAACAAGATGAAGTGGTTTTTCATAAGATAAAATGAAAGAAAGTAGCAGAGCCAGGATTCAAACCCAAGAAGTCTAGCTCTAGAGACCTCACTCTTAACTGCTCTAGGCTACTTGACCTCTCTAAAAAGAACAGTTCCAAATACTTTTAGGCAAGTTATGTAAACCTACCAGTTTCATCCAGATTTGAAGTGTGTATATACTTCTTTCTTTTTAAAATTTCGGTATTAAAATAATAAAGAAGGGACTTCCCTGGTGGCGCAGTGGTTAAGAATCCGCCTGCCAAGGCAGGGGACACGATTCAATCCCTGGTCCAAGAAGATCCCACATACCGTGGCGCAACTAAGCCCGTGCACCACAACTACTGAGCCTGAGCTCTAGAGCCCATGAGCCACAGCTACTGAGCCCGCGTGCCACAACTACAGAAGCCTGCACGCCTAGAGCCTGTGCTCCACAACGAGAAGCAACAGCAATAAGAAGCCCGCGCACCGCAATGAAGAGTAGTCCCCACTCGCCGCAACTAGAGAAAGCCCGTGTGCGGCAACAAAGACCCAACGCAGCCAAAAATAAATAAATAATAATAAAGAATGGAGAGGTGGAGAAACTAATAAGGGGAAAGGGAATGGGGAGCTGGGAAAGGTTATGGACAAAAAGAAAAGAGAGACATGAAGGAACTAAACTGAACATCACACTGGATATCAACAGATGACCCAAATCAAGTATATCTCCTCTCAGTTCAGTTACTTTGGCTCTTTCCAAAAGGAAAATAAAGTTATTCACTGTATATGAACTAGAAAGATAATGAGTTTATGATTAAAATATATCAAACCTCGAGCTCCTTTGGGGCAGCTCTAAGACTTATTTCGCATATGCAGGACCATAGTACAGTGCTTGGAAACATAACAGAGCTCAAAAAATGTTTACTGAATTGAACTGAACTAAGATATACATGGTTTTTTAAAAAGCAGAAAGATGAAAATTTCATGCACTTTTCAGCCTTGATTGGAATTTTTTGGTTTGGTTTGCCCACGATAATAAGTATATTTGCTATCAAATACCTTTCTTTCAAAAATTAAACACCTGTCACAGGTTATAACAAACTAATAAATGAAGGAATAGAAAATATTCTAAGAGTGGAACTTCTCGAGTCCCTTACTGTGTTTCACTTACCTGAACAATAGTTAATATAGTGCTCTATAATTGTGGTTTTCAAACATTTTTTTATAGCAGTAAAACCAAATTTTCAAAGGAAATTCCCTCAGAATCTCAAAAACTAATAGGAACAGCTTAGGGTGTTACGGCCTAAAGCTGGCTCCTGAGGAGCCTCAGAGAAGCTCGGGGCGGGGGGGGGGGCGGGGGCGGTCCCTGGAATTCAGTTTAAAACCAGTACTATACTAGTTTTGCTTAAATATCCATACCCACAAATCATCATTTCTAAATACTGGCCATTGTGTGCTAAGTGACTCCAAATAATAACCAGGCTTTGTACTCAGGGACTGGAAAGCAGTGTTTTAAGAATATTAACTCTCACTAAAACCACTGCCTCATTTCCTTCATCATTAGAAATATAGCTAACCTCCTCAGTGCTTTGTGTCCACCTAGAGGGGTGGGATAGGGAGGGTGGGAGAGAGAAGCAAGAGGGAGGAGATATGGGGATGTAGGTATACATATAGCTGATTCACTTTGTTATACAGCAGAAACTAACACACCATTGTAAAGCAATTATACTCCAATAAAGATGTTTAAAAAAATACAAGAAGAAGAAAAACTATACATATATACAAGAGAAAAATAAGAAAATCATATGTTAGAGAAAATAGATGTTAGAACGAGTCTTAAGTTTAAGAATAAATCTGGCAAAAAAAAAAAAAGAAATATAGCTAGCCTTGGAATTTCCCAAGAAGGAAGAGACTGACACCCAAAATGATGACAATAATAAAAACAAATTTAAAATTACAAGTCAGGGTATAAATTGATCTCTTCTTCTAATGATTAAACAATACAGAATTTCAGCAAGGTGAAATTCCTGTGATTTTTAAATCTGGCTTTAAATTAAGTAAAAGAGCCTCCTTTGACACTATTACAAATTATCCAAAATAGCTTTTTCACCTGTGGAGAGCCACAGACACAGGAATACAAGGTTGCCGCCAAATGGAAAATGTCTTCTGAATATCCACAAGTCTTCACAGAAGTATCTCAATTTATAAAATACAGGAAAATGAAACAAAAAATTTCGTCACAAAATTTCAAATAGAAAAGGCATAGAAACACAGAAATTCTACAAAAGTGACATAAATGATATCTGGGCAAATAGTATATCATTAAGACACTTTAAATGCTTCTGTATGAAAACTAATCTAAGTAGGCTCTAATTCAGTTAAAATGGACTATTAATATTTTCATTAATCTGCAATCTGTATGCCAACTATGTCCATAATGGAATTGAGAAGGTTTATAATATTAAAACATATAGAGCAGTTGAAATAAAAATAACAAAGGTATCTATTCAGAAACCATTAGAAAAAAAAAAAAGCATCGTTACTTGGTACAAATTATTTACCACAATTTAGCAGCCATTCAATGCTAAGAATATGATAAAACGTAAAAGTATAGGATTAAATAATTCTCTAAAAACCAGAGGCTGCAGATTTTCAATTATATACACAATGACTTTTAAGACGTAAAAAGTTTTAGAATGGAAAACTCTGCATGCTGGAAACAGAGAGGAGACCCCCAAACCTTCCCTTACCAAAGTGAACTGATAGATTTGATTTGCTGCCCTGCTGGCCTCTCACTGATAAGGTAGCAGCTAAGTAGAGCCTCATTCTTCTGCTCAAAACCATGACTCAAAATAAAATCCAGCATCTTTACAAGGCCTAGGAACCTGCCAGACCAGGCACCCAGCTATTTCCCTGAGCTCACCTCCTACCGCATTCTCAAATGCCAGCACCACCACTAGTGCACTCCAACCATACATGCCTCCTTGCCATTCTTTCAACAATCAAGCACACTCTCACTCAGGGCCTTTACACTTCCTGCTCCCTCTGCCTTGAACATTCTTTCTCTCACCTCACCTGTAGAGAGCATATAAAGTCATCTTAGTTTTTCAAAAATGCAAATAAATACTCACCATGAAGAGCAATTTTTTTACCGTTAACTTGACTTCCTTTGTAGTTTTCGAGGGGAAAGATCAAACCTTTGTTTCTCTTTACGTTGATTAAAGGTTCTATTGCAAGAAGAAGAATTAAATCTTTCTCTGCTTTCTTTGACTCTGGATCATCCTGCCTCTAAGAAAAGTATATCCCACAATTAATTACTTCAGTGTCATGTTAATAAAATAAAAACAAAGTAACTATTTTGCGTATATTACCTGGAGAAAATCAATAAGCTGCCCAGCTGCAGATTCAAATAAACTCCACTCCTCATAAGTAAAAGCTAGTTTTATAAATTTTACAGCAGCATCCACAGAAATAACATTTTTCCTTCTTATAATAAGTTCCAAAAGAGAAGACTTTGGAAAATCAAGCATGCCATCTGCACTGGTATTTGACACTAGAAAAAGAAAGAGAGGGGTTTGGATGTCATTTGTGCAAAGAAATATTTACTAAGTATTAAATGTCAGACACTGCCAGGCTAGGTAAACAACGGAAAAGACGCAAACACAACCCCTACCTTCACAGAGCTCGCACGCAGGTGGGGGCAACAAGGAATCTTAGAGGGTAAATATCTTGGCGCTGTGTGGACAAGAAAGAAAGGCATCGGACAGAGGTTTGGAGTAGGAGGTCGGTCAGGGAAGGCCACCCCAGAGGGAGGAACATGGAATCTCAAAAAGAGAGGATTAGCAAGAGTTGACTAGTGAAACAGACAGCTAGAGATTACAGACTGGGAGCTCGGAAAAGAGATCTCAAATAGGGGTATAGCTTTAGAGTCATCATTACATATCCACAGTAAATGGGCAACAGACGGCTGCCTAGGACAGAGCAGCAAGGAACCCCAACAAGTAAGAGAAGGGCCGCGGGAGCAAAGGCTGCAAGGGAGAGCGTTTAAAGAGAAAGGAGTAGTCAACAGCAACAAATACTACAGAGAGCAAAGGGAAGAAAAACACTGACTTTCAAATTGAACAATAAGGAGGTTATCCCTGACACTCTCTGTCCATGACAGAAGACCGCCAAGTACAAGCAGGAAGGAAAGAATTTGGGACAGTGAAAACAGACAACTCCTTCAATAAATCTGACTCTAACAAGAGGAAGAAATACAGGGGAGGAAGCTGGATAGGGATGAAGGGCAGTCTGCAGAGATTAGGCCCAAAGACCTAAAGAGGAGGAGAAGGAACATTCCTTCCACTTTAATGACAGACAGTGGATGAAGGTAAATTTTCAGGTGTGGGTGAAGGAAGTCAAGAGAATTCTCCTCTGAGATCTCGTACCTTCCTTGTGAGGAAAAGATGAGCCCAAACTGCGGCACAGAGGCTCCTTGCCCTCAGATGGGTGCACACACACACACGCACATCCTAAGCTCACTTAGATAATCATGATGATGTTACAAACAATTTTATGAAAATTTTAAGATATAGATAAAATCAAAGTACTATTTACCAAACAGAAGATTTTTTTAAAATGAAAAGAAATTCTAAATCATTTTATATCTATGGAAGAAATGTAATCCATAGTTAAAAACATTTCCACAAAGAGAATTCCAGGCCCAAATGCCTTCACCAGCAAATTCAAACATTTGAGAAGAAATAACACAAACCTGACACAAACTCCTCCAGATAATAGAAAAAGAGGGCAGAACTCTCAACTCTTATTATGAGGCCAACATGACCTTGAGAGCAAAACCCAAAAAGGATATTATAAGAAAGGAAATCTCTCTCATGAACAGAGAAGCAGAAATATTAAACACTAGCAAGAAAACCAAGCAATATATCAGAAGGATAATCCTCACTGCCAGATTAAGTTTATTCCAACAATATGGAGTAATTAAAAATTAGATAAGCAATCAATGTAATGTACCACATTAATAGAAATAAAAGACAAATCCATTCGATTAACTCAATAAATCTCAATAAACCCATAAAAAAGGTTTTGATAAAATTCAACAAATATTCAGGATTAAAAACATACAAAACTCTCATTAAACCAAGAATAAAAGAAACTTCATTAATCTCAAACAGGGTGTCTAAAAATATCCTTCAGCAAATATCAAAATTAATGATAAAATACTGAAAGCTTTCCATCTGAGATCATAAATGAGACAAGGATATCTGCTATCACCACTTCCATCCCATGTTTTACTGGAGAGCCTATCCAGTGCAAAGTAAGTCAAGAAATGCAAGAAAGAAGAAATTAAAAGGTTAAGAATTGGAAAGAAACATAATTGTCATTATTTACAGATCATATGATTGTATACATAAAAAATCCAAAAGAAAATCTACTAATACATTATCTGAATTATCCATTGAGTCTAGCAAGGTTGCTGAATTCAAGATCAATAAAAATCGGTATCAGTTTCTTAGGTATGGACTACCGTGCTAAAATTTTTGTTATTCATGTTCTACCATAAAATATTATTTTAACAACATACTTACTTATTAAAAGTTCTTTTCCTGCTATAAACAGTTCTGAGACAACATCACGAACTTCTACTTCATCTGTAACAACAGGTCCAGTTTGTAGTGTTCGCCGATTTGAGTCAGAGAGAGCCTCCAAGACAGCCAGAAACCGGGATGCAGTGCTATCAAACATCTCATCCAACAACTGTTCTGTGACAGTACGTGGCCACGGCAACTGGAATTAAAAAAAAAAAATACAGCTCCCTTTTTTAAAGTTCCGCGATGTTTGATAGTATAAGGCGAAGACAAGTAAGGTGAGCTTCATTAACGCTAGAAGAGAGAGTGGTTGGTCTGTGGATGAGAGATGGCTGCTTTTATGGTTTTCATTTTTTGAGGTGTCACTCCAGACTTTATTAAAGTTTATTTATGTCATGCTGCCATTACATCAAAAACGTTGCCATCTCTTTATATGTTTGTGTTTCCAGAGCAGCCTAAAAAGGCTGTTTATTAATAAATGGCAGCATCAGTCTCTATATGGTTTGTAAGTACCTCCATGACAGCCTTTAGGAACTGATACTCAAACTTTGGTTGCCTCAAAATCTCTCAGGAGCTCTTTTTAGATTCACAGACCAAATCTCCAGAGATTCAGTGAGTCTGGGTGGGACATTTTTAGTAAACACTGGAGGTAATTCTAGTGCAGAAGGTGCCCAAACCCAAATTTGAAACACTATTTTATAGTATAAATAACAGGTCTTATGGTAGCTAACTCTAAAAAAGAGTTGACCAGCTGTATACAAGTAAGCCAGAGCCAGTTAGAGCCGCGTGCAAATCCCTAGCCACTGTGCTTTGTGTCGGCCCAGAATGATTTCACCCCAAGCAGATGGCCTGCCTCCA
This sequence comes from Orcinus orca, assembly GCF_937001465.1. Taxonomy (NCBI): domain Eukaryota; kingdom Metazoa; phylum Chordata; class Mammalia; order Artiodactyla; family Delphinidae; genus Orcinus; species Orcinus orca. The sequence continues at coordinate 78,532,132 of NC_064569.1, read as the reverse complement.
CACTTTAGTCTTCTCTCTGACAAATGACCTGTTCTCTGTACTTAGATTACCAGGAAACAAGAAAGGTAGCTCTAGCTGGCTTTTCTAGAATCCATGTCCAGTTAGAGGATATCCATATTTCCCACAATTTCCTTGCTTCATTCCTCTTCCTGGGGCAAAGTCAGAAAGACGGAAAAGCAAAAGCAGGGATAAAGCTGCTTTGGACTATTTTTCCCCAAACAAAAACTTCCCTGCTTATTAGCTTCCATGTGCTTTCAACCCTTAGGTTAACTGACATGCTAAAAACCTCAGTAAAGCTTAAGCTTCATGCCCTGCCCTCTCTTGCTTTACAAACAGACGTCAGGGTTTCTTCTAAGATGTTTGCTATGGGTTAAAACAGAGCTTTAAAAAATTATATTTAAACAGCATAATAAACTTTCTAATAAGTAGAAGTATTCAAAATGAAATGGTAAAACGTAAATAAATTACAGTGAAATTGTTTTTTAAAATATCCTAGAAAAACTAGCAAAAAGTGAACTAGAGCTATAGATTTATCATAGCTATAGATGAATAACAAGCAAAAGATTTTAAAATATAAATATTTAAAAGACCTACAAAAAAATATTTAAAGGAAACACAATTAAAAAAACACTGGATTGGGGCTTCCCTGGTGGCGCAGTGGTTGAGAGTCCGTCTGCCGATGCAGGGGACATGTGTTTGTGCCCCGGTCCGAGAGGATCCCACATGCCGCGGAGCAGCTGGACCCATGAGCCACGGCCGCTGAGCCTGCGCGTCTGGAGCCTGTGCTCCGCAACAGGAAAGGCCACAACAGTGACAGGCCCGCGTACCGCAAAAAAAAAAAAACAACACTGGATTGTCAAGCATGACAAGCAAAATATTAATCTCTATAAAAACAATAAGCCTGGTGGTGGGATGAATTGGGAGATTGGGATTGACATACATACACTAATATGTATAAAACAGATACCTAATAAGAACCTGCTGTATAAAAAAATAAAATTCAAAAAAAACTGTAGGCATAATGAAAAAAGAAATGAGCCTACTCAAATACATTTTAAAAATTAAAATCTCTAGTAGATAAATGGTCAAAGCTGTAAAAGATAATTCACCTGAAAAGAAAATATAAAGAGTAAACACAAATATAAGGGAAAGTTGGATCAAAATAATAGTTAAAACAAGCCACTTTATGAAAACTGAATTATTTTTTAAATTAAGAAATAATAATATCAAAATGATAATAGCTTGTGGTGGAATTGGTACATGTGGACTGTCACCTTGGAGTACTTGTTTCGGAAATCGATTTGGCAATATATATCAAGAGAAATAAAAATGTTTGTCTAACATTATTCAAATTCTATACCTTGAATTTTACCCACAGGAAATAAAAGAAAGAAAAAATAATATACCTGAAGATGTTGATTACAGCAATATTTATAACAGCAAAGAATGGGAAAACAACTAAATTACTAGTAATAAAAAATATTAGACAAATCCTGGTACATGTACTGCATAGGGTATACTAAACCATCTTTTAAATTGTCAAGATGGATGAGAAGCTGAATGATATAACCCATGCAGTCAGTTCCAACCCTAAACACCATGGCTTCCATGACATCGGTGCCATAAGATGTATTATGTTAATTCCCCAACATAATACATCCACTCCATTCAAGCTCAGTTTCTCACTGTCTCACTGTCCACCAAAAGTCATTGCTTACTTTTGCTTCCAAGCTATGTTCATGCTCTTGTCCTTTACTTAGAATGTTTTCCCCCCTTCTCCCTGTCTAATCAAATCCCGCTTGTTATTCCAAAGCCATTCAAAAAAGAACTTCAGGGCTTCCCTGGCGGCGCAGTGGTTAGGAACCTGCCTGCCAACGCAGGGGACACGGGTTTGAGCCCTGGTCCGGGAAGATCCCACATGCTGCAGAGCAGCTAAGCCCGTGCGCCACAACTACTGAGCCTGCACTCTGGAGCCCACGAACCACAACTACTGAGCCCGTGCGCCACGGCTACTGAGGCCCGCGCGCCTGGAGCCCGAGCTCCGCAACAAGAGAAGCCACTGCAGTGAGAAGTCCGCGCACTGCAATGAAGAGTAGTCCCTGCTCGCCACAGCTAGAGAAAGCCTGCGTGCAGCAATGAAGACCCAACACAGCCAAAAAATAAATAAATGAAAGAAAGAAAGAAACAAAGAAAGAAAGAAAGAACTTCGACTTCATCTTTTCCATGTGCCACCACTCTTGAACCACAGTAGGCCTTCGATACATGGCTACTGAATGAATGAATGAAAAATAAATAGTAATAGCTCATACAACTGAGGACCCACCATGTGCCAGGAACATTCTAAGGGCTTTACATGTAACTCATTTAATCACCACCGTTATTTCCTTCTTAATTCTTATCACAAGCTATAAGTTACTTATTTATTATGTAATTTTTCCACTAGAAGGTAACCTCTACGAATCTTGTTCACAGAGCAGGTACTTTAAAAATATGTATTGAATGAATCACTAAATGGTCAATCACTAGAAGTCTGAATTAGCAGTCTTATAAAACAATCCTTTGAAAGTCAAAATGATTCACTGTGAGTTAACAACTGTCCTATGAACTCAGAAATTTTCTGTAAAATAGATTTAACGCACACTGAAATACTTTCGTTTGTAGAAACAGTAAAACGATTTCATAAATTTAAAGCAGAACATTCTGCAAAATATGCCTCCTGCTCTCTAACGAACACTATAGCATTACTACTTAACAATACCAGATGCAGGCTATTCAACAGCTCATCCAAGGAATTGTCTATAATTTGGCAAGCTACCACCCCCACCAATTACATACCACTGGTCAGTAAGGGATATGATTTGAAAGGAGGTACGAACTACATGCCTGGGATCAGTACTCAATTTATCTCAGAGACACTAAGTAGCAATAGAAAGCTACCATGTCCAAATATTTGTATTTAAATATGATTTATTTAAAAGAAAAAAGAAAAAAAAAAGGGCTTCCCTGGTGGCACAGTGGTTGAGAGTCCGCCTGCCGATGCAGGGGACACGGGTTCGTGCCCCGGTCCGGGAAGATCCCACATGCCGTGGAGCGGCTGGGCCCGTGAGCCATGGCCGCTGAGCCTGCGCGTCCGGAGCCTGTGCTCCGCAACGGGAAAGGCCACAACAGTGAGAGGCCCGCGTACCGCAAAAAAAAAAAAAAAAAAAAAAAGAATTCCTCTCAAATATTATAAGAAGAAATGAGGAAAGAGAATGGCAGTCACTGGAGTAGTTAGAATACACTGAGCTAGAGACCTGGGTTCTGGTTCCGGTGCCGCCAGCAGCTGGCTTAAATACTCTGGGCTTTATTTTCCCCGTCTGTAATAGAAAAGGACTGAACCAAATGATTTCTAAAATTCCTTCCAGGTTCTGAGATTCTACTACTCTTCTGTCAGAAAGTGCTCATCTTCTTCCCCCTCACTTTCATTTTCAGTCCCAAAGAAGCTCACAAGAGAGTTTACAACTGTCTAGAATGATCAGGGAACACTTCAAAGAAATACAGAGCTGGGACTTAAGGAACACTGAGATTCAGAATGGCCAGGGAGAAGACAGTGGGAGAAGGAGAAAGGCAGAAGGGAGAAAGGGCAGAGGATCCCACAGGCATATCTATGTCCCACTCCTCTCCCTGGGAGCCCTTAGTGCTGTTGGCCAAACACACCTGTGGCCAAGAGGGGCCATGTGAGGAGTTCTGAATATGTTAGAAAGGAGGCTGCTGTCACTTCCATGCTGAGCATCACTGCCTGTGTGAGGTCCTCCAGAGCTCTCTTAGGTGCCCTCTGGCAGAACGACCCGGCAATTTTCCAAATGAGGACTGCTCCTCAACCTGGCCCTGAGCATCGGTCATGAGCAGAGCTCCTGATAACTATAATAATGTTTGACTCCAGTGGGAAATAAATTGCTTTAAGCCACTGAGACATGGGGGTTGTTTGCTGCTCCAGTATAACCTACACCCTAAACGCTCCCAAAGGTGAAACCAGAAGCTGATAAGAAAAGGTGCCTCCACCTCTTCTCCATCCTCAATGCCTTTGAAGCTGACACCAAGTGGTCAAAAGGCCTCTGCAGCACCACTCAGAAGCCTGTGCATTTGAACCTTTCCCAGGCTCTTCAGCTTCTTGGCCTTTCATGTTACAAAACTGGGATTGTGCGAAGGTACAAAAGCTTTGAGAAAGGGATGAAGCAAGGCCGTGTCCAAATTGGGAAGGCATTCTTCTATTTGCCACTGGTGCAGGGATTAGGGGCCAGGATTTAATACTTAGTGTCTAGGCTTAAAAGACAGAGAGGTATAACACAAACGCACTGCAAAAAGAGTCTAAAACAGAGAAGACATTCTGAGACTTACAGTTTGTGCTTCCCTTAGGTTAGCTCTTATATTTGGTCTAAAGAAGCTTTTGTTTCTTCTTCTAGATTCAAATACTCCCCTTTTGAAGATCATGACTGCCATCTGCCTCAAAAAGAAGAATTACATATGAAGTAACAGTGGGATGTACTTCTCAACTACTAATATTAAGTACTTAATCATTTGTAGAGTACAGTAAATTTCTGTTATTTCATGAAATTTTTATACCTTTATCGTGGCCTCTCTATAATATCCTCTGGATTCTTCCTGTGATTGTGAGGAACTCATTAATTCCAGTTGCCTTAACTCATCAATTTTAGCCAAAGCACGCCGAGCAAATGCCTACATGCAATTAAAATAAATTTAATTCATAGTAAGTTAGAGTATAGTGATTAAAAATGTATCAAGACAGTATGTTTTATTCTCCCAGACATTTGATTTAATTGGTGAATTAAACTCTATGCTGATGCTGATTCTTTAGAACATGGTAGCTATCCGGTCAATCATTTCCGAGAAGCACCACTAATTTCTGTAAATCTAAAGTTAATAAAATGTTGGATATACTAACTTTATGAATTAATTCAAAAAGTAAGGAAAGTCAAATTCTGGGCTAAACAGCAGCTTCATATAGACGATCACTTCTCTGGCATTGTACACACGTACGCACACAAGCGCACGCGCGCGCGCGCGCGCACACACACACACACACACACACCCCTCCTCAGTGCTCTTCTCAAATTCTAACCTTTCTACCAAAACAAGCTGTATTATCTATTCAATTGTTCACACTGTCCACTAAATTGTGAGGTCCTTAAAGGGTCTTATTCATTTTTGGATTTCCAGTACCCAACATATAGGAAGTATTTATTAATATATGAGGAAAGGAAGCAGGCTAGCTTATTTAATCAGTTCACCATTATTATAATTCTTTAGCAATAACAGCAAAACAAGTTCAATTCATGCAATTTATTTTACTAGTTCTTTGAAGTACTTTATTTATAATTTATGAGTTTTCATGAAGATGCTTCTAGAACACAATAGTAACATAAAGGGTTACATTTTCCAATAAGAAAAAATTCCAATAGGAATCAAATGGTCAAAACTCTGCAAACATTTCAATCCCTGATAAATTTAATAGCTATAGAAACATGCCACCACTAGTACACTAAAACTACGCATGTATGGCGAGCAGTTTCTAGAATGTATCCTAGGCTAGAAAAAGTATCCCACAAGGGCTGTATTAAGCTGTTCTCCTGCTGAAATCCAACCCACCCTGTACTCACCAAGCTATGCACACTGGTGCAGGGACAGGTTCGCCCAAAGGAAAAGGTGCCTGTTTCTAATTCTCACCAAGACCCCATCCACTGACAAGCCAAGTACCACATACCATAATGAGAGTACCTGTTTTCATCTGCACAGAGGTGTGGCATAGACCAACAGAAGCCCCAACCAGTTAAGTTATAGTTCAAATATTCAATCAAAAATATACATAGGAAAAGAGGAAAAATAAGAAATAGAGTATACTAAATAAATGGTGGTAGGAAGCAGAGAAAAGCAAGACAAATGGATGGTAGGTGGCATGGAACACAGTAACTAAACAGGGAAAGAAAGTAGCTTGCATACAAGAATACAATAAGGAAGGGAAGATATCAGAGATCTGATTCAGAAAAGGAGTAAAGACGGTAGAACTGAATAGAGAATAAAGGGGGAAACAGGAAGTGATGCAAGAGACCAACAGAATGGAGAAGTCAAGCAAATTTCTGCAAATAAAGCCTGGGACTTTTGTCTTTGCTTCACTGCAATTCTTTGGGTTTTGTTTGTTTGCTTGTTTGTTTTCTTGCCGCTCATCTAAAGAAAAAAATGCTGAATATGTTGTATTTTTAAATACTGGCATCCTCAGAGTTAAAAGCAGCGTACCTCTCCGTGAATACCAGCCTGGCAGTCATAGTAGCATTGACAGACAGCGGTGTAAAGAGTAGCTCTCCACGTCAAGTACCTGATGGACAGAAGTGGGACCGAGGATTCCATACATACACTGGCCCACAGGAGATATTCCAAGGCCTGAGACAGAAAAAGGGCACAATAGAATGTCTTTTCATTTTAAGCTAATAATGCCGATTTTCATTTAATGTTATCAAATTATGAGTGGTGAGCCCAAGTTGCTGACTACTTAAACTAAAAATACCACAAATAATGAGTCAATTAAAAAAACAAGCATTTAAAAGTAAAAGAATTATCTCAAGAACTCAAAATCTCAAGTTAACCATTTTAGAATGTCTTCCTTCTTAGCTCCTAAAATCCTATGAACTCAGCTTATTTTTATTAACATTTATCAAGTGTCAACAGTAGTCCAGGAGCTAATTCCAACAATGCAATTGTTATTAGCTGGTCTCAAACCAATGTATTATTCTGAAAATAAACTGGCATAACAGGGTAGGGAAAAACAGGAAAGGCTTACAATCTGGGGCCTGTGATACTTAGCAGAAACGGTCCAGGATTAGAAGCAAAAAGACCTGGGCTTCAGTTCCAATTTTAACACCTAGTATCTCTGTCATTTTACTTCTCCAGACCTCAATTTTCTCATCTATAAAATGGATATTTTAGCACATCACTGCAGTACTATTATGGGAAGGAGATAATGTACATGACACACTAGGATGATTTTGACTCAATTGTAAGCCGTCCATAAATAATGCCTATTACCAGTGTAATTATTCCGAAGGTACAAACTGAAACAAAATTTGGGGGAAGGGTCACCATTGTTATTGGCCCATCCGTTGGAATATATGTAAGAGCCTCTTGTGCTATTCTATCTACAGTTAAAGAACTTTTCCCCACAATCCCAGTGATAATCCTTTTTGGACATATTTTTCCCATAAAGCCCTGGAAAACACTATTTGAAACTGGGAAACACTATTTGATGATAATGTATTCTGCAGTTAACGTCGTCAATATTTTCCTTTCTTTGAAAATATTCTAGGGACTTCCCTGGTGGCGCAGTGGTTAAGAATCTGCCTCCCAATGCAGGGGACACAGGTTTGATCCCTGGTCTGGGAAGATCCCACATGCTGCGGAGCAACTAAGCCCATGTGCCATAACTACTGAGCCTGCGCTCTAGAGCCCACGAGCCACAACTACTGAGCCCACATGCTGCAACTACTGAAGCCTATGCACCTATGCTCTGCAACAAGAGAGAAACCACCACAAATGAGAAGCCCGCGCACCGCAACAAAGAGTAGCTCCCGCTTGCCACAACTAGAGAAAGCCTGCGTGCAGCAACAAAGACCCAACGCAGCCAAAAAAAAATATTCTAAAACCTCAAAGGGTAGCCAGGACATGGAAGCAACTTAAATGTCCATCAACAGAGGAATGGATAAAGATGTGGTATATATATACAACAGAATATTAGTCAGCCATAAAAAAGAACAAAATAATGCCATTTGCTGGAACATGGATGGACCTAGAGATTGTCATACTGAGTGAAGTAAGTCAGACACAGAAAGACAAATATCATATGATACAGCTTATCTGTGGAACCTTTAAAAAAAGGGGTACAAATGAACTTATTTACAAAACAGAAGTCGAGTCATGAATGTAGAAAAATTATGGTCAACAGTGGGTAAGGGGGGAGGGATAAAATGGGAGATTGGGATTGACACATACACACTACTATTTATAAAATATATAACTAATAACAACTTGCTGTATAGCCTACTCAATACTCTGTAATGGCCTATATGGGAAAAGAATCTAAAAAAAAAGAGTGGATATATGTATATGTGTAACTTATTCACTTTGCTGTATACCTGAAACTAACACAACATAGTAAATCTACTATACTCCAATAAAAATTTAAAAAAAATAAAATTTCAAACGGTAAATGGACCGTATTGCCCTTCACTTGATTGAATATTAGAAGAAATTTGGGCTCTGCTCCACATATTGCTATTAGAACTATTACTGGGATGGAAATAAGAATCTATGAGCAAAGTATCTCAGAATATCAAATTCTAAATTCTATCCATGGGAAAATATCAGCCTTAACAAAGCAGTCTCCCAGGACTATTGGGATACTTCCTCACTTGTCTCCTTATCTTCTTAAATACCCCGCTTCCTTAAGCATCTTCCTTAATCCACCAGAGTTGTCCTTCTAAAATGCAAATTGAGTTGTGTCACTCTTGTGATTTAAACATTCAATGGTTCCCTATTGTCTATATAACAAAGTTCAAACCCTTTATAGGGCATTTTTTTTCACATCTTTATTGGAGTATAACTGCTGTACAATGCTGTGTGAGTTTCTGCTGTATAACAAAGTGAATCAGCTATACATACACATATATCCCCATAGCCCCTCCCTCTTGCGTCTCCCTGCCACCCTCCCTGTCCCACCCCTCTAGGTGGTCACAAAGCACCGAACTGATCTCCCTGTGCTGTGCAGTTGCTTCCTTTATAGGGCATTTATAGGGCACAACCTAGTCCCTGCCTTCCCCCACCCCACCCCCATTACTCTTGACCTTGCATAGTATGCTTAAAGCTGGTCCAAAATACTTTCCATTCCACAAAACATCTTAATGGTCCAAATATGCATCTCTGCTCACTCTGTTCTCTCCTTCCCCATAAGACTGAGCTGAAACTCTACCTCCACTATTAGCAGTGGTACTTGGACAGTTAAACTCCACGAGCCTCAGGTTCTTCATCTGCAAAACAGGTATACCAGTAACTGTTTTATAGGATTGTTTTCATTAATACATGCTAAGTGCTTAGAACACAGTAAACACATACTAAGTGTTAGCTTTGCTAATGACAATGAAGACAAAGAAGAAGGAAGGGGGAGCATGGGAAAGACAGAGGAAGAGGAGGAGGAGAAGGGGGAGGGAGAGCAGGGGAAAGAGAACTAGCTGCTGAAGAGGACTCTGCTAACATCCGTAAAGAGAAATGCTCTTTGCTTCAATTCTGCCTCTCCTGTAATTGCACTGTATGTATATACATGTGTATCTATACACTGTATATAATTTACGTAGATTCTTACATACACATATATATGTCACATCCAATTGCATTAATATGCTCCTGTGTGTGATTCCAAAACCTTACTCTGATCTCTTTGAAAAAAACAACAGTGCCTTTTTTGTTATTATATCCCCAGCACCTAGAGCAGTGCCAGGTACCTAGCAGATATTCCCAAGTGCTATTCAATGAATTCACTGAACAACCCTAAAGTCAGCAGAAACAACCAAGGGAGAGTTAACAAGTCGTCTAGATTCTCAAGAAAATAATGATAATAAATTTGGACAACAGAAAAAAGCTCCTCTTCCAATCACAAATTCAGCCTTCAATAACTGAGGAAATAATTAAGGAAAAATAAGTCTGTAGTAGTCAAACCCAATGTGAAAAGGCAAATCATCAAAAAGGTCCAGGAGCTTCACAGGTATAAAGCAAACCCATCAGATTGACAAAGCATTTAACAGTAAAAACAGATGAAACACTGGTAACATTCAGACCCTATTACCATCTTTGGAGCCCTCAAAGACAATGTGTATAACATGTGTGCAAGCAGCTCAGCGGACATCTAAAAGAAAAAAGAAGCCTGAAAAGCCAGAACTCTCCACCGTCTGGTCAATTTTGAGTCCAGAGGAAAGGGGGCTGTTGGAAGCAAAGCGGGGTTTGACACAGACTTGTAATATTCTTTGCTATCCGCTGGGAATGTAAGCTCATCCCACTAGAATGCAAGTTCACCTTAGGAAAGGGCCCTGTCTGTCTTGTTCACACTGTATCCCCAGCCCCCAGAATTTTATCTGGCATGTAGTAAACATGCAACAAATCTCTGCTGACTGACTGACTGAACTTCATTGAAAAGTTTCTAAACATGGACCTACTTCAGGTAATCACAGGATCAAAGGGTTGAAAATCTATCTAATTTCATCCCCTCCCCAACATCACTAGCACCACCACCTGATGTCCCACACCTTCCCCGCCCACGACTTCCCACCTCCAGTAACAAGGAATATGCCACGTGGCATAAGAAGACAATTCTAAACATGAACTTCTGTAATCTGAAATGCAATCAACCTTGATACACCTCTGGTGCATTCATCCTAGTTATGTCTTCTGGAACAGCACAAGACCACTCAAACCTCAACTTGCAAATCACCGCCTTCCAAGAATCTGAAAGCACCTAAGCAGCCTTCCCTCTCCCCCAGCTCTCTCTCCAGGAAAAAGATCCCCAAGCACTTCTATACCTCCCAGGACTGCACTTCCCTTTCCCATCATGGTTGGTCTTCCACGGCTTTGCTCCAGGTTGCCAAAGTCCATTTAAAGTTGTAACTAGACCATAGTGAAAGGAAACTCCCCCTCCCTGGTTCTGGACACTATATCTCTACTAAGTTGGCCTGGGGTCGCTTTATGGCTGTTTTCGTTGCTGCTGCTGTCATTGTTTGCTGATTTTGCCACACAACTGATATGGAATTAACAGTCATCAAAACTCTTGAATTCCTCGTATCTGCTGCACAGAAATCTTATTGTGGATTTTTACATTCAGGTTGTTGTATTTGGGGGGAGGTGGAATTAAACCATGTATAAATTCCCCACCTTTATATCCACGTCTTTCCAAAGCTCTCAGGATTCCTGGTATTAGAAATTTCACATTTCAAAGTAAAAATAGCATCAGTAAAAAAAAAAAAAAAAAAAAATAGCATCAGTGAACAGCTGTTCACATGATGTTTGGGTTTGGCCTCAGACTTAGCATCAAAGACCCTAAATCACAGATTTTAGTGCCAGAAGGGACCTTAAAAGTAACCTAATCTGACTCCAAGAGACTAAACTGCTTGTAAGTGACAGAGCTGGGGCTGAAATTCAGGTCTCTGGATTCCCAAGTGCAGCAGGATTCTTCCCACTACACAGGGAAACTATGACAAAAAGGAGAAAAGCCATCATTCCACTTAGGGCTCTGAGAAACCATCATTCAGGTTTTAAAGATGAAATGCCATTTCCAAAAAAAAAAAACCCTCTTAATTTGTAGCATTTTTTCTTGCCCCTGAATTATTTCTATTAATAAAAACTTGACGATTTCAGGAGGACTATTGTCTTCATTAAAAAAAAAAAAAAAGCAACTTTGAAAAACCATATTATAGGAGCCTAGCAAAAGCATGGTTCAGGTGTCAGGTAGGAAAAACACACACACAATTAATCAGCTGAGCCACAGGATGGCACTGCAGCGTCATTTATATCAACTCATACCCTTTGAGGGAAAACACTGAGAAGCATTTCAAAGTCTGGACTTGAAGTTTATGTAACCATATGTGGACTGATCTGACAACCACCGTTCAAGCCACACACTTTACCAAACTATTTCAGTTTGGTAAATAGGGAAAACAGAAATCAACATTTTCTTAGAATAAATAGATTCTACTGAATTCTTTAATGTTTGCTGAGTACTATACTACAGTTGTAAATGCCTCAGAAGAAACTACAGCTTTTACCATAAAGGAAAGCAAACTGTCTTATGTCTTTAGGGAAAGAGGCTTAGAGAACTGCCCTCCCTCCATTCGCTAAGCTTATGCTGGTGACCTGCCTCAGCACAAAAGTGCTTCCCATTCGGGGAAAAGCCCTGGCCAGTCTTGGTCTTCAGGATGCCTTCAGTCATGTCAGAAAATATTTCAACATTATATCAGGAGCTCCCACACAACTCCTCCATTTGCAGAGATGAACCAAAATACGGTGGGTCATGGGATATGCCAACAGACACGCCTTATTCTAATGGTGTTGAGAGGCAGTACAGGGTGGCATTGGCTCTGGCCTCCCACTACCTCTCTAACTAGATGTGTGACCTTGAGCGAATTAACCTTTCTAAGCCTCAGCTTCCTCGTCTGTAAGATAAAGGTAATGATGGCACCTTCTCAAAGTGCTGGTGTGAGGATTAAATGAGATAATATGTGAAAGCGCTTAGAAGCATACCATAGAGATGATAAGCATTCATTCGACAAAGGACAGTGATGGTGGTGGTATCCACCTCATAAGACTATCATGGCATTATTGTGTATGCAAAGCCCTTCGCACAGTACCTAACACAGAGTAGGGATTCAATAATAATAACAAATGGTAATCATAATTCCCAGCTCCTATAGGAACAGGACTTTAGATTGCTCTGGGGTGACATCAAGAAAAGCCTAAGGATTCCACATCTGTTTCTCCTTCTGTCTTTTGCTATAACAGACTTGAACTCTAAAGTAGCTACAGAATCAGGAGGATTCAGACGTGGCTGGACTGCCAGGGGCTTGTCCCCATTTAATGGACCCATCGAGCCCATTTATAGTCTCAGCTCAGGAATCAACTCGTCAGCTGAGGGTCTGTGAATTTCAGGGTGAAAATTAATTTCCTTGAAACTTATTATACTGAACAAACTGAAAGAATTTCACCCTGATCTGAAAGTGCCAACTGTACAGCCACCCACCACCCCCAAATTCTTGCATTCCTCACTCCCCCACTCCCATCCCACAAGATTGGGACATAGAACGATCCTCCTTCAGGCCTTCCTTATTTTGTCAGAGAGAAACTCAAGTTATATGAGGGGGAAAGAAGATGTCTTACAAAGGGTATAAATAAGAAATTATTTTAAGATGACTATCATGTTAAATTAAAATTCTCTCAGCATTAACAAGTACAAACACTAACAGTTAAATGTTGGCACAGACATCTCTGCCCTTCAAAGTTCTGCCAGACAAATGCTATAAGCAGACCAAACCATGATGGCTCCACAGAGCAGTATTTGTTGCTACAGCAAGTGCAACAGGAGATGGCAAATTCTTTTTAGGAAATCATCTGGAACTGGATAGAGAATCATTGGAATAGTCTGTAGGCCAAATTTACATTATACATGGGACAGTCTCCCCTCATTTTAAGTCACACTCAAAAAGCTGGCAGAGAGTTTGTTCAAGTCACTGTCAGTAATAGAGCTTTTAAATGCAAGGAACAAAACAGAGAGAGAACACCCAATTAATGTTATCCATTAAGCATGCAAATATCTTTGCTTCTATCTATTTTTTAAGCATTGTCAACTTTTAAGATACTTGGCTGTGTTTTGAGGAAATAAGGAAAAAATATCTGTCCCGAGCGTTAGAATATTCAGAGCAAGGTTTTGCATGCAATTGAGAAGACTAAAGTAGTAGTGTTGCAAATGCCAGAAAGAACTCAAGTATGGTCTCAAGGAGAGTATATTTTCCCTTCTTGGCCTACATTCCAATGACTGGACAGTGAACACAGGGAATAAATATGTCTCCTGCAGACAGAAGTGCTACCAACATGGTAAGGAAGTCAACAGAAGTGTCAGCCACTTCCTCGAGCTGAAACCAAGCAGTAAGTACTGGTCAGTGAGAATCTTACTGTAAAACAAAGTCAGCTCAAAACTGGGACATAGTTTAAGAGTTTGTTCACCCAACTAGTGTCTGGACCATAAGTACAGTCCAGCTCTTCAAGCAAAATGCAGTCCAAGCTCCATAACAAGACATAAACAGGCTAACCATAGTTTATCACCCAAACCAGCACATTTTTAAAAGTGAAAGTAGGCACTATTAATACTTACTCCAGGACAACAGGCATAAAACAGGACTGTCTGGGGCAAGCTAGAATGGATGGCCACCCTCCCCAGAGATATAGTTATCAGATGGATGTTCAGTAACGTATTGACAAGTTATGACTAATTTGAGAGACTGAAGGGTACTGGAGAAATACCTATCAATTTTAGAATTCTTTCTTCTCATTAATACTTTATTGTCTACATTTTTACATGATAATATTAAAGGAAAACTAAAAACAGTAAACCTATGTAAATTCACTAAATTTTGTTATATAATTCACAAATTTTCTTTGTTTAGTATGCAATGCTAACAAAAGTCTTAAGAAAGCCAGGAATTACAGGGGAAGATATTTTGTCGGTAAATTCCATACCTTAGAAGAGTGACCTATGATCATCAGTTTTCTGCAAATGGTGTAAATGTAAATGGTACCTAGATGGAGAAAAAGATTAACATGTTTTACAGTCAAATGATGAAATTTTACATTCCAATTTCTGCAGTTTAAGTTGGTAGCTCCCAAAACAAGTGATTTTCTCATGAGAAAATCTGATACTGGCTAGAGAGTTATAATCATTATAAACTTTTTTGTAACTTGTAGCCAAATTACTGAAAGAACTAATATGACCATATTTTAAATATGTTGAAACAGGAATCTTTTAGTCTCTTTTTTTTTTTTTTTCCGGTACGCGGGCCTCTCACTGCTGTGGCCTCTCCCGTTGCAGAGCACAGGCTGCGGACGCGCAGGCTCAGCGGCCATGGCTCACGGGCCCAGCCACTCCACGGCATGTGGGATCTTCCCGGACCGGGGCACGAACCCATGTCCCCTGCATCGGCAGGCGGACTCTCAACCACTGCGCCACCAGGGAAGCACCTCTTTTAGTCTCATTTTAAAGGCAGTTTAAGTTTTGAAATATATTGAACAAAAGAGTATTTTAGTAGCATAATTTATGTACTTTGTGGTTTTATTAATTCACATAAAATGTTATGGATTCCCATGGTTTCCTCACAGTTGAAAAACTGAAGATTTATCTCCAAATAAGACTAGAATACACATTTAATCAGATGGCACACAATACGCAAGAAGGAAACTCATAATTTAAAACTCATAATGCATAAAAGGTTGTATTATATTCATTCACTGTCTCATATAATATTTACCCCATTATTAAGGTACATCCCATAAGCATTCTAATGAAAAACGCCATTTCCAGTTCCTATTTAAGATCATTCAAGTATGATTTTGTTTTAAAATCAAGCCACTAATTAAATGAGGATAGAAGACTATTTTATGGCAGCATTTGGAGGACGAGTGGGGAATGACATCACCATATAGCCTTCTGTATACAAAGGACATTATCAGGCTATAAACATAACCCAAAAAACAGTATAATACCGTGCTTTAAAAAGGCATGTAATTATAATGACAATCAATCTAAATATTTTCTATAAAATATCTCATCTAAAATTCATAACCACCAAAATTCAACAATTCCAAATCCTATGTTCATGTTTAAACTTTAAAAGCTTTGAGAAAACAGCATCTGCTCCAAAACACACATCCCTTGATTAAAATACATCTGCAAGCATAATAAACATTACACAAATCAGTGACCAAAAAGTACTGAATAGAATCTTAAACACTTAAAGTACCATAAAGTTCACAGAGAATACAAGTCCCCCACATTCTTAGTGTGCCTGCTCCCATGACAGAGAGTTGTTTATCTCATGTAAGATCCACTGGGGGGAAAAAACCACTCAGCTAGTAAGAGCTCAAGCTCCGCATTCTCATCTCGACTTGGCTTTGTTGACCCAACTGTGTAACTGTGTTTTCAGGGGAAAAAAAAAAAAGTCACCAAGTAAGGATATGCATAGGAAACACATGACTCTCCACAAAACACGTGATTCAGGTGTAAGCCAGAAGCCCAAACATTCAGCAATGGGAGCTGCAGGATTTCAGAAAGCCCCAGGAGACCGCCCTCAAGAATAACAAGGGCCCTCTGTATTTCAAAGATGTGCCTTTAACCTTTGCAGCCCTAGTGCACCCTGACTATAACAGAATCCTTCTCTGATGGTTCAGGATCTTGGCATGGCTCACAGATTCCACGGCAGGAGCCCGATGGAGAGAGTACATGGTACAAAACGGAGCACAGACTAAACCTTTACGTTCTCAGGCTATCTTTGCGAGTTGGTTTGATTTTTAACCAAATCCCTAATACGGAGTTTATTGCCTTGTCACGTGACTCCTTTTCATCTAAGACAGCCACCACCAAAATAATCTTGACTATTTGAGGGTTCAAATGAGTTCGGTTCAGGTTAGTTGAGATGTCAGATGTTATCCAACATTCATTTACCCAGTTAGATTTTGTGAAAGAACGAAGACTGGTTAAATGTCTTAAAAACAAGGGTGTGTGTGTATAATAGTCAATTAAAAGAGTGTTAACGTCTAACTGGAAAGGTCAAATGTATTTTGAGAAACTGACTGCAGGTCAATTTCTTTTTTCGTGACTTAAATTCCAAAGTTTTAAAACTACAAGCTCTTTGCACTTGTTAATCTCCCAGCTGGAATGCCCTTCCCCCAAACACCCAGATGTCTCAGTCAGGTGTTTACTCCAACGGCATCTCATCTCAGGTGAGGCCTACCATGACCATTCCACTTAAAACTGCTGCCCGGGACTTCCCTGGTAGCGCAGTGGTTAAGAATCTGCCTGCCAATGCAGGGGACATGGGTTCGAGCCCTGGTGTGGGAAGATCCTACATGCTGCGGAGCAACTAAGCCTGTGCACCACAACTACTGAGCCTGAGCTCTAGAGCCTGCGAGCCACAACTACTGAGCCCTCATGCCACAACTACTGAAGCCCGTGTGCCTAGAGCCCGTGCTCCACAACAAGAGAAGCCACCGCAATGAGAAGCCCACGCACCACCACAAAGAGTAGCCCCCACTCACCGCAACTAGAGAAGGCCTGAGCGCAGCAGCGAAGACCCAATGCAGCCAAAAAAATTAAAATAAAATAAATAAATCTTTTTTAAAAAATAAAATAAACTTGCAGCCCAGCCCCAGCCCAGCCAGTGCTCTCCCTAACCCCTTTCTCGGCTTTACTTTCCTCCACAGCACTCATCACCATCTGATACATCACTTAGTCTTGACTTGTTCATCATCTCCCTGAAGCATTATGTAAGCATGAGAACAGGGTTTTTGTCTGTCGTCCACTACTGTATCCCTAGCATCTAGAACAATGCCTGGCACTTAATAAGTTTGAGATGAATTAACTAAAACAGGAACAGCAGTTAATGACACTAAGTATATATATCTCCCACAATCCAGGAACCTCACTCCTGGGCATAAGTCCCAGAAAACTCTCACACAGGTCTATAAAAGGACAGAGGCAAGGATATTCACTGCAGAATTATTTGTGCAGTTAGAGAGGCAGGGCAAACCAGGTACCCATCCCTACGGGTGCATAGCTATCTGCCAAATACAATTCAGCAGGCAGAGTTAACAAACTAGGTTTACATATAGCAACACGGCTAGATTCTAAAACCATAGTGCTGAGCTGAAAACTATTTAGGAAACAGGATAAAATCTAGAACACGATTTCATATGTATAAGGAAAAAGCACACACCAGAAAAAGGATGTAGAAGATACAGAAATCGTTCAGCCTTTTTTTTTTAAGAATATTGGGGGGTTTTGTGTGTGATCTGAAAAGGGTTTCAGACAGGTGCATCATTTCCACCTTTCAAGCAAAGCCTGACTGCAGGGCCCAACCCTCAGGCCTATCACTCCTTCCTGAGTACAGAAGCTCTGCCTGTTCAATCCCTGCCAAGATGTGTGAGCAATCCAGGTGCAGAGACAGCCGTGGCAACTCTGAGGATGAGGAGGCCCAAAAGCTTAACAATCACTGGACTGAAAAATGTCTTCCAGGGTCAGCCTTATCTCTGGTAGCAAATGTAAGGTCTAATTACAATCAAAATGTCAAATTATTTGGGGAGATCAAGGAAGTAAAAGGCTAGGAAATGTACTGTCAGTTGCCATGGATGAGAGAAAATCCAATATGTTTTCTTCCAGGTTATTTTGCCCTGGTCTTAGACACACAGAACACACTGTTATTACTTTTCTTTCAGGAATATGTTATCCAGAAAACAATACTGTAGGCGACTCATCAGGCGGCTCATCGTAACTTCAAATTGTAACTTTAAAGAGAATTTTAGTTGAATTTAAATTGTAAGTCTTAAAAGGAAAAAACAAATGCTACATTTCGATAGATAAGATTCATTTCATGAGACATATATAATACATTTATAATGCATATACATGTACATATGTGTATCTGTACAATGCATATATCTGTATGTAAATACACTATACACATACATACATGCACATCCTCAGAGCTCCTCACTCAAAATCAAGCAGAACAAGAAGGCTGATGCATAGGAAGCCCTGGTCCTTGGCCAAGTATTCATGGAGAGGACCAATAAATGCATGATGCTTAGAAACGATCTAACCTGTCCTCCGATCCTTCCCCATTTGTATTTACTTACTAACTGTGGTCCCTATTTTGTATATATGTGAAACTGATTATCCCCACAGCCTCTGACCCTCCCTTGAGCAGAAAACCCACAGACATGCTGTATAAGTCCCTGCTCATAAGGACAAACTGAAATATAATAAAAATGTAAAAAAGCCCGCAAGTATCCTATTAGGAAATAACATCTTTATTAAATTGCTTTATAAGGGTGTGTTAGTTTCTGCTTTATAACAAAGTGAATCAGTTTTATATATATACATATGTCCCCGTATCTCTTCCCTCTTGCGTCTGCCTCCCCCCTCCCACCCTCCCTATCCCACCCCTCTAGGTGGTCACAAAGCACCGAGCTGATCTCCCTGTGCTATGCGGCTGCTTCCCACTAGCTATCTATTTTACGTTTGGTAGTGTATATATGTCCATGCCACTCTCTCACTTTGTCCCAGCTTACCCTTCCCCCTCCCCATATCCTCAAGTCCATTCTCTAGTAGGTCTGCATCTTTATTCCCGTCTTGCCCCTAAGAGGAAATGAACATGTTTTAAATCACAAGGTAATCAAGTCACCGTCAAACTCAGTATTTAAATACCTTTCTGAAAGACACAATGAAAAATAAAAGACACTGACATATACCATTGAATATAATCCAGCAAAGTTGCTCCTGTGGCAAAGCCACCTGCATGATGAGCCTTAAGGAGGACAAGATATGCAGACACCGGGCCACAGATTCTTTATTCTGCAGGTTCATGTCACTGTCACAGACCAGCTGGTAGTTGCAAATATTTCTGCCACTTAAAGCATGAAACTGAAACACATGAGGAAAAGAAAAAGAATATAAATAACGTTTATGCAACTTAGGAAAGCACTTCTTAAAATGTACAAAACTAAAATGGAAACGATTCTTCGTAACTGATTCAATAAATTAGTAGAGGTCAATAGACCGAATGTTTGTGTCCTCCCGAAATTTATATGTTGCAACCTCGCCATCTGCCATATGGGGACACAGCGGGAATCAGGCCCTTATCAGACACTGAATTTTCCAGCACCCTGATCATGCATTTCCCAGTCTCCAGAACTGTGAGCAATAAATGTTGTTTAAGCCATCCAATCTCTGGATTTTTGTTACAGCAGCCTTATTGGACTAACATATGGAAAGAAACATGGTAAAATAGGTTTCTTCAAAGCATGCATTTAGTTAAGATCACCTTTCCTTAGTCAAAAAAATTTTCAAAAGCAAAAAAAAAGTACAAAATCCTACTTCCAAGAATATAGAATTGAATCAATTTTTGTAAAGCCCCACAATGGCATGTTAACATATTAATTCAGATGTAATTATTACCATTTACACAATTCCTTCAGCAAATGTTTGCTGACCACCTCTGTTTGCCACACGCTAAGCAACAGGGAGTCAAAGATGAGGAAGACAAGGCTCTTGACAGAGGGAAAAGTGTTCCAGGCACACACAGTGTTAGGAATGCTTGAGGTGCTTGCTGTGGTCACTGATTTGAAAGTCTTTTTTAAAGTTGGATGAGAAGGTTTAAGATAAATTAGGCTATAGAGGTGGTCCATGGTCAGAACATGGAGAGCTTCCACACCATTGCAAGGAATATGGACTACGGCAAAAGGGCAAATCCAAAGAGCAATGGAGTACAGTTATTTGATTTACACTTTAGAAATTAATTCTGACAAAAGTGTGAAAGATGCAAAGCAGATGGAAGACAAAGCTACATGCAGGAGCTAGGAGAGACCAAAGGCCTCTGAGGTTGTCCTGAGAAACCATAATTCAAGAAGAGTCATGCACCACAATGTTCATCGCAGCTCTATTTACAATAGCCCGGACATGGAAGCAACCTAAGTGTCCATCGACAGATGAATGGATAAAGAAGATGTGGCACATATATACAATGGAATATTACTCAGCCATAAAAAGAAACGAAATTGAGTTATTTGTAGTGAGGTGGATGGACCTAGGGTCTGTCATACAGAGTGAAGTAAGTCAGAAAGAGAAAAACAAATACCATATGCTAATGCATATATATGGAATCTAAAAAAAAAAAAAAAGGTCATGAAGAACCCAGGGGTAAGACGGGAATAAAGACACAGACCTACTAGAGAATGGACTTGAGGATATGGGGAGGGGGAAGGGTAAGCTGGGACAAAGTGAGAGAGTGGCATGGACATACATACACTACCAAATGTAAAACAGATAGCTAGTGGGAAGCTGCCGCATAGCACAGGGAGATCAGCTCGGTGCTTTGTGACCACCTAGAGGAGTGGGATAGGGAGGGTGGGAGGGAGGCAGACGCAAGAGGGAAGAGATACGGGCATATATGTATATATATAACTGATTCACTTTGTTATAAAGCAGAAACTAACACACCACTGTAAAGCAATTATACTCCAATAAAGATGTTAAAAAAAAAAAAAGAGTCCTGAAATGGAGCTCTGAAAGGGGGGATAAAAAGAATGGGAAGATTTAAGCCTTGCCTGAGGCAGTGGGGTTTAGTGAACAATCAGAAATGAGAGGTAAGAGTCCTCTCCCTGGGATCTGACCTCCAAAGCCCCGACCCAAGGCCCCGACCCGCCCAGGTGGGTGAGCAGACAAGCCTCTCAGCCTGCTGTGTGCTCAGGGTCTTGGTGCTCTGGCCGGGTATCAGGCCTGAGCCTCTGAGGTGGGAGAGCCAAGTTCAGGACACTGGTCCACCAGAGACCTCCCAGCCTCATGTAATAACAAACGGTGAGAAAGCTCTCTCAGAGATTTCCATCTCAATGCTAAGACGCAGCTTCACTCAATGACCAGCAAGCTGCAGGGCTGGACACCCCATGGCAAACAACTAGCAAGACAGGAACACAACCCCACCCATTAGCAGAGAGGCTGCCTAAAATCATAATAAGGTCACAGACACCCCAAAACACACCACCAGATGCAGTCCTGCCCACCAGAAAGACAAGATCCAGCCTCATCCACCAGAACACAGGCACCAGTCCCCTCCAACGGGAAGCCTACAAAACCCACTGAACCAACCTTACCCACTGGGGGCAGACACCAAAAACAACAGGAACTATGAACCTGCAGCCTGCGAAAAGGAGACACCAAACACGGTAAGTTAAGCAAAACAAGAAGACAGAGAAATACCCAGCAGATGAAGGAGCAAGGTAAAAACCCACCAGATCAAACAAATGAAGAGGAAATAGGCAGTCTACCTGAAAAAGAATTCAGAGTAATGAGAGTAAAGATGATCCAAAATCTTGGAAAGAGAATCGAGAAAATACAAGAAATGTTTAACAAGGATCTAGAGGAACTAAAGAGCAAACAAACAATGATGAACAACACAATAAATGAAATTAAAAATTCTCTAGAAGGAATCAATAGCAGAATAACTGAAGCAGAAGAACAGACAAGTGACCTGGAAGATAAAATAATGGAAATAACTACTGCAGAGCAGAATAAAGAAAAAAAGAATGAAAAGAATTGAGGACAGGCTCAGAGACCTCTGTGACAACATTAAAGGCACCAACATTTGAATTTTATGGGTCCCAGAAGAAAAAGAGAAAAAGAAAGGGACTGATAAAATATTTGAAGAGATTACAGTTGAAAACTTCCCTAATATGGGAAAGGAAATAGTTAAACAAGTCCAGGAAGCACAGAGAGTCCCATACAGGATAAATCCAAGGAGAAACACACCAAGACACATATTAATCAACCTATCAAAAATTAAATACAAAGAAAAAATATTAAAAGCAGCAAGGGAAAAGCAACAAATAACATACAAGGGAATCCCCATAAGGTTAACAGTTGATCTTTCAGCAGAAACTCTACAAGCCAGAAGGGACTGGCAGGGCATATTTAAAGTGATGAAAGGGAAAAACCTACAACCAAGATTACTCTACCCAGCAAGGATCTCATTCAGATTCAACAGAGAAATTAAAACCTTTACAGACAAGCAAAAGCTAAGAGAATTCAGCACCACCAAACCAGCTTCACAACAAATGCTAAAGGAACTTCTCTAGGCAGGAAACACAAGAGAAGGAAAAGACCTACAATAACAAACCCAAAACAATTGAGAAAATGGTAACAGGAACATACATATCGATAAATACCTCAAATGTAAATGGAATAAATGCTCCAACCAAAAGACATAGACTGGCTGAAAGGATACAAAAGCAAGACCCGTATATATGCCGTCTACAAGAGACCCACTTCAGACCTAGGGACACATACAGACTGAAAATGAGGGGATGGAAAAAGATATTCCATGCAAATGGAAATCAAAAGAAAGCTGGAGTAGCAATACTCATATCAGACAAAATAGACTTTAAAATAAAGACTATTACAAGGGACAAAGAAGGACACTACATAATGATCATGGGATCAATCCAAGAAGATGTAACAACTATAATGTTTATGCACCCAACATAAGAGCACCTCAATACACAAGGCAAATGCTAACAGCCATTAAAATGGATATCAACAGGGGTTTCCCTGGTGGCGCAGTGGTTGCGAGTCCACCTGCCGATGCAGGGGACACAGGTCCGTGCCCCAGTCTGGGAAGATCCCACATGCCGCGGAGCAGCTAGGCCCGTGAGCCATGGCTGCTGAGCCTGCACGTCCAGAGCCTGTGCTCTGCAACGGGAGAGGCCACAACAGTGAGAGGCCTGCATACCACAAAAAAAAAAAAAAAAAAGGGATATCGACAGCAACTCAATCATAGTAGGGGAATTTAAAACCCCACTTTCACCAATGGATAGATCATCCAAAATGAAAATAAATAAGGAAACACAAGCTTTAAATGATACATTGAACAGGATGGACTTAATTGATATTTACAGGACATTCCACCCAAAAACAACAGAATACACTTCTCAAGTGCTCATGGAACATTCTTCAGGATAGATCATATCTTGGGTCTCAAATCAAGCCTTGGTAAATTTAAGAAAACAGAAATCATATCAAGTATCTTTTCTGACAATGCTATGAGACTAGATACCAATTACAGGAAAAAATCTGTAAAAAATATAAACACATGGAGGCTAAACAATACACTACTAAATAACCAAGAGATCACTGAATAAATCAAACAGGAAATTAAAAAATACCTAGAAACAAATGACAATGAAAACACGACGACCCAAAACCTATGGAATGCAACAAAAACAGTTCTAAGAGGGAAGTTTATAGCAATACAATCCTACCTCAAGAAACAACAAACATCTCACATAAACAACCTAACCTTACACCTAAAGCAATTAGAGAAAGAAGAACAAAACACCCCAAAGTTAGCAGAAGGAAAGAAATCATAAAGATCAGATCAGAAATAAATAAAAAAGAAATGAAGGAAACAATAGCAAAGATCAATAAAACTAAAAGCTGGTTCTTTGAGAAGATACACGAAATTGATAAACCGTTAGCCAGACTCATCAAGAAAAAAAGGGAGAAGACTCAATTCATCAGAATTAGAAATGAAAAAGGAGAAGTAACAATTGACACTGCAGAAATACAAAGGATTATGAGATTATTACAGGCAACTATATGCCAATAAAAGGGACAAGGAATGGAAGTAATGCACAAATTCTTAGAAAAGCACAACCTCCCAAGACTGAACCAGGAAGAAATAGACAATATAAACAGACCAATTACAAGCACTGAAATTGAAACTGTGATTAAAAATCTTCCAACAAACAAAAGCCCAGGACCAGATGGCTTCACAGGCGAATTCTTTCAAACATTTAGAGAAGAGCTAACACCTAGCCTTCTCAAACTCTTCCGAAATATACCAGAGGGAGGAACACTCCCAAACTCATTCTACGAGGCCACCATCACCCTGATACCAAAACCAGACAAAGATGTCACAAAAAAAGAAAACTACAGGCCAATATCACTGATGAACATAGATGCAAAAATCCTCAACAAAATACTAGCAAACAGAATCCAACAGCACATTAAAAGGATCATACACCTTGATCAAGTGGGGTTTATCCCAGGAATGCAAGGATTCTTCAGTATACGCAAATCAATGAATGTGATACACCATATTAACAAACTGAAGGAGAAAAACCATACGATCATCTCAACAGATGCAGAAAAAACTTGACAAAATTCAACACGCATTTATGATAAAAACTCTCCAGAAAGTAGGCATAGCAGGAACTTACCTCAACATAATAAAGGCCATATATGACCAACCCACAGACAACATCATTCCCCATGGTGAAAAACTGAAATCATTTCCACTAAGATCAGGAACAAGACAAGGTTGCCCACTCTCACCACTATTATTCAACATAGTTTTGGAAGTTTTAGCCACAGCAATCAGAGAAGAACAAGAAATAAAAAGAATCCAAATCAGAAAAGAAGTAAAGCTGTTACTGTTTGCAAATGACATGATACTATATATAGAGAGAATCCCAAAGATGCTACCAGAAAACTACTAGAGCTAATCAATGAATTTGGTAAAGTAGCAGGACATAAAATTAATGCACAGAATTCTCTTGCATTCCTATACACTAATGATGAAAAATTTGAAAGAGAAATTGAGGAAACACTCCCATTTACCGTTGCAACAAAAAGAATAAAATACCTAGGAGTAAACCTACCTAAGGAGACAAAAGACCTGCATGCAGAAAACTATAAGACACTGATGAAAGAAATTAAAACTGATACAAAGAGATGGAGAGATATACCATGCTCTTGGATTGGAAGAATCAACACTGTGAAAATGACTATACTACCCAAAGCCATCTACAGATTCAATGCAATCCCTATCAAACTACCAACGGCATTTTTCACAGAATTAGAACAAAAAATTTCACAATTTGTATGGAAACATAAAAGACCCTTAACAGCCTAAGTAATCTTGAGAAAGCAAAACAGAGCTGGAGGAATCAGTCTTCCTGACTTCAGGCTATACTACAAAGCTACAGTAATCAAGACAGTATGGTAGTGGCACAAAAACAGAAATATACATCAATGGAACAGGATAGAAAGCCCAAAGATAAACTCACACACATATGGTCACCTTATCTTTGATAAAGGAAGCAAGAATATACAATGGAGAAAGAAGTCAGCCTCTTCAGTAAGTGGTGCTGGGAAAACTGGACAGCTACATACAAAAGAATGAAATTGGAACACTCCCTAACACCATACACAAAAATAAACTCAAAATGGATTAAAGACCTAAACGTGAAGCCAGACACCATAAAACTCTTAGTGGAAAACATAGGCAGAACACTCTATGACATACATCACAGAAAGATCCTTTTTGACCCACCTCCTAGAGAAATGGAAATAAAAACAAAAATAAACAAATGGGACCTAATGAAACTTAAAAGCTTCTGCACAGCAAAGGAAACCATAAACAAGACCAAAAGACAACCCTCAGAATGGGAGAAAATATTTGCAAACAAAGCAACTGACAAAGGATTAATCTCCAAAATATACAGGCAGCTCATGCAGCTCAATATCAAAGAAACAAACAACCCAATCCAAAAATGGGCAGAGGACCTAAATAGACATTTCTCCAAAGAAGATATACAGATTGCCAACAAACACATGAAAGGATGCTCAACATCACTAATCATGAGAGAAATGCAAATCAAAACTACAGTGAGGTATCACCTCACACCAGTCAGAATGGCCAGCATCAAAAAATCTACAAACAGGGCTTCCCTGGTGGCGCAGTGGTTGAGAGTCCGCCTGCCAATGCAGGGGACACAGGTTCGTGCCCTGGTCCGGGAAGATCCCACGTGCTGCGGAGCGGCTGGGCCTGTGAGCCATGGCCACTGAGCCTGCACGTCCGGAGCCTGTGCTCCGCAACAGGAGAGGCCACAACAGTGAGAGGCCCGCGTACCCTCCCAAAAAAAAAAAAAAAAATCTACAAACAATAAATGCTGGAGAGGGTGTGGAGAAAAGGGAACCCTCTTGCACTATTGGTGGGAATGTAAACTGATACAGCCACTATGGAGAACAGTATGATGGTTCCTTAAAAAACTAAAAATAGAATTACCATATGACCCAGCAATCCCACTACTGGGCATATACCCTGAGAAAACCATAATTCAAAGAGAGTCATATACCACAATGTTCACTGCAGCTCTATTTACAATAGCCAGGACATGGAAGCAACCTAAGTGTCCATCAACAGATGAATGGATAAAGAAGATGTGGTACATATATACAATGGAATATTACTCAGCCATAAAAAGAAACTAAATTATCTGTAGTGTGGTGGATGGACCTAGAGACTGTCATACAGAGTGAAGTAAGTCAGAAAGAGATAAACAAATACCATATGGTAACACATATACATGGAATCTAAAAAAAAAAAAAAAATGTTCTGAAGAACCTAGGGGCAGGACGGGAAAAAAGATGCAGACGTAGAGAATGGACTTGAGGACACGGAAGGGGGAAGGCTAAGCTGGGACGAAGTGAGAGAGTGGCATGGACATATATACACTACCTAATGAGAAATAGATAGCTAGTGGGAAGTAGCCACATAGCACAGGGAGATCAGCTTGGTGCTTTGTAACCACCTAGAGGGGTGGGATAGGGAGGGTGAGGCAGACACAAGAGGGAGGAGATATGGGAATATATGTTTATGTATAGCTGATTCACTTTATTATACAGCAGAAACTAACACACCATTGTAAAGCAATTATACTCCAATGAACATGTTAAAAAAAAAAAAAAAAAAAGAAGTGGGAGGTAAAAGAGCAGAGAGGTCTGCAACAGTTTCCTGCTTGGGTTACTGGCTGGAGCCAATTATGGAAGAAAAAAAGATGAGTTCAGTTTTGGACACGACGAGTGTGAGATCTTTATGATGTTAACTGGATAGATGAGTTCAGAAGAGAGATTTTGGCTAGAGAATCATCAGTACTACTGGGAGTGGAGAGTCTTAGTAACACAAATGAGCCTTACTCTACCAGGCAGACTTCGTGGTTGGATACATGTAAGCTATTTCTAGCCACCATGTAGTTGGTTTCACAGCTAGGGAGGCTGAGTGGAAATGGAAGCAGAATAATTCAACAGTGTAAGAGAGAGATACGGAAGCCTGGATCAGGGTGATACAGGAGGGGCCTTAAAAATTCAAACTTTTCATTCAGCACTCTTCCCAATGGGGCACTGAGATATTACAGTTTATAAGAAATATGGATTTGGTCATTCAGTTGTTCAAAATATATTTCTCATATGTATCTGGTCTTCATCCACAGTTCCTAGCTCTCCGAAAACCCTTGGAATTTCCTAAGTGTTAAGAGTGACAAAGGTATGTTCTGCTATGTTCATGAGGTACTTTTGTAAAGTGCCTAAGGATGGAGGTTAGCTGCCTGTGGAGCCAACCATGTGATTAGAGGTTTAGCACTTTGAGTCCCAGCCCCTGACCTCCAGGGAAGGGGGGAGGGGCTGGAAGTTGAATCTATCACCAATGGCCAATGATTCAATCAATCATGCGTATGCTATGAATCCTCCATAAAAACCCAGAAGGTTGGGGCTTGGGAAGCTTCCAGCGTGATGAACAGGTGGAGGTGCTGGGAGAGTGGTGTGTCTGCAGAGGCCACTGAAGCCCCGCACCCTTTCCCCACGCCTTGCTCTATGTATCTCTTCCCTCTGGCTGTTGCTGAGTTATATTATATCCTTTTATAATAAACCTGTAATCTAGTAAGTAAAATGTTTCCACGAGTTCTGTGAACCACTGCAGCAAATTATCTGGCCCAAGGAGGGGGTCGCGGGAACCTCTGATTTATAGCCAGTCAGTCAGAATTACAGGTGATGACCTGGCATCTGAAGTGGGAGGGGGTGGTTTTGTAAGACAGATCCCTCAACCTGTGGGATCTGACACTGTCTCTGGGTAGATAGTCAGAATAGAGTTGAACTGTAGGACATTCACCTGGTGTCCCAAGAATTATTTGTTGGTATCAGGATGCCCACCCGTCCCCGCCATACAACTTAAGCACCCACTCACATTGCGCAGTATCCTCATTCATGCACCTACGTTACAGGCAAACTGAATGTGCCTTCAAAGATGCTTGATCTTTTCTGCTTATTAAACCACATGTTGTTTCCAAGGCCTAGAATAATCATTAAATTTGGAATAACATAGCCTTGCAGTCAGACTGATTAGGGTTCAAACACCAGCTCTGCCCACTGCTTTAAGAGGGCTGGATTTCTCACTCTCCAATAAGCCTCAGTTTCTTCATCTGTAAAAGAGGCATAATAGTACCCGTCTCTTAGGACTGCAATGAGGCTGCAAGGTAACAATTCATATAATGCATTTAGAAGACTACCTAGCACGTGGTAACTGCTCTACCAGTGACTCATTGGTAGCAATTAACATAATAATACTGGTATAGTAGAGAAAAGCATAAAATTTCTTTTGTATCAAAAGATCTGTTTCCTCTCCAGAGCCACTACTTATTATACTGTGTGATTAGCTTTCGTTTTCTCTCTTGTACAATAGGGATAATAACAGTATCTAACTCATAGAGTTATTGTGAGGATCCAATGTTTTCTAAAGTACTTTGTAGACTAAAAGCATTCTACCAATACGAGTTATAATAATAATAATAAATACTGTCTCCTGGATGAATAAGTGATTATAGTGACACAATCTCCAAAGGATCTTTACAAAATTTAATAAGTGCACTTTCTCATCCAGCACAGAAAATATTTATTAAGTAACTTACAGCACACAAGTAAATACCATGCTAAGCAAATGAAAGACATTTAGAAGCTGTCAAGTAAAGGACAGACTATTGCATAATCATAAATGGTAGCTATTTTAGCTACTGCTTTCATCTTACCGTATGCGCAGCACTTTTGTCTTCAAAGCCTTTTGGAAAAAAGACGCTTTTGAATTGGTTCACATCTGCTTTATTCTCGTCAAAGTTGATGCTGAACTGCTGAAGATATCTCCCATAGCACTGTAAAAGGGCCAATTTATATTCCTGAAATAAAAAGAGGACTTGATGAAGGTTTCAAAATATCCTTTTGCTTATCATTATTAAAATTAGGTAATATTCATATTATTCTTAATAGTGTCAATGTTGATTATTACTATTACTGCTATTACTATCACCATGACACCATTATCACTACTATTTCCAAACACAAACTTAACAGACATTGTGCTTGGCAATGCATGTGCATTATTTCATTTAATTCTCCTCACAACAAGCCAATTATGAGATGAGACCATCATGACCTCAAAGATGGGAATAGTCACCAGGGCACTGTGTGTGGTAATAACCTGGATATACTCAAAAACCAAAGGTTTAACCTCAACAGATCATGGTAACCCACAAACTCAGTGAGAGAGCTGGAGGAGTTGTATAACCAGCCCTGCTTCTCTGATACCTCCTAAGCTCCAAAAAAGAAAGAGTAGGAGAGGGCAGAAGGGGAGGGACAAAAGGGGGAAGGAGGGAGAAAAGAAGGGAGGGAGAAAAAAGGAAGGAAGGAAAGAAAGGAGAAGAGAAAAATGCAGGGGATGAGCTGGCTCATCTGTCGACAGTCTCTTAAATTGTATCAGGATGAATCAAAAAAATCTAAGATGCTATGCTTCTTGTTAGTTCTAATTCATGCTTACATTCCAATTACAAAGTCAGATGCCTCATTTCTGAAGCCCACAGGGCACAGTTGACCTGGAGAGTTTCAGGGCGGTGGATGTGAGCAGGGTTTTACATATGACTCAGCTGCAACCCTTTCTCTGCTTCCTCCCCTGCAACTGTGTTTCCAGGAAAAGCAGCTGCCCTGGGTGTGAACTGCCTATTGGGTGACCTCGCCCCTCAGGAGGCACCACGGTCAAACGCTGTTTTGTTTCTATTTCTATTGACTTGTTTGTTACTTGCTCACTAATTAATTCTGAATCTTTTCGCTGTAACTTGATTCACATGATGAATTCAAATCTAGGTTCAAAACAAGCGTGGTCCAACAAGATGAGTTCTACTGTAACTAAAATAAAACTAGATTCTAGAAACCAAAGTAACCACTCAAGTTTGTTTCCAGGATTACAAATACCTTTACCGGCCCACTTTCCCATCACTGAAAAGTAGTTAAAACCTTTTCTTTGTTCCTCTAAGTAAATTTGTAAATATCTTACCTGAAATATTCTGAATCCTTAGCCACTATCCAACATTAACTTGCTTTATCAACCTGTAAAATGCTCCTTCTTCTTCCCTCCACCCACCTGGATACTCCTCAAACCACCCCAAACTGGGCTGTGTATCACCAGCTTCTTATTATGTTGAGAGGAAGCATAAAAAATAGGGGGGGCACGCCTCTAATTCTGGTCAAAACTATTATTCCACTTCACATGAATATAGCTTACAAGTTGGATCTCACCTGGGGCTTTTTTCTGTCGTTTTCCAAATTCCGTATGGTCCAATTACATGGAGCTAAGATGATTCTCTAATTTCGGCAGCAGAAAATATATCTTAGTGCTTCCTTATGAAAGTTCCTCCACATCTTAGCCTCTATTTGGTAACTTTCCCTCCCAGACCAAAAAGATTCAAGTCCAGAAAATAGAAATGGAGGAGGGAAATGAAGCTGAGAAATGGTAGATTGAGGAGACTTGAAACTGCCCCCACGGAGTTAACAGAAGCTCATGACAAATAGAAATTCGTAAGCTTGTCTTACAGAACAGATAAGGGAACGGCTTGGAAAGGAAGGAAAGAAAGAAGTTTGTGAACTACCTTCACTGATTAAGCCCGCTGTAGTTTTGTTTTGTTTCTCCCTCTTTCTTTTTTCCTCTCTTAAATTACATAACTTCCCAGCTTCACTCAGCTCAGCCGTTTCACAGGAACTTGGAGTCAGCTCTTGCCCACGGCGAGCCGGCTGGGGCTGGTTGGGACCACCGACCCTAAAACTGGGCCTGCGCAGGTGTCCCTTGAATGCCCTTTTGACGTCAGAGGTTGGAAAACTCCGCCCTCCGGTCCTGCTAAACGCCTCCATTTTGAATACACAGAAGCACGTAGCCCAGATGCACCTGCGCAGAACACCGACTACCTCACCATTTTCCCCACCGCCAGTCATCTTTCCCTCTGCTTATATCTCGTAAATATCCCAACTCCCTCGCCTTAGGGAAGGCGGATCTGAGACTCGTTCTTCGTTCTTCGCTTGGCTGCCTTGTGAATAAACTCTTTCTCTGCTGCAAACCTCAGCGGCTCAGCATTTGGCTCTCTCTGCATGGGGAAAATGGACCTGGCTCGATAACAGACTGAATACTGCTGGTGTCTGGCGTAAAATCACTTTGTATAAAATAACTCTTGGTCCAAGGATCCCACGTGTGCCAAAGGCTCATATTTAATTTGAAATAATTTGGGCCCGTGCCAGACCTTAGGGGGAAAATTCACATTTTCGTTCACTGAAAACCCAGCCATGGTGTGGTCTTACCAAACTAAGTCCATGAATCCACAGCAATCCAATACTTCCGCATTGATATAGAACTAGAAAAAGGGCACAAACTCGGTTGGAATACAACACTGAGCAAGAAACAGGGTATGTATGGAATGACCACTGTAATTACTGATACGTACAGCAAAATGTAAAGAAGGAGCTGAAAGTCATTAAAACAAGGCACCTGGAAGCAAGCAACATAGCAGCAAGGCCAGGAGGTATGAAAGCTGTCTGCTGGGCAAGGCCAGCCATGTGAAAAACAACAGGAAGTGGTGTCTGGGCTCCTTTGTGTAAGGTAGGAACATGATGACTCAGCATTTCCTGTCGGGCGCCTACCACACCCTCTGTTAACTAGGGGCTGTGCTTATGCTCCTCCAACCGTATTTCTGTTAAGGAATCTCTCACGTCTGGAGAATCCCAACCACAAAGTTTTAGAGTGAACACTTTTTTGGCTACTGTGCCTCATTAAAATTTGTATGTATTCCCTTATATATTTCTAAGAAAAAAAATCAAATCATGTAAAATAGGAATGGTATCAAAAGGATAATAATTAGGCAAATGAGTTTCATTTGGGCTCTTTCTACTCCGGAGGTACTTACTTTCATTTCACAAAGTCTATCTCCAACCTTCAGAAGCTTTTCGTTGTAATAGGCAGCTGGCAGCCGGGGGGCGTATTTGGTCCAGATATTAAACAAAGAGGTGGCACTGTAAAAATCATAAAGTAAAATGATATCCTCAAAGTCAGCAGGAAACCTAAATTAGCAAGCAATCCTTAAAAACTTACCTTGTGCTCTTTTTTTTTAGGTATTCAGGTGGGGTTTTTTATAAATTTATGTATTTTGGGCGTGTTGGGTCTTCCTTGCTTAGCACAGGCTTTCTCTAGTTGCGGCGAGCAGGGATTGGGGGCTGTTCTTCGTTGTGGTGCGTGGGGTTCTCATTGCGGTGGCTTCTCGTTGTGGAGCAGGGGCTCTAGGCGCCCGGGCTTCAATAGTTGTGGCACACGGGCTTCAGTAGTTGTGGTTCGTGGGCTCTAGAGCGCAGGCTCAGTAGTTGTGGTGCACAGGCTTAGTTGCTCCGCGGCATGTGGGATCTTCCCAGACCACGGCTTGAACCCATGTACCCTGCATTGGCAGGCGGATTCTTAACCACTGCGCCACCAGGGAAGTCCATGCTCTTTTAAATGTGCTTTATTGTTAATGTCTAATTATTGATAAACGTAATTATGGTTAAAAGTATTGTTTCCTTTATACCAAGCACTGATAGTTCTTTATATGCATTTTTAATGATTTTATTTTTTTAATTTTACTATTTTTATTGGGGTATAGTTGATTTATAATATATGTTTTAGATGTACAACATAGTGATTCACAATTTTTAAAGGCTATATACTCTTTATAGTTACTATCAAATATTGACTATATTTCCTGTGCCGTACAATATATCCTTGTAGCTTATTTATTTTATACATAGTAGTTTGTACCTCTTAATCCCCTACCTCCATCTTTCCCCTCCCCCCTTCTAGAACAAACCACTAGTTTGTTCTCTATGTCTGGGAGTCTGCTTCTTTTTTGTTATACTCACTGGTTTGTTGTGTTTTTAGATTCCACATGTAAGTGAGATCTTATAGTATTTGTCTTTCTCTGTCTGACTTCTTTCACCTAGCATAATGCCCTCCAAGTCTATCCATGTTGTTGCAAATGGCAAGATTTTATTCTTTGTTATGGCTGCGTAATATTCCATTGTGTGTGTGCGCACATGTGTGTGTGTGTATCACATCTTCTTTATCCATTCATCTGTTGAAGGACACAGGTTGTTTCCATATCTTAGCTATTATAAATACTGCTGCTATGAACATTGGGACTATACTCTTTGTATGCATTTTTTAAAATTGACTTTATTTTTTAGAGTAGTTCTAAGTCCACAGAAAAACTGAGCAGAAAGTATAGAGATTCCCTGTATACCCCCGTCTCCCGCACAGGCACAGCCTCCTCCATTATCAACATCACCCACCAAAGTGGTACATTTGTTAACAATTAATGAACCTACACTGACACATCATTATCACCCAGTGTCCATAGTTTACATTAGTGTATATCCTTGGTGTTGTCCATTCTATGGGTTTGGACAAATGTATAATGACATGTATCCGCCATTGTATCATACAGAGTAGTTTCCCTGCCCTAAAAATCGTCTGTGCTCTGCCTGTTCATCACTCCTTCCCCACTAACCTCAGGCAACCATTGAACTTTTTACTCTCTCCATAGTTTTGCCTTTTTCAAAATGTCATATAGTTGGAATCATATATATATAGCATTTTCTGATTGGCTGCTTTCACTTAGTGATCTGCATGTAAGATTCACCCATGTTTTTTCCATGGCCTGATAGCTCATTTTCTTTTAGCATTGAATAATATTCCATTGTCTGTATATACCACAGTTTATCAGTTTACTTACTGAGAGACATCTTGTTTGCATCCTAGTCTTAGCAATTTGAGTAAAGCTGCTATTAACATCCATGTGCAGATTTTCATATGGACATAAGTTTTCAACTCCTTTGGGTAAATACCAAGGATCACAACTGCTGGATTATATGGTAAGAGTGTGTTCAGTTTTGTAAGAAAACATCAAGCTGTCTTCAAAAGTGGCTGTACCTCTTTGCATTTCCACCAGCAGTGAATGAGAATTTTCCTATTGACCCACATCCTTGTCAGCATTTGGTGTTCTCATTGTTCTGGATTTTGGTCATTCTAATAGGTGTGTAGTGGCATCTCATTGTTTTAACTTGCATCTTCCTGATAACATACGATTTAGAGCATCTTTTCATATATGTATTTGCCATTTGTATATCTTCCTTGGGTAGATGTCTGTTAAGGTTTTTGGCTCATTTTTTAAATCAGGTTGTTTGTTTTCCTAACGCTGAGTTTCTAGAGTTCTATGTATGTTTTGGATAGTAGTCCTATCAGATATGTCTTTTGCAAGTATTTTCTCCCAGTCTGTGGCTTGGCTTTCATTCGCTTGACAGTGTCTTTCACAGGGCAGAAATTTTTTATTTTAATTAAGTCCATTTTATCAGTTCTTTCTTTCATGGATTATGCCTTTGGTGTTGCATCTTAAAAGTCATTGCCAAACCCACGGTCATCTAGATTTCTCCTACATTATCTTCTAGGAGTTTTACAGCATACAACATTTAGGTTTGTGATCCATTTTGAGTTAATTTTGGGGAAGGGTGTAAAAGTCTGTGTCTAGATTCAATTTTTCACATGTGCATGTCCAGTTGTTCCAGCACTATTGTTAAAAAGACTGTCTTTGCTCCATTGTATTGCCATTACTCCTTTGTGAAAGACCAGTTGACTATATTTATGTCAGTCTGGGCTCTTTATTCTGTGCCTTTGATCTATTTGTCCATTCTTTTGTCATACCACGCTGTCTTGGTTAGTGTAGCTTTATAGTAAGTCTTGAAGTCAGGTAGTGTCAGTCCTCCAACTTTGTTCTTCTTCAGTATTGTTTTGCCTATTCTGGGTCTTTTGCCAACATGAATATTTTTCATTTCATTTTCATAACAACTGAGATGGGTAATATTAGTATCCAAAATATACAGTTGATGAAACTGAGGCAGGGTGCATCTATGCTCGTAAGCAGTATATTACTGGGCCTTCCGGTCCTCTGGAATATGAACTCCCTGAGGGCAAGGACCTCATGTATATTATTCATTGCCCAGCCCCCAAGAGTACTGAATGTCTAGTATATGTCAGTACTCAATACATACTTGTTGAAAGAATGAATGAATGAATATAAACGACTAGGGAAAATAATTCCTTGTTCTTATTTTTTTTGCTTTTCTATAGAGAGTTCCAGGGTTCAAATACCCAGTCAGTTTAGGGCTATGCTTCCTACATGGTTTCTGATCAGAATTCAAAGGGTAGCAGATCACTGCCTGTTTTGTTCACTCATTTAGTTAATATTTACTCCTTCTCCCTCTCTCGGAAATTATTAATGCTTCTAGGAAAAATCCAAATTTCTCTTAGCAGTCATCCAATCCTATCTCATAAATTTCTAGAAAAGAATGGTGTTATGGACTGAATGTGTGCGTCCCCTCAAAATTCATATGTTGAAGCCCTAATCCACAGTGTAGCTGTATTTGGAGAGGGAGACTCTAAGGAAGTAATTAAGGTTAAATGAGGTCATAAGGGTGGGGCCCTAGTCCACTGGGATTAATCCATTCTAAAAAGAGACACCAGAGAGCTTGTTCTCTCTCTCTCTCTCTCTCTCTCTCTCTCTTTCTCTCTCTCTCTCTCTCTCTCTCTCTCTCTGTCTCTCTAACTGGCTCCCCCCCACAGCCCCGTCTCTGTCTCTCTGTGCTTGCACAGAGGAAAGGCTATATGAGAACTAAGTGGACATCTGCAAGCCAGGAAGAGAGCTCTCACCGGAAACTGATCCTGCCAGACCCTTGTCTGGGACTTTTAGCCTCCAGATCTGTGAGAAAACAAATTTCTGTTGCTTAAGCCACCCAGTCTATGGTATTTTGTTACGGCAGCCCAAACTGACTAATTAGTAATTACTAGTTAGTAATTAGTAGCCCAAGCTGACTAATACAGACAGGAAGCTAAACTTAAGGACTGAAGATGGCTCTAGTATCAATATTTACCATGTACATGTTGGGGTATTAATGGAATAACCTCAACAAAAACATGTCAATTAATTCATTCAGGTAATTAAATGATAATGACTGAGTGACAAGGGAAGAGGGGGTACAGGGTACTCCTACCTTCATGGACTGATTAATAATATTTAGGGGTAGGAAAATATATACATGTACCATGTAGTAAATAACCACGCCAAATAAAGAGTGTGGCAAATACAGCCCATAGAAGTTTAAAAAGGTAAATGTGTTTTGCTTTGTTTGTTTGTTTGTTTTACCCTTTTCACGTTCATTTGCTGCTTCATGAAATGCTATAGTATTAGAATAAATATAATGAATCCAAGAAATTCACCAAGTCTTGATAGAATTCTTAAATTATGTAGATGAAAGAGTTAATTCTTCCAAACCTTACAGATGAGATAATGATGAGTAGGTTTGTTACTCATAAAAGAAAAATACCAGCTTTGTTAAATCAATCAAGGTTATATAATAAGAGATTTTTTTTTTTTAAGTGTACCATAAGTTCAAGTTAAGACTGCTCATTGGGAATGGCTTACATAATAATTAAATACGGAAAATATAATACATACTATGTAATGTACATCATTTAAGAAAAGAATGTTAATGTATTTTGGTTTGCTATTTGCTTATAGTTGCTGTTGGATACTTAGAATTTTCTAAAACAAAAATCATAACTGTATAAACAGAATATCAGAATTTCATGTGCTTATAACAAAAGCATACCTTTAAAATATATCACACTCTAAATATATCACACTGTAAATTTAAGGACATTGCTGATATGATCAAAATCTATATTTTAGGGGCTTCCCTGGTGGTGCAGTGGTTGGGAGTCCGCCTGCCGATGCAGGGGACGCAGGTTCGTGCCCTGGTCCGGGAGGATCCCACATGCCATGGAGCGGCTGGCCCGTGAGCCATGGCCGCTGAGCCTGCGCGTCCGGAGCCTGTGCTCCGCAACGGGAGAGGCTACAACAGTGAGAGGCCTGCGTACCGCAAAAAAAAAAAAAAAATCTATATTTTAGATAAAATGAACTTTTATGCTTACAGAAGTTCCTATAGTTATAAAAAGAAACAATTTTGGATTTTAAAAAATAACCATCTGTCAAATATGTTATAAAAGCAGCTCCTACCTCCTGTACTCCTGACTGGTCTCCACATTGCCATCATTGCCCCATTTGGACAAAGTCACCAAAATATTTTAAAACAACAATCACATAAGGTTACTTCTTTGCCAAAAACTAGGCAATGGTCTCCCGTTGCATTTGGAATAAATGCAGACTCGATAAATGGCCTCTAAAACCTTCCACAGCCCTACCTACTCCTCTAACCTCATCTCATACCACTGCACCCACACTCTCCACACTGTGCTAGACAGGCCTCTGTCCATTCCTCCAAAGGCCCCCGACTCTTTCCTGCCAAGATCGTCCCACATGCTTGTTCCCTCTGTTTATCCTCTCTCCTTGCTGGTTGACTGCCAGGCGCGGGCTTTCTCTAGTTGTGGCGAGCAGGGGCTACTCTTCATTGCGGTGCGAGGGCTTCTCATTGCAGTGGCTTCTCGTTGCAGAGCACAGGCTCTAGGGCTTCAGCAGTTGTGGCATGTGGGCTCAGCAGTTGTGGCCTCTGGGCTTTAGAGCACAGGCTCAGTAGTTGTGGCGCACGGGCTTAGTTGCTCCGTGGCATGTGGGATCTTCCTGGACCAGGGCTCGTACCCGTGTCCCCTGCATTGGCAGGCAGATTCTTAACCACTGCGCCACCAGGGAAGCCCTACTGCCAGCATCCTTCTAATCTCAGCTTAATGTCACCTCCCTCACCATTCCTTTGAAGGCAGGTCTCCATTGTGTTGCCGTTAAGCCTGTGCTCAAGTGTTATCTACTCCAACCACCTTATTGAAAATTGCAACCTCCTGTCTCCCACTCCATAACCCTTCCTCTCTTTTTCTCCCTAGCATTTATCATTTTCTAGGTCACCATAAAATTACTTCTTTTATATGTTTATTGTCTATTTACCCCTCTAGAATATAAGCACCAAGAGAGCAGGGATTTTTGTCTGGTTCATTGCTGTATCCCCAGCACTTAGTGCAATACCTGGCACATATAAGCTCTCAGTAGCTTCTTCATAGCCCTTGTTTGTGTGTTGACTTAGTGACTCATTAAAAGCCTATCTCCCTCTCTATGAGCACAGATTCCCATATCTATTTTGTTTATCACTGTATAACCCATGACTAGTGCAGGCCCTGGCATATAGTAGGCACTCAATAAAAAATTATTCTGTAAATAAATGGCTAAATATGTGAGAGGTTAGATGGCAAAGGTCCATGTCAATCCTTAATGTTTGTGACTCTCTGTTTAAAGATGGGGCAGATACTGTACTTACCAGTTGACCCAGGTCTACAATTATTGAGAATGCAAGGGTAATTCTTGAATTCTTTCAATGCCAAATATTCACTGAATGTTCACTATGTCCCAACCCTCAGGGTAGGTGTTAGAGCAATGAAAAAGAGGCTCATCGTCATCAGGGAGCTTACACATTCTAATCAGGGAGATAGTACACAAGAAAAGAAATAAATACAAGTATAAATTGATGGGTGAACCTGCATTTGATATGAAAGGCCACTCTAAGGAGGTAACAACTGAGCTAAGACCTGAAAGAAGAGAAGGAGCCAGATATTTGAAAAGTTAAGAAAAGAACATTTCAGACAAAGGAGGCATCAAATATAAAGTCCCTGGGGTGAGAAACAGAAGGATCTGTTTCCCTATAAAGTCCTGAGACAGAAGTGAGGGATGAGCTGAGATGAGAGAGGCAGGCAAGGCCAGAGCCTCAGACCCTGGAAGACACCAGAAGTAGTCTTAATTTTATTCTAAAAGCAAAGGGAAACAAAAGTCTTTAGATAGGGGAGTGGGTGATTTATTTATAAAGGTTACCCTGACTGCTATGTGAAGGATAGATCTGAGACTCAAGTAGCTGCAGGGAAGATTTGAGATGGTGATGGTTTGAACTGGAATGTTGGTAGTGGGGATGGGAAGATAAACTGCTATCTAAGTCACCAAAACAGAAACATTTTCAATATAAATATATGTAGCTTAGCTACGTAATGTGCTTTCCTTAGTCAGTTCTTGGTTCTCATCTTACTTGGCCCATCAGCATGATTTGCCACAGTTGATTGATCATTCCTTCCTTCTTAAAACACTTTCTCTACTTGGCTTCCAGTACACCACACACTTACTGGTTTTCCTCTACCTCTTTAGCTACTCCTTCTTAGTCTCTGCCAGTTTCTTCTTATCTTCCCAACTTGTCAATGTTGGAGGGCCCCAGGGTTAAGTCCATGGACCCTCCTCTTCTCCATCTACGCTCACGCCCTTAGCTATTCCATCAAATGTCAAAGCTTAAATATCATCAATATGCTGATGAATCCCAGTGTACTTCTCCTCTGACCTCCAGACTCAAATGTCCAACTACCTACATAATAACTCTGCCTGGATGGTGAATTACATCTCAATCTTAATATATCTAAAAACTAAACTCTTCATCTCCCTCACTTCTGCCCGAAACCTGTCCTTCCCACAGTCACAATCCCACCCCAGGACCTTTACACTTGCCATTCTCCCTGTGTGGCCGACTCTTTCTACAGAAATCCTCATCACTTACTACCATAACATCTTCTCATCTTTCTCAAAGGTCACTTTTCCTGACTTTCCTTGACCATGCTCCCTGCCATCCCACTTTAAATTATAACACCCATCTTCCTCCCTGCTCTAGTTTTCTCCCTAGCACTTATCTCCTTGTAAAATAATTTCCTTACATATTGGTTTAGTGGCTGTCTGTAGTCACAAAAATACATGCTCCATGAGGCTATGAATTTGTATATCTTTTAACTTGATGTTTTCCTAGTTCCTGGAATAGAACCTGATATTTAGGAGGTGCTCAATAAATATGTAGTTAAAAGCATGAATGAATAATAAACATAAGTTAAAACTATTTCTTCATATTAAATACATGGATGAAAAATATAAGATGAAGCTATTGGCTATTCTGGTATTCTTTGCCACTTGTCTACACTTCTGGCTGTTCAGTTTGCAGTGTGTTTTGACTGGGAAAGAAAGATGGTAACACAAACAGGAAAGAACCTTAAAAACAGGTAGTCTGCAGTTCAAGATAACAACATGGTGATAGAATCCAAAAAAAGGCAAACGTGCAAAATGAGTCACAAAATCAAGAAAGTCACTGTGATCCTAGTA
Organism: Orcinus orca; assembly: GCF_937001465.1. Lineage (NCBI taxonomy): Eukaryota > Metazoa > Chordata > Mammalia > Artiodactyla > Delphinidae > Orcinus > Orcinus orca. The sequence goes on along the minus strand of NC_064569.1, from coordinate 78,491,389 downwards.
ACAATATAAAAAGGAATAAAGTACAAATGTTCACAGAATGACATACTTCATGGCATCAAGAATTAACTTTTTCATGAACCTGAGCTACCTCAAAGTTATTCCTTTTCCTCCATATACAAAAGTGTACCCACAACATGGAAAGTTGTGAAAACTGTGAGTGAGCCAAAAATTTATTGGCATGGATTAGCAATTAGAAGACACTCAGAAACAGAAATGGCGAGTTATGAAACATTTCTTTGTTGATTTTTATTCTGACCCGAGCAGGAAGCCAAGATACATTTACCAGGAATTAAGGATTGTAATAGCGATGAGTCTCCACTTCTTAAACTTTGTTTATATCTCCAGGGCCCTTTGGCCAAGTTCTGAGTCCGCCACACTGACCCAGCTCCGGGACCACCACCTGCATCCTCAAAAGCATCACCTCCTTTGGCCCCGGGAGTTGCCCTTCTCCAGACAGCGCCCGCCCCAGAGCCCTGCCTCTGCTTACCAACGCCGGTGGAACTCATGCTCCTGTTCCTCCGTTGTAGCTAAAGCCGTCTTTCTCTTCATAAAGCCTAGCAACTCCTGGATCTCCTTCTCACAGGAGGCCAGGAGTGGGTTTTTAGCGTCCAGCGGCCCATAAAACACTGCGAGGGGCAACAAGTCCTCGCGGCAGGTCGAGCGAGGCTGTGGGCTGAGAGAGCTCGCCTTTGACTCCACGGGGAACTTTGAGATCGCAGTCGAGGTCGGGGGCGGGGTCGGCGGCGGTCCTGGCGGCGACACAGATGTGGGAGACACGTTGGATGGAGAGGTCGAACAGGTGCCTTGCGCCGCCATGTTGACCAGACCCGGGCCTGACCAAGAGTGTGTGTACACGCGGTTGCCTGGCGACGGTCTCGTGGCAACCAGGCATCCCACGCGCTCTCGGGAAAACACAGCGGCCCCTGGAGGGCAAAGGAAGAAAAAACCCGGTCCAGAAAGCAATGTTGCTCCTGAGGTGCTTTTGCTCTCTGGCTCATCGCTGTATGAGATGAGAAAGGAGAGAAGGTTCTGGGCAGAGAGCGAATAGGAGTGCCAGAAACTTAGGATCACAAATCCAAACTATACTTTTTCCATTTCGACCACTTAATAATGATGATCATTAATATGTGCCAGGTATTGTTCTGAGCATTTGGAACATAATCTCATTTACTTCATTTAATCATCGTTATAGCTTTACAATTTAGGATATTATTAGTATCTCCATTTCACAGTTTAAGAAACCAGAGTTTAGGGAGGTTAGTCATTTGACCAAGGTCAGAGTAAACCGTAGGGTCAGGGACCAGGTCTCAGCCTTCTGACTCCCAAGCCTGTGCTCAAAATGAACAGGCTATGTTGACCATCCCCCAAGACTAAGCTTAACAGTCGAATTGAAATTAGGGTAATATTTGACAGCAACTGATCCATTCTGGTCGCTCTTTTTGGACCCTGAGGTCTGTAACTGCGGATGATTTTGGTGTCTAGTAGTTACAATTACTCTATGTTTATTCATTTGTATTTCAGCTTTATCCTAATTATCACTATATTCTAAATTCATGAGCATTTTACTCAGCCTTAACCTTTGGACATTAATGTGTACTAATGCTTGAAGGGTTAACTCTCTAAAGACTTTTGCATTTTAAACAGGGATTTTAGGAGACTTTGCTTCTGAAGGGGAAACTATGGCCTCGAGGGAAATATTTGGGGGCAAGGGAAGTTCTTCTTTCCCTGCATTATGGGCAATAGTAAGTTTATTTATATATTTAAAGTATGAGTTTCCAACCAGTACAGAACTTGCTTTCTTTATAAATTATGCAGTGCCAAAAATTATCTAAGAGAAGGATCAGAAATATTCGATGGCTTAGGAAAATAGGTCTTTAACACTGAAAACTGTTACTGGTTCTGTCAAACTTAAAAATAAATAAAGACAGTAACCGTAACACCCTGTGAGCCCAATTTCCCATTTAAGATTAAGAAGCTTATTGGACCACAGCCTGATTTCTTTCAGGTCTGACCTAATTTCTTGCAGACTCTGTGGACCTGTGCTAATTTGTGAGGCTGGCCTAATATGTCATGTGTACTATACTCTAATATTCTTTGAAGGCAAATGATGATGATTTTGCTTTTCAAGGCAGGTAATTATGGCCCAAGAACCCTCCTGGCAAGCAGCGAGGTGCTCTGACACCAGACTGAAAGGAATTCAATTCTCCAATCAGGATGTAGAAATCTTCTTTGATCAAGATTTTATCTTGTCTTTAAGTGAGCAGGAAAAATGTTAAGACTTTAAAGAATTTAGGCCTAAAGAAATAATTTATCCTTGGAGCATTTACAAAAAGTATTAATAGACCTTTTAAAAAAATCAGCTTGGTAAATTCTTGCTCTTCTCATCTTCTCCTTGTTCTTACATAACAGATGTGTCCACTTCAGATCAAAAGCTGGTGTAATTTGCCACGGAGTACTATCTTTTATGTTGATGAAAGTGAAGCTGCAGGATAAATGTAAATTAAAGTGGTCAGAGAGGAGGAAGGAAAATAAAAATAAAACAGATAAAATGGATTTCTCCCCACTTGATCTGGCTGCTCTCAGAAACAAGCTTTCATAGTGCAGACACATTTCAAAGTCACTAGTAAAAGAAAATGTGACTAATTAAATTCAAATACTTGAATTATGAAACATTGCGTCTTAGTCATTTCCCTCCTTGCACACACTAAAGTTAACAATGCATAACTTTCAGTAGTTTTTGAAAGCTTGTCTGCATATTTAAATGGGTGCTATACTCTGAATCATCATTGTGGTAAGATGGATATTTCCATTTTCTTCAGTTTAAATTATACTTAAATCATTTTAAAAAACATTTTCGAGATGTTATCTTTCTTGTAATGAGATGCAGCTATTAGAATACCTTCTCTATTTCCTTGTCACTTTGCTTTATTCTTTTTACTGTAGTGAAAGAATAGAGCTCTGCAACTGTCTGACAGGGCTAAATAATGTAAATAGCTTCCTTATAAATAATGTAAATTGCTGTTTCCTTATAATTAGTGTCTTTGCAGGCTGCAAGGATCCTTTTTGCCCATTCAAGAGTCTTTATCATTTAAAGTTACTGTTAGAGAAAGAATAAATAATGTTAATACTCTTTCTATTCCTAATTTAGTTGTTAATCATTTGGACTGTCCCAAAAATGTACATTTATATGGCATTTAAAAAAAAAAAAGCACAAAGATCTCCCTTTCCTACCTCACTACCTAATATTTAGACTTTTTTAACTTCATGCTTTTGTTCAGTGAAATACAGCCATTTCTTTAGTGTGTCACAAATGCATAGATGAACTGCACATTCCCTGCAAGAAGCAGATGGTACATACGCAGCTAACCCCGAAGAAGGCATGCTGTGAAATATGCTGTGATAAAGATCTTTTAAATGCTGTAAGAACCCCAAGAAGAAGCTTGGGATTTGAGAGAGAACAGAGGATTCTAGAGGAGGTGATGTTTTAGCCCTGAACCATAACTGTCCTTCATTAATAGAAAAATCCTTGCAATAGGGATTTGCCTATTTACTGTGATAACCTAGCACTGAAGACTGGCCACTGGCAGAGTATATAAATGAGTGAATGAAAAAAAAGTAAGATGAACATTTAGAAGGATATCCCACATCTCTACAAATGACCCAATTTTGTTCCTTTTTATGGCTGAGGAATATTCCATTGTATATATGTGCCACAGCTTCTTTATCCATTCCTCTGTTGATGGACATTTAGGTTGTTTCCATGTCCTGGCTATTATAAATGGTGCTACTATGAACATTGGGGTGCATGTTTCTTTTTGAATTATGGTTTCTCTGGGTATATGCCCAGTAGTGGGATTGACAGTCTCTAGAACTACATGGTAGTTCTAGAGACTGTCATACAGAGTGAAGTAGGTCAGAAAGAGAAAAACAAATATCATATATTAACACATATATGTAGAATCTGAAAAAATTTGTATACACGATCTTATTTACAAAGCAGAGACACAGATGTAGAGACACAGATGTAGAGAACAAAGGTATGGATACCAAGGGGGAAGCGGGGGGTGGAATGAATTGGGAGATTGGGATTGATATATATACACTATTGATACTATGTATAAAATAGATAACTAATGAGAACATACTGTATAGCACAGGGAACTCTACTTAATGCACTGTGGTGACCTAAATGGGAAGGAAATCCAAAAAAGAGGGGATATATGTATATGTATAGCTGATTCACTTTGCTGTACAGTAGAAACTAACACAACATTGTAAAGCAACTATTCTCCAATAAAAATTAATTTAAAAAATATATCAATAGCAGATTCAGACTAATAGAAAGACCAGATAAAGAGACTGTTTGGGTAAATTAAACAGGTTTAGTTATTACAGGCTACCAGTGGAAGTCAGTATAGTAAGGTTATACAACAAAGACATCAGCAGCATTATTCAGGACAGATGGGAATATAAATTTCCAAAACCTAACGTCCTCACCAGTGTTACACAATCCTGGATGGTAATATCCCTGCACCTTTTAAGTCTCTGATGCTTGAACAAATGTCTGCAGTTCCTCTGGAGTGCAGTATTGCTTCTAATTTAATACTTTGTGCATGGACAGTTTCAGATACTTCCACTTGGCTCTTCCACCCACAACAGCTTTAATGCCACAGGTTAGGGACCCTGTGTTAGGGTTCCGCTAAATACTGCATCTCCCCTTCAATCAAAGGTTCTGGGTTTGTGAACTGCTTGAGGTCTGGAAACTAGATGAGGAACCACAATTTTCCATTGCAGCAACTAATATCAGACTTTTGCTTACCATTTCTTGAGTTTTCTGATTATACATGTCAAGCAGCACCTTTGTTGCCTGCTCATCCATCTAACTTGACCCTGTAACACCATGATTCATTAGCTAACACCACGTATCCCTATAGGTAAAGGTACCTTGGTTGTCGCTCTAGCCTGGCTGTCCATAATTACATCTCATGCTGGCCTTTGTTAACTGCTACCACCTGGCCTTTGCCATTCTGGAATTACATCATCCCCACAAATATTATGAAGCTAAATTTCATGGCAGAATCCCCCACCGTCAACCCTGGCCCACAGAAGACAGAAAACTTCCAAGCTTCTCCAACAATGCTGGTGCTCACCTCATTGCTGCATTACTTACATCCTCAGTGGAGGTAATATCCTCTGGCCATCTCAGAGAACATAGCCAAGCAGTGGGTTCTTAGGATATACATAATAAATCCATTCTAACATTCCTATCTCTCTGGGCTTTCTGGCCCTTTCTTCAAAGTCATATCAAGGAAGTTCTGCATCTTCACTTCATTTGATGTAGAACATTATCAGATCTGCACTTCCAGAAGCCACCTTGTTATGTTATTAGGAATCCTGACTGAGTACCCCCATATTAATGAATTCTACCCTATCCAGCCTGTATTCTGTCCTCTCCTGGTCTAACATACCCAAGATACACTCCTACACATGTTCCCCCCCAGCTTCAGCTAATACCTGTTAGCCAGATCCTGCAGTTCCTTTGGCATGTGGGCTGTTTCTTCCCAGAACAGAGCTTGTACTTTCCTGTTCAGGCTGTGCTGAAATGTGTTTGATTTTTAGCCAGGAGGTAATGAAGGGTGTTGGGGGCATATCTGGAGGAAAACAAGAATCATCTTGAAAGGCACCTTCTTCAGATTAGGTCATTGTATGTTCCTCCAGGCAAAAAAAGACTGTTTTTCTCTGGCAGGTGGTTAGAGGCTGTTTCTGCTACCCTGGAGGGTTGAGAGGAATTTAGGAGCTCAAAATTCCTAGGCTTGTCTACCTAAATATCTTCATTTCAGATCTCTGAGTCCCATTCTTTTCTTGGAACCTTTGCTACATATTCAGATTGTGGGCCCGATTTTCAGCAAAGTCTACCCAGCCATTACCCTGAGCTGCAATAAAAGCAATCTGACTTTTAGAGAATGTTTGCAGGACTTCCAATGCCTCAAAAGAAGCCACACCACAATCTCTTTAATTAATAATGCCCCATACTGACTCAGCACAATAGCTATTTGATCTCCCCCTACCTTGCTGTCTACCTGCACCTCATCACAATTAAACCATGGGTGAAATCACTGCATGCCCACCCAACTTACCACCACAATTGGTTCCCTGTTGCTTTCAGACAGTAGGTGAGTCAACTCTAGAATCCCATCCTGGGGCTCCACTTTTTATAGCTCACTCCTACTGTGTTAACCTGGGTTCTTTACCCAACAGAGTTTGAGGCAAAACTTAAGTGCCTGTGCTTTGTTTGGTAGTGATTCCCCTGAAGCAAGGAGGGGAAAAGGAAGTGAGACAGGGACTGTGATGTTCATTTCATGTGTCCACTTGACTCGGCTAAGGGAAGCCCAGCTGGCTAGTAAAACACTATTTCTGGGTGTGTCTGTGAGAGTGTTTCCGGAAAATATTAACGTTAGAATCAGTAGACTGAGTAAAGAAGATCGCTCTCACCGGTGTAGGTGGGCATCAACCGGTGCACTGAAGGTCCAAATAGAACACAAAGGCAGAGGAAGGGCAAATTCTTTCTCTCTGCTTGAGCTGGGAAATCTCTTTTCCCCTGCCTTGGACATCACCACTCCTGGTTCTTGGGCCTTTGGACATGGACTGAATTACCGCTGGCTTTCCTGGTTCTCCAGTTTTCAGACAGCAGATCATGGGACTTCTCAGCCTCCAAAATCACAAGAGTCAATTCCTTGTTTTATATATATATATATATATATATATATATATGTATGTATGTATGTATGTATGTATGTATCCCATTAGTTCTGTTTCTCTGGAGAACTCTAATATAGATACTGGTACTGAGACATGTTACTGCTGTATAAATACCTTAAAATGTGGAAGCAGCTTTGGAACTGGGTAATGAATAGAAACTGGAAGTGTTTCAATGTGCATGCTAGAAAAAGCCTCCATTACCATGAATGGACTGTTAAGAGAAATTTTAGAGAGGACTCAGAAAGAAAAGAGGAGAGGCTGTAGAGAAAGCCTCAGTCTGCTTAGAGAATAACGAAGTAATCCTGAGCAGGATTTTGGTAGAAATATGGATGGGAAAGGCCATTTTGATGAGGTCTCACTCAGATGGAAATGAGGAACATGTTATTGGACAACGGAGGAAAGGCCATTCTTGTTGTTATGAAAGTGGCAAAGAACTTGGCTGAATTGTGTTTGTATTCTAGTGTTTTGTGGAAGATAAAATTTGGGGATGATGAAATGAGTATTTAGCTGAAGCAATCTCTAATCAGAGTGCTGAAGGTGCAGCGTGGCTCCTCCTGACTGCTTATAGTACAACATGAAAAGAGAGAAATGACTGAGCAAAAAGGAAGCTTAAAGATTTCTCAGCCTGTTCACACTGTAAAAAAATGAGGAACGATAGTTGGAAGAGAACAATAAGGATGTGGCCAAGAGATCATTTGATAAGAAGATTATTATGGATCAGCTGTCTCTACAGAAGCTAGGAGGTGTTGTTCAGAACAATGGAAGAATAACCACAAGGGCAATTCGGACATCATCAGGGCTGGCACTCCCATCAGAGACCCAGAGTGCAAGGGTCCAGAGACAGAGCAGTTTCACAGGAGGGCACATGGTGTCCAGCACTGCATCACAACTTGGGCTCTTCAATTACCCCAGATGCACCTCTCCAGCGGGGCACTTGACTGTGCTCAGAACACTTACATTAGCCTACAGTTGGGCAGAATCACCTAACATGAAGCCTATTTTTTAATAAAGTGTTGAATATCTCATGTAATTTATTGAATACTGCACTGAAAATGAAAATAGAATGGTAGTATGTGTACAGAATGGTTGTAAGTGTATCGGTTTTTTTTACCCTCCTGATGGTGTGGCTGACTGGGAGCTGCGGCTTGCTGTCACTGCCCACGAGAGACTATCAGACTACTCTTATCACTAGCCTGGGAAAGATCAAAACTCAGCATTCAAAGAACAGTTTCTACTGAATGCGTATCACTTTTGTACCATCATAAAGTCAAAAAATCGTAAGTCAGGGACCATTTGTAGTAGATCTTTCTGTTTTGACCTGAAAATATTTTTGACTTTTTTTAATAAAAAAAGAAATTGTAGAATGATGTGAACAATATGTTAATGTTTATCTATATGAAAAAAGTACCACAAAATGATACTATAATATTTGTATTTATATGTGTGTTTGTGTATATTATAAGAGGGAGGAGAGAAAGACCGAAGAATGAGAGAGGGGATAAGTGTGTTGAGAAGTTCTGAAAGAATCCTCAATAAATTGTTGACACTGGTTACGTCTGGGAGGAAACTGGAATTGGAAATGGGGATCAAATGAGGTTTTAGACTTGTCTGTATTTTTTTTTTTTTACTTTGTTTTAACACAGAAAAGACTGTCCTATAGTACTTATGTAATGAAAGTTAATCTTAAAGTGTAACGGTAAATGTAAAAATAAAACTTTTTATTTTTGGTGTCCCTGGGTGGGCAAAGTAAAACTTAATAGTTTGCTATTGTTGAGGTTATAAGGATCTTTGCTCTGTGTTCTTTTTTGTATATTAGAGTTTTTCTACGGTGAACATGTATTTCTTTCGTTATAAAAAAATCATACTTTTTTTTTACTGAAAGCATGAAGATACATGCACATAACAATGATACATACAAACTAAAACTTCTGTATTCCTTAACTAGGCAGAATTTCCACCAACTGCATCATTTGGGGGGAGGTACTTAGAAGCACATTCTTGGACTACATACTATTAGCTTTGTTTCCTGAATCTCAAAAAAGTTTTTGATTCATTCATGGATGTTTAAGACTGAACTCCAACACTTAGGGTCTCATGGACCCCCCCCAAATGTCCTACCTCTCCTTGTCATTCCCCCCACCACCAAGTTTCTTCTTTATTTACCATGAATTCAAGCACTGTGACTCCTAGTTTACTACAGGCAAGAAGTAAAGAGGAATATATTGACATAGCAATCCAGATGTCTGGGTCTCCTAAGAAGAAGCTTAAGCAGGGTGGAGATTGGAAGAGCACCGAAAGGAGGCCTTTCCTGGGATCTTATCTGTCATATAATATGCTGGTGAAAGAAAAGAAATTTATCTGACTTTCTGGATTGGTCATAAAACCTTGATCTAACAGTTTCCAAACCTTTTTCCAGAATGCACAGTAAGAAATACAAAGAGCACGATGGCCATACTTTTAATTTGGTTCTTGTCAGGAGGTTGATTAAATGCCTTTGGTCTTACCTGTCACCAGACTAGGATAAAAACTCAACCCTGCAAAGTCCCAAGGTTTTTGTACTGTTTCACTCTTCCTTGCTTGAAAACCAGCTGATTCTTTTCTGATCTCACATCTTTCTTGTGGTACCTTGGCAACTACAACCAACAGCAACCAACACATGCTTTTTGTTTCCCTTCACCTAAAGCCCCAAGTTTATTCATTATATTTTATGCTACCAAGTTGTTGCAGATGACACTTTCACCAAATGTTTCATCACTAAATAACATGAGAAGTCATCTTCCTAGGCTCCAATAACAGTTTCCTTGCTGCCCACTCTCTGACTGTGTAGTCAGTGCTACACATTTTAAGTTTTTGTTGAAGCAGCACCCTAATTCCAGTACGAAACACTATGTCAGTCTCCTTAGGCTAAATTATGCTAGAGTAGCAAATAATCCCATATCTCCATGGCTTACAAAGACAAAATTTTATCCTTTGCTCACATTTGCGAATAATATAGTTCAGCTGAGTCTCTGCTCCACACACCCTCATTCTGGGACTAAGCCTGAAAGAGCAAGCCATATCTGGAGCATCGCAAATCTCAGAGCGGAAGAGGAAAAATGATGGAGGAACAATTCAGTGGCTCTTAAACTTCTGCTCCAAACTGGCACCAATCCCTTTCGCTTACATTTCATTTTCAAAAGTAACTCAAATTGTCAAGGCCATTCGCAGAGGGGCCAGGAATTACAATCCGCCCTGCCACAGGGAGGAGCAGGTAATATTTTGAATAATACAAGCTACCGGAGTACCTCAACTTTAACATATCCAAACAAAACACACATCTTTCTCCCAACCTACTCCTCTTCTGCTTTCTCTCACTCACTAGTGGAGGCTCCAGAATTTTCATACTAGAAGAGGGTTGGTGTAGCAATGAGGTTAGAAGGAAGAGCTAGAAGACTAGTTTTAAAGCTGCATCTTCTAAGGAAGCACACAGTTTTTACTTAAATTGCATGGTCATTTAAGTTGGCTTGATGGAGTTGATTGAAATTATGAACTGGCTAAAGTCCCCTCAACTTATGCTCTCGGTCGTTCGATTGGATACCACCACTGCAGTTACCCAAACAAGAAACAATGGTATCTTTGAGTTCTATCCCATCCAGTCCCAATTTGTAGGCCTATGCTGTCCAATATGGCAGCCACTAACTACATGTGGATATCAAACACTTGAACTGCAACTAGTCGGAACTGAAATGTACTATACATGTAAAATAACAAAACAGATCTCCAAAACTCTGTTAAAAAAAAAAAAAAAAAGAATATAAAACATCATTTTTATATTGATGACATTTTGAAATGACAATATTTTGGCTATATTGAGTTAACTAAAATATATTATTAAAATTAATTCCACTTGTTTCTATCTCTATAATATGCTGCTAGACAATTTAAAATGACATATATGTCCCTCATTTGTGTCTTGCATTATATTTATACTGGACAGCACTCCTGTGGGCTGCGTTTTTCTCTTCATCTCCATTGTCCCAGCCTTAGCTCAGGCCTTCTTCCTGTTTCAGTGAGGTTTCTGCAAAAGCCTCCACACTAGTCTTTCTGCCTCTATTCTGGCCTTTCTCCAACCCTGTTTTCAAAGTGGCCAGAATGATCTTTTAAGCTGCAATCCAGTCATGCTAACTCAAATAGTTTGATATTGTTCCACGGGTCACCATTGCCTTAATTCCATAGTTCCATATATAAAACCTTTCCTGATGAGCCTGACCCCTAGTTTCACCCTAGGGTGCGCCTAGCCCCTGAAATACACCAAAACTTTCCAAGGGTCTGGGCATGTCTGGTTTTAAGTGAGTCAGTTTTCACATCCTCCACTTTCATATTTTGCAATATTTATGTGCTTCAAAGGCACCTGCCCTCTTCCCCTATGTTGTTCTATTCTTCTTGACTAAGCAAAGGTATCTAGAATCTTAGTATCAGGCATTGATGGAACGATTAAGGAATTCCTTTAAGCAAGGTGCCAATACTGCCTCCCTACCTGTTATAAGATATATTGCTCATACAATATTCACACCATGCTATAAATATATTTTAAAATATGTAAGAAAATAGAGAATTTTTGGAAATTCTTTTAGGGAGTAAACAAGAAAGTTCAAAGACCACTATCTCATCTCTCATGACACCCTACCCATATCCCCACATCACCACCTCTGTCTCCACCACACACACACACACACACACACACACACACACACACACACACACACACACACACACACACACACACACACACACATACCCCTTCCCAGCTCCAGCTTTACTCAAGAGCTCAGCCTATCCCAGGCTATTCTCCCTCACCTTCTTACCCCAGCTAATCACTTGCTGCAATTCCTGCTTGCTTGATGGCATCATCAGAAAAGGTTACTTTTCAGTTTTGCTATGCAGAGGCTTTACCAATTTTCTTCTATTATGTGAGCTTTGACCTTCACTGCACTTCATGAGATGACCTTGAAGGCAGATGCAAGCAATTTCTATCTACTTAATTTTCATGATCATTGCTCTCCTTTCAGTAGAGAAAAACAGTGGGTTTTTTCCTCCAAATTTACATGACTATTTTAAGTGTTGCTGAAAGAGTAGTTTCAAGCAGTTATTTCTCAGGTGTCTTTTTTTTTAACAAAAACACCAAGATTTAATGATTGAACTCATATAATAAGTAAACACGTGTGCATATCTCACACTGTTTAGTTGCCAGCTGCTGCTTATTGTTGATTCCTTCATTGTGGTTGTCAGAGTGCTGTCATCAAATTCACTGTCAAGGTCATTGTGGGAATGGTCACAGGGAGTAGAGGAGAGTGGTTAGGGACATGGCTCAACCACCTGTTAGTTGTGTTACCTTAGAAAACTCATTTAACTTCCCTGGGCATCAGTTTCCTCGTCTGTAAAATGAAGATTACAAGAATAGTAACTCCTTTGTAGGGTTGCTGTAAGAGTTAAATGGATTAAAACTAGTAAAGTGCCTAGAATATGTCACTGATTTTTTAAAATAATAATATTAAAGAGCAGCTGATAAAGTGACAAGCTCATTTTTTTTTTCCAAAAGATTTGTTTGGGGGACTTGGCAAACTTACAGAGAAATTTTTCATTTCTGTTTATCCACTGAAGTACATTTTTAATTCTCATCTCAATAACAAACCCTCTTAAGAGTATCATGAGTGCAAAGCTAAAATCATCAGATTCTCTGTCACACAAATGAACTTTTTCAACTCTCTGGTTTTACACACACACGCACACACACATAGACCAAAGAAAGTGAGATTGTGCTGGTTTTGCTTGGGGTTAAGTGTAGAAAATTTTTTAAACCCCCAACTTCAAAACTCAGTTTCCAAAAAATCTTCAAGTAATTTAATTTCGTAAACATGACTGGCAAACTTTTTCTGTTAAAGCCAGATCGTAAATATTTTAGGCGTTTCAGGCCATGGATCTCTGCTGCCACTACTCAGTTCTGCCACTGTAGCCCCAGGGCATCCATAGACAACAGTGAAAAAATGAGCATGTCTGTGTTCTAATAAAACTTTATTTACAAAAATAGGCAGCAGGCCAGATTTGGTCTGCAGGCCATGGTTTGCCAACTCTGTCTTAGATGTTACTCCATATTTACCTTGTAACTTTGATCATCTCTAGTATACAGTAACATACCCACAATGGCAGGAGAAACTCAATTTGTGAAGCAATGAACTACAAAAAATGACATATGAAATACAGTATACAGGTACATATAAAGTTGAGGAAAAACAGATGAGAAGTATCTGTGGGTGAGAAGCAGATAATGATACTTCAATTCCCTAAAGTGATTGTTCAGCAGGAAACAGATTAAAACAAGCACAAGTTTCATTTTCTGCCTCAGAGTACTTACCTATATACATACATATCTTCATCTCAACTCTCAACCAGTCAAGGACATATACGTCACTAGGGCAGTTCCTAAAACTCTGTGCCCCAAATAACAACATAAACCCACTGAAATAATGTATTCTTACTCCAAGGGCTCAGTGGTGAATCCTTCAACATGTTACCTAGAATTCCCCCTTTCATATGTCTATATTTCAAGAATAAACAGAAATTATGTGAATTGTTAAGAATGTTTTCCCCAAATTTTCAGGCCCTTTGATCCACTGGTTCTACTTCCATAGTTAATCAATTATATATCAATCTCTAGCTCCTTAACTATGATTCTATTAAACCATAAGGATCAATCACAATGGTCCTGAATAGGGCTGGAGTTGAATGAACTGAAAAGCAGAGCCAGAAATAGTGAAGAATTGATAGAACTTGATAGTGAGGCCAGGGATTTTTTTTTTTTTTTTTTGGTGTATTAATTGTTGTATCCCCAAGTGCTTAAAACAATGCCTGGCGCTAAGTATTCACTCCACAAACATTTGTTTGTGTGAATAAATGAATGAATGAATGAATGAACAAAAAAATAGGTGACAAGTATGGAAGGTAAAAGAAGATGTAAAATGAATCCAAGTTTTCAAGCCTGAGCAACAGAAAGAATCCTAATGATGTTAATATTCAAGATAAGGGCTGTAAGAGATGACTGGAGGAGCCTGCAATACAACAGTGGTTAACCAATGCACATGAACCTACTTTACTCCAAAAACCATCCCCCTGACGCCCAGCAGTCTTGTTTGTACTATGTGATCTCACCACCAGTCACAGAAGATTGAACCAAGGATGAACACTTGACCTAGCTAGACCAATCAGATTCTTTCTCCTGGAATCTGAAACTGAGATTCTGCTGGGTGTAGTAGAACTGCTTATAAAGGTGGTCAAGTCTGCCAAGAGCTTGGAGAAGCAGAGAAAGTTGGTCTCGAGACAGAGAAGCAAGATGTCTTAGAAAAGCAGAGGCAGAAGCTGGAGAGAGAGTATCGCCTATGTTAATGAGAGTTTTCTGGTCCTGATTGTATTCCCTCCCAGAGTTCCAGCTGCCTTCATGGCATTGTTTCTGGATATCCTTATAATAAATTCACCTTTTGGGTAGAGAAGGGAAAGTAATCAGATTTATTTTCTGATGCTCTGAGCCCAGAATCATTGATTAGACAGGGAGGTAGGTGGTTGATTCATTTTTGGATACGTTAAATCTGGGTTGTCTTTCCTTCTTCAGAAATACTTTTTACCTCATTCGCCCCAAATGTTCCTACACTCTTCATTATGTCTTCAATAAATTACCAGGCCTTTTTCTTCCATCCTGTTAGGAGATACCTTACAACACAAGTGCATTTTTACTACCTTAACCTCAGAAGAGAAAGTATCCTTGCTTCCCAAATTTCTGAGCACCTTATGATGTCTATCCCTTTATAGAGAATAGTCCTGAAAGAAGGCTTTCAAGAGGTGTATGATTATCAGAGACAAACAGTATAGACAGAGGGTTTTTCTCTTGTACACACGTCCTAAGGCATGATGTTATTCTCTTGGAATAAGAGAAAATGGGACAGAAGACATGTAGAGGAAATTTGAGCCACAGAATATTATACAAGCAGTGAAATGCATGTCATTTTCTAATCCCTTCCGGGCTTCAACACCTCTTCACAACACCTTGAGAAAGCCTGCAAATTGAAATCACCTCTTTGCAAATTGATTTCCTAATGTCACTAGGCTCCACACACTGTCAGCCCACGCTCTTTCAGTTGCTAAGTGCACTGGATTGTCACAGTACGTTCCAGAGGCTCTAGATTTCTCTCAAATGCAAAAGATGTGCTTCTAATTGGAAGAAAAGGCCTTGTCTTTCAAATACAATATTCTCTGAAACAAAAGAAGTACCCATTAGATTTCAAACAGTTCAAATTGATTGATTTCCCCAAACATGGGAAAGCTTATAAGCTCTAAAATTTAACAATATCATTTTACAACTCGGAGCGTAAAGATGATTTTTAGATTAGTTTTGCATTATTAGCTTCACTTCATTAGGAACAAAAATCATAAGATGCCACTAAATATTTATTCACAACATGCACTGATTACTGATTACTATGGAGGAGACACATTACAAGAGACTTTCATTTTTCTAAATCAATAATATGAACAAAATTTTAGGCGAAAGTTTAAGACTGATTTTAAAAGGGGAGGGGGAAGCTATGGCAAGAAATAAGAACATTTAAATTTAATGGGTATATATACATAAGTTTAACAAATATTTATTGAGGGAGACCACAGTAACGGAGTAGAGACTGATAAGATATAAAATGCAGTCCACAGGCCTAAAGAGTTTAGAGACAAACAGAAGAGGCTGGTGATTCATTCATTCATTCAAGTTTTTAATCAAGTATTTGCCATAAACGAGATGCTTGGCTGGCTACTAAATTTTAATGATTACATTGTAGCATTGGATCACTTCAACATATACCATCAAACTTAATCTTTAAGATTTTTATTATGTTACAAGGAATACATTTTTTAAAATTACTTAATTTATTTATTTTTGGCTGTGTTGTGTCTTCGTTGCTGCGCGCGGGCTTTCTTTAGTTGCGGTGAGCGGGGGCTACTCTTCGTTACGGTGCGCAGGCTTCTCGTTGTCGTGGCTTCTCTTGTTGTGGAGCATGGGCTCTAGGCATGCAGGCTTCAGTAGTTGTGGCACGCGGGCTCAGTAGTTGTGGCTTGTGGGCTCTAGAGCTCAGGCTCAGTAGTTGTGGCGCACGGGCTTAGTTGCTCTGCGGCATGTGGGATCTTCCCAGGCCAGGGCTCGAACCTGTGTCCCTTGCATTGGCAGGCGGATTCTTAACCACTGCGCTACCAGGGAAGCCCTTGAATACATTTTTTTAAAAAAGATCAAACCATACAGAAACAAATAGTGACTCTCCATAACTACCACCACTAGATGGGGTAACCAATACTACATTGTTGGGTATCTTTTCACACTTCTTAAATAAGAATATAAATACACACAAATACTTTTTTTAAAATGGTATTGTGCTGTACACAGAGCCAGTACAGCATACTGCTTGAGAACATGGGCTTTAAATAATACCACCTCGATTCAAATCCCAGCTCTACCACATACTAAGCTACATTTGCAAGTTACCATGCATCTCAATTCCCAAATTTTCTAATCTTTAAAATAAGAATAATATTAGTAAATACCTCATAGCATTGTTGTGAAAATTAATACTCAATCACTTAAAACATAATAATTCAACAAATGTTAGCTTTTATTATGCAACTTGCATTATCTTTACCCAAGATTATATTGTGGACCTCCTTCCTCCACCTCACTTTTTTTCAAAGGCCAAATAGTACCATGGTATAGATTTATCATAATTCATGTAATACATTCTCCTGCTATTATTCATACATTGCCCCCAATGTATTCACAAAGAATTCACAAAGAATGCTGCAAATAATATCCTTATGCCTATACTTGAATATTTCTGAAGAGTAAATGCTTAGAAAAGAAATAGATGGATCAAAAGCCATACATATTTTAAAGTATATTTCAGATGCTTTTGAATTTCTCTTCTAAAATGTGTCAACTTATATTCCACCATAAAATATGAAGGTAACCTTTTCCCTGTATGGGGCATGTGTGTGTGTGTGTGTGTGTGTGTGTGTTGGGTGGGCTGAAAATTGATTATGAAAAAAATTCTCCTATATTTATTTATGGTACTGTTACTATTTTGTTACTATTTTGTGTTTCATGTTTGTGCTTTTAATAACCCAGAGTTTTAGGTATGATATAAGGCAGAAATCTAACTTTATTTTTGTCCAAATGGGCAGCCAGTTGTTCCATTTACAACTAAACTGTGTATCCATTCCCAGATTATTCGAAGGGACACTCTCATTATACACTTAATTTCCACGTATGCATGGTTCAGTTTCTACTCACTACTTTTTTTCTGTTGATACACTTGTCTTTCCCTGACAGTACCACATTACTTTAACTACTGTAATGTTGTAGTATATTTTAATATCTGTTAACTTTATATTCTTTTTAAAAACTTATTGCTGGGAATTCCCTGGCGGTCCAGTGGTTAGGACTCGGCGCTTTCACTGCCTTGGGCCCAGGGTTAAATCCCTTGGTCAGTGAACTAAGATCCCACAAGCACATGGTGAGGCCAAAATAAATATAAAAATAAAATAAATAAATAAAAACTTATTCCATACTCTTAGTGTTGCAGATTATGACAGAGGTAGCCAGCTGACCACCAAAAACTCACGCTCCTCTTTCATAATGGCCAAAGCAAGGGTCAACGCTTTCAGGTCAAAGCACTGTTGCCAGAAAGAAGCTACCTCATTGGGGACCACGTGTCTCAGTTCCCCTTCCACCTAACGAGGGTCATATGACTAGTTCTTGCCAGTGGAATGTGAGCAAATACATTCTGTGTCCTTTTCAGGTCAAAGTGATAGAGAGGCAGGTATGCCTCTGCATTGTCATTGTCCCCATACAGATACTCCAAGGACCTAACAGGAGGCCAGAGCCACAGAATAAAAGACTCCTGACTTCCAGTCAGCCTAACCAGGAATTCTTGCATTAAGTGTGAGTGAGAAATAAATCCTCTATTCTATTAAGCCACTAAGGTTTGGGGATTTATCTATTACATTTGCTACTATACAGATGGTGTATTACAAATGGCATTTTAAAAATCCAGATAGGATTTTAATTCAGATCACGTTTTATTTACAGATTAGGTTGAGGAGAGCTGACACCTTAACAATAGAGTTTTCACATCTAGGAGAAATATCACATCTTACATTTATTCTGGTCGTTTTTTTTTTTTTTTTTTTTTTTGCGGTACGCGAGCCTCTCACTGTTGTGGCCTCTCCCGTTGCGGAGCACAGGCTCCGGACGCGCAGGCTCAGCGGCCATGGCTCACGGGCCCAGCCGCTCCGCGGCATGTGGGATCCTCCCGGACCGGGGCACGAACCCGTGTCACCTGCATCGGCAGGCTGACTCTCAACCATTGCGCCACTAGGGAAACCCTGGTCTTTTTTTATAACCTTCGATAAAGCTTTGTTGTTTGCTTTATGTGGATCCTAAAGATTTCTTGCTAAGTTTATTCCTATATATTTTCATACTTTTATTGTACTGTGTCTGCAGTCCTTTCCCATTACATTTTCTATTTGATTATTGCTTGTACATAGATTATTTACTTTTATAAGAGGATCTTTTATCATCTTACAGAATCTTGCTTATGCCATTGGTTCATTGGTTTCATGTTTTGCATTATTTCTAGCAAATAATGACAGTGCTGCCTCTTCCTTCCTCATATTGATACTTCTTAGTCCTTTTTTATGTTATTGCATTAGCTAGGATCTTAAAAATAATATTGAAAAATAGCCGTCATATCTTCCTTTCCCTGTCTCTTTTTTTAAGTAAAATCTCTTTATTAGTTAGCCATTAAATATAATGTTTCATAGTGATTTCTGATAAATGTCCTTTGTCAGATTATGGAAATCTTCTTTTATTACTTCTTTTAAAAAAAGGTGTGTTTTTGTTGTTAAATCAAGGTGGATCTTGAATTTTATCCAAATGCCTTTTCTTTCTCTGTTTAGATAATTTATCATTTTCTTCCTTTAATATAGTATACCATATTTTGTATACTTCCTAAATATTAAAACATATTTGCATTTTAAGTAATGCCTTCTTGGTCTTGGTATATATCCTTAATGTAGAGCATCATTCATCTAATTATTTATTTAATGTCTTTGCACATACTTTCATATCAGAGATTGGTTAATAGGGGTGTGTGTGTGTGTGTCTGTGTGCCTGGGTGTACAACCTTTGTCTAGTTTTCTTATGAGGAATATTCTACCCTGTAGAACAATATTAAAAGTTTTCACCTTTTTCTATGTTCTATCAGTTAAATATGATACCTCTTCCTTGGAGATATGAGAAACTCACTTGTAAAATTACGCAGAGGGAGAGTGTCTTTAGTGGAGAAAGGTATTTGCTCACTTTCCACTTTTTCTACAATTATAGAACTATGTAAGTTTTTTTACCTCTCCTTGAATTTTAACTCATTTTTACTTTCCTAGAAAAGTACGTATTTCATTTATTTTTCCGAAGGCTCCTTTTCAAAGTTTACATAATATTCTCTTCTTATTTTTTTAAAGTTTATTTCACCTCTCTAACTATGTGCCCTTTCACATTTTTAATACTGCTTATCTAAATCTTCTCTCTCTTTTCCATATTGGATAGGCAAAGTTTTGTTTATTTGAATTGGGTTTTTTTCAAAAAATCAGCTATCAGTCAATAATTTTAAAAAGTGTAGAAACATAGGAAAAATTATTTTTTTTTTTCTCGGTCAAGTTAAAATTTTGTTACATTGCTTTAAAGTTTCACCTAGAAAGATATCTGGAGGCTGAAGTAAAACATATTGAACACATCAGTTAAAGCTTATTCTATCTGCATAAATTCATCCTAGGTGCCTGACTGCTTGGGCATTCTGTATACTCACGCTTGTGGATTGTTTTATTCTAATCTTCCAAGCATTTACCTACTTTTGGTCTATTTTATCTGCCAGCTTCTGAGAGAGTTGTGTTTTAAAGTTTTCCACCATGATTATAGTTTTTGAAAATCTCTTTGTCTTTCTAACAGTTTCTAATAATTTTTGCCTCATTGATTTTCAAACTATATTGTTGAATGATACTGTACTTTTATTACTATATCTTTTTTTTTTTTTTTTTTTTTTTGCGGTACGCGGGCCTCTCACTGTTGTGGCCTCTCCCGTTGCGGGGCACAGGCTCCGGACGCGCAGGCTCAGCGGCCACGGCTCACGGGCCCAGCCGCTCCGCGGCATGTGGGATCTTCCCGGACCGGGGCACGAACCCGTGTCCCCTGCATCAGCAAGCGGACGCCCAACCACTGCGCCACCAGGGAAGCCCTATTACTATATCTTTTAATGGATTTCATTTTTGTCAGTCCAAATTTTTCCTCTATTTCATGGAAACGTTTTGCTTTGAGAGCAGCCATGTTAAAATGTAACCCCAACATTGGCCAGTGGATTGGTCCAGGGTAAGTACTTTACCAGCTGAGTCAATGATCTCTTCCTGAGAATCCTGGCTTGGGGTCGTGAGACTCACCAGTAACTGAAGCTGTAACACGTAAAACACAGGTGGCACAGGCCCTGCCACCAGCTGAGTAAAAGAACTTCAAAAGAAATTGAAGGAAGCAGATGCACAGAGAGACACACAGTTATCAGACAGGGAGATAGTTTCTTAGATACAGTTTGATTCTGAAGCTCAACTGTATTCCTTTCTTTAGGCTCTGTGAGCTCCATTACTCAGCTCCTTATGATTAATTCTCCTTTGATTTAAACTAGTCCATTCATTCCACAATTATTTATGGAGTTCTTAGTATGTGCCAAGTACTAGTATAAGCACTAAAGATATAGCAGAGAACAAAGCAAAGTTCCTGTACTCCTGGAGTTTACTTGATAGGTGGGATATATAATAAGGCAGCAAGAGAAATAGGGGTATACTATTTAGATAGTTGACCAGGGAAGCCCTGTCTGAAGAGGTGACATTTGTACAGAGGCCAGAATGCAGTGAGAGTGAGACAGATAGATATCTGGGGGATAAGCATTCTAGTAAGAAGCAAAAGCAAGGGCAAAAGTCCCACAAAAGAAATCTTTAGCCTTTCAAGGAATGGCAAGAATACCAGCATGCCTGGAGCCACTGGGCATACAAAGATGAAGAGGTATCCAGGGGCTAATTCATGTAGGAGCTTGTAAGCCTTGATAATGATCTTAGAGTGGAAAGTTATTGAAGGGTAGAGACATTACCTTATTACATGCTAAATGGATTACTTTGTCCATTGAGGAGGGAATAATAGACTGTAGATGGGCAAGGGCAGGAGCAGGGATGCCAGTTAAGAGGCCCTCACAGCAGCAAGGGACATTAGAGGCTAACATGAAAATGATGGAGGTTCCTTGGGGGCTAGAGGTTGGATGGAGGTAGTTGGATTCTATTTTAAAGGTAGAACTCATAATGGGAATGTGAGGTGGAAACAAAGCAGAGGAGCTTAGGGACTTCAAGTTATTTGACCTGGACAAAAATGATTCCCAGTTTTCAGTATTCTGTTGTTCCAGTATACTTTGCTATAACTAGGTACTAAATATCATTATGTTTCTTTGTTAAATGACAATATTAGTTCAGCATTTTAAAAAATCTGAACTGTTTATGATTTAAGACATATTTATAGTCATCGATATACATTTTTTTTTTTTTTGGCCGCTGGGCATGCAGGATCTTAGTTCCCCCACCGGGGATTGAACCCGTGCCCCCTGCATTGGAAGCGCGGAGTCTTAACAACTGGACCGCCAGAGAAGTACCAACAATATAAATTTATTATTCAACTTTTGAACCACTCTGTTACTCAGCCTACCTTTTGAGCTACTCAGTTGTTTCTGTGTTGTAGGGGTTTTGAGGAGGAGAGGATTGACAGGTGTCCCGTGTTTACAGAACATGTTCTCTATTTAATGGGTTTGTCCTATGTCCTGGATTAACTTTGTCAAGGCATGTTACATGTTGTTTATTTGGGATTCCCCCCCCCCGAATAAATTACAAGCAATGGGCAATTAGAGCTATTTTTTTCAAAACAGTAATTGGTACTTAAATCACTGAAAGGGCAATATACCTCCACAGTGAAGATCTAGACAGTTCCCTAGGGTCTTTCCTGTAGGTTTGGCTGAAGGAAGACCAAAAAGGGGACTGAGAATTAAAAGTACTTATTGTTTTCATATTCAAGAAAGGATAAGACTGTTCTTTAGCCAAAGACCCAAACCATGAACAAGTAACCACCCTTAATTACAGATAACTTCGGATCAGTGCAAATGCTCGGATAGTCAGCTAATAAACAACAGCCTCACTCTGTTTCTGAAAGTCGGCAAATTAATGATAGCACCTGGCTTCTGAAAACCAGCCAGCTAGAGATAAAATCCAGTCAGCCCACCGATGACAGTTCTCCCCTTCTAGACAACAGCCAATCAGCTAGTGCTTCAAAGCCAGCCGATGAAAGGCAGCCAGACTCCTGTGACCACAGGAGCACACCTGAAAATCTGCCGGCCCCTAACCAATCCTGCTTCTAAAAGCCCACCATACCCTAAATGCCAGGCTTCCCTACATAAGATCAGATTTCGCCTTGTCTGGGGAGACATCCTTATGAGCACAGCTCTCCCTTGCAGGCAAATCGGAAGTTCACTTTTGTTTTTTTTGCATTAGACAGTTTGATTTATCCTTAGTTCATTAATTCTTAAACCTTAAAATTAACCTTAAAATTCTTAAACCTTTAAATTAGTTCATTAAACCTTAAACCTTTAAATTAGTTCATTAATTCTTAAACCTTTAAATTCTTAAACCTTTAAATTAAACCTTTTCAATGGTTCAAGCCCTGTTTATGTAAGTTGGCCTTGCGAGTGACAGACATACTGATGCTGTGACGTAATCAAATTCAATCTTCTCAGTTCTGGCAGTGGTTGCCATTATCTATTGTCTGTTCGTGTGTGTTTGAACTCCAAATGCCAAAATCCAAGTGTAAATTTTATGCTGAATTTTCTAAACAGTGGACTTTTACCAAATAAGGGAAAAGTCATTTTGAAGCTCTCAGTATGCAATTGTTTACTCAATATCAAAATAGTGGAAAGTCAGATATAAATCAGTATATACCAACAGCTAAGCATATGAGAGGTATCACTCAGCTACTACCAAAAGAAGTGATAAAATAACAATATTTTATTAAGAGAAATTCAGATGAAGAAGGTAAAATAATGGCAACAGAAGCTGTAGTAGCCTTTCACACGGTGTATCAGTATCAGTCTTTCAGTTCAAATGATCTGTCTCAAGTACCCCATTGCTTTAAAACAAACAAACAAAAAAACAAAAACCTTGTTGAATGTGTTTAAAAAAAAAACAGGTGAAATATTTATCCCTTTAAGTGTAAAGTTTATTTGTAAATGGAATAGAACTATTTATGGACAAGAAAAGAAATTCCAACATGCAGTGTATAACTATTATGGCGCTTACGACAGTTTCATCCCTTCAAGAAGTCTATTCTTTCACATGGATGTTACTAAATTCTCTTCCAACATGGCAACAAGTGGAATCATGCGTAGTGTTGTAGAAGAGAGAATAAAAATCAATGACAATATTCTTTTTATGTCGGTGGACATTTTTAAATGTTATTGATCAAATCATCACAGCGTAATCCTGAAGAAGGGAAAAGCAAGTTGTGCCTGAAATATTGTACTATCTGCTTCAACATTCCCAAAGTTGTTAACTTTCAGTACAATGGCTCGTATTACTAATGTTGGGTATATTTTCTCAGTAATGAAAGTTCAATGGACAAAAGAATGAAACAAGTTGACAACTGTAGAAGCTATGTTGTATAAATGGAACATAGACTGTAACTGCAAGACATTTTATAAGCAAATTCGGCATAACAAAGAATTATTAAGGATAGCCAAAGGAAATACAATTAAAGGAAATGAAATTTAGATACTTAGAATTTATTTCAGATAAACAAGTAATTTTTTTACATAAGTGTACCCCTTGATATTTTTTTTTACTTAATGTACTTATGTATAGGCAATTAGAAATAACTGAAATTTAACTGAGAGTCCTTTTTTAAATTTGCTCAATCTGGCAAACCTAAGGGACGGACAATTCTTTTTTTAATTTCCCAGAACTTAAATTGCTTCTTTTAAAAATAGCAACTGGGCTTCCCTGGTGGCGCAGTAGTTGGGAGTCCGCCTGCCGATGCAGGGGACGCGGCTTTGTGCCCCGGTCCGGGAAGATCCCACATGCCGCGGAGCGGCTGGGCCCGTGAGCCATGGCCGCTGGGCCTGCGCGTCCGGAGCCTGTGCTCCGCGGCGGGGGAGGCCACAACAGTGAGAGGCCCACGTACCGCAAAAAAATAAAAATAAATATAGCAACCAATTCTTGTTTTATCGATATAATAAATTTGCATGGATCTCTCTGTTTCCTGCACTAATTCTGTTTCCTCATAGGAATTTTTTTTTTGTTTCTACAGTGTGGTATCATTCTTTCAGGCTGTTGGTTTTCCTAAATGTTCAGGAATCCTTGTCATCTAGTCACACTTATAATTTCAGGTTTAGATTGACCTATTTAGGTAGCTGGAATGTTTGAACTCATAACAAAACCCTTGTTTTCTGGGCAATCTATGCAATTTTGGGGTAGGGGAGAGAGACCATGTGGCCAAGTGGGCTTTCCTTTGGGGGACTAAGTATCCCTCTATCCCTTAAAAACCAAGGGAAATGATGTCCTGGTTTGCCTAGGACAGTCACAGGTTACATTTCACATGCTGGCATAATTATTAATAGTGCTTGCTTTTACTCAAAAGTGTCCCAGTTTAGACAACAGATTACATTGTCATCCTTCTAATGACAGATGGAAGTTAGCTGGGATATTGTCCCATTTCTCTCTTTGGCCCCAGCACCCACCTTGGGAGTATCTGGTGGCAAATATCCCAGTTAATTTAGAGAGCAGAACTCATGGCGTTAACCTGGGGACAAACGCTACAGCAGCCACTTGCGGAATAAAAGATTGATACAGCTACTCCACATCACTGTAATTAATTATCCTACTGGCTGCCCTCCTCTGCCCTTATTACTTAGCATCTTAGGTTTCTTTTCTAGGGGTCAGCAGAGCTGTTATCTTTCACCTAAACAGGATTATAGGTTTTGTGCTTTTTTTAATCCCTGGTGGGTGTTATCATCCATGACTAACCCCATCTGCTTTAACATTAATATTAAACCTACAGTAACAATAATTAGAGGTGAGATGTGAAAACTTATGTGTCAGGCACTGTTCAGCACTTTACTTATATTAATTCTCAGAGGTAGGTACTTTCATTTTCCAGATATGGAAACTGAGGCATAGAGAGGCAAAGTAATTTATTTACCCAAGGGCTGGAAGACCCAAAGAGTAGGCAGCTTACCAAGAACCCAGCAATTGGCTTCAAGGCTCATGTTTTTAACCACCAACTAAATCCCTCATATCAGACAGTAGCACTCTTCCTGACTTCCTAGAGCTGTTCTCGGTTTAGAACTTCTATATTAGTTCTGTCATTTCTGTGGGGATTTTAAGTGGAAGGAGAAGTTAACTCATGCGTTCAGTTAACTATTTAAACCAGAAACTTATCCAAAAAAATTTTTTTTCAAACTCAGTTGTTCTATCATTTCGAAGAAGGGCTTCTGGTCTAAAGGATTATTTTCTGTCATGTAAACAGTCTAAACTTTAGCCAACGCTTGCTAATATGCACAAACATTCACACAGTACTTCCCACTGCTTTATCAGTCTAGAAAGCTAGATAAAGATCTGGCATTAAAAAAAAAAAAAGATCTGGCATAAAAAGAGGAAATTATACCATGGAAATTTCCACACAGCCCCTGGACACTCCACTGTAGGTATATTATGGGTCACTCAGGGTCATAATAGTGCTTCCCTTTACAGTATATAATCCCAAATCATATTATTTAAATCAGAAAGGAACAGTGACAACCCCAAGGCCAATCCCATTATTTTGCAAATAAGAAAACTAATTTCAAAGAGATCAAGTGATTCACCCATCATCTCACAGCTAATTAGTATAATTAGTGATAAAGCCAGAATTACCACCCAGTGTCCTAACTCAGAGTTCTTTTTATGTGGTCTCACTGCCTCTCTATTTGGTTGCTTTGGGAACAGAATGAGAAAATCATTAAAATCATGTTATTATCTAGATTTTCATCTAGAAGTGATCATTTTATGTAGGTTTGATCTAAATCTGGACCCATACGTTAATGAAAATTACTATCTCAATTTTAAAGGAAACCTTTAAAAGTGATTGTAGGGCTTCCCTGGTGGTGCGGTGGTTAAGAATCCGCCTGCCAGTGCAGGGGACGTGGGTTTGAGCCCTGATCCGGGAAGATCCCACGTGCTGCAGAGCGGCTGGGCCCGTGAGCCACAACTACTGAGCCTGCACGCCCATCTATTGAAGCCCGTGCGCCTGGGCCTGAGCTCTGCAACAAGAGGAGCCATGACAATGAGAAGCCCCTGCACCACAATGAAGAGTAGCCTCCCTTGCTGCAACTAGAGAAAGCCCACGTGCAGCAACGAAGACCCAACACAGCCAAAAATAAAAAAATTTATTTTAAAAAAAAGTGATGGTAATATCTGTCATAGTTCCCTGCAATATTTTCCACGTTTTTCTGTGATATACACGCTCATACAGTAAACCATGCTGCTTTTCATCCCCAGAATAGCATTGACTCATATCTGTTCAAATATATTAACATTTTCATCTCAACTGACTCACCTGCCAAGAGCATCAGGTTTTTGTGCCAGTTCCTAGGGTAATCCATATCACCCCTCTGCTAATGAAATTTGAAAAGTGAAAGCTTTTTTCTTAATTCTTGTTTTTCCTGTTAGCAATTGGCTTTCTGAGTTACAGGTGTGTTCTAGAAATTGCAACATGTGAAAGGTTAAAGAAGGGGGCTTGAGGTAAAGGAAAAGGGGGAGAATGAAGAGATATTTCATAATTTATCAAGAGATTAACATTTCACATCCTAAAAGAAATAAAAATGACCTTGACTTCCCTGGTGGTCCAGTGGTTTAGACTCCGTGCTCCCACTGCAGGGGCTGTGGGTTCCATCCCTGGTTGGGGAACTAAGATCCCACATGCTGTACAGTGTGGCCAAAAAAAAAAAGACCTTCTTGTACAGGACCAAAAGGAGATGTTATAGAAGGAAAAGTGGGGAGAAAAAGATAAAAATAAGCTTATAAGTTTTTATCATTTGTTATAAGGAAGAAATAGCTACAGATACTCAATAATCTCTATTTAGAAGCATATTAGAAACTAAGTTCTGAAAAGTCTTACTCATAAACTATAAATTCAAGATAAAAAGCAATAATTCTTGTCAATTAATACCTGTATCAGGACTTCCCTGGTGGCGCAGTGGTTAAGAATCCGCCTTCCAATGCAGGGGACGCAGGTCCGACCCCTGGTCAGGGAACTAGAGCCCACATGCATGCCGCAACTAAGAGTTCACATGCCACAACTAAGGACCCCGTGAGATGCAACTAAGGAGCTCACCAGCCACAACTAAGGAGCAGGCACAACCAAAATAAAAATAAAATAAAATAAGAAAAATACCTGTATCTTCTTTCCCTGATTGTCTCCAGCTAGAGCTAAAAAAAATCTGCTAAAACTGTCTTCTGCCCATCCAGGTTACCCACAATTCTCTCAGAAGACACACTTCTTTACAATCAGCAACCCCCCCCCCCATTCCACACCACCCCTAATCACCGGGCCAGCCATTTGCCTCTTGACTCTGGTCTCCAGTTGGAAGCACCAGAGTAATATCCCACCTACACTCCTGTTAATTCTAGCTAAAACAGCATCTTTTGCTGTTTTCTTCTCTTAATAGCTGTTTTTGCTCTCACAAATTATCTCATTTGTTTACATAATTGTCTTTCAGCCCTTTTTAGAGAAGATTTTGCCTATCTAGTTTACTCCACATGCAACTCATTTCTAGAACAATGCCTGACACCTAGGAGGTGCTTGAAAATATTTGCTGAATGAATAATTTATTTGGCTCCCTTCAAGCTTCCAAGCATCTGGTCCTTTGGAATACCAAAGAGCAGCTATCAACTTCAACGCCCACTTCAATCATCACTTGGAAATGTCCCACATCTGAAATCTTAAACCCTACGGAAATTCTCTCCAACTGCTATCTCCAATTACTTGGGTACATTTTCTACTGCTTTATTCCTAACAGCTCAGGACTCCCCAGTTGTGACACAAATGCTCCACCAATGCTTATACTTTACTTCTTAATCCCTTCTGCAGCTGAGCCTGGTGAAAGCATAGTTTACACCCACTAGCTTGATTTCACCATCTCCTACTCTGTCTCAACCCAGGCATTCTGGCTTCTGTTCCCGCCACTCTACCAAGACTGCCTTTGCCGAGGTCACCACCCCACAATCCTGTCAGACTGTAAAAACATTTTTTTTTTAAGTCTAATACCAAATATTAAGAGTATGTGGGAAAACAGGAACTTTCTTACAGCTGGAGAAAAATTGGTGCAACCATTTTGGAAAGCAATTAGTAAAGTTGAACATTTAAATTACCAACAACATATTCCCCTAGAGAAACTCTTTCACATGAGCACAAGAAGATATACATGTGAATATTTGTCATGGCATTGCTTGTAATAGCAAAAAATTTGACAATCACCTAAACGTCCATTGAGGTAGAGACTTGTACTTGGTCCCCCAAATGTACCTTCCCCTGCTTCACCAGTAATTGCACAACCAAATTTTAGGCATATTGTCACTTAAAGATTCTTTTTCCCATTATCTTTGACACCTGTGATCATGAGATTAAGTTTTAGCCAACAGAATGTAAGTGAAATTGGAGAATGAAATGTCTTCTCTTTCTTCTTTCTACGAGAGAAACGCAGATGTGTCCACTAGAGCTAGAGCTGCAGTCCTAAACTTTGAGGTGACCTGTATGTAAAGGTCTATGCAGACTGGAGTAACAAGATAGAGGGAACCTGGGTCCCTGAATGTGCGGCACTCCATACCATCTCTGGAAAACTACCTTTGGACATACACAAAAGAGAGAGAAAATGTTCTTATTTTGTTTAAGACACTGTTGCTTTGTTTTTTGATGGTCATCTTTAGCCAAACTTTATCCTAATGATCAAAACAGTGTATTCATTAAGTGGACTCCAGTACAGTAATAAATAGAGAAACAAACAAGAAAAATCTATCAATGTGGATAAATCTCAGAAACATAGCATTGCAGAATAAAATGTATAACAGTATACTATTTCTTTAAACAAATAATGTATATTTTTATGGGTTTATACATATTTGCATAAAAAATATAAAACATATGAAAATGTTTCCCAACAGCTTTGTGATAATAGTATGTATCCTTAGAGCAGGATCTTTTCTGATTCTCCATTGATTATCCAGCTACATTACTGATTACATTATCAGCCAGGATGGCCAAAGCCAAACCAATTAAAAGCAACTCAGTTTGTCCTGTTAAGAGCTTTCAAGGCTGATTTGTCTACCCTTCCTTTATAAATCACTACTATTGAAATAAAGCCCTGCTCTTCTCTGAGTCACTCCTGAATGCTGAGAGCAGAGACAAGCTGTTCCTGAGATGTTACTCTGTGGAGAATATCCTGCCAAGCTTCAGTAGAATTCTAGCAGGAGAAGTAGCCTTGGCCACAATGATTCATATTCACCAACTCTTTCCTGAGTATATATACTGAGTTAGGGATAGGAATGTTGACCCTGTAAATGAATGTGAGTAAAAAAAGAGGTGACTGCATTAATTTTTATAGGTGGGGGAAATCTGAGCTTGAGATGAAGGGACAAATCAACCAGTTAGCCATTTTCAATTTTCTAATAATGGTGAGAATAGTAACCACCATTTGTTGAGGACTAGTCAATATATCAGACATGCTATACATATTCGCTTATTTAAAACAATTTTCACAACAATGCTACATTATTAATTTTAAAACTAAGGGTTAGAGATAGCTAATGGTCACATAGGTAGAAAGGAGTTGAACCTAGATTCTATTTAAAGAGCTATCTGAATCTGAAGTCTATTCTACAATAGTCTTGAATATTGTACTAGACCATTTACCATCAGTAACAGTATTTACTTTCACGGGCTAGCCATATGTACAAGTGAACTAAATAGCTGATTACATTGTGTCATTAAAATAATGATTGCACAGTGCATTTAGAGGCCATTGAAGGGTTTGCCTGTCCCCAGACATCTTCTCTGCATTCTGCAATGTTGCTACTATTTATGTTACTTTTGGGTTAAGTAATGCCCCCTAAAATATCAGTAAAGTTTGTCTCTTGTGAGGGAGACATTATCATTAACTAATCCATAGATTACTTTAACAAATTAAACTACAACTTAATAACAATTTAGTCAAACTAGATTCCCAAAGGAATGAGATACGCGTTACATATACTTAAATGGATAATGTAAAAGTCTTTTAAGAATCAAGTATTCTTAGGAGGAAAGCTGTAACGGAGGGACCTGGATGGTGAAGTATACCACAGAGGTTCTGTATGCTCTGTGGGTCCGGTATTGATGCTGAAAACTCGGCCTCTGTGCACTGGTGCTGAATCAAATCTTGGACACAGAGTTTTGGGTGAAGTAGCAAAGAATAGCTTTATTGCTTTGCCAGGCAA
Organism: Orcinus orca; assembly: GCF_937001465.1. Lineage (NCBI taxonomy): Eukaryota > Metazoa > Chordata > Mammalia > Artiodactyla > Delphinidae > Orcinus > Orcinus orca. Next base: position 78,460,930 of record NC_064569.1, on the reverse strand, counting down.
AGGGGGACACAGCGGGCTTGTGACTCTCAAAACTGTGTGTCCCAACCTGGGAGGATTTGGTGAGGAGTTTTATAGCAGCGGTTCAAGGGTGGAATTGTTGATAAGGGTCAGGGTGTGTGCAGGGCCTGCACTCCTTTAATCTGGCCTCAGGTCATCTACTAATGAGCTTCTCTGTTTCCTTTAATCTGGCCTCAGGTGGTCTTCTCTGGAATGAAGAATGCTAACATCTTCCATTTGTTGGGGGTTTTAGTTCTGTAAAGAGGTCAAAGGTATTGTTATGTGTATCCCTTGAGGCAGAACCAGGACCCTGCCCCAAGGCTGCACTATTGTTTCTTGGCTGCTCCTCCCTTGTCTCTGCATCACCTCCCTTCCCTGATTAGCAACTGTTCGAATCTGCCCTTTGGTCATGGAGGCTGGAGTCTATTCCCTACAAACAAGAAACGGGGGACATGGAAAGGCTTCTGTGCCCAGGAGTCCCACAGGGTCCTGCTCGGTTTCAGTACCTCCACCTGAAATGGAACATTTGAATTTGAGGAAATCTTTAATATTACCTATCACAATCCCCTTCATCATCACACCCACCAAAAATACCCCATACAAAAGAGGAAGCTTAGTCCCAGAAGATTCCTCCATTTGTTCATAGTCATATAGACATATTTTAACTGTGCTAAAGCTAACTCATGAGCCTTTTTTTCATCTTAATTGGAGTATAATTGCTTTAAATGGTGTGTTAGTTTCTGCTTTATAACAATCAGTTATACATATACATATGTTCCCATATCTCTTCCCTCTTGCGTCTCCCTCCCTCCCACCCTCCGTCATGAGCCTTTTAACTCCAAGATCACTTCTCCGTCAAAAGTTGGGGAGGGAGCTTCCCTGGTGGTGCAGTGGTTGAGAGTCCACCTGCCGATGCAGGGGACACGGGTTCGTGCCTCGTTCCGGGAAGATCCCACATGCTGCAGAGTGGCTGGGCCCATGAGCCATGGCCGCTGAGCCTGCGCGTCCGGAACCTGTGCCCCGCAATGGGAGAGGCCACAGCAGTGAGGGGCCCGCGTACCGCAAAAAAAAAAAAAAAAATGCTGGGGAGAAAAATGCCAAAAAGAAACTAATGAGGAGATAAAGAAAGGAATATTTGACCCAATTCACAATTTTAACCAGCAGAAACCCACACACCCACCAACTGCCTTCATCTGGTTTTAGGTAAGAGGAAGGGAAAAGACAGGGAAAGTAAAAAGATGGCTGGCTGGGTGGGGCATTCTGCCTCCTGTTTGGGAAGGAGGCTGATCAAATCAGAAAGAGCTGGAGCTCTGATTTCTGCTTCCTCCTTCCTTCAAGCCCATAGTTGATCTGAGGAGGAAGGAGGGGTAGCTTCGATAATGGGAGGAGAGGCTGCTGTGATAGAGCAAGAGGATTCATCTTATCCAGTTTACAGCCCAGTCTACTCCCACCCCACAACATCCCTATCAAGAGAAGGCCCACGCTCCAGTGAAAACCAGCCCTACACTCCCCTGGATGGATCTCATCTTTGAGCCAAGGTCAGGTTTGCTGCCATTCTCACCCACTGGTCCAGAAAATGCCCTCTGGAGCCACTCAAACAGGTCAAATCCCTCCTCTGCATATAATAATAATCTTTCACGTATCTGATGAGTCAAATAATATGATAGCAGACACATATAGTGCTGACTGTGTGCCAAGCACTATTCAAAGTACTCTAGAGTAATTCATTTAACTTTCACTATAACCCTAATACTACTATCATTGACCCCATAGAAAACTGAGGCATAGAGGGTTAAGAAACTTGCCCTGCTCTCTCAGTATATATTCAAGCTAGGATTTTTGAATCTGTTCACTCAATCACTGTGTTACACAAATTTTTCTTCCCTATTTCTTGCTCTCCAGTCAGCCCCTCCTCATATGACATGATTCTCCATCCCTTCATCCTTTCCTCTGACTCACATTCCAGTCGGTCAGTGCCGCTTTTAAACAGAGTCACTGTCCAAGACTGAGTTCATTGAGAGGCAGGCTCTGAGACAGCATTTATAGCGTGCAGGGCGTTTACTAATGAGCTCCCTTGACATCAACACCTGAGGGAGGTGAACAAGGCAGGAAGAGGAGGAAAAAGCAGACCTAAGACATTGTCGCAATTTTTGTAGGCCTATTGAAGTTCATATCATAAAACATTCACTGGTTACTCTGAAAATGCAAACTATGTTCAGTTGACTGGATATAAGAGCCACTGAAATTTTGACTACATGACATTAATCATATGTGCTATTTTTGTCCAAAATTTTAGCTAGGCAATTTCACCCAGAACCCACTATTAAAATGTTTATGAATAATGATAATGGAAACCATTTTATTGATTCAGGCTAATTAAGTAAAAATTTCTGAGTATAGCCACCTCCTCAGAGATCTGATTTATCTTTAAAAATAAAAGGTATGTTGTTCTCATAAGTGTTAAGAAAAGGTCTACAGGTCCCCTAAAAAGATTCCTAGCCCCATTATTTGTGTGCAAGTTCTTTTGCTTGTTAGTTTAATAATGCTACTGCTGGTTGATCAACCAAGGTGTTTTTAAGAGCTCCACAGTATTTTAGCAAGTCTGTAAAATAATAGATAATTAGTCCCTAGGAAAACAAAAAGGAGTAGAATGCCTCAGCCTCCACAAATCTGTTACTTGTCAGATGCCTATTACAACAGCTGCTCCAAATGCTATTAAATTTAAACCTTGAGGGCTTCCCTGGTGGCGCAGTGGTTGAGAGTCCGCCTGCCGATGCAGGGGACACGGGTTCGTGCTCCGGTCCAGGAAGATCTCACATGCCGCAGAGCAGCTAGGCCCGTGAGCCACGGCCGCTGAGCCTGCGTGTCTGGAGCCTGTGCTCCACAACGGGAGAGGCCACAACAGTGAGAGGCCCACGTACCACAAAAAAAAAAAAAAAAAAAATTTAAACCTTGAATTCTTACCTTATTTATTTTACAGTCTGTTTATCAACTGTTCATATTTCACAGCTCCATACATTTGTATTCTTGTTTTTTTTACATTGTCAATTTCAGGAATCACAATTTATGCCTGGGCTGGAGGAATTTCTACAGTATACATATTAAAAATCATGCAAATTATAAAAGGGAAAGTTATGGGAGTGTTATTTTAATAATAACGATGAATACAGAAATGAGGGAACTTTTCAAAGGGAAATTAAAAGGAGGTAAGTTAAAATAACAGGAAATTTAATGTGATGAGGAAGAATCATCCACCTGCTAAATTAATAAACTCTCATTCAATGCTCCAATACAGCATCGTTCCTCCACATTGTTAAGTTTGCTGAGAAGATATTTTAAATGGTAATTTCCATTTTCAAGTTGAACTACTTCCACAAAGTAAGCCAGTCACATTCTTCAGATGCCAGACTCTTCGTTACATTTTTCAACACGCCATAGCGTCTCCCTCTCACACGCAGCAAAATTCATGTTACCTCCTAGGACCCCAGACATAAATTTCTTGCTCTTCCGAGTAGAGTAGTCCAACCCTGTCTCTTTCACTAAACTAACTCAATTCTTTTGTTAATTTTGCATAAACATTCTCCATGGAAACAGCTCCTTTTTAGTCATGCTGAGACAAGAGCAAAAGAATTATCTGTATTTTGTATAACCCCCTTGAACTAATGAGTTTGATAGAAGTCAAAGAAGAACGAAAAGCTTATCAAATAAGCTGTCCTATGTAAGCAATTTTCCCACGAACGAACCCAAGATTTCCTATAAGGATTACATAATATGTGTTGCTCACTTTGTCACAAGTCCTTATCTTGTCTATGATGTAAACTGACCAGTAGGAGAGACATGTCTAACGAGAAGGGTCAGCTGGAGGCCCTGAACCAACTTACAGCTGCAAAGGGAAATTGACTAATCTTAGAAATTTGCTTTTCCTTCCTTGTCCTAGGCTTGATCCAACTGGAGGAAATTCACTGGTATTTCATGATTTTCCTTTACAATAAGCTGTGAGCAAGCTGCAGAGGAAACTCGTCAGGTCAGAGCAGAAAGGAAACTGCCTAGCACCTTCGTCAGTTTCCTGTTGCATCCAACTGATAGCAGAAAGGAGAGGATGTGATGTTATTCGTGCTGGCCTTAGATTTCTAGATGCTAGTGATAAATGCTGCCGCCTTCCATTCAGTGGCCCGTGATTCACAGTTTTCTACTGATTCAGACTTTAAAGACCACCCCTTAACTACCCAGACCTTCAAAATGCTTATGTTGTGTAACATATAGAGAGAACAGTTAAAATATTTCCTTTACAAACAGTCCCCCCACCCCACCCCATGATCTACTAAGCTCCAGAAATACACAAGGTCTGTTTTTAGGGAAATCAATGCCTTCAAACTTTGGTCAGCTCACTGCAGACATTTCCATGGCAGGGTGAGGGGAATGTCTTCTGATTTAGTCTGGGGTAGGGTGTGTTGGAGACATTTCATTGGAAACTTTTCCAATCGGGTACATGACTGCTCTGCTCAAAAATTCCAATGACTTTCTCTTGATTACAGAATAAAATCCTAGTTTATTTGCAAATAATTTGAAAACCTGGAAAAACATAGTACCTACCCGCCTTTCCAGAACTGATCTCAAACCATCCAACTATTATTATTTACAAAAAGAAAAGAAAAAAAAAAAAACCAGTCTACACATAGTGTCACAAGCTTCAGAGCTTGGGCTTAGGCTAGGCCATGATACAAAATAACCTCACTATTTCTATTCTCCTCTCTTAAGTCTTATCCATAATTCGAAACCAGTTCAACTTACTGTTTCACCATCAAGTCTTCCCTAACTATTCCAGGTACAAAGGAATTGGGTAAACCTTGTAGTATTTATGGTATCTACTTCTCACTTGGCCATCTTGTACTCTTTTGTTGTGCAATTCTTTTTCTTAATTCTTGCATTCCTGTTTAAGTCTATGCTTTTGTAACAACTTTGGGAGAAAAGTGATATATTGTACTTCTTTACGTGTCTGCACCCCACCCGGAACAGTGCCTTCAATTCAGCAATACATATTTTAGATTAATTTATTGAAAGTGCATGGTATTAAACAGGAACAGACAAACACATATAAACTTAAGTGGAGTGGAATAATCTAGCACTGCAACAAGATAATCATGTGTTTGGGGGATTTAAATAGGTTAGGTTCTTACAGACTCTGAGATTTATAGTTAATACGAAATACCTTGACTATCTTAACCAACTAATCAACCAACCTATTAAGCAAACAAAAGCAAATAAAAAACTCAGAATCTGAGTTTGGGTGATGGTGATGTACGTTCATTGATTAAATGTACCACTTTTGTGCGGGATGTTGATGGTGGGGAGGCTGTGAGGGTGCAGGGGCAGAGAGTATATGGGAACTCTCTGTACTTTCTGCTCAATTTTTCTGTGAACCTAAAACTTCACTAAAAAATAGTGTTATTAAAAGAAAATTTTCTGACACCTGCGGTATTGAGCCACTTATGTACTATACCAGATCACTCGGCTGTATCTGATGTCCATTCCCATACCTCAATCACTTGACGTGCTTCCACCGTTACTGTGACAGAACGGTGTACAGTGTCACCTGACACAGAGGGACCACTGTATGTGTACATTGGCTGCATTGGACCCTGGAGTCTCTGCCTTCACCAGAATCTGCCTGGACTGACTGGAGATCACAGAAAAGCAAAAGGAGTCAATGTCCCCATAGGGTAGACTTTACCAAGTGAGAGGCAGGAGAATGGGAGAACCCAACAAATAAATTGTCCTTCATCCCATCCATGGGTATATGTATAGCTAATTCACTTTGCTCTACAGCAGGAACTAACACAACATTGTAAATTAACTGTACTCCAATAAAAATTAAGAATAAAAAAAAGCATCCCATCCATGAGTTGTTCTGGTTTCCTATGGCCTCTTTGGACACCAAACAATCAGCTCTGGTTGAGAAGCTGAGGCCAGCTCAGTGACACAGCACCTTGTATTCATTCTCCTTTCTTTGATTCATTCCCTTTTTCTCTTAACTCTTACTTCTCTGGGATCACACCCCTTTCTAAAATGATGGATAGGTAAGCTCTTACTTCAGGCTCTATTTTCTAGGGAATCTGAACATCTGTCAAAAACCAAACCCTGTGCTTAGAGCTAGGGAAAAGACATAGTCTTCTATAGTTACAAATGTTCTTTTTTGTTTTGTTTTGTTTTCCTTAAAAGGTAATGCATTCATAGGGTTCAAGAAAGTAAAGGCACAAGAAGGTAAACAGTGAAATCCTCCCTCCCACACACATGCTCCTGGTATATCATGCCTTTATACCCTGCTACCCTCCTGATCAGATATCTTAGAAATTGTTTCAATCAGTGCATTAAAAACTTCCACAACATTTTTGGTTACACAATGTTCCAACATGTGGATGTACCATAATTTACTTAGTCTATTATTGATGAAACATTAGGTTGTTTCACTCTGATCCTATCACAAATCATAGAGAAGTAACATTATATGTAGTTGTTTTGCACACGTACCTGCATATCTATAGGCTAAATTTCTGGAAATGATATTTGTAGATCAGAGAGCATGTGCATCTGCATAAAAGCATCTGTTATTACATATCCTCAACAACACAGTGTGTTAACAATATTTTTGCTTTTTATCTATTTGGTTAGTGAAAAATGGTGTCTCAGCATATATTTAAATTTATTATGAGTGAGGTAAATAATCTCAGATGTTCAAGAACCATTTGTTTTCCCTTTTCTGTGAACTGCTTGTTTTTGAAGAAGTCTTCACCAAGGGAAAGATCTTTGGAGCCTCTATTTTTAAACCCCTGTGCACCATGACTCAAAGCAACTTAAATCGAGGACTCTAACATGACTCTCACTATCACTGCTTGAGATATTGCAGTTTATATCATCTCTAAGTTGCAAAGTCTTGTCTCCACACTCAGTGAGTTCACAGTCTAGCAATGTAGAAGACAGTGGGGAGACGGGAGTAAATCAGGCTGAAGGATATCCAGCTGTCCCAGTGATAATGCCCAAAGAGCGGGGCACATTTGGCTGATGAGGGGTGATGTTGGTACCCCGAAACTCAGTCTGATTGCTGGGTGTGCTGCAGCTGGCATCTCTAAGCAGTATCAGGGCTGAGAAGGGGATGAGGTGTCCTGGTTCTAAGAAGAACTGTCCAAGAGTGAAGCCAGACTCCAGCCAGCAGTGGGTAGGGCTGGGACAGGCAGGGACATTACAAGCGTTAGAGTAAAGCTACTTACAAACTCTTATGGGGCTAGATAGAGAATAGGATGGAGGTGAGGCCTAGAAAGTTCTCACACTTTTGAACACAATAAAGTGGAACAAACAGGCAGAGAGTCATGGCCCTTCTATGCAAAGGGAATACAATGAACAAAGGTCTGGAGGACCAAGATCTTTTTTCTGTGAATATGACTGATCAAAGGTGGCCAGATAATAGGGAGGGCGTGTGCGTGTGTGTGTGTGTGTGTGTGTGTGTGTGTGTGTTGTATATGCCTGTGAGGGGTATGAAAGATGAACAGAATGAGAAATGAGATCACCCTTTAACTAAAAGCTTTTCTTCCTTAGAGTTCTTCTCAACTGAGCTCAGATTTTCTGATATCAATATATTTTATTTGGCATAAGTGAAAAGCCCTAGCATAATTATGTTTGGGGATGAGGTACAGACAACCTATTTTAGGGAAAATAAAAGGAGAAGCTCACTAGGTCAAAGAGAGTTGGCCCCTACTAGTCACAAGGTCCCTTCTTCCTCTCAGTTCAAAAATAAATCCCAGGGGCTTCCCTGGTGGCACAGTGGTTGAGAGTCCGCCTGCCGATGCAAGGGACATGGGTTCGTGCCCCGGTCCGGGAAGATCCCACATGCCGCGGAGCGTCTGGGCCCATGAGCCATGGCCTCTGAGCCTGCGCGTCCAGAGCCCATGCTCCGCAACGGGAGAGGCCACAGCAGTGAGAGGCCTGCGTACCACAAAATAAAAATAAAAATAAAAATAAATAAAAAATAAATCCCAGGGCATGAAGGCTAACGGAGATATTTGTAAGGACAGGGCAGCACAGTATCGGGGATGGAATAAAGCAAAAACTTCTTTAAAAATAAGGAAATGTATACCTCTTTTATATTTATGGTTACTAGAATTGTTAGAATAAAAAACAATAAAATGTAGATGCAAAGAGGGGTCCGTGGAGTGAAATTAGCTGTATTACAGAACTCTAATGATACCCACTTCCTAAACGCCCAATAGATTTTACTAAGGAATACTCCAGAGCTGTAACCATTTAAAAAAATCTGCTTGGCTTTAAAAAGAAAGAAATACATGATAATAATTTTTTCAAAGAGACATTGCCAAGGTTTATCCATGCCAAAACGCTGAGCGAAATTTTAATGTGAAATTAAGCACAGAAAAGAGATAATAATAAGAGAGGCTTACAAAAGCCCTGTCATCTGCAGACACATTGGCACCCTCTATTCTTCTTTCAGCTCCTCCTCAAACTGTTCTATAATCCTTGATGTTTACATTATCCACCTCTTTAAAATCCAACAGCTTGCAGACTCCAGGGATTAAAAACAGAAGAACTATATTTTCAGATCTTTGCACATAAAGTAAAAATAGTAACAGAGGTTCAGATGACCTCCCCCACCCCACCCCCTGCCGGTATCCTAGAGCATCATTCAGCCTTGCCCAGAGGATCAAGGCAATGGCCAGTCCAGCCAGTTCTTCCTTTGTAATGACTACTGTCTACATCTTGCTTGCTTAAAGACGCAGGACAATTCGGGCCAAGAACTTCCCGTTGGAGTAGTAGGGGAGGTAGAGGATGGATGCCCTGAAGTTGGGGTTCCAAGAGCTAGTTGAGAAGTGAATAATGGGACAGGGTAGGATAGGCAGGCTGAGGTTCTGTACTCCTTAGTCCATGACAGACACCTTGAGGCACCTGACAAAATGCCTTTCCCCTTCTTGCCTGCTAACAAGCCTCAGTTTTGTTCAGGGAAAAATGCCCAGCACACAGGATAAGTGATGACTGGTTTCATCCCATCATGGTGAACTCATTCTCCTTTGCCAGTGATAGTTCTAGGAGGGGGCATGTGACCCCAGCTTGACCAGTGCAGTGTAAGGAGAAGTTGGTTGAGGGCTTGTAGGAAAGGTTTTATTCCCTGTTAAAATAAAGGAGAGGAGAAAACCCTTTCTGTCTCCCTCCGCTCACTTTCTAGAGTGGCTGCAACCATCTGACAATCAAGGGGAGACGGTGCAAGTCACTAAGGAGACAAGGTGGAATATGCCTTCTTGATAACATTGTTGAATTACCAAACCCACTTTGAGACAAGCTTCTTGTTAAGTAAGCAACAAATATCCTTATAGTCTTAGGCCACGATTTGTTAAGTTGTCTGTTTCTTTTTTTTTTTTTAATTTATTTATTTTTGTCTGTGTTGGGTCTTCTTTGCTGCGCGCGGGCTTTCTCTAGTTGTGGCGAGCAGGGGCTACTCTTGGTTACGGTGCACAGGCTTCTCATTGTGGTGACTTCTTTCGTTGCGGAGCACGGGCTCTAGGCGCGCGGGCTTCAGTAGTTATGGCACGCAGGCTCAGTAGTTGTGGCGCACGGGCTTAGTTGCTCCGCGGCATGTGGGATCTTCCTGGACCAGGGCTCGAACCCGTGTCCCCTGCATTGGCAGGCGGATTCTTAACCACTGCGCCACCAGGGAAGCCCAAGCTGTCTGTTTCTTGTAGCTGAGAAAACATCCTATAAGTGGTAGAAACCAAGTCAGTAACCAGGGAGGTAGTGCTGGGGAGAAGTCCAAAGGGTAAAGATGAGCAGTAAGTGGGGAAGGGGGCCAGGAGCATGTCAGAATGCAGTGTGGGAAATAGCTGGGAGAAAGTCAGGACCGGGAGTGTGCCTGGGGAATTCCTGGAAGACTCCCTCTATGTGGTTCTGGCTGTATGAAACAGGGGTATGATTGACAGCTTAAAGAGTCAGTGCAGGGCTAGACTCTCCAAAGCCCACCCCTTCCTTTATTTTTCCAGATAGCACACGTTAGCCCAGATCCTTGTTGTCTCCTGCTTGGATTCTTACACGTTTCCTGATCCGTCTCCTCTCTTTGGTCTCCCAGTCCTCCAATTCATCATGGACATGGTAGCCCGGTTAATCACCAACCCCATCACTTCCACATTCTGAAATCTTCAATGGTGCCTCATTTTAAAAGTCCACCTTCCTTAGCCTTATGTATAAAGCTCTTCACCATCTTGCCACTCACAGACGTCTCTAACTGGATTGTAGCTCCCTCAGGAAAGTTCCAAGTCGTAACTTTTTGTCTCACATAGTTCTTAGAACATCTTTCATGCAGTAATTTTTAATAACTCTTTATTCATAGATATTTTTTACCTTATATCATACATTTTAGAAGAAACAGTATTGACTTGTGTCTTATCAGTAGATATGACAATATCTACTGATTATAGAAATAAGTCATGGTAAGCATGCAATAAATAGCTGTTAGTATTTTAAGTTATGTCCAGATTAACATTTTTTTCACGCTAGTCAACTATGGTTTATATAGTCTTATGACTTTATGATGATAATAAACACCCTTAAAAATGGTCATCAGGGGCTTCCCTGGTGGCGCAGTAGTTGAGAGTCTGCCTGCCAATGCAGGGGACACAGGTTCGTGCCCTGGTCCAGGAGGATCCCACATGCCGCGGAGTGACTGGACCCGTGAGCCATGGCCGCTGAGCCTGCGCGTCTGGAAAAAAAAGGTCATCAGAAAATGTTCCTTTGTGGTAGAGATTTTAGTAAATTAACAGATTTGGGTAACTATGATATTTTAAGTTTGAGTTTCTATTTGTTATTATTAATTTTTAGATAATCATTTTTAACTAGCTCCACCTTTATAATTTCACAACCAGATATTTTTGAATTGCAGAATCAGAACTTTATTTCCTCAGTAGCGTATTTAGTTGCTCAAGATTCCTTGTTCGTAGCATTATCATTTCACACTTTGGTCATTGCAATAACCCCAGCTGGCATTTTCGTATCTTTTGCATGTTCTTGATTCCACAACTTTGCTCTTATCATTCTTTCTAGAATGCTCTCTGGTCTTCCCTTCACTCCATCTTAAACATTCTTCAAAGCTAAATCCAAGTTTCACATGTCATGTGAGACCTTTCCTGACCACCATAATCCATGGTGGTTTCTCTTTCTTTCGAGTTCCTATAGCACTCAGTATCTGCATCACTCATTATGCGTGTTTGACTTGCACTGTTAGTCTTCTTTTTAAACGTGCATGTAACCCAAACGTTTCTAAGACCTCAGCCTTCCCCTTAGCATCAAATAGAATAAATCAAGTGCACATAGCTTTGCTCTCTTGAGAACACTTGAATTTACTGAGCTTCACCTCTTGCTCCAAACCTCTATCCCAGATCAATTCTTGATCCTCTCTCACCATTTGCCTCCTGCATTTTCAGTCCTCTCTTAATACTCCGTCTCCCTAGGAAGAGACACAAGCTCTTCTCCTCCATTCCTTAAAGCATCACTAACCCAAGTTTGTTCCATGTAATGGACTTTTACTAAACATTTGGAAATAATAGAGAATAATTGAGCTTAGAACAGAAAGTGATTAAAAGTTCTATATAGTATTCAAAATAATTACCAATTATCTAGCATTTAATATGTGCCAGATACTATGCCAAGCATTTTCCATGCATTATTTCATTCAGCAGTCACAGCATCCTTACACCCACTATCATAGAGCTGGGAAATTAGGGAGACATTATTCAAATCCCAGTCTTTTTGGCTCTGGTGTCTGCCGTAATCATTACTGTTCCCAAAGTTCATGACCCTCAAAGAATTTCTAACTGTATGCAGTAAATTTTTTTGATCACCTATCCAATGTTCACTCTGTTTTTCTTTCCTGCTTCCCGTAGAACTTTGATTTTTTTCAGGAATCCACCCTCTTCAAGCCCCACCCTGAGAGTTGCATTCTGATTCTTCTTAGAAATTTAGGTCGGCAGTGATTGGCTCCGGCATGGGTATGGGATGCATTCCGGCCAATAAGACATAAAAGGAAATCTTCTGGGATGCTTATAGGAAAAGTTCCCTCCTTCCAAGAAAGATACACAGAAAGAGGATTCTCTTCCTCTGAACACTGTCCTGTTTAAAGATGATACACAGAATGGCTGTGTCCATCTTATAACCATGAGGGAGTTAACCCTGAGGACAAAGACCACACAACAAAAGATGCAGAAAAGGAAAGGTGGTAAAAACCTGGTCTTTATTTTTGGTTCACCAAAATATTTAATCTTAAACATTCCTACCTCTGGACTTCTTGGAATAATAGTGTTATTAATTATACCCATTTTGAATTCAGTTTTCTGTTGTTTATGATGAAAATATCCTAATGGACACTTTGGTTTCTCTTTCCTACTAAGACACCAGCCTGCTGCTGCTGTAAGGTTTCATTCTTCTAACATCTGTAGCCTTCTTTGAGTCCCAGGCTCCCCAAATCTACTCTCTCTAAATGTCAGAGAACATCTCCCCAGATTCTATTATTGCTTTACTATGGAGAACAGTTAGTTTCCCTCTTGTCTCAACTTCTCCCACCTAGCCTCCAGGGTCCTTTCCCCACCACTTTATTACCAAAAAACCCACTAAATGAGTTTCCCTAAATAATTCTTCCCCAGAAATTAGATGCTGAGGACCAGGCGTCATACTACCTGAGTCTGAATCCCAGTTCCATTTCTTGTTAACTGTGTCCACTTTGACAAGTTGCTTTAGTTTTTCAGAGGCTCGGCTTCATCTATCAAAAGGGAATAATAGGGCTTCCCTGGTGGCGCAGTGGTTGAGAGTCCGCCTGCTGATGCAGGGGACATGGGCTCGTCCCCCGGTCTGGGAAGATCCCACATGCCGCGGAGCGGCTGGGCCCGTGAGCCATGGCCGCTGAGCCTGCGCGTCCGGAGCCTGTGCTCCGCAACGGGAAAGGCCACAACAGTGAGAGGCCCGCGTACCGCAAAAAAAAAAAAAAAAAAAAGGGAATAATAATTGTAGGGTTGTTGTGAAGATCAAATGACATCATCCACACAACGCCTTTAGAATAGTGCCTGGCACGCGTAAGCATTCAAGATAAAATGCTGGTTGGAAGTAAAGGAAACTAGGTAAGGTAGGCCAGAGGGAACATTCCAATCTGTGCATTAGCTCATAGAAAAGAAAAGGACCAGACCCAGAAAAGACAACCCCAAGATTGTCTTTGTCAGACAAAGAGAACCTTGGGGATCCAGAGGGCAAGCAGGAAGTTATCTTTTTCAGTCTTTTCATTCCTCCACTCAAGATTCAGATTCCTGAGAACAAGCATTTGATTGGCCTGGCTTGGGTCATGCCCACCACTTGGTTTGGCTGAAAAAGTCCCTTGCTTAATAGTGTCACCAGCCTGTCTCCAGTCATATCCCAAAGCAAACTTAGAGTGCTGTCACCAAAAGAAGGAGTAAAGTTAAAAACAACCGAACTGCATTGTTACTCTGCGTTGTTATGTTTATAGGACAAGGATTATATCTTATCCACTGCATTGTCTAAAATCCTAATTCAACCAATGATCAAGATTTGTTGGCTGTTCTTATTTAACTTGACTGGTAACACTGATCATTTGTATTTTTTTTAAAGTCTTTTTTGAATTTCCTACAATATTGCTTCTGTTTTATGTTGTGGGATCTTAGATCCCTGACCAGGGATTGAACCCGACCAGGGGTCGAACCGCACCCCCTGCATTGGAAGGCGAAGTCTTAACCACTGGACCACCAGGGAAGTCCCCGATCATTTGTATTTTTAAGGCTTGATCCAAAAGAAAACACGTTTCTTTTTTTGAGGTTTTTTAAGCTCAGGAAGCCTGTCAATGATAACTTTAAAGGAATATTACAAGGCTGTTTTTGAAGGGTGGAGGAAGCAGAGTAAAACTGAGGTTGTTAACCAAAAAATATCAATATTAAAGAAAAACAGTGGAGGAAGCATAGAAAATTGAGGACACTATTTTCAGCCTGTCTTCTTCATCCTTTTCTGAATTTTGCATAGATTTCCACCCTAGAGGATGAAGTAAAAAGGGATAGGAGGAATTGGTAGGAAAACCTTTTCCAGTGGTCTAATTGGGTCTATTTGATTAACCTTCAGAGGGAGTGTTCTTTTGACCTAAGCATGATCAAAAAGATTGCATGTTGCATATCTAGGCAAAAACCTTAGATAAAGCATTAACTTCACTGTTTTTCCCACAATTTCAACCACCAGTTTGTGTCCATTTTTCCTTACAAACAGATTTTTCCTTCAAATGGATTTCTATCATCAAAGACAGCCTGGATACCAGTCACCCTGTGGCAGAGCTCCCAATAGTTTATTCTTGCTCCATTCTTTTCTGTGAAATCATAGTAGGAGTCAACTTCCTCAAGCATTATTTGGCCTCATGCTTTTATAGTCATACTTAAACTCCTGCTCCAGATGTGAGAGCAATTTGGCCGAGACATCTGTTGCCCCTTTGTTCATCAGCGATGAAGCTACTGATCTGATTGGGGAGGCAGACGCCCCCTTCCTCACTGTTCCCTGTGTACCCCTCCCCCCGAGGCTGCACATGTGGAAACCCTGGCAGCTAAACAGGAAGAGAAGGCATGGTCTTGGGTGAGTTTGTCTTAGGAAAGAGTAGAGAGAAAGGGGAGAGGGGGCCCTGGGACCAAGTTTTAGGGAACTGAAACAATAAATGGTTGAATGGCAGAGAATGAGCCTGAAAAGAAGCAGAGAAATAGATGTCAGGGAGATAGGAGTAAAACCAGGAAAAATGTTTGTGGAAGTTAAGGGACGACAGGGCCTCATAAAGTAAAGAGAGGTCATAAGCAAAATGTAGGGTATATACGTACAATGAAGTATTATTCAGCCTTAAAAAGGAAGGTAATTTGAACACATACTACAGTATGGATGAAACCTGAGGACAATATGCTAAATGAAAGAAACCAGTCACAAAAGGACAAATACTGTAGGATTCCACTCTTATGAAGGATCTAGAGCAAACTCAGAGACAGAAAGTAGAGCGGTGGTTGCCAGGGGCCGCGAGGAGGAGGAATGGGGAGTTACGGTCTAATAGGTGTAGAGTTCTCCTTTTACAAGCTAAAAAGAGTGCTGCAGATGGACGGTGATGGGGGGAGCACAACACTATAAATGTCCTTAATGCTGCTGAGCTGTATACTGAAATGTGACAAGATGGTAAATTTTATGTTATATATATTTTACCTCAATTTTTTAAAAAGGGAAGGGAGGCCAGCAGAGTTAGATGTTGCTGAAAGGTCAGGTGGAGGGAGAACTGAAATATCCCCTATGTTTAGTGTTGTGGAAACTGACTGTAAGTGTGTAAGAGAGATCCTGCCAACAGTCCGGATGACTCTAATAGCCACATGTAAACCTTCAGGAGTAATTTCTGGCTCATGACTGACTTTCTGTAAAAGCGAGTCTTAACAGACTCAGGCCCTCTCTGGTTCCGTGGCTCACCTCTTCCTCCTTTTCCTGTCCTCACTGGGTGCATCTCTCTCCCTCTCTCTTATTTTCTGGCCGCGCTGCGCGGCTTGCGGGATCTTAGTTCCCCCACCAGGGATTGAACCCAGGCGACAGTAGTGAAAGTGCAGAGTCCTAACCATTGGGCCGCCAGGGAACTCCCACTGGGTGCATTTTCTTCTCCCTGGCATGCTCTCGGGCTCCCACACATACTTCACCATTTTGGGGCATAAAGCTTAACAGGACTTAAGTGTCCTGTTTCCCAAGTAGATTTTTTATACCTACTCTCTGCCAACCTCCATCTCTCCCCTGCTTCCAAGCAGTGCTAAGCAAGCACTTCCTTCCTACAAAGACATCCCCTGGATTAACTCCATTTGACTTCAAAAATTCTTACTCACCATTGCCTTCATCTCCATTATCCACTGAATCCTTTTTTTGAATAAAGAATGGTAAAGGGCAGCCCTGGTGGCGTAGTGGTTGAGAGTCCGCCTGCCGATGCAGGGGACGTGGGTTCGTGCCCCGGTCCGGGAGGATCCCACATGCCATGGAGCGGCTGGGCCCGTGAGCCATGGCCGCTCAGCCTGCGCGTCCGGAGCCTGTGCTCCGCAACGGGAGAGGCCACAACAGGGAGAGGCCCGCGTACTGCAAAATAAATAAATAAATAAATAAATAAGAATGGTAAAATGCCATTTGTCATTTCTTTAACAATTCTTTATTAATTTAACATTCCATAAGTGTTGCTAGAGCCTCTACTTCATATCAGGTAGTATGTAGTTGCTGGAGATACAGTCTCTGCCCTCAAACAGCTCATGGTCCAGTGGGGGAGAAATTTTCTCCTCCTGTGCCTCATACAGAGCTTTTGTCTTGAGGTTAAATGTTTAAGTGTAAACAGCCAAGGGAAAAAAATACATCTTTATAGAAAAATTTAGACTCTTTTGAGAGATAATAGAGTATTACAATTTCAGTTAGAACTCCGCATTGGTGATAAATTAAGTATACTATACAATCACCATGCTGGCCTTGTTATATGCCTACAGCATAACTCCTACAACAGAACTTTCTCAGCTCTCCTACACATACTCTATGTTCCAGTAGAACTGAATTACTTTATTTTCCCATTCCTAAAATGCAACTGATGATTATAAGACATACTATCAATTAAATAACATTTTAGAGAGAAAAGGATATACCCATAATACGTTCAGATAGTGATTATAAGACACATACCAATTTGGAAATGTTAAAAAGGAAGGGGGAAGCAGGAGGATGAAGTGTGCATCTTAAGTTCAAAGATATACAGTGTTTGTTACTCTCAGAAAATGCTTGGTGTTTCTTGAGCTCCCAACATTTGCTTATGCATTTCCTTCTGTTTGGAACATCTCTCTTCTCCCTACCCTTCTCTACAACCTATCCAGTTTCTAAGGATCCCTTCCTTCCTCTCATGAACCCTGTCCTGATCCTACCAACCAGATGTGATCTTTTGTTCATTCGTAGGTTCATTCAACAAATATATACTGACTGCCTGCTAAGTGCCAGACACTGTTCTAGGCACCAAGGATTATATGGCAGACAAGACAGGCAGACATAGTCCTGCCTTCATGGAGCACATATGCTACATGAGGAGACAGATAAAAATGAAGTAAATTAACAAATGAATGAAATGACTGTAAATTGTAAAGAATGCTATGAAGAAAAACAACAACGAGGACAAACAAGGAGCTGAGACAGAGAATTATAGAGGGGAGTCTCCTCTATGATGGGTGGTCAGGGAAGGCATCTACAAACAGGTGAAAACATAAGCTGAGACCTGAAGGGAGAGGAGGAATTATATATGCCTGGGGGAAGAAGATCCTTCCAGACACAGGGAATAAATAGCATGTGCAAAAGCCATGAGGTGGGGCTGAGTTTGACGTATTTGAGGAAGAGACCTTCCCTTCCTTTGAACCTCTATAGCATTTTATATCTTCCTTTGGGGTTTATACTAGTTTCCTTTAATCATAGTCCTTGCTATCATTTTCTTATTCTCCTTTCTATGCCTTACAATTAGTAAATTCTTGAGGGCAAGAATTGAGTCTAATTTATCTATGTTTTTCCTTACAGTGCCTAGGACAGTATCTTGCACAAACTAGATACTCAGTAACTATGTTTTGAGTCCCATAAGACTACAAGTTGGGGTTATATTTACTTATCCCATAGACTAAGTTCCATATTACTTAGTCTTTTACTGAGCTACATTTCAATCGAATACTTTGGGTTTTTACCAGAGGTCGTTATAACAGCCATATTAAATTCATTACAGTATTTGCTGTTAAATGGTATTAAAAACATTATTCAATGTACCCTCTAGGAGTTCCTTTTGGAATTCAGTGTTAGCAAAAATTTTTCTTCTGAACTAATTTGCATCTTCCTTTCTGAACCCCAAATGTATATAATGGATTATGTTTTACCTTACTATTGTGGGAGCTAGAAAACTAAAAATCAATCTGACTATTTAATTTGAACAATTAAAGCAACATGTTTACCACATGATTGTAATATTTGTATTTTTCTTTTTCCCAGATTCTGACTTTTCTCCTGATGATGATTAATATCACAGTTTGCCAGCCTCTGTGCCAAGTGCTTTACATGCATTATCTCATTTAATCTTTACAACAATGCTGAGTTTTATGGATTAAAAAAGCTAAGACTTAGAATAATGTCAAACAGTTAGGAAGTATTGGAGCTTGGATGGAACCCAGGCAGGCTGACTTCCCCACTATGAGGTATTTTGGTATCTTATCATGCGAGGTGTTATAAATCTCTTAAAATAATTTCAGGAAAGAGAAGGAGAAAAATATATACATATTCTTATATGTACATATGTATGTTTACATAAAGTTATATGAATTGAGTTAAAAAATAAAATACAGCAGATGCTGATGACCTATCTTTGGTGGTCATAATGAAATATATACCAAGAGTCCACGAACCCTTTGATAATTTGATATAGATGAGTAGGACCTAAATGACAGAGTATTTTTTTCTGCAGTTTTAGTAGACAATTTAAGATGTAAGAAATTTTATTTTTAAATTTCTTCAGAATGTGAGTATGGGTAAAGAATCCCTCAAACTATCAAATTCAAAACGTGGCCCACTGCACTGCAGTAAATTTCAGAGAGAAAGTTCAGCTGCACTGCAGTAAAATTCCTTAGATAATGTTTGCCGTGTTTTAATATAAGATTGGTTCCTAATAGGGAATGGGATCATGTGTTCCTTGCTCTTTCAGACACTCAGGTTGAACTCATCAGGAGAATTTTATATTGTTTTTAGATAACTTCATTCTCTGTCAGCCAGGATTGCTTCTGCATTTTTATAGAAATAATTTATAGAGGGAAGCGAATTATTGGAGTTTATTCCCAAGGCAAAGGCTGTCTTTTAGGGTGGTATTCAAGGGTATCTTTTTTTCACTCATAACAAGAGTTTACACCGGCACTGGTAAGAAAACAACGCTATTAATATATTAAGAACTGAAGAAATTGCCAGCAACATTTATTTCCCTTCACCAAAGCTACAAAGGCGAGAAAGCTCAGCAGGAGCACCTGTTTCAGGAACAAACAAAGCCACAGAAGGAAATCCTCCCAGGGCATTTGGACTCGTTTAGTGAGAGCAATAGCTTTTCTTTTGCAGGAAGAACAGGTGTTTCCCCAGAAAAAAAACCCTGCAGAGTCACCTTGCAGAGCTAACGACTGGAAAATGGCAGAAACTGGATTACTGAAGAAAATTCAGGAGGAAGGTAGACTATTTGCACTGCTACAGCATAGTGTGTTTTGCTTATCTGTCACTGAGATTACCTGATAATATGACTGGGGGCTTGGGGAGGGGCAAAGAATTGTTTGCAACTGAGAAGAAAATGTAGCTCTTCTCTCTTTCATTTCAGAAGGAATTAATAGAAAAAGCAGAAATTAGCTGTAGCATGTTATCAAAGCAGTCAGAATTCAGATGAACAAATTTTAGTATGGCCAAGGGCAGGGGTAAAAAATATGCTTTGTAAAGATAAGAAAACGATGGCATAAAATGGTTGCAAAAAGAATCAAGAGGCAGCAGAGACTGGGAGATGTGCTGGAGTCAGCACCAGTAAGGGCTGCTCAATTCAGGCACGTGCCTGTTGAAACAAAGGTTTGTCATGCAAGAATTGCAAGATGGTTCTGCCCCTTGTCAAACTGCGCTGTTAATGGGATGGGGGTGGGAGGAGTTAACCGATCAAGTTTATCTAAATATTGCTCCTGCAGCAGAATTTCAACAAGTTGCTGGGTATTAGAATCTGCCAACTTGACTTAGTGAGTCTTTCAAAACCTTTTTCAGTATTTTATCAGTCAACTGACATTTACTGGGGTGCCCACTAACTGCCCGACACTGTGCAGGGCTGGGAAGATACAGGGATTAATAAAAGGAGGGATTCAGAGAAGGAGACGCTGTGATCAGGTCTTAGAAAACTTGTCTTGTACTGCTCAACCCCCCAGGATCTTGTTTGACATGAAAGAAATTCATTAGATTATCATGGACATTTCTAAGGACCTGGATTGTGAATTGGGACTCCATTCCTGGTACATACGATTGTGGAGGCTAAGTCACAAATCAGAAGACTCTTCGGGAGCAGAGATTTAAGAGCAAAGGGAGCTGGATTTGTTTGTAATATGGTACCTTCTCCAAAGATACTTTTATTCATTTCTCTTTAAATTAATCTCTCCTCCCATGAATAGCCCATATTTATCCTTCAGCTAAGAATTCTGCTTATACTATTTTCTCACCTGCATCTCTGATTCCTTCACCTTTGTGTAGTAATTAAGAGCACAGGCTTTGGAGTTAAGGAGACCCAATTTCGAATCTTGGCTCAGCCACTAGCTGTGTGACATTGGGCAAGTTGGTTATCCTTTCTGAGTTCCAAATTCCTCATCTGTAAAATGAGGACAATAATAGTATCTGTCTCACAGAATTATTATGAAAATCAAATGAGACAATATATGTTAAACAGCTAGCACAATTAGTTGCAGCTAGCATAACTATCATATTCTGAAAGTTTCTGCTGTCATATCCAAGTGGCATATGATTTTTTTGACTTCTGCAAGTCTCATTTTTTCTGATATTCTGTTTCATTTTAATATGTAATTCATATTTTAAAAATAATATAATAGCATTATGTAAATTTTGGAAAGTAGAAGGAAAGAAGCAGTAACTTTTACTTTTGCCCTCCTAACCCAATCTTTAAAGATTAAAATTATTCCCGATATTATATAAATATATATATTTTAAAATAAATTTATTTATTTTACTTTTGGCTGTGTTGGGTCGTCATTGCTGCACGCAGGCTTTCTCTAGTGGCGAGCAGGGGCTACTCATTGCGGTGCGAGGGCTTCTCACTGCGGTGGCTTCTCTTGTTGCAGAGCATGGGCTCTAGGAGCGCAGGCTTCATTAGTTGTAGCACACGGGCTCAGTAGTTGTGGCTCGTGGGCTCTAGAGCACAGGCTCAGTAGTTGTGGTGCATGGGCTTCGTTGCTCTGCAGCATGTGGGATCTTCCCGGACCAGGGCTTGAACCCGTGTCCCCTGCATTGGCAGGCAGATTCTTAACCACTGTGCTACCAGGGAAGTCCCCCTGATATAATATTTATGATTAGCTGAAATTGAAAGAAAAAAGTGCTTCTCCTAAATTGCCACTGTGGGAGAAGAGGTTGGAAACAGACATGGCATTCTTTGGTTTGATATGCATTGCTCTATTGTTACAGGATGTGAAAGCCAGGTTACTTGTTGTGCACTATGATTCTCGCTCATGGCAGCTAGCAGGTAAAGAGCTGAAGAAACACCTCTATATCTCTCTACCCTGAAAATACATGAGACAATGGGGTGGTTTTGTTGTTATTTGTTTTTGTTTTATTTTGAGAAGACTGAAATTGGAAAGGCTGGAATTTTCCAAAAGCCTGCATTTACCCCAACACTTCCTGTCTGAAGGATTCTAATTGCATTGCTAGGCAAAAGGAGCCAATCACAAAACTTGTGCTTTTAAATGGTCAAGTTAAATTATGGCTTGGAATAAGAGAATAATATGGAACCAGTGCTTTTGCCAAATGACATACTCTGCCCTGGATTTACTGACATTCATCTGTTATTTTGGAGAAATTTGCCATTCTCTTCAGCAAAAAAGTGCCAGTAGTTTTCTAATGTCCATCTGTCAAATATGTGTTCACAAAATTTTGAAGAACTTTATTTTATGAGCCCATATGGAAACCTCAAAGGCTCAGAATTACTTGAAATGGTAAAGAGTTACTTCTTCAAGTAAAAACTCCATTGCAAACAAAATTTTGGAACTATGGTGCCCATGCAGTGTTTGGCAACACACGTGGTTCTTCTGCTTTGATGAAGAAAGAAGCTCAACACATCACCATGAGTCACAGCTTTCTATATCACCTTGCATAGGCACCAAAGTCCTTGCCAGTAGTCCTAAAGAAGTTGTGCCTATTGCTACAGAAGTTATCAATTTCTCCAGACCCAGGGATTTGACTCATTGGGATTTAAAGGAATTTTTGTCAAGAAATGGAAGTAGAATATGAAGCTATTCTTTGAAATTCTCTCCTAAAATAAATCCATGGGCTTCTCTGGTGGCTCAGTGGTTGAGAGTCCGTCTGCCGATGTAGGAGACACGGGTTCGTGCCCCGGTCCGGGAAGATCCCACATGCCGCGGAGCGGCTGGGCCCGTGAGCCATGGCCGCTGAGCCTGCGCGTCCGGAGCCTGTGCTCCGCAACGGGAGAGGCCACAACAGCGAGAGGCCCGCGTACCGCAAAAAAAAAAAAAAAAAAAAATCCACAGGGGAAATGTCATTTGTGGCTTTGATTTATTTGATCAAGCAAATAAGGTAAGGCTTTTTTTTTTTTTTTTTTTCCAGCATAAGGTCCTGAGGACACCATTTTGGAAGGTAACCAAAATATACACACACCAAAAAAACCCACAGGCCCTTTTGGCCAAGTTGCCACTGTGGGAGAAGAGATTGGAAACAGACAAATATGAACTTCTTCCCTTACTAGAGGAGAGTCTTCTGGCCCTGCTTGAGAGTGATGAAACTTGTCAATTTCTCACAAGGCAGAAATCTACAGACACCTGGAAACACTGCAGAACTTCTCCAAAGGTTGGTTATACTCATTTGACTTTAAAATTGAAATGTGGATTTTAATCATTTTCTTGCTGACATAAACAGCAGAGATGATTCAGACTTTGCAAAGATGACCAAATTCATTGACCTGAGGAACGAGGAAATGATGCAACTGTATCAGCTTGAAGAGTCCTAGAGAAATCCAAGGTGTCTTAGCATAAGCCTATCCATTTGCTACAACTTGCTTTGTTAATCGGGGCTTCCTTTCATTTGTAGCTATCAAAATTAAAAGTCAAAATTGATAGAATAGCACAAGTGACAAACATTTTGATATAAAGACTATTCCATAATTTCTTCTCTTCAAGTCAAATGATGGTAGCCTTCTCATTTAAAATTGCTTTGAGGAGGAATTTTATTTTGTATTTGCATACTTTGATTAATTTCAAATTGCTTCATTTATATGAATAAATAAGAATGAGAAAAGGAAAAATTTTTGTAAGCTTTTTTCTATGAGAAGTAAATCAATTTATAATGTCATGAAATTAAGTGTATGCCCAAATTTGAAGGGATGTTTATGTGCATTTTTGTGAGACAATTAGCCTTTTCCTTCATCAGCTCAAAAGAGGTGCGTGACACCCCCTCTCCAAAATAGTTAAGAACTATGGATCTAATATGGACACCTCATTTTACAGTGAATAAGTGGAAACTCCAGAACATTGAAATAATTACCCAAAGTCACACAGCTAATAAGTGTTAGAACTGGAATTTGAGTCTAGCCCTCTTGTGTCTAAGGCCAGTGTTGGATGTTCCTCAGGGGAACATCCAACAGTCACATAACAAAGTTCTTTGGAACCAAAACAAAACAACCATCCAACCTACCAAAAAAACTGTGAAAATGAAAGTTTTTGTTCCAAATGTGTTACTATCGCATTTTCCCAACAATCACCTCCAACCTGTCTAGACCTGCAGCTGCTTGGGAAATCCATCTGCCACCTACCCCATCTTGTTTCTGCCTGTTTTCCTTCTTTAATGACAGATGTCCCGGTTTCAAATACACTAGCAGACTTTAGCATCTTAAATAACCAACACCAGATTTCACCTGGGTGTGTCTCTATTCTCTAAACCCAAACCCTAGTTTTTCCAGCTGTGTCATTTTGCCATTGACTGAATTCTGTATGTAACACTGTCTTAGTCACTTTGGGCTGCTCAAACAGAGTACTATAGACTAGGTGGCTTACAAACAACAGAAATTTCTTTCTTTCACCGTTCTGGTAGCTGGGAAGTCCAGGATAGAGATGCTGGCAGATGTGGTGTCTGGTGAGAGCTCATTTCCTGGTTCATAGACACCCGTCTTCTTACTGTGCCCTCACAAGGCAGAAAGGACAAGGGAGCTCTCTGGGGTCTTTTATAAGGGAATTAATCCCACTCATGAGGACTCCATTCTCATAACCTAGTCACTTACCAAAGCACCCACTTCCTAATACCATTATATTGTGGGCTAGGATTTAACAAGTGATTTTTAGGGGGACATAAACATTCAGTCTATAGCAAATAGCTTATACTAGTTAGTGAATTCTGTAGTGAATATCTTGTGGCCATATGCTGAAATGGACTCTTTGCTTTAAAAAGAAAAAAAATGGAAAAGCTAATTTAAAGCCATTTCATTTTCAAGTATATGAAAGTCACATACTTTTCACATCTAATTTAATAATGTCTTTTTTATAATATGAATTATTTTGAGTTCAAGAATTTTTCTTAAATTACTAATCAAAACAACAAAACAGAGTTGAAAGTTTGCCTCTTAGCCTACAGTTCTTTTTCTGCTGCTTTGAAGATGGGGTAGGCCATTTCAATTAAGTCTGCTTCTAGTACATGAACAATAAATAATAACGATATAGCTATCAATACTAATGTGGTCCTGGGAGCTGTATAAGCATGCCTCTAATCCTTATAATTGCTCTGCAAAGTGGAAAGTATTATCCCAATCTATAGATAAGAAAATTAAGGTCAAACAGGTGAAGTGACTTGCTTATTATTGTATGTTACCCAGAATAAATATTTTTAAAAAATTCATATCAA
Source organism: Orcinus orca (assembly GCF_937001465.1). NCBI lineage: Eukaryota > Metazoa > Chordata > Mammalia > Artiodactyla > Delphinidae > Orcinus > Orcinus orca. The sequence goes on along the minus strand of NC_064569.1, from coordinate 78,436,213 downwards.
GCCCAACATTTAGACACAACATCTTTTATCACTAAAAATGAGCATAGTTTAGAGGTAGATCAGGAAAAATGTGTGCCTACTTCTAGGGAACCCCAAGGGCATTTGTCAGCCCCCACTCCAATTTCCCCTTTCTGCAAGTAGGAACCCCTTAGGTTGAAGTATCAGTTTTCACAGACTCAGCTTGCCTGAAAATGTGGTAGTCTCCAGCAATGGAGAAGAGTAATTAAATAGTACATGTGACAGCTGACCGGGCAGGAACACAAGTGAGGAACCCATTCCCTGCAGTAATATCCAAGCACACTCTGGGGAAGACTTTGCAGAGAGGTGGGGAGGGCCCATGAAATACATGTTACAGAGTGTTAGGCAGCCATGAAATAGGATAACCGTAAGTGAAGCATGTGATACAAAATTACCTGTGCACTATTGAAAATACATGAATATCAAATAAAGGCTACAGGGAGATACTTCACAATGGTGAAAGTTGTTTTGTTGGAGCTGAAGAGTTATGTGTGATTTTCTTTCATTTCTTTTGTGAACCTTTTGTAATATTATTATAATTTTTAGAGTTTTTACCAAAAAGGAAATGGGTGAAGAGAACATTTAATTAAATTTTTACCTTCTAGTCTTCTATAAGAAAAAGAGAAAGTTGTTAAAAATTCTAATAATTTTTTCTTCCGTCCTTCCTCTGTCATCTTTTCAAAGTCTGTCTTCAAGCTTCTTCTCATTCCAATTCATTCCTTCTTTCAAATAAAATAGATTACTCCCCCTCAGGCTCAATTATGATATAGTTTGAGCCTGTTGTATGTTGCTGGCTTGAGTGTCATTTGTGTGAGCCATAGAGACATGCTTAAATCTGAGTTGGAAGTTCGTGACTTGCAAAAAAAGCTGAGACATCCAATTTGTAAGAGAGCAGAAGGCATGAATCAGATACAAAAGGACAAACACTGTTTCTCAGGGGAAAAATCGAAAAACTGAGATGCCAAACTTAGGGGGTGAGGTTGTTTTGGATGGGAAAGTTGGAAACTTGATTCTAGGGAAAGAAATAGATTGCTTCACATTTAATGAGCTTACAATACAAATGAAAAGTAAATTTATTTCTGAAGATTATTTTAAAATAAATATAAGGATTTACATCTATTGTGAAATAAAATGCTTAACCTAACAAAAGTTTAGTACTCATTTTAATCTTCCTATGCATAAACACTGGATGAAAATTTTATGTCTCTAAATAGTCATAATTATACTATTCTCTGAAAACAAGTGCCTAGGCAGTAACCAAATAACTAACTTAAAATTTTAATTTTCAAAATATTGCCATGCAGACAAGATTCCTAAAGAATGGCAAGGCCCATCCACAATTTGGCAAAGGAATAGAGGCTATTTCAAAATGTACTGATTTCTTTTTTTCTTTGTTTCATTATCTGTTTTTTTAAAAAATATTTATTTATTTACTTTTGCTGCTCTGGGTCTTAGTTGCGGCATGCGGGATCTTCTTTGTGCCATGTAGGCTCTTTTAGTTGCAGCATGTGAACTCTTAGTTTGGCACTAGTTCCCCAACCAGGGATTGAACCCTGGCTCCCAGCATTAGGAGTTTGGAGTCTTACCCACTGGACCACCAGGGAAGTCCCTCATCATCTGTTTCTCAAACCACCTGCCTTTTGTCTCTACATGTCACAGATTCACCGTTTTTTTTGAGACTGGATTACTATTAATAACTGAATTACTATTAATAAGCAATTGGCATTTGAAATAACTATATCAAAAGTTATAGAAGGAGTAGAGATAGCCTGCCTGGCACTAGGATATTCTGTCAAACACATGCTGTGCATTCCACACGTCCAGGGATTACCATGTAAGGTACTTCTGCATTCTCTATAGCACTCAATGCTAGACGCCTAATTAGTCACCAGTAAGTGCTTATTGACTTGTCTTCTGTAAGAGTGTAACCTGCCTTGATTTCCTAACCCTCCACTCCTCTCAGCTAGAAGTCCTTCTCCTCCCCTGAGCAGCACATTCAAACTTTTATGCCCTTAGTTCTTTTTGAATTATGACTAGGTCTTTTTCTCCCCTGATGGACACTAAGCCCTTTGGGGACAGAGACATTGCTTGCTATCTTTCTATTCCTTACAGTGCCTGGTACATTGTGGATACCAGACACATATTGGTTGGAGGAATACTTGAATGAAGCGATCATTGAAAAGTAAATATGAGAACTGGAAGACTTCCAGTTCCCAGCCCTAAAATTGCTTGAGTATCTCTGATAAAATAAATCGAGGTTTATAGTTGTACTTGTAAATACAAGGTGTAAAAAAGTAGAAAAATAAGAATCTATGTTCATATGTTTTGTTTCCCTTACAGGAAAATCTTTATAGATCACAAAGTACATGTGTTTTATTCATAATAACTATTATTGACCCTTCAGATTCTGGATGTTAATGCTTCTGATGAAATACACTAGGATACAAACATCTAATTCTTTTCTAAATAGAGCTGCTGATCTTCCAGCAACAATATTTGTCTCTATTCCTTTTTCCTAAATATTTTGGCTCCTCTTCTTAGAAGACAGATTATTTCTCTTGAGCATTGTAAACTTAAATCTCTGCCTTCCTAGATGCATTTTCATCAAAGTAGTTTTTCCATGACTTTTATAGTTATGGTGTGCAGGAGTGGAAGGAAGAACACTAACATTTATTCATTGCCTGTTAAGTGCCAAATATTGGGCTAGGCCCTTTTTTTTTTTTTTTCTTCAGTACGCGGGCCTCTCACTGTTGTGGCCTCTCCCGTTGCGGAGCACAGGCTCTGGATGCGCAGGCTCAGTGGCCATGGCTCATGGGCCCAGCCGCTCCGCGGCATGGGGGATCTTCCCGGACCGGGGCACAAACCCGTGTCCCCTGCATCGGCAGGTGGACTCTCAACCACTGCACCACCAGGGAAGTGGGTTAGGCCCTTTTATATGTGGTATCTTGAATCCTCATGAAAGACCCCATGAGTTATGCCCATTTACACATGAAGAAATTGAAGCTCAGGAAGATTTATCTTTCTCATTGTCTTACAACAGATAGTGTAAGCAGCCTTTGTAAAGTGTCTTTGTGTTTCTAGGTGTATGAGAGGTAATACTGAAATACTTAGCACTTCTGATGCATTCCAATCAAACTAGAATTTGCAGATAGGTAACTTTTTTGAGCTTTGGAAAGCAGTTCTGACTGTGATCTACCTAATGGTTTGAGTTTCAGGGTGCCCAGAGAAACAGGATGTCCTGCCCAATGGCAAGCTTCCCTCTGCCTATAGGACAAGCACCTTCAACTGCACAAATAATCTACATTTCAGGTCCATAAAAACAGAAAAAAAAAAAAAAATATATATATATATATATTCAGAAAACATATGAAATAAACAATATTTCAAACTTTTTGGATTATTTTCACATTGAAGAAGTGGAGGGAGAAGGGAGCTGAATTTATTGAATACTATAATCTGCTTTAAAAGGATGTTCTAGATTTACCAGGTCAATATTTTATACACAGTCAAGTAGGTTTATACAAGCATGGCTCACTTACTATTGCCCACTGCTACACTCTTTTTCACTATGGAGAGAAATCTGTCAAGAAAAATATAATCTTAGTTGTGTTTTTATTAACCTCGTCTTTGACCCTGAGGCTAGATACTACCTATGGGTTAAGTGGTGTGACTTCTATATAGACATACTTACAGAAAGCCTGCATTTATAACACTGTGAAAAATTCAGACATGTACAGACAGGTGAAGTAATAGTTTCAAATACCATTAAACAGGATAGTGTTTTGGAATACATTTTCTTCCTCTTTAAACAATATTATTCAGTTATGATTAACATACAATCAACTGCACATATTTAGTGTCCAATTTGATGTTTTCACATGTGTGTATACTCATGAAACTCACCACGATACAGGAAAAAAAGAACATATTTATCATCCTTACAAGTGTCCTCATGCCTCTTTTAATCCTTTCCTCCCTCAGACCCAGGCAGCCACTAATCTTTCTGTCACTATAGATTAGTTTGAATTTCCCATAATTTTATAAAAATGGAAACAGGGGGTTTCCCTGGTGGCGCAGTGGTTGAGAGTTCGCCTGCCGATGCAGGGGACACGGGTTCGTGCCCCGGTCCGGGAAGATCCCACATGCCGCGGAGCGGCTGGGCCCGTGAGCCATGGCCGCTGAGCCTGCGCGTCTGGAGCCTGTGCTCCGCAACGGGAGAGGCCGCACAGTGAGAGGCCCGCGTACTGCAAAGAAAAAAAAAAAAAAAAGGAAACATACCGTGTGTGTACTCTTTTTTGATCTGACTTCTTTCACTCAACATTATTATTATGGGGTTCATCCATGCTGTTGCATACATAAATAATTCCTTCCTTTTTATTGCTGAGTAGTATCCTATGCTGAGTATGAATATACCACAGTTTATCCATTTAGTCATTCATTTACTCGTCCTCTTGGTTCACCCTGCACTCCACACCAAAATTACTTTCTCTGATTTGCAATTTCTGATTATACCCTTGGCATTTACCCAGGTATAGTGGACACCTGTGATTTTTGACTGTCCTGTATCCATTCCTTCCCTCTTACATCTGTTCATAGCACCCTCCTGTTCCTTGGGCAACTTCATCTTACCCACTCCACATGGTCAGGTGGGACTCTTCTGGTTACAGGGTGGACGCCTATGACCCAGGCTGGACCAATCCCAGTTCTTCCTTGGAATTTTCTGAAAGAAACTCCTTCCCTTTAGATTAGGAACTGTGAGGGTGTGATCCCAGAGGTGCCAGTGAACTTGAAGAGAAGCCTGAGAGAATGAGGTAGAAACAGACCGAAGCCCAGATGAGAGGTGGCGTGACTGTTCTCTGAGGCAGACTTCCGGGATCCAGCTGATGATAAAGCTCACTCATCCCTGCCCTTTTGCATTTTAATTAAGTGGATGCCTACATCCACTACCCTACTTATGGTAAGAGTAAACCCTCATTTTGTTTTGGGGGGAATCTCTTTTCCCATGCTCTCAGTGCATGGTATCCAGGTGAAGCAAACTCTACCCTGGCTTTAAGAGTGGAGTATACGTGGCCAATCACTCAATTGCCTTGGCCACAGTGACACTCATTGATTCCAGGCGGGCTATTTAGAGTAATGTTTGTGCTACTGGGGATGCTGCTCCCTTTTTTCTGCAGGACTTGAACTGGAAAGTTTAGAGCTACAAATATTGCAGCCATCTTTTGACCTAATGGGGGAATAAGCCGAGGCTGCCAAAGGCAGAACCAAAGGAAGGAGAGAAACCAGGTTTTGATGCCATCATGTGGACTCCTTGGATAAGATATCCCTGAAGCCTGTACTCTGGTCTTTGCAGTTATGTAAACAACAAAATTCCCCTTTTGTATAGATTATTTGAATTGCTGTTTATATCACAAAAGAAAACGTTGTGATACAGGTGTTTTTCATTCATTATTTCATTTAACTCCTACAACCTGGCAGGTATGTTATGATCCTAATTTTACATATAAGGAAACTCCTAGTTAAGTAACCAAAATCTCACAGTGGCAAAGCTAGGACTCCCATGCAATACTGCTTCAGGGCTAGAACACTAACCTGCTTAGCCTCGTGCTTTTTTAGCCTTTCTATTACATGAACTTTAATATTAATTAACATTTGCGGCTTCCTCGTTGCTGAAATAAAGTTACGTTTATAAGGCTTAATTCTTCTCCTTCTCTTTTGCCACTGCTTTTTACCTAATTCTTGTCATCTTTTTTCTCTTCCTCGTTCTAAATTTTTCCATTTTCCCAATGTTAAATGCCAAACATGTGCTCTAGTCTCCTCTTCACAGGTCCTATCAACTCTAAAATGGTCTCAGGGTCCTATTGGTTTGGACCAGGCAAAGTTAGTTTACTGAAAAACTTGCCCTTCTGAAGTAATAGCTAAAGACTAAAAAGGTCACATCTACAAATCAGTCTTATAAACTTCTCTAAAAGCTAATCACTGGGCCAAATTTCAAAGATGACAAAACCCAAAGGCCATTGCTGCTACTCCCTTTCTTCTCTCATTCTTTCAAGGATGAAAAGAGGTCAGTAATCATTCTGATAAGCCCTTGGGAAAATGGCTAATTGCCACATCTTCCTTCTTAATGTGTTTAAGAGGGAAAAACCTTTACTGCCCTAGCTCCCACTTTTCAACAAGGTTTTTTTTTAAAAGGGGAGGAATTTGTTAAGTCTTAAAGGTGGCTTCATGTTGTGCTTCATTTCTCAGGAAGCTCAAATATTTATTAACAGCCCATCCCTGCTTTTTTTTTTTTCAGTAGTCAGACCATCAATTTAGTTAAGAGCAGGTAATATCACAAGGTTTAAGAAAGAAAGAAAGAGAAAGGGAGAGAGAGAGAGAGAAAGAAAGGGAGGGAAGGAGAGAGGGAGGGAGGGAGGGAGAGACAGAGAGAGAGAAGAAGGAAGGATGGAAGGAAGGAAAAAAGAAAGAAAGAAAGGCTGTTTAATCCCTTCTTAGTCTCTTAATAGAGCCTTGTGTGGAGCCTTACTGGAATCCTGGAGACTAACACTCTGGAGACCAAAAAAACTAAGCAATTTTGTCAACAACTAAAGAACAACTTCATTTTAAAACGAAATGTTTGAAAACTATGTCTTCCTTAGCTGCCAAGACTGAGTTTGGTTTCTGGATTTATTTCCCTTGTAAGGACACCTGACCTCACTTTTCTGAAAACTTTTTATAATGTTGCCTGTACTGTACCAAATATTTTGGATGCTATCTACCAACCCTCTACAGTTAAATGCAGTATTTCAAACACTGAAAATTTGAAAATGTAGATGTAGACAGGGAAGGCGTTTCCCTCCCCCAATTTGTAACTTGTATGTATTCTGATAATGATTTTAAATAGATCTGACTCTGTAAACTAACCCTTTATAGTTAACTTTTAAAGTGATGGGCTACAACTGTATCACTGTGCATTGGTATCAAGCTGTTCTGCAAATGTTGGAATGGTACAAAATATTTACAAAAAATAAATGTTGGGGTGAGGCTAGCTGTTTTCCTTTCAAAGCAGGTTCAAAAGATCCTTTGAAAATACACTTTTCTCACCTATAGCTTCACTTTTACCAAATGTAAAATTATTTTGCTCAAATGATATTAGGGGAAGATAGTTGATTGCTACCCTTAGCTGATTTGCTTCACTCCTATTGCAAAAAAAATAGATTTACTGCATGGTTCGGCCTAGCAAAATAGAGAAGTGTGTAGACAAAAAGCTTTTTACCAATTTGGTAAGTTAACTAATTTCTTTGAGAATTTTTTACAATTATTAATAATTGGAAATGGTCCAAAAATTCATACATGTATAAAATTGTTTTGTAGATAGGTAAAGCTATGTATTGATGTTGTGCAGAGTAGTGGTTTTCAAACTTTCTTGTGCAGTGGAATCCTAGAGGACTTGTTAAAACTGCTTGCTGGGCTCCATCCCAGAGTTTCTGATTCAGCTGGTATCAGGTGGGGCCTGAGAATTTTTATTTCTAGGAAATCCCCAGGTGATATTGCTGCTGCTGGTTTAGGGACCATCGTTTGAGAACCACTGATGTTGAGCAACTGAAAACCAGCTTAAGTGTCTTTTTTCCAAATCTTATCTGGTCATGTTTCACATTTGTTTCCCAGGCTATGTCACTCTCAGAGTGTGAATCACAACAAAGATTTTCCAGCTCCATCTCCTACTCTCTCTGTCCAAAGTTCAATGACCTTCAGATTCTCCCCTTCAGGGGCCCTCTTTCCTGAGGCTGAAGAGTAAATGCCTCAGGCTTCAAGAGAGCAGTTTCCCAAACTGTGCTCACCTGCGATCCTGTGTCCCTCAGTATTTTCATATATGTCCTGTGATTAAAGCTATGTAACATTTTGGGATACACTGGTTTAACTGGAAAGAAAGTTACTCTTAATCTCGGAACTTCTCAGAGCTTTTAATATGTAAATGTGCATGTGAATTTCCAAAAGAGATCAAGTAGTTGGATTGATCTTGAGATCCTTCTCAACCCTTTCCCCCCACCAAGTTCTACGGAGTATCTATTAAGCACAGTTTGGGAAATGCTCTAAGTAATTTTATAATTTAACTTTATTTTACCAGGTTAAAAAAAGTCTATATTACAACCTAGGAAAAAGTCCAACATGCCAAAAATATGATGTGTGAATTTTAAATCAATTTTAAAAAGGAATTACATAAATGCACTCACCCATTATTTTGACTGAATGTGACTTTTCTTTTTTGCAATAAGAACAGATAAAAAGAGATCTACCCTCTTAAATTCTTCAGGTTTCAGTACAGTATCGTTAACCATAGGCACAATGTTGTACAGCAGATCTCTAGAACTTTTTCATCTTGTATAATTGAAACCTTATACCCATTGAAGAGCAACTCCCCATTTCCCCCACCCTCTAGCCTCTGGCAATCCTCCTTCTACTTTCTGCTTCTGAATTTGACTATTTGTCATACTTCATATAAATGGTATCCCTATTTGGTATGACTATTTGTCATACTTCATATAAATGGAATCATAAATATTTGTCCTTCTGTGATTGGCTAATTTCACTTAGTGTAACGTTCTCCTGATACATCCATGTGGTAGCATCATTTCCTTCTTTTTTAATGGCTGAATAATATTCAGCCATTAAAATAATAATTGTGGTATGTAAATACCACAATTTCTTTTTTCATGTGATCTTTTCTTGATTGAATCATTTACCAAGTTGATACAAAGAAAGAACCCTTTCAGCCTCTGCTGATAATCAAGACTTTCCTGACCTCACCACCTATCCTGTCCCTCCCCTCAATTTCTTTTCCATTACTGTTTCATTTTCTTCATTAGATTTCTCATGATTATGAGTTATCTTATGAATTCCTTAAGTGAGTTACATGTTTATTGCTTGTTTCTACCACTAGCAAACAGTTCCATGAGGGCTATACCTTGTCGGTCTTGTCCAATTCTGTATCTTCAGTGCCTAGAATGATGCTTGGCACATCAGGAGCACTCAGTAAATATTTTTTGACGGAAAGAATAAATAGATCGATACAATCATCATCTAAGTTCTAATTATGAAGTCTTTATTATTGTAATAAAAGATGTAGGAAGAGGAAAAGGTCCTCTTTAGCAGCTTTAGATGAGGCAATTAGAACAATCTTTTGATTTCCAATGGAGTATTTCCAATATAATGATAGAAGGGGGAATTATTAATGTGAAACTCAGGATGCTATTTTGTAAACTCACTTGTATTATGATTTTTAACATTTACTAAGGGTCCAAAAAAAGACATACAATTATCTTTTAAAATAAGACAAGTATGTGAAAAATACTTGGCATATAAGTAGCTCTTATAAAAATATCCACTTTTCTGTCTTTCCAACTTTAAAAGATCTCTGAATGATGCTACTTCTTGCCATATTACAAAGTGCTTTGAATTGGACATTTCTAAAAAGCATCAATTACAGTGTTTTTTTTTTTATTTTAAAGGAGAGCTTGTTATATATTTGTATTCTTGTATGATAAGCAAGTGTTAAATATGTGTAGAGCATAAATATTCCTAACTTACGGATTCTGGTAATTTTAGAGGTATGGGAGAAGTCTGATTGATTGTATGATTGTTGAATATTACAGTAGATACATTCAATTTTGTGCAAGAAAATAAGAGAAGTCATCAGGTATTATTTATAGGAGGAAAGGATTCACCCAGGAATCCAAGAAGATAATTGTCAGAAGTCCTTAGGACATAATGTGATTTGAAATTACATAAAAAATTTATTGTCTATTTCCAGGTATTACAATGGAAAAATATGCATATCTCACTTCACCAGGCCTTTTACGTGGTTTTAATTTTTTTTTTTTTTTTCTTGTTTAGGTTGTCTTCATCCGGTCTCCATTCTCTTTTTTTTTGGTCCTCGCATTATCTCCCTCTAGGGGTTTATGTTTGTGTTTACTCTATGCTTTTATCCTTTTTAGTGGAAAAAAGTGGGTCAGTATTACTTCAGTTTGTCTTCACTTTCACTCCACTGTTCATTCCTGAACTAGCCTTTAGCCTCTGGGATAGAAGAAAGTAAAAACATTGACAGAAACTGGGCCAACCTCTCGGGCGGCCCCCCTCCTCCAAGAAAACAAAACTTAACCAACTCTGCAACAGAAGTTCCTTTCTGATCTCATAGCACCTTCTATTTCCCTTCACATAAAGCTCAGATTTTTATTACAATTGCTTATGGAGTATTTTTCATCCCAGGGAGACTCTCCGTCCTCTGAGGACTTAGTATATTGTCAAGAACATAATATAAAGAAGTTTGTAGTTTAAATGAATAAATGCTGCCTGTGTGAGTGAATACTGCCCTGGTACCCACCCAGCCACCCACAATAAAGGAGAAAACTTGCAGCAATCAAGCTCAGGTGTGGGCCCTTTGACATCAACTTTCTAGAGAACCAGTAGAGAGCTGCGGCAGTGGTATCTAAATTACATAATTACTTGGATACTTTAAGCAACAGTTTTTGTTTTGTCGGGGGGTGGAAGATGAAGGGGCTGAACTATTCAGATAATTTCTTTCCCAGTCGCCGTAGACAGGCACTGCCTAACCTTCTCACCCTTGCGGGGGTCTCTTCACCTCTCCCACCGCCCTCCAGCCATTCCAGAAGCCGGGCACGGGAGACTAAGGCCCTACATCTCGGGGTGGGGGTTTCCCGGGGATACCCCGCCCCGCCCTCTAGGCCCCGCCCCTTCCCCGCCCCCGTCGCCGCCGCCGGCAGGGGTCGCGCTGCCTGCGGCGAGCTGCTCAAGAGGGGGTGGGGGAAGCTGCCGCGGCCGGTCGCCTTTCTCCGCCGCCGCTGGTTGGATCATTTCAATAAAAGTGTTTTTTCTCTCTCGCTCGCTCTCCCCGGGGGAACAGGCGGAGGCGTCAGTCCGCAGCCGCCGAGTGAAAAAGCGACGCATACGCAGCGAGCGTCTCCTCAGCTTCGCACGGCCCGGCCCCAGAGAAGAAGGAGCCCGTGTCCGGCCGGGCCGCCGCAAACGGGCGTCGGCGCCTCACTCCCGCTGCGGCTCCTCCAAGGGGATTAGTGGGCCGCCTGCGCGGCTCGGCAGCCCGGGAGCCATGTTGTCCGGGGGGCTTGACAACGCGTGAGGGACCGGCGGCCCTTCCCGGAGGCTCGGACCCTCGGCGTGAGCTGGAAGGCTGCTGCGGCGGCGGAGGCCTGCGCCTCGGAGGCGCCTCGGGTCTGCCAGTCGCTGGGACCCGGACCTGCATCCGGTCGCCGCGGGCGTCGGAGGAGCCGCTTTCCTTGTGCGCCTCGCTTCGCCAGCTCTCGGGACGCGGTCCCCGCACTTGCTGGTGAGTTGGAGGCTGGCGGCCGCTCGGGGCTTTCCCTGCTGCCCCGCCGACCCTGGGCTGAGAGCGGCCGGAGGGTGCTTGGGACTGGGGGTCGGGGCGGGCGGCTCAGGCCCGGCCGGGAGGTTGAGGAGGACGGCGCGGCGCAGGGGCTCGCTTGTGTTTGTCGCCCCTCGGGTCCACTTCGGACCCCGGTCGCCCGGGCATTTCCGGGCGTGGGGTGGGGTGTGAGTGTCTGACGCTTGGGCTCCTTCGCGAGAGGCGCCTCCAGCCGCCGCCGCCTCCGCGCTTGCTGCCGCTTTGGTCTCCGGGGGAGGCCGGTCTCCCCGCGAGGCCGAGGAGGGGAGGAGGCAGAAAGTCCCCCGAGACACAAAGGTCCCCTCGGCGGGGGTGGAGCTGCGAGGGCGGGCTGCGCAACTCCGAGGGGAAGGAAGGGGCGCAGGTCCGCGAGAGGTGGGAGAGGAAGCGGCGGTGGCCACCGCGTTTCCAGCTCCTTGGAGACGCCGGGGGTGTGCGTGGGTGGGGAGCGGGAGGAGGAGGGGCCCTCGCGTGAGGAGCCGGCCGAGACAAAGATCAGGGCAGCCTCCCGCTGGCGAGTCACACCCCTGAGTGTGGGTCAGAGCAGAGGTGGAGGGAATGTGGGAAACCCAAAGAACCGATGGGGAGGGGCACATGGGGCGGGGGGGGGGGGGGCTGCCAAGTATTGTCGTCTCCGTCACAGTGGCTTTTCTCAGCGTTTTCGTGCCCGATGGTTTTGCTCCGCAATTCAGCTGGATAGCTCCAGATTCGCTCCCTCCCATCACCCCCTCCCTGCCACACTGACTCTCCTGTGGTTTTCCCCTCGTTCTCCCCGTACCTCTCACCAACTCCTTTTTGGGTAAGCAGTATTTTGCCTTCAGCTTGGGGAACGTTTGCTAATGACAGGATGTCTGAGCTTGTTCTGACCCTGAACTGCCTTGAACTCCTCTCTCTTCCTCCCACCCTTTCCTTTCTGGGATCTTATAATGTCACATGGCCATTAACAATTAGCTTTTCTTCTGCAAAAATGGCAAAAGCACTTAGCTGAAATCCCTGGCGCTCCTTCTTTATATTAATGTGTCCACCAGAGACACGTCGTTGGTCATGGATTATCAGCTTTTATTAACCAAATTAACTTTTTAGATGAAAAAGTGGCAAATTTTGTTTTGAGTTTTGACTATTCCTAGGGTCAGCAAAGTGTATCCCTGGCAGCCGCTAGACCTTCTGTCACTTATCAGGAAATGCTTGACTTAGACAATTCTTTCCTCCAACTTTGCTGATTCTTTCTCGAGGCTTTGTTGAAGGATTTCTTTTAAAAGGCGCTTGCGTATAGAGTAACAAATCTGAGTTACTGTATTTTAGATTTTTTTTTTGACTATTGGACAGAAGAAAATGAATGGGATTTAAGATCTTTGATGCCTTGAGTAAAGGAAAGCCTTCCTTGAAGGTAGAAATAAGGTTCAGCCACATTTTAAGAAAAAAATTTGCTAGCATTAATATTATTGATTTTGTTCAGTTCTTTTATGAGATTAAGTAGTTGGTTTATTTAATGTTGAGATGTTGCTTTGTTGATGAAGTCATTTCAGTCTTTGTAATCCTAGCACCTGCGTACTTCCATAAACAACGGGTTGGAACAAAAGAAAAAAATGTGGCTATATTTAAGGAATATTCTTTTTTTTTTTTATGAGCGAGATTGTTGGAATTAAAAGTGATAACCTTTTTGGTAAGTTATCTCATAGGTCAGGAGCACTAAAAGTTTGAGTGCTGGGCTTCAAAGAAAATAACTTAGTCATTGAATTTAAGCTGTTTTAAAATTACTGTGCAAATATAATTTATTATTGATTTTTTAACAGCGAAAATAACATATTGGAATATGAATGGAAAGAAAAGTAAAGCCTGTTTGATGTTTGGGACATTACTGTTCATGTCATTGTAAGAACAGTCATGTCTTGCTGCTTATTGCCATTAAAATGTTGACAGTATAAAAATTGTGAAAGGGATTTCAGTTTAGGGACCAGTCTCTGAATTGAGGGACTCCCTCAATTCTTTGTGAAATTAACAGGTCATACCATAAATAATCGATGTTTTATTTATTTATCGAAAGGTCATATTGAGGATACGCTGATTTTTTTCCCACTACATATTAATTAGTGTCTAATTAGATACCTGAAGTTTTATTCTCACTAGAAGGAAATCTACCAAAAAGTTAACAAAGATTTCTGGGTGGTGAGACTTATGGATGAATAAAAATACATTTCTTTATTTTTCAAATTTTCACATTACTTTTACAATCAGTAAAAAGAGTGTGTGAAGAATTAAAGTCTTGTTTAAAAGAAAAAAAGAATCAAAGTCTTGTTAATATCCTAATTTGCCTGTTACTTAAAGAAGCTTTTATAAAATGTGTAATTTATTCTCATCCTCGGATTCAGGCCCATTAAAGTCACTTTTAGTGTGAGGTATTTGAAATAGTGCAGCTTGTGAAATGTACTCTGGTTACCTGAAGGAAAAAAGAGATACATAGTAAGGAAAGATGAAATTAGAATAATTAATTCTAATTAATTAATTAATTCAGTGTATGGTAGCGATCCAGTGTGGTAGCTTTGTACACTAGCAATCTTGTTCTAATAAGTCATTGGTTTTACTAAAATAGAAAAATTAAATTTTATCTTTTCTGTAGTATAAAATAGCTGTGTTGAATAAGATTTTAAAGTATATAAATGTTGATATATTTAGTTTTCAGTTACTTGTTTAGTCCTACGATTATGGTGGAAAGAGATGGCATATAAAATAATTTACTCTATCAAGGCTTTTGTTTTTTCCCTTATTTTCAGTAATGTTTTTCTCCTTTTCCTTTATTGGTGAAATAGTACTAACTAAAAAACTGCAAATATTTTATTGTGAACAATGGAACTATAGTGGCTTCTGAGATGGATATTCAAAAGTGAAAATGTTGATCCTTAATATAAAAAAATTTTCTATGAACACAAAATTTTTGCGGTGGTATTTTCTTTGTTATTGTCTAATAATACTGAATATTTATAGGGCATTACATTTTGAATCTTTATTACTGTTCTCTAGTCTTAATAAAAATAATAGCATCATGTCATGGCATTCATTTATATAGCTTTTATACTTCCATGATGTGTAATTACAATGAATGTATTGCTGTATTGTAGAAAAGAGACATTATATGTTAAATAGAGTATTTTATCTATTTCAAAAGTTGCCCCCTTTCATACATGTGAAGGAAAAATAGTTTTGAGTTCTTTGAATTTTGAATGTGTAATTTTTGCTTAAACTTTTAAATAGAAAAATTATTTTAAATGCATTTTGTAAACTGATTGTGGCATTTTGCATTTGAAATGATGAAGATAAAACAGTAGGTTTATGGCATTTTTATATGTACTTCATATAGTATTTGTCAGGTAAAAAACTGCCTACAATAGAAAACCTGGTATAACTTGTGTTCAGCCTACAGTGTTGGCAATTTCTTTGACTGGTGATGAGAGGACCTATTAGACTGACTTTTTTTTTTTTTTTTTTTTTTTTTTTAACATCTTTATTGGGGTATAATTGCTTTACAATGGTGTGTTAGTTTCTGCTTTATAACAAAGTGAATCAGTCTAGACTGACTTTTTAAAAAAAATGTCTATGAGCCAAAAAGTCTTACTGTCACCAGTGAATTCTTTGTCATTATTTTGCTCCCAGGCTTTTTTTTTTTTTTTTTTTTTTTCAACTTTTTATTTTGTATTGGAGTATAGCCAATTAATGATGTTGTGATAGTTTCAGGTGCACAGCAAAGGGACTCAGCCATATATATACATGTATCCATTCTCCCCCAGACTCCGCTCCCATCCTGGCTGCCACATAACATTGAGCAGAGTTCCCTGTGCTATACAGTAGGTCCTTCTTGGTTATCCTTTTTAAATATAGCAGTGTGTACATGTCAATCCTAGACTCCCTAACTGTCCCTTCCCGTTGTCAGCTACTTTGATATCTGCAAAATATTTGACCTGAAAAGAGGAATTGCCAAGGACCAGAAAAATGTATTGAATGTATTTGAGTGTCGCTTACCTTTCCTAGCCTGTTTTCCTCTCTCTTTTGGCCAGCTTGGAAAATCAGTAGACGTCTATGCGTAAATCTAACAGGTGGGGTGCCTACTATAAATAACGTTATGTTCTGCAGTAACATATAATATTGAATATGGTATTTAAGGAGTAGATTTATAAATCCATGACATTCTGCAGTAACATATGATATTGAATACTGTATTTAAGGAGGTAGATTTATAAATCCATGACATACCGGGGTAAGCGAAAATTGCCTTTATTTTGATTTTTTTAATGTGTTAAAATTAGTTCACATTATTTGAGCATGTGTCATAAAAGGGAAGATAGCGCCAGATACATACTGTGTAGATTGCTTCAGTGTTGGGGAAAAATTTGCCTTAAGGTAGATAAAATCTATGTCTGTATTTATACAGGTATAAGTACTTACTGGTTTTTGGTTTGGTATTGCATATTTTAATTAACTAAAGTGTAATTTTGATCTTTGAAGTTGTACACTTCATATGTGGCTATGTATCACTGAAAAATGGAAATACCAGACCAAATTGTACATTTTTGTCATTTTCTATATTAAAAACTGATTCTTATATAAATTGCATATTAGTATTGTTATTATCTCTTATTCAGATTTAAAAAACAGAACATGTTATTGACTTGACCTAAGAGTAGTCCATTAAAGTGAAAAACAATGAAAGAAGGTTTGCTTTCTTTCGTTTGTGGTAAGAGTTTAAAAGGTTAACAAAATCTTTTTAATAGCACATTTAAAAAAATAAATTTATTTTATTTTATTTTTGACTGCGTTGGGTCCTGCGTTGGGTCCTGCGTTGGGTCCTCGCTGAGCACGGGCTTTCTCTAGTTTCAGCGAGCGGGGGCCACCCCTCGCCACAGTGCACTGGCCTCTCATTGCGGTGGCCTCTCTTGTGGAGCACGGGATCAGTAGTTGTGGCTCACTGGCTCTAGAGCACAGGCCCAGCATTTGTGGCGCACGGGCCTAATCGCTCCGCGGCATGTGGGATCCTCCCGGACCAGGGCTGGAACTCGTGTCCCTTGCATTGGCAGGCGGATTCCCAACTACTGTGCCACCAGGGAAGCCCTAATAGCACATTCTTGTTAGTGTAAATACTTTCAAGAATACTCTAAATTTTGTATGCATATTTGTAAACAATGGGAAAAGGACCCAAGAATAATTTTTCTTTCACTATATTCATTACTAACTCACTTTGGTCTTATCATATATTTAATCCTGCTATTTTTACAGTTGATGGTTAATATTTGTTACTAGTGTGTGTTAATGTTAAATGATATAAACAAAAGTTGGTTAAAATTGGTATTAATACTTGTGAAAAATTATCAGGTAACAACACTGAAGCTCTTACTCCAAATTTAGAGGCATTATCCTTTAAATTAATTACTACATATTTTTAAGTATTTTATAAAATAAACTTTTGAAGTATAATATACTTCCAGGTTTTAATATTTTAATTACTGATTTGTATTGCTGTTTCAGGTGAGAAGGAAGCTTTTTGTTGATTTTTGTTTTCTTTTTGTTGATTTTTGAAGTAAGTTTTGGATTCGTTAAGCAGACGTTAGTCCCTTGAGCCCATCTTACTGAATTATTTTTAAGAAATGATTTTTTATCTATGGCTTTATTATACTTAATAAATATGATTTTTCAGTTAATTCAGAGATGTAATCAGTAAGTACCTTTAAAGCATTTGTCATGTCCTCAGCATTGTGTTAGTCATTGTACGTTATAAAAATATACTTTAATGGGTAGAAATAATGGCAACGTTGGTTGTCTGGAATGTTCTGTCCTTGGCCCCTCTTCTCATGTTTTACATGATCCCTGGGCATTCTCATCTGTATTTAGTGCTTTGTTCTTATCACCTATATGCTGATGATCTCCATATCTTTATTTCTAATCCAGACCTCTTTTTCTTAGTTCTTTTCTAGCTGTCTCCCAGATATTATTGCCTCTTGGCACTCCCTTACCAGAGCTGAACTCTTTTATTACCCCCCTACCTCTATTCCCAGCCACAGTGAATGTGCCGCCATCAGCCTAGTCACTTAAGCCAAAACCTTTGGCAGCTTCTTATGTTTTTCTGTCATGCTCTTCTCCCTCTAGTCCAGTCAGTCACACCCAATCTTGTTAATTTTATTTCCTAAACATCTTTTAGATTTATCTTTTTCTGTTGCCACTTTCACATGTCAGGATTTTGGAATGCCTCATCTGAATTACTACTTCCAGTTTTACCCTATTTTAATCTAACAGTTATTCATTCTTACTTTATATATTTCTTTTTTTAAAAAGTATAGCTGATTTACAATATTGTGTTAGTTTCAGGTGTACAGTGAAGTGATTCAATTATATATATACTTTTTAAGATTCTTTTCCATTATAGGTTATTACAAGATATTGAATGTAGTTCCCTGTGCTATACAGTAAATCCTTGTTGTTTATCTCTTTTATATATAGTAGTGTGTATCTGTTAATCCCATACTCCTAATTTATCTACCCCCCCTTTCCTCTTTGGTAACCATAAGTTTGTTTTTTATGTCTGAATCTGCTTCTGTTTTATAAATAAATTGATTTGTATTATTTTTTAGATTCCACACATAAGTGCTACAAAAGAATATTGGTCTTTTCTCTGACTGACTTCACTCAGTGTGATAATCTCTAGGTCCATCCATGTTGCCGCAAATGGCAATATTTCATTCTTTCTTTATGGTTGAGTAATATTCCATTGTACATATATACCACATCTTCTTTATTCATTCATCTGTTGATGGTTTGTGTCTGTCTTTTTATCCCTCTGTTCTTTTTTCCTTCCATCCATCCGTCCATCCATCTGTGCATCCATGTCTGAAGTGCATGCCTCCTCTATACCATCACTGTGGTCAGTGCTAGAATCAAAGATGAGGAAACTGGTGTGTTGATATTACAGTGCTGTGACAGTTGGAGAGAAATTCTCATTTTTGAGGACAAATGTCACTTCCTCTGAAGTCTTCTTTGATCCATTCTGGCAGAGTTATGGTGATTCTGCTATAGCATTTATGTCTACTATAGTACTTAATACATTGTATTGTATTGTAATTAATTATTTACAAATCATCTACCCTTTTGTCTGGCTTTGTGCTACAGAGGGGCCATGCTTTTTAAATTTTGGTATTTTCCCCATATTATGTATTGTTTAATTGAGTGAGTGAAGTGATGGAATTAGGAGAAACAACACTGAATTAGTAAGTTAGGGTCAGAT
The DNA here is from genome assembly GCF_937001465.1 of Orcinus orca. Taxonomy (NCBI): domain Eukaryota; kingdom Metazoa; phylum Chordata; class Mammalia; order Artiodactyla; family Delphinidae; genus Orcinus; species Orcinus orca. The sequence continues at coordinate 78,417,518 of NC_064569.1, read as the reverse complement.
TAGTTATGACCTAGAAAGGGTCAAGAATTAATTTTGATATAGTAGAAAATAAAAAGCCATTAAAAGTTTTGAGTGTTGGTGCTACATGTAGGCCATGTAGGCTGTTTTTGTATGAGAGTAATTTGGATGCAGTTGGTAGACCAATTTGGAGGGGCAATAATTTGGTATCACTGGGCCTTTTTAGCTACTCGTGAGCTATACTAACTTGTTAGTGAAAATGGAGAGAAAAGGGCTGTAATCTTCAAAGATTGTTATCTTTTAGACAAATTAGAATCTAAAATTACAATATATGTAAATAAAATATCTATTTCTAAAGGTCTAAAAACATTGGTCAATATCAAGAGTAAGATTTGGATAAAATTTCATCCTTAATGAAATCCAGCTGTTTAACTGTATAGTACTAGACTTAAATTCATTAAAATAAAATACAGAATTGCACTCCAGAACTGCATTTAATGTCATTCCTGTTACCCTGATAGTTATGTATACAGTTGACCAGGAGATATGTTTTCATTGGAATTACTGTAATTAAATAAAAACTGCTTTATGGTCTACTTTTAAAATTAAAGACATTTTATTTAGGTTTTTATCAGTAAAATTGAGTTTTAAATTATATCTCTGATATAGTAAGTTTGTGATTAAAAACTAGATTCATTGGAGAAATCAGATTTATTTGAGAAATCAGATAATAATGCTTCCCCAAGTAATAACTGATAACTATGTGATCTTGAGCTAGTTACTTAAACTCTTAAGGGTCAGTTTCTTCTATAAAATTGGGAATGACAGAACCTACTTCATAGGGCTGTAGAAATTAAATGATATGTATAAAGCACTTTGCAAAGTACCTTGCACCTAGTGAGCACTCACAGTTAGCAATTATTTTTATCACTCTGTATTATAGCGGGAAAAACTTGGTTATGGTACTAGAATTGTTTTGCAGATCCATTCCTTCAGGTTGATGAATGTCTAAATAAGTGGTTCACAAGGACAATTGAATCAAAATAATCTCTGGCTTTTTAAACCGTACATACCTCCTGGATTTTCTAATATGCCTCTCCCACCAAATTTGAGAATCAGTGTGTTAGTGAGTTAGTGTTACTAATGGGTGTATGTTGTACCCTTTAGGTATATTGGCAGGAGGGGAATAGTATAGACTAGTGGACTAAATAATTTAGGATATTCATTGTTGTTTCTTATCTAATGATCATTAGGGATAAAACTGTCGTAATCTTCCTGATGAACACATTGATAAGCTTTTCCTTAGGGCCAGCCAAATTTTTCGTGTAACCATTTGCTCTGTTTCCCTTCTTCAGGCTTGTGCTATATACCATTTCTTTGACATCTTAACAGTCTAGGCAATATTTGCTTTCCTTCTTAATGACTTTTGTATGTGACTCAGCTTTTCTGAAGTCAAAATAGAATAACAGGTAATACAACTTATCCATCAAGAGAAGAAACTGGTTTGGTTTTTCCCTTTGTCATAAAATCTGCTTAGATGTTTACTGTTTATTATTATGGTTTTGTTTATTATCTTAATGTTCTTATAGGTCAGTGGCCTTAACCTGAGCTTCAGAAGCACTCTTGTTGATTTAAAAAAAAAAAAAAGAAAAGCTAGAAGCGTGTGTGTGTGTGTGTGTGTGTGTGTGTGTGTGTAAAATCTCAAGCTCTGTCCCAGAGCAACTGAATTGGATACTCTGGGTTTGGGTTTTTTTTTTAAAACATTCCAAGTAATTCTTGAGTTTTAGAGTCATTGTTCTAGGATTTAAATTTAAAGTAAAGGCAAAATGATTAAAACTTTCATCATTCCATCCTAATTTTTCTCCCTTTCTATTCTGTTTTGGATTTGCTAGTTTAATCATGTTTGGGGGGAAGTTTTCTTAAGTTGATGTATAAAAGTCTTCTGTTCCACTTATTTACTTTTCCCTTTAATGAATGTTTTTGTCTTGCTTTTTTAGTTTGTTTTGTTAAAAGGTAAACTGAGGCACATTAAAATTTTCAACTTTATTTGAGCGTACATTGATTTGAATCAGGCAGAGCCAAGCCAAAGGTGGTTAGGAGTGCTCCACCAACAGGAGCTAGGGTGGAGGTTTTCATAGAGAAGGCGTGGAAGCGAAGCAAGGAAGTTATTTGATTGGCTATAGCTTAAGCGGTTACCTTATTTAGGAAAGCCTAGTTGGTTGGTTGTGATTGCTGGTTCTTAAGTATCATTTCTTCAGATTCAAGTGTATTGAGTGTAGCTTAGGTTTTGGTTTGTTTACTGCCGCCTCAGTCTAATGCCCTTCTTGTTTAATTACTTTAGTTTCTTATCAGTGTCTTACTGTTTTCTGTCTTTATGATCTCAATTATTATGTTTTAAAAATTACCTTTCAAATATAAGAACATAAAATAATGTAGGAAATAGACTATAATCTAAATTTCCAGTGTGTCTTTTTGCAAATGTACGTAAATGTATTTTATTTTGGAGGTTTTTCCATATCTAAAGATCTTCCTTTATTTTTAATAGTTGTAGTACTTCTGTTGGATATATGATCACTCAGTCCTGTGTGATCTTTGGGTTGTTACCTATTCTTTTGCTATTACTTTGCCAAATGAACAACATATACATATAACATTTGCATAAGCAAATGCGTGATTTAGATTCCAAGAACAAGGATTTCCCTAAAATTCATATGTTGAAACCTAATCCCCAGTGTAGTGGTATTTGGAGGTGGGACCTTTGGGAGATGCTTATGCCATGAAGGTGGAGCCCTCATGAATAGACCTAAGAGAGATCTCTTTCCCCTTCTGCTGTGTGAGGACACAGTGAGAAGGCAGTCTGTGAACTAGAAAGTGGGCTCTCACCAAGTACTGAATCTGCAGTGGCCTTGATCTTGGACTTCCCAGCCTATAGAACTGTGAGAAATAAATTTCTGTTGTTTATAAGCCACCTAGTCTAAGGTATTTTGTTATAGCAGGCCCAACAGACTGAGAGAGTTAACTTCAGCAATCATAAATTACGTCAATAGTATGATGCGATGAGAATAGCACTTCACCTCTATGGTCTTCCTCCCCCAAAATTATAACCCCAGTCTAATCATGAGAAAAACATCAGACAAATCTCAGTTGAGGGATATTCTACAAAACAGCTGAACAGTACTCTTCAAAACTGTCAAGGTCATCTAAAACAGGGAAAGTCTGAGAAACTCACAGCCAAAAGGAGCCTAAGAAGATGATTATACTGTAATGTGGTATACTCCATGGGATCCTGGAACAGAAAAAGGACATTAGATAAAAACTAATGAAATCTAAAGGAATGACTTTAGTTAAATATATCAGTTTTCAGTCAATAATTGTGACAGATGTACCATACTAATAAAAGATCTTAATAGCAGAAACTAGGTGTGTGGTGTAGGGAAACTGTACTGTCTTTGAAATTTTTCTGTAAATCTAAAACTATTATAAAATAAAACATTTATTTAAAAAAAAAGATAGGTGCTTCTGTAATTCTGTTATAGCCAAATTACCTTTTTTTTATTACTACCTGAATGTATGAGAGGCTTGTTTTCTTATAGCCTCACCAGCTGAATGTGTTGTCAAACTTCTGGAATTTTGTCGGTTTGATAGATGAGAACTGGTGTAACTCAGACTATTGTGTTTCTCTCATTATGAATGACATTGAGTATTTTTTTTATATGTTTAATGGGCATTTTACTTATTTTCCCTTTCTGTGAACTCTCATGTTCTTTATTTTTCTATTTGGTTGCTGGCCTTTTTTTTCTTGATTTCAGGATTTCTCTATAGGGAGATGAGCCCTTTATTTGTGATATGGGTTGCAAATATATGTTTAGATTCTTTGATATTTTTTCACACAAGTTTTTTCCTTTTTTATATGGTAATTTTTTTAATGTTTCTGGATTTTGAAATATAGTTGGAAAAGTCTTCCCCACTCCAAGATTATAAAGGAATTCATCCAAATTTTCTTCCAGTACTTGTGGTTTCCTTTTTTACACTTAGATCTTAAAATTTGAATTCTTCAGTTCCTCCCAATCATTGAGGCATTTTAAATGCTTAACCTTTTCTTTCAAATTACTCCTGTGTAAGCATGCCTGTGGTCTTATACGTACCTTAAATGATTTATAGTAGAAGAAATGTTTATACATTTACTTTTGGTGGATATGAAGTTTCAACTTTCTAGAAAATGCATTTCATTGTATCTTAATTCCAAATCATAGTTTAAAAATAATTTTAAAGTAATGAAGACTCCTTTAAAGTTTGTTTTCACTGTTATACTGTAGTATATTTAGCAGTATTTTTTCTTCTAGATTATTAGCATTGTGGATTATTCATATATTAATTTAGTTTTTTCCCCATCCTGTTTCTCCTAAGTTTACGGTTTAGATTATTAAACCCCTCTGTGATTTATCTTCCATCTTCCTTAGAACTCCTCACTGGTTTTATGGCCCCTTTGATATTAGTAATCTCTTTATTTGGTATTATTTAGAAATTTAATTAGCAGGCCAGTTAGCTGTTTTAACTCATTAAGAAGCTGGAAGCAATAGTGTCAGTAGATGTTGCCTAACGTAGGGTGCTGATTTCTTATAACATTTTATAAAGGTTTCATAGTTTCCTCGCACTACTTGTGATGAACTATTATTGCTGAACTGAATCTTAAGACATTTGAGAAACTATCTGATAGTGCTGTGGAATGTTGGCTCCTAGAAAATACTACCCAAAATAACATGGTGAGTTTATTGCTTATTGTAGTAAAGGAGAACACCACCTTTCCTGAGTTGGTAGGATCTGCTGGGGGAAGAGGAGGGGTACGTGTATGGGTGAAAAGAAGAGCAAAGTTAGGAGGGAGAGTGAAGTTGGGATATTTACTGAGGATTTGGAATCTTTAATGCAGGTATTTCGGTGCAGGAGCTTGATTAGAATTAGTAGGGATCATGTAATAGTTTAGGATTGATAGACGTAGCAAAACAAGGGTTTTAAGGTGAGATTTTTTCAGAGTTTTGGAAAGTGAACAATCATTTGCTGCTATTTATTGAAAAGTTGAATAGTCTGATGTTGGTTTATATGGGGTTTTGGGGAAGTTCCTGGAATGAACAATGAAGTTATTTGCAATTCTTATCTGCCTGGGCAAGAGTTTCCTGGAATAGTGAAGTCTTGTTGTTGAAGACAGCTGAATAGTGATGCTAATGTAGACTGTAAACTCTGGGTGCAGATGGTTTTAGTTCTCAGTGCCCATTCAGAACCACAATAAGTTTGAAAATGTATTTATAAAAAGTCTAATTCTCAGGCCCGTCTACAAAGACAATACATTCTGTTGGTGAGGGGTTTGACATTGAAATTTTTTCGCCTGAGGAATGAAGCCTAGTAGGTAGTTGGATATATGTTTCTGCAGCTCAGAAAAAAGAGTAAAGTATCAGACATGGAAATTTGGGAGTTACTCTTTAGATTGAACTTGTGTGCCTAGGTGACTTTGCCTTAGGAGGAAGCATAGTAAGAAGAAATGTACTTGGGCCTTAATAGTGCTTAATGGCTATAGTGTGTGTGTGCGTGCGTGTGTGTGAGAGAGGGAGAGAGGGAGGGAGGGAGGAAGGGAGGGAGGGAGAGGGAGAGGAGAGGAGAGGAGAGGAGGAGGAGGGAGGGAGGGAATACATTCCTCCTACAGAGGAGTGGCCAGAGAGGTAGAAAAAAACCCAGGATATTGTTTTGTGATCTCTGGAGGTGTGGCTGTAAAGTTGGGGGGTCAGTACACAAAAGCTTTTTGTGCCTAAATGGAGGAAGATCTATTGGCCCCAGTGATGAATTTTCACTCAACAGTTCTGTGAATGTATGAAATATAGACTGTTCACAGAACTATTTGTTCTGTCATGATATTCTTCATGTAAGAATTGCCTAGTGGGCAATTCTGTTTGCAGGGTAGGTATTTGAAATTAAGAATATTTTCTTAGAAGTAATTTTACCGTCTTGCTCCCACATGACCCCATAGAAGTTACTTAATCTCTCATTTTGACTGTGATTGAGGAAGGGAGGTCATTGGTGTGTAGCCTGCAATTTTGTATACAGTACATATATTTGCTGTTCATAATTTGGGAGGAAGTTACATTTGTTGAATGCCTACTATGTGCTAGACACAATATATATACAATCTAATCTATATCTCACATTCTTTTGAGGTAGTTGTTAATTCCCTTCTTCAAAGAGGAAACTAAGGTTGGCTTTCTCAGTGTTCTTCTCACTCTCCCCAGTGTCTGTATGAAGGAAAAAGGATTTGAACCTGTGTTAGGCTTACTCTCACTTTCTACTACACCAAGTGGACTTCCTGTATACTATACACCCTTCATCAACCAGTGCCAAACATGTATGTAATTAACATTTTACCACAGGTATGAATTAAATGTAGGAACATTTTACCGCTCAGCTTTTGAGATCAAGACTGAATGAATAGGTAGTAAGCAATAACAAAGCAGAGAGGATCGAGGCCCTTATTATACTCAAGCTTTGATTAACTAGAATCCATTTAATTCCACGTAAGGGAGATACTCAGGTATTGTCAGAATTCCAGTTAATTTCAGGTATTACTGTTTAAAAATATTTTTCTGTATCCTCATAGGTAACCTTTCTTTGAACCTTTTTTTTTTCCATTTTTCTTAAAAGGTACATTTTACTCTCTTCTTTCTTCCGTTGTGTTAATCTAATTTAGTTCTTTGCTTTTCTTGTTTCTAGTATGCAAAGATTTCCTAAATAAGTAGAATTAGTAGAATAAAAAATGCTAGAGATAAATACGAAAACTTTTGGAAAATACCAAAGTTGTAGCTGTGGAGTTTAGTCAGGTACAAATTGTCTTCTTAATCTTTTGATTGAAATCTTACAACCTGGCCTCTACTATAGATCTTATAAAGTCAATTAAGTGTACTTGTGAATTGGCTTGTTATGCTCCCTCCCTCTTAGGATTGGTATGTGAGCAGTTTCTAATTTTCCATTTAGCAAGTAATGTGGTGTAGAGGGTTAAGTTTTTGGTTTTTTGTTGGTTTTGTTTTTCTCCAGAATCGCAAGAAGGCTTTTCTGAAGGTGATGATAGTTTTAAAAATTTGAGATCAACTGATACATGATTCAGCCTTTAGGAAGATCTCTTTTGAGGGTATTTACTATATCATCAAAACTAACCACTTTTAAGAGTTTTTTTCCCCCCCTTAAACAGCCCTTCCTTCCCCAAAGAAAAACTTTAGCAGAAGGTCGAAGAATGCTGGCATTTTTAATGCCACTGTTGCTGAGGAAAGTTGGCCATTATCCAGTAGAATCTGTCTTATGAAAGCTTTAATAAAGTGTTAGTTTTTTTAAAATGTGAAATATTATTGTGTCACAAGTTACAGAATGACAGAATAGCACATTCAGTTATGTAGTTCAGATGTTTATTGGAGAGAAAGGCTAGAAAGTTGCCTACACACTTTGTTTTTTTAAACATCAGAAACAAGTTCATATTTATCTTATGCCAAGTATGCTAAGAACATTCTGAGTGAAACCTACACGGATATTTAGAAAGTAGGAGATTTTGTGAAATTTGTACTTTGACAACATGTAAAGACTACATAATTTTTTATTTGGTAATTGAAAAATATGTTGTGTGATTTATTATTTTTGAAGGAAATTGAAGTTTTATTCTTACAGTAGCCATAAGAATGTGACCTTTTAAATATCTAAACATATATTTTACATAATTCTTCTCCTAAAATGCTTTTAAAATTTCCTGCTGTTGGAGTTAGGAGGTGGTTGAAAGAGTGAATGATTAGCTGAGCCTTACAGGATGTCTTTACATTAGTGAGGTCATTGTGTGTCACCATGTGGTGAAGTCTGACCTTTTCAGTTTTACGGGTTGACATTCCTTCAGTTTATTTTAAGGTGATGTGGTATTACAGAATCTTTTATGTAATTTAGGTATAAAATATAGTGTTAATTTAGAAATGTACAGTGAAGTAATCTGGATTGATACAACAAGTTTGTTTTTTTTTTTGATATGAGTGTTGTGATGAGGGTAAGGAGGAACACAAAGATTTTAAAAATGTTTCTGTTGTTAAGCAATTTGTAATATGGTGAAACTCAGGAACTTTCCATTTACATAGCCCACTTATCCTGGTGAGTAAATCAGTTTAGAAGACCAGATTTTAGATCTGAGGATTGGTTGAGCATAGCTTTTTAGATCAGTGGCTTTTCAACCTTTTTGGTCTCAGGTCAAAAAAATGCTTTAATTTTTACATTAATTTTAATATCTGCTTACTTAAAAATAACAAGCATTAAAAATTAACATAAATATTTTAAAATGAAAAATATTAAAAAAATATGGTGAGAAGGGTAGCATTGTTTTATATATTTGCAAATCTCTTTAATGTCTATCTCAATAGAAGACAGCTGGCTTCTCACAACTTCTGTGTTTCACTCTGTTGCAGTAGTCTGTGAAATGTAGTCTGGAAAACTCCACTTTATACTCGTGAGAGAAAAGTAAAAAAGGCAATTAAGTTTTTAGTATTATAAAAATAATTTTGACCTGAGGAACCCCCACCCCCACCTTTAAAGATTCCACAGACTATACTTGGAGAACCTCTGCTTTAGAGCAAAAGGAATTGGATCCTAATCCTGCCCTTGATCATCCTCTCTCAATTGGATATTCTTAGGGGCTATGTCTATTAAGCTGTAGTAACTCACTGAATTCTATTTCTCAAATCTATTCCTGGCTGTCTTCTTCTATGAATAGCCTTGGAGCTGTAGGCTTTGATTCTTATATTCCCTTACCTCTTTTGGAAATGACAAGGCTTACTAGCTATATGATCTTGGGCAGATTCATTAACATTTTTGAGTCTGTTTTTCTCCTTTGCAGAAATGGGCAGAGCAATACGTACCAACTCATAAGTCTTTCATGGAAATCAAATTATAATAGATGATTAAAGTTATATACAGTTGCTAATAAAATCTTATAGAGCTTAGCAAAAAAACCGCTACCTGAGGTATGCTCTAATTTTGGATCCTCTCTTTTTTTATAAGTTACTCTAGAGAGTGACTTTTTTTTTTAACTGCTCTCCTTTCTGTCCTGTCCAGCACTTATCTGGACCTTCCTTCTTAGAGCTAGGTCCTACGCAAGGAAACGGGATTTAAAAACACAAACAGCGAAACATCCTTCTTTCTCTGAAAGTTTTCTTAATTTTGTACTTAAACTAGTTAGAAACAAATAGGAACATGCTATATAAACGATGTACAATATTATGAGAGCATAGTGTAGGGAATACTCTGTTCTGTCTAGGTAGAAGTAGAATAAGGAAAGGAAAAAGGATTAGTACGCGCCTTATTTCTCAAAAACTGGTTTTTGTAACTCCTAGAAGAAATAAAAACTGTTAAGCACCCAGCCAATTCATGTTTATTGAGTGAAGCAGTGTGTTAAACCCTATTCTGGGCGATATTAGTTAAGAGCATGGACTAGGTAGGGTCTTACACTGTTTGAATTCCAACTGGCTCTTCCTTTTACTAGCTGTAACCTTGAGTGAGTTTTACTCTTCAGTGACTGAGTTTCTTTAGATATGTAAAATGGGGATAATTTAATATTATAGGATTACTGTGGTAGTTAAAAGGAGTTAATGTAAATAAAGCACTAGAATAGATTGGCACATCATATTAACTACTTTTCCTATTACATAAAATTGGGAAAAGACATCATTTCCTTGATAATATTAACTTCTAGTAGTCTCACAGAGATCTTTTATTTTAAAAGGATTGCTGAAAAATTGTATAATGTGAAAGGTTAATTTTGTCTTTTTTCATTTTCTTGGTATTGTTATTTAAAGCACATTTTATTACTTAGACTTGCACAAGAGGAGAAAATTGATAAAAGGCCAGATCTCATAACAGTTAAAATATATTTTACCTAAATTTACATTAATAATCTTAGGTACTTTTTTCCATTGAATTTATTATAGACGCCTTCTTACATGATGTTGCTAGAGAAACTAATGTGTAAAGAAGTACTTAAACTTAAATCTCACTTGCTGAGAGAAAAACTGTTTATTAGTACCACGGGGTACTAGTCATTTTCTGTACATTTCTAATCATTTGCCAGTGTATAGGGACATAAACTTGTGAGTTACCTGGTTAACTTTACAAACAGAATTGCTCATAATTCTAATGTTGAGACTGGTTTACTTGAACAGATCTTTTAATGTGGTAAATTAAATTTTGGATCAAAACCAGTGTCGGGTTGAGCAGTAAGCTATAACAATTATTGCATTCTAGGACAGTGATTATTAAGAGGTAAGAGTCATTTGAGCAATCAGTGAAAATCATTATTAAATTTAATCCCTTCTGCTTACAGAAATAATAGAAAAAGAATAGAAACCTTTCTCCTTTCCTGTTTCTGAGGATGTCAAAGAGATAGTAATGCTAGTGAAATGTGTACATGGAAGGCAAATACACATCAGGGCTCCAGGAAAAGCTTAATTGGTGTTACATGCTTAAAACAAGAGACCTATACTGCCACTTTTTAATTTCCAGATAAAAAATCAAGTTTGAGTGTCAGAAAAAAAAAGTCTTATTTTCTCCTTGGTGAAAGAAGCCATATTTTTGGAAGCAATTGGAACCACAAAGGAGTCTATTTTGGACTCCAGGCACTTAAAAAAAATCTACTAAATTGAACATGCTCACTCACTGTAATTAAATGATAACCCCCCCCACGTTTGAATAAAGTTAGAGTAAAATACATTCTGGGGTTCAGTAATAATGAATTCATACCCATTTTACTGTCTCTTACTACTCATGAGTTCTGGAGAGCCTTGGTGAGTGCTGTTAGGTTTTCTTTCCTATTGATTGTTTGCATACCTGATGACTTGGATTTTAATCACATATTCAGCCTGCTGTTATGGAAGCAATCATATAAATGAACATGTACTCAAGTGCCTAGGAGCTCAAAGCATGATAAAAACAAGAATTGATTTTTCAAGCATCAGGTCAAATTCTGTAATAAATATTTATTTTTAATTTCTATATAAAATAATCAAATCTTAGCTGATATCCACATATTTCAAACAATATCTGTTGTAAGAATGAAATAAGAAAAAGTTTCTCATAATGGAATTTAACCTTATTTTTTAGAAAAGAAATCACATTCACAGAGATGGGCTGATAAGATTGTGCAATAAAATTTTTGTTTATAATACTGAGTTTGGTTCTTTCCTCTTCTCTGGTTAAATTCTTTTCCAGTTTAAGAATGTTTTTTAAAATTGTGTAGAAATTTTATTACAGTGTGTCAGCACTCCATTTAGAAAGTTCAGATCATCCACCTATACTGCAGTTAATTTGCTCCATTTAAAGTATTTTGGATGAGATGATTGCATGCTTGCAGAGACATCTGTGTGCAGCGTTTAAGAAGGCAGGTGAGGGGCTTCCCTGGTGGCGCAGTGGTTGAGAGTCCGCCTGCCGATGCAGGGGACATGGGTTTGTGGCCAACGGGAGAGGCCACAACAGTGAGAGGCCCGCATACCTAAAAAAAAAAAAAAAAAAAAAAAAAAAGGCAGGTGAGGGTGTGGTAGAAGCTCTGACTGATTTGTGGCCTTCAGTCCCTGTGTAAGACTACTGACTGATGGTCATGGCATGTTCAGTACTAACTGATGACTAGTAGGCTTTTCTTTAGTTTGACCGTACATTCTTTTCCTACCAGTTGTATGCCAGCTTTACTTGTAATTACATAATGTAATCAAATATTACCTGAACCAATAAAATATCAGTGTATAAGGAGAGTTATTTCTGTGAAAACTTTGGAAAGACTTGATAAAGGCAGGTTGCTAAAAAAAAAAAAAAAAATCTGTGGAACTAGATGTAAGGAAGACAACTAAAAGCCTGGAAGGGTGATACAAATCTAGAAGTTTGGCTTTACAGGTGTTTTCAACTTTTCCCTTCAATTTAAAAACAATTGACTAGAAATGGTAGAGTCTTTATTGGCACATGGGTTTATGTAAGAAATTCTGTCGTGGCCTTTGTTTTACAGCAGAAGATTGGTAAGCACATTTGAATGTTTTAAGTTAAAATGCGTAAGGTAATTTTTTCCCTTTTTTTGTGATTCATTGAATTACTTGATTAGTGGACTGGTCCTTAGGTGGTTCACCAATTGTGTTTAGTGACTATACCATTCTATCTCAGACATTTTTCTTGAACTCTGACTTGAAAGTTAGTAGTAGGATTGAAGCATATTTTCAAACTTTAACATGGATTTTGTAGTAAAATTGGAATATTCTGTGATTCCATAGTTAATACCACTTGTGGTTATAACAGTGGTCATAAAATTTTGTATTCAAGCTGTGTCCTTTAACAAGACTTTGTATTAGTTACCTAGGTTTGGAAACCCTCTTATGCTCCTTTCTAGCCTTGGTTGCCCCTTTTTAAAAAACACAGAATGGCTTCCTTTTGAATTTCCTCTTCCAAGGAATCAGCTGATGCTTCTACGGCTGACTCTTGAGCCAGTATAATGGTTTCATACAGAGGTGTCAAAATATTTCATTTTCTGGTGGCTGTTAGATTAAAATGTGGAACAGTTCAATAATTATAGGTTACTTGGAAAATTAAAAGGAGGATATTTCCTATTTATGTTTATTTTACTTCTTATCTCAGGGAGCTAAAAATACCTTTTAAGAATTAATGTCAACAGCATCGGACTGCACTTGAATCTTAGGAGGCACAGTGCCCGGAGAGGGCCCCAAAGCTGTTTTGCTGGCTGCCTACTCTGGAGCAGCTGACTAACCAGCTGCAGAGCACATTGATCTGGTCATAATTGCTTTCATCCTGGAGCAGAGCAAGTTAACACAATTTAAATCAAGAGCCACATTAGAGGATCCTGACCTCAGGATAACCTCTCATTTCCTACCTTTGAGAGAGGGAACAATTCCAGTCACTTCCCTAACTTCTAGCCACAAAATAGCTTGGGAACATATAGCCACATCTAAAGATTGTGATCTCTTGACTTTTTTTTATACTTTATACAGGTGGATTCAGAACAGTAAAAGGAACAAGTCTTAATGTAGTATTGTTAGTTGAATAGAGAAATAATCCCTCCCCTCCTCTACTCATTTTTTTCCTATTGAAATCTCCTAGACCATTCCTATAGAAGCAGTATAGATAAAATAGACCTGAGACTGTTTTGTAAGCCTGCCTTTTTCCTAAAAAAGCCACCAGAGTGTGACAACTCTCTTGTCTGTGTTAGATAGCAGACCAGTGTTTCTTGATGTATACATTTTTGGACCACTGCTTTCTTTTGATAAATCTGGGCCTCCCATTATTCTCTGAATACTCATACCAGTCACTGTAGAGGTTTTACTGAGCTTTATTTTCTAGAGGTTTCAGTTTTATGCTGTGACTCACATGACAGCAAAGATAATTTCACATATGGAAAACTATAGATAAGAGAGACTGAGAATTGTGAGCAATTTCCGATTCATAAACTATAAAACCATTCTTCTCTCCCATTCATTCTTGGGAGTGACATTATTGAAATAACCCTGAATCTGCTCTAATTCTTTAAGTATAATTCACATAGTTCTTATTTCAACTGTTAGTAATTCAAGTGCTCAAGTGCTCTTGGAGGACATACTGAGTTAGAACAAAATAAGAAGCAAGAGTAGAAATCATTAATCATTAAAAATGTCATGCAGTGAGAGGATAAAAGGAAATAAGGAGGTAAATATATTCAGATGTTTTGTAAGTATTAAAATTGTGTTGACTTATGTAGTTAATACCTTTCTAATCAGAAAAGGACCCAGTTATCTAACCAAGGTCACATCCTTTGTGTATCCTCTGTGTCAGTGATGACATTGAGCCACCTATAATCTTGGCTAAATTCCCATAAGACCAATGATACAGAGTTCCATTTCTTATTTCTTAACGTCCAGAGTTATGGATACATTATATTCCTAGTAGTGCAAAGCTAATTGATTTATATAAGGATCAAATTATGGGTCTTAGCCTTAACCAAATACTTTAAACAAGCATGAGTTACTAATAACTGACTTTTTGGTGGGGGGATAGTGGAATTTAAATAACACGAATCATTCAGAGATGATGTCTACTTTTTTCATGTCTGTTTAGCCTATATATTGCAATACACTAGATATAACATCAGATATTATATAATATAATATGTCAGGTAGTGGCTATGGTTTATTATACTTAGAATTTAATGGAGCTTTTCATGTAGATATTTATTTTACTTTTTCTTATATGAAGGACTGGATTATACTGCCCATTAGTGACAAAAATGGCTTGCTATGTATGTATTGATAGTAAGGGTAATGTCTGTGTTCATACAGTAATGGGTGTGGCCTATTTATTTCTCTCATGGAATGTGTCATACTTGACAATACTGTCCTCAAAAAGAGTTTATTAATAATTTTAAATAACTTCATTTAAAAATACACTGACTAGGAAGGCTGGATAGCTGCTGAAGGTTTGTCCTTCCCTTTGTCAGATACCTCTTCTCAGAAGTGTTGAAATATAACCAGGAATAGTTGAAAAATTTTCTTAACCATTTGTGGAATTGAATCTGGAATTTATCTTTATGAGTCTGCTCAAGGAGTAATGTTTGTAGGCCTACTGAAGGAGGAAGGAGGAATACTTACAGGTCTCCTGCAAATGTACTATTTATAATATCATCTACTTTGTATAAACATAGTTTATATTTAAAAGAAATAGCAGATAAGATACCCTCATTAGGAAATAATTTGTTAAGCACATTTTGGTAGGATAGTAAGTAAAATCTGTTGACTTTCAGATAATTTTATATTGCTAAATTTGCTTTAAGTTGTGGTTTTTCTTTTGAAAAAGATTATCACAAGTGCTTTGACTTATTTTACTCAAGAATATTAACTCAGTTTCACAAAAATTAAAAGGAAAGGCCGTTTGTGGTTCCCTTGTAATCTGCACATGAACCAACTTATTTGTGTGTAGGTTAATGGAAAGAACACATAGGATTTGAATTTTGGCTTTATCATGGTTTACTCAGTGTAATGACTCTTCGGTGAGTTACTTAAGTTTTGAGATTTTATTTTCTCATTTGTGTAATGGGAAAGGTAAATAATAATACCTTTTTTTTATCTCATAGAATTATTCTGAGAATCAGGTAAGATGTGAAGACTGTAAATTCCATAAGGCTAGGTACATACTGGTGTTATTCATGTTATTTTAACAGTAACTTGGTAAACGAATTATCTGTGTTGTGGCTATCAATGCGTATTTCATCTTTGAAGAGAAAAGCAATTTTATCTTAATTTTAACATTGAATGATATTTAAGGACAATTCTAAAGCTTAAAAATGTTTATGGATAAATATAATAGATATTAATACAATAACATATTCAGAGGATATTTAATTTGGCAAAAAAAATTTGTGGTAAATAGACAAAGTATTGGTGTCTGAAAGATTTCATTGTAACCAAGTAATAACTTTTTGTAAGTTCAGCACCTTCCTTATATACTGTGCTGTCTCATATTTGTGGTGACCTCTTAAGTCCTTGAACATATTAAATAGTTTTTTCGTGGATGAGACTAATGGTAGGGCTAGATTCCCAGCTCTCTGCCTAAAAGGGAGGAGTAATTTTCTAATCTTAAATTTTTTTCAAGGCAGTTTTTGAAGTTCATTTGTGTAACATAGGGGAAAATATTTTCATTTCCCCATTTTAGGGAGTAGAGTAGAAGACCAAGCATACTAAAGTGATTTCCTGTAATACTTGCTATCTTTCTTGATAGTACCCCCTTGGAAGGGTTGTTGTAAAGATATGTTTAAAGCACAGAGAGAAAACAAGATGGAAAGAAGCAGAACAGCATAAAAAACACCTATGTATAATTGGAGTCCCAGAGTACTGTGTTCCAAATGTTTGTTTCCTCAAATTTTTTATTTAAAAAAATTTTTTTTGCGGTACGCGGGCCTCTCACTGTTGCGGCCTCTCCCATTGCGGAGCACAGGCTCCGGACGCGCAGGCTCAGCGGCCATGGCTCACAGGCCCAGCTGCTCCGCGGCATGTGGGATCTTCCCAGACCGGGGCATGAACCCGTGTCCCCTGCATCAGCAGGCGGACTCTCAACCACTGCGCCACCAGGGAAGCCCTCCTCAAATTTTATATGTTGAAATCCTAATGCCCAGTGTATTGGTATTAGCAGGTAGGGCCTTTTGGGAGGTGCTTAGGTCATGAGGGTGAAGCCCTTACACATAGGATTAATCCTCATATTAAAGAGAACCCCAGAGAGCTCCCCAACCCCTTCCACCATGTGAGGATGCAATGAGAAGTCTGCAACTTACATGACCATGTTGGCACCTTGATCTCACACTTTTAGCCTCCAGAACTGTGAGAAATAAATTTCTGGTTTTTTTTCCTTCTCTGATTACCGTGGCTAGGACTTCTGTTGTTTATAAGCTAGTCTGTGGTACTTTGTTATAGCAGCCTGAACAGACTAAGACATTGATGAAATAGGGGAAAGGGGCAGAAGCAGTATTTGAAGAAATAATGACTATTTTTTGAAACTTAAGACTACAAACCAGTGATTGACAAGAAGCCAGTGAACCCAAAACAGGATAGATAACAAAGAAAACTACACTTAGCCTTAGTTCTTAGAAACTTTTTCATAGCACCCCTAATGCAAAAGAAGTAACGAATAGTTCTGTTTATTAGTAGTTAGGTCCAGATAAATGAGCAGTAGCAGTTAGTACAGTATCTGACAGATGTTGCTGTGTTTTCTTCACACAGCTTGGGATCAGTGCTAAAATACACATGTAAAAGAAAAACCTTAAAAGCAGTCAGAGGGGGAAAGACATGTTACTTAGAAGGAACTAAGAATTTGGCAAGTCAGCTTTTCAGCAGACTATAGAAGTCAGAAGACAGTGGAAAGACATTTTTAAAGTGGGAAAGAAGATACTGCCAACCAATAATTCTATACTCAGTGAATATATCCTTCAAAAAGCAAAGTGAAATAAAGATATTCTTAGGTGAATAAAAGCTGAGAGAAGTCATCAGCAGCATATCTCCACTTAAGGAAGTTCACCAGGATAAAGAAAAAAAATCTCAGATGGAAGCATGATGGAATGAAGAGTACCAGATAGGTGAAATATGGTAGGCAGGATCATTGACTGCTTAAACCAACAGTATTAACAATGTCTAACAGTGTTATATCGGGGAACAATGTAACATACAATAGTCTCCCCCCCACCCGCCCCAATCCATGGGGAATATGTTTCAAGACTCTCAGTAGATACCTGAAACTGTGGATAGTACTGAATCCTATATATACGATGTTTTTTCTTATACATACATACCTATGATAAGTTTTAGTAGAATATCCAAATTGCCAGCATCACTATGCTTCCACTTTGGGGCTATTATTAAGTAAAATAATGGTTACTTGAAAGCAAGCACTGCGATGCCCTGACAGTCAAGCTGATAACTGAGACGGCTACTAAGTGACTCATGGGGCTGTAGCATATCCAGCATGGATATGCTAGACAAAGGGATGATTCACATCCTGGACAGGACGCAGCTGGACAGCGTGAGATTTCATCACACTACTCAGAATGGTGTGCAATTTAAAACTATGACTTGTTTATTTCTAGGATTTTTCATTTAGTATTTTTGTACTGTAGTTGACTGCAGGTAACTGAAACCACAGAAAGTGAAACTGCATATAAGGGGACTACTGTATGTATGATATGATATGTATTATATGATAGCAGTAGCAAAAAAAAAAAAAAGTAGATGCAGTTGTAACAATCTCTCATTGTTGGGGACATGGTAAAAGTACTAATGTAAGATAGAAAATAAAGGTGCTGTTTTGTATCTTTTACAGTAACCACTGAAAGAGTGATGCTAAAAGATAACAAGCCTATAGAACACATAAAATAGAAGAATAAAAAATACTTGATTAATAGAAAAGAAGGAAGGAAAAGAAGAACAAAGGATAGAGAACAGTGAGACAAATGGAAAACAAATAGAAAAGATGGTAGA
The DNA here is from genome assembly GCF_937001465.1 of Orcinus orca. Lineage (NCBI taxonomy): Eukaryota > Metazoa > Chordata > Mammalia > Artiodactyla > Delphinidae > Orcinus > Orcinus orca. Next base: position 78,399,519 of record NC_064569.1, on the reverse strand, counting down.
CTTAAACTCAACTATATCAATAATTAAATGAAATTTAATGTTCCCATTAAAAGATATCATCAGACTGAATAAAAAAGTATAGCCTATCTGTAAGGTGCTACAAATTATAAACAGAGAGGTTCAGAGTAAAAAGGTGGAAAACAATATACTGTGCAAATACTAGCCAAGAGAAGACTGGTGTGACTACACTAATGTTAATGGCTTTAAGCCAAGAAACATTATTGGAGGTAAAAAGGGATAATTTTATAAGGGTCAGCTCATTAGGAGAGTACAACAGTTCTAATTTGTATGCACCTAATTGCATAGATTCAAAATATATGAAGCAAAAATTGAACTACAAGGATAAACAGATAAGTCCATAGTTATACTTGTGGATTTATTAGACCTCTCTCATAGACTCTCTGATACACAGACAAAAAAATACACAGACAAAAAAAATCAGTAAAGAAATGAATAACTCACATGCTATTCAAAAAATATTTGAGGGGACAAAGACAATTACAGAAATGACTCACAGGTATAACCTTATACATCTAACCCTTACCTCACAACAAATACAAAAAATAATTCAAGGTGGATAATAGACTTAAATTGAAGGACTAAAACTATAGCTTGTAGAAGAACTTGTAGAAGAAAATAACTTGTAGAAGAAAATATAGAATAATATTTGTCATCTTATGGTACTAAAAATTTCTTAGGACACAGAACCAATCATAAAATAAAAAAAGAAAAATACTGGACTTCATCAAAATTTAAAATATTTGTTCCTTAAAAGACAATATTAGAACAAAAACAAGCCACAGAACAAGAAAAAAAATTTTGTAATACATAGTTTGACAAGGGACTTATATAATACATAAAGGAATTTTAGTAAGACACATAAGTTGAGTAAAAATGGACAAAAGATTTGAAGATGGATTATATTATATGGATAATCACATGAAAAGATGGTCAAAATCATTAGTCACTAGGAAAATGCAAATTAAAATGACAGTGAGATGTAACTCATCAGAATGGCTAAAATTAAAATAGATAAAATCAATGTTTATGAGGATGTGGAACAACTGGAACATACATTGCTGGTGGGAATATAAAACTGGTACAATTGCTTTGGAAAATTGGACATTCCTTAGAAAGTTAAACATCTACCATATGACCCAGCAAAAAAGATTTGTACGAAAACGTTCCTGGGAACATTCAAACACTGGAAAACAACGCATGTGTTCTTTAACAGGCTAATGAAGACAAAGTGGTATATCCATACAATGGAATACTCTTCAGCAACAAAAACAAACTGCTGGTACATACAACATGGATTAATCTCACAGTCACTATGCTGAGTAAAGAAGTCAAACATGTAAGAGTATGTACTCTTATGTGATTCAATGTACATGGAATTCTAAAGAATGTACTACCTCAAGGGGCTCGCAGACAGGAAGCTGCTAATGGAGATCTTTGGTCACCTTCCAGCACTGTGAGCTCTCTTTCAGTGTGCAAAGTTCAAAGAAAAACTGTTTTTTTTTTAAAGTCACGATCTCTAAAACAAGTAGCACCTCACAGAACGCTAAGATGCTGTGGAATCCCATTTGAAAAACTGTACTGTGATTTATTTCCTTTCAAAACTGGAAATGATGTGAATTTTGATTAGATGTATAGGGCATGTATCTGTGAGTCACTTCTAGAATTGTCCTCTCAAATAGTTTTTGGATGTGATGATTATAAGTGTCTGAGGGCTGGCTTCTTCGATTAATGCACCTTGGATACTGAAAAGGTGCATCTAGAATATCTGATTTATGACGTGGAAATAATTTTTGTTTCCAAGCCCCACCCCTACCCCCCGCAGCAGTGCATGAGAGGAAAAATGAATTTCTCAGAAGACTAATACTGCTCTTCCGTTTAGTTTCCTCCTTAATGTTGTCATCACTTTGGGCTACTTTGGACTGCTTGTTTTCTGAAATAAAAAAGCAGTATGTGATTGGAGTAGAGTCAACAAGCAACAGTTCTAGAGCTAAGAATGGCTTTACATTTTTAATGGTGGTTTTAAAAAAATTTGGCAGGTGCTGTATGTGGTCCACAAAGCCTAAAATAGTTTCTGTTGAGTAATACACAGATAAAGTTTGCTGACACCTGAACTAGAGAATCCTATAATGCAGCGGTCCCCAACTTTTTTGGCACCAGTGACCGGTTTAGTGGGAGACAGATGGGGAGCGGCAGATGAAGCTTCGCGCGCTGGCCCGCTGCACGGTAGCAGTCTGCGGCCTGGGGGTTGGGGACCCCTGCTCTAATGTATAGTTATTTTCAGTTATTTCAAAAGTATGCTATAAATATTTTATGTTCAGTTAATTGTTTTGATGTGAGAAAACAATTTGTCATAGATACAGTTACTTTAACAGCTTTGTTGAAATATAATTTATGTACTATAGAACTCACCCCTTTACAATTCACTGGTTTTTTTAAAGTTATTTCTGAGATATACATTTTAAAGTAATAACTAGAATTATGACTTATGACATTATACCAGAATGTATAAGATTTTTAGAAATTTCATGTAATGTCTGAAACATTTATATTAACATATTTCCATACAAATAACCCAAAGAAAGTTTAGTATTAGTTGGTTTTTTCTTTTAATACTGCAGGTTCTTATTAGTCATCAGTTTTATACACATCAGTGTATACATGTCAATCCCAATCGCCCAATTCAGCACACCACCATCCCCACCCCACCACAGAATTCACTGGTTTTTAATATATTTACAGTTCTACAAGCATCACTATAATCTAATTTTAGAACATTTTCATCACCCTCCCCCCCAAATAAAAACCTTGTACCCATTCCTCCCCTTCCTTTCCCATCCCCTGCCTTTGCCCTGCAAATGTTAAATAATATTATTTAGCTCACTAGTTTGAAATGAAGTAAGGTTAATCTTTGTGCTCTTTCTAGAAAAAGGGATTTGTTGAGTAAATAGTAAGGTAAACAAAGCTACAAGAAAAATAAAAGTAGAAGTTTAAGAAACCAAAATACATGTACTCTAAAAACCAGTATAACAGCAATTGACAATAAAAAAGTTATTAATCAAAGTGTATTCTGAGTAGAGTTCTTTCAATAAGTTTTAAAAGTCCATGGAAGAATTCATGAAGTCATAGTTTAATTTATAGCATTTTTTTCTTAGTGGTTTATGCAATTATGCTATGCTCTATAATAGATGGAATGTTAGATTTGGTGAAATGTGTATGTTTGAAATGATGTATGCATAAGTCAGCTATTCCAGAGATGCAGAACATTTCAAGCAATAAAAATATTAAAGTTAATCACTAAGATTAAGATTTGGTCTAAAAGAAAAAGCGACTTACGTTTGAAAGTAATGAAATATCATTTATCTAAAATTTTAGCAATTCAGACCTTTCATTAATCCACCTTAATCTTTTCCTTTGATATTTGAATAGGTGAGAGTTTAAAATTTGTATGTAGACATTAAATTTGAGGCTTCAAGGTTTTGCTGAACTCTTGAGATTCTGATTTTGTGTTTTAAGATCTATACATTGCCTAATTTATAGAGTACAGAAATGCTTGTTCTTTTAAAGTTTGGGTTTTAAAATAGATGTCCTCGTTTTGGTCTTGATTATTCAATTTCCTCACAAGTCATGAGAAGACTCAAATAGCCTTCATTCAACTAGAGCTTTGTAATTCTAAATATTTGCAGAATGTTATCTTAAATATTTAGAATGGAGAAGTAAAATTATATAGGTGGTGCTGGCTGTTGAGCTATTTTCTGTCAGCTTCAGTTTCATCCTTCTAAACTTTATTTTGTGGTGTATGTTTCTCTTTTGCCAGCTGGTTCCCTGTCACGTTCTGCAAATAGGAGATACCAGTGGGAGACAGTAAAGCCAGACGGGGGACAGGGGATTTGCTCCTCCTTGTTTACCTCTTCTTCCTGTCAGTATTTCCACAGCAACAGGACCACACCCTGGCAGGAGTAGGAGTGGTAAACGGCTCCCGTTTGCCGTTTGCAGGGACCCTCCTTCAAGTTCTTGGTGTGCTTCCAAGAATGCTTTCTTTTCAGAGATTTGGGTCCCAGTTTCATAAGGTTTCTCCAGGCCTTTGAGTTTTATTCTTTTTTTTTTTTTTTTTTGCGGTACGCGGGCCTCTCACTGCCGTGGCCTCTCCCGTTGCGGAGCACAGGCTCCGGACGCGCAGACTCAGCGGCCATGGCTCACGGGCCCAGACGCTCCGCGGCATGTGGGATCTTCCTGGACTGGGGCACGAACCCGTGTCCCCTGCATCGGCAGGCGGACTCTCAACCACTGCGCCACCAGGGAAGCCCCAGGCCTTTGAGTTTTAATACTTCCAGCCACTTCCCTTTGTTTCCCTAGCTCTGGGGTCATAGCTGCTTCCCTCAATTGCTATCAATCTATGCCCTCTTTTTTGCGTTTTCAGTTCTCCATTTCCTCATTAACAACTAATATTGAATTCTCTCTGTTAAAATTACTGGTGTCGTTTCTGTCTTCTGACTGATTCCTGACTAATACACTGGTCAAAATAATAGGACTTTGCAAATTATAGTCTTAGAGATCACATTAGGCTACTCTTCATTTAGTAGTTAGTTAGCCTCTGCAATGTGCGAGGCCTTTCTTTGTTCTTTGTGTTCACTATCAGACATCCTCATTTGCGGTCCCAGAGCTGTTTGAGAATCATCATCATCACGCTTCATTATTGTTGTCTGCTTTTCCTTTCTTTGCTTTTTTTTTTTTTTCATATTTATTTATTTGGCTGTGCTGGGTCTTAGTTGCGGCCCGCGGGATCTTCGTCATGGCATGCGGGATCTTGACGTTGCGGCGTGCAGTATCTTTTAGTTGTGGCATGCAGGATCTAGTTCCCTGACCAGGAATTGAACCCCGGCCCCCTGCATTGGGAGCACGGAGTCTTAACCGCTGGACCACCAGGGAAGTCCCTGTCTGATTTTCTTTATTTCTCACTTCAAGGCCAGTGTTAGTGTCTTTTGTCTCTCTGTCCTTAGTTCCTAACACAAGATTTGTGTATACTGGATGCTCAGTGAATATTTTATATAATGAACATGCTTGTAGATAATGCTTGTAAAGGGTAGAAGTCATGATAAAAATTATCTGATGAAGGGAAGGATCTTATTTTGATTACTTTTGGCATCTGAAGCTCCTCGGATATTGAGATGTTTAAACCAAATGTTAATATGACATCAAAGATTATATGATAACCCTCCAGAAGTCACATACTTGAGGCTTGGTTGGACCTTTCTGGTTCAGTTGTTACAGTTTAGTTGTTCACGCGATTGAATATGCCTAGTTCTTTTTTTTTTTTTTTTTTTGCGGTACGCGGGCCTCTCACTATTGTGGCCTCCCCCGTTGAGGATCACAGGCTCTGGACGCGCAGGCTCAGCGGCCATGGCTCATGGGCCCAGCCGCTCCGCGGCATGTGGGATCTTCCCGGACCGGGGCACGAACCTGCATCCCCTGCATCGGCAGGTGGACTCTCAACCACTGTGCCACCAGGGAAGCCCTATGCCTAGTTCTTAGTAGCACATCTTCACCAACTCTTATACAACTCTGTTCCAGGGAAGAATCTAAATCATGATACCTCTCAGGTTATCAGTCCTATCATGTCTCACTTTTGATTAAGCCTTCAAGCTTCCCTTTCCCTTCTACAGAACTTCATTGTGATTATAGAGTATGAACCCATTTCTACAGTGTACTTTCATCATCATTACTTGTGTATGCTAGATACAGGGTAACCCAGAGGGTTTCCAAGTCTTCTAGTTCAGTTGATTGCAACATACATTCCTCTCCAGTATTTGGTTGGATCATCCTGGCCTTCATCAATCCCAGTTCTTTCCTCCATCACGGTACATCGTATGGGACCCATGTCACTCCTGTTGTAATACCTTAATGCAGGCTACCTTCCCCTCAGTTTAAATCAAACAGTTTAAATCTGTAGTTAACTGTTTTCCAGAATGAGAGTTTGGGGGACATATTTCTATTCCTATTTTATTTCCTAATTTCCTGTGGACAACTTGAATGTCTTAGTCAGCAGTACTGAGATTTTAGGGGAAAAAGTAAATAGTTCCTTGAAATGTCTTTATGCTTGTTGAGGGTTAGAGATGTTTTTTTCAATCTTTGGAATTTTGATGGGGATTTGGTTTGCATTTGACCTTTTCTTTATTTGCTGTTTGAATTTTTATGTTGTTAAATCTTTAAAAAATGAATTATGTTATTTCTTTCTATTCTTGAGTTTTTAATACATAATAGTATGTTAACATTACATTTGATGTTTGTCTCCAAATGCTAAAACAACGTGAAATTGTGAAAATTGTTCACATATATTCTGATTTTCCTCTTGGGAATATGGTAGCAATTCCTGCCTGCTTAAAATTAGGCATGGCCATGTGACTTGATTTAGCTAGTGAAGTGTGATTAAAAGTGATACCCTAGATAGAAGCTTTAAGAGTTAGTATATTCTTTGCCACACTCTTTGTTCCCTTCCTGTGGTGGCTGCTACTTCAGATTAGGTCCTTGAAGACTTGGAGCAGAGCCCCAGTCAACTCTCGATGGACATACAGCATGAAAGAATAAAAGCTTCGTTATTTAAAGCCACCAAGATTTGTCTGTAACTGTAGCATAACCTAGTTAAACCTTACTTATACTTATTTTGTAGTAACAACATTCATTTCACAGTTGTTCTCCCAGGGTATATGTGTCTTTTGAAGTTCAGCCTAAGTGCTTGTAATAATCAGTATAAGTTATTCAGAGAATCTGCTGGGATGATTAGTTGGGTGCCTTATTTGTGTGCAAAATAGTACAGTGACAGGTATTAGATAATGTTGGCAGGCTAGGAATGGAAGGGAAGCCAAGAATGGAATGACACATCTTCCAAAAACGACCAGATTTCATACCTGATAACATTAAATATAGTCCATTTGTTTCAGGAAAAACTGAACTATGGACTATGGCTCTGACCATAGTCAGTTTTGCAAACTCACCTGTTAAGTGACTAGCCTAAGATTACATAGCGACTTAGTGGCAGAACTGGGAAAAAGAAATCAGCCCTTTTGACTCTAACCCTCTGTCCTTTTTTTAATTAAAAGATTTCACTCATTCTCAAGATTTTTTTTTTTTTTTTGGTGCGGTACACGGGCCTCCCCCTGCTGTGGCCTCTCCTTGCGGAGCACAGGCTCCGGACGCGCAGGCTGAGCGGCCATGGCTCACGGGCCCAGCCGCTCCGCGGCATGTGGGATCTTCCCGGACCGGGGCACGAACCCGTGTCTCTTGCATCGGCAGGCAGACTCTCAACCACTGCACCACCAGGGAAGCCCCATTCTCAAGATTTTTAATGCATTCCTCTCTTTTCATTCCTTATCCCCACCCCCCAAATGTGTTAACACTTTTGATGAATTTGCACAGAATTATGCTAATCATAATTCTTGGCTCATGAATATCCTCTCTGGTCTGTGCATGATCTGCTTATCTAGTGTGTACGTATTTATATACATCAATAAAATAATATCTGTGAATCCAATTTCTCAAACCTTGCTAGTAACTTGCATCTTCCTATGTGTTCTCTCCCTAAATGGTAGCTATCATCCTGAACTTCGTATTTTAGTCTTCTGCATTTTAGAAAAGTTTTATCATCTGTATGTTTACCTAAACAATATATTGTTTTATTTTTTCCTGTTTTTTTATAAAAAGAATATACTAAATGTAGCCTTCTGCACTTGCTTTTTTGGTTAAATATCACTAATACTCATTCTTAGTGCATGTGGTTGTAGTTCATTTATTTTACCACTGTATAATCTTTCATTCTGCAGATTTACCATAATTTGTCCATTTTCCTGGCTATAGACATTTGTGTTATTTCCAGTATTATGCTGTTACAGACATTTTGCTATGAGTATTTCTGTTTATATTTCTGTTAAACTTTTCTCCTGGATATGTACCAAGGGGAAGAACTGCAGGATCATAGACTATGCAATGTTTAACTTTACAAGATGGTACCTAATTAATTTCCACTGTTGTTATAATAATGCTGTTCATTTATGTTATTTTTTTTCTTGACATGATTGCCAGAGGCTTGTCTATCTAATTACTCTTTTGCAGTGATTTAGATAATAAATTATGGTGATTTAAACTAAGGCCTGGCAGTAGAAATAGATAAAAGGGGATGGAATTGAGAAATGTGAGGGATATGAAAGCAACACGATCTGACTTGATGATCGAATTGGATATGGCAGTTGAGGGAGTGGGAAGGGTAAAGAATAACTTCTGAGTTTCCAGCTAGTATGTGAATCAGGGATGTAAATGCAGTTACTTTTTCTGACCTTGTAGTTAAAAAGTGCCCAGGTCATTTTTTTCTTTCATTAGTTTCTCTGCCATTATTTTCTTTTTTTCTTATTAGTTATCTATTTTATTCATATTATATCAATCTCAATCTCCCAATTTATCCTCACGCCCCCCACCCTGCTTCCCCCCCTTGGTGTCCATACATTTGTTCTCTTACATCTGTGTCTCTATATCTGCCTTGCAAACCGGTTCATCTATACCATTTTCCTAGATTCCACATATATGCATTAATATGCGTTATTTGTTTTTCTCTTTCTGACTTAACTTCACTCTCTATGACAGTCTCTTAGTTGCTCTGCGGCATGTGGGATCTTCCCAGACCAGGGCTTGAACCTGTGTCCCCTGCATTGGCAGGCGTATTCTTAACCGCTGCGCCACCAGGGAAGTCCCTCAAGCTTTTTTTTTTTTTTTTTTTAAATCACAGAGAATTTGGTATAACAAATCTAGCTGGAATAAATAATTAAAAGAGAATTTGATTCATTTACAAAGAAATAGATAAAAATGAATGAGGTCGAACATTTTTCATATACCATTTTGTTTCCAAATCTTGGCTGCTTTTTCAATGGGCCTTTTCCTTTTTGTATATACCCATTTGTGTAACAAAATGAGGCACTACCTCAAGTGATTACAATAGCTCTCTTGGTTCTGCTCTGAGTAAGACCATTATTGTCAAAAGCATCAGATGACATTTCTTAATAGATGACTTTCTGAATTCACTGAAACTGAACAGCTGTTTCAAACAGAAGCCCTTTCTGTGAGAATTTATCATCTGCAAATCAATTGATGATTATTCATGATGAAAGTGTCTACATTTTGAGTGATTTTTAAATCAGGTTTTAATCATTTTAAATTTTTTTCTCTTTTTTAGTTTTTCATGGAAGTTATTTTAAATTTTTTATTGAAATATAATTGACTTACTATCTTGTATTAGTTCTAGGTATACAACATAGTGATTCAATATTTTTATAGATTATACTCCATTTAAATTTATTACAAAATAATGACTCTGTGCTGTACAATATATCCTTGTTGCTTATCTTATTTTTTAACATTTTAGTATTTTATTTTTAAACTTTATTTAATTTTTATTTTATTTATTTGTTTTTGGCTGCATTGGGTCTTTGTTGCTGCACGCGGGCTTTTCTCTAGTTGCAGCGAGCAGGGGCTACTCTTCGTTGCGGTGCGCGGGCTTCTCATCGGGTGGCTTCTCTTGTTGCGGGGCATGGCCTCTAGGTGCGCAGGCTTAGTTGCTCCGTGGCATGTGGGATCTTCCCGGACCAGGGCTCAAACCCGTGTCCCCTGCATTGGCAGGTGGACTCCTAACCACTGCGCCACGAGGGAAGCCCCTAACTTTTTAGTTTATATTGGAGTATAGCTGATTAACAATGTTGTGGTAGTTTCAGGTACATAGCAAAGTGACTCAGCCGTACGTATGCATGTATCCATTCTCCCCCAGACTCCCCTCCCATCCAGGTTGCCACATAACATTGAGCAGAGTTCCGTGTACTATACAGTAAGTTCTTGTTGGTTATCCTTTTAAAATATAGCAGTGAATCACATTTTGAATTTTAACTTATTTCCCATTAGAAAATGTATGCAAAAATACATGTTTAAAGAAAATAATTAAAATAACTTTTAGTGGAAAACTGTTATCTTCTAAAAGCCAGAGGTATTTGGGGGATTATTTATACCGGTGAATGTACTGAGATACAACATTAATAAGCCCTTTAGAGGCTTCTTGGCGACTGGTTTAGGTTTCATCTAAGCTGTTAATTGAATACAGGGGATAACGAGTCATTTCATGTACCTGTAGGGGTTCCAGTATAATGAACTAAATGTCTTGATCTTTACAACCTTAAAGTTAGCCAATCAAAATAAATTTCACATGAGTTGTCACACTGGTGAAGCAATTTTCACAAAAAGTGCAATTTGAGTATTCTCTTGGTTGAATAAATTGTTTGGCTTTTGTAACAATTATAAAAACATTTAATGTATTAACCTAGAGTTACATTCACTTGCAGTACTACAACTTCATCGTTCTGAAAATGATATAACACCTCCCCAAACTAAGTTTCTTATGGGCAGAGTTCATATCTTATTTATCTTTCTGCCTCATATTGCCTGGGACATGGTAGGGCCTCTATGTGAATGTTTGTTGAATGAATAAATAAAAGTTTTTAACATAAAGGGGAAAACCTAAGCAGAGCTATCAGAATGGGACAGTGATCTAAAACTTTGCCAGTTGATAGATTGACTTTAGGTAGGAGAAAGATCTTCTGTTATAAAAGATGACTTAGCTCTGTTATTTGCTTTCATTCAAACAGGTATTTATGAGTGCCAGGTTTTGTGCTAAATGCTGGGTTGTACTAAATACAACAATTAACAAAACATTAAGTCCCTGTTCTCAAGGAGATTAAATTCTAATGGAAGGAATCAGCAATAAACCAGTATTTAGAATGTCAAGTAGTAAGGCTATGGAGGAAATTAAAACAGGCAAGGGGAATGGAATGTGTAACCTGGGTGTGGAGTTGTCACTGTTTAATACAGGGTGACCAGGGAAGTGATGTTTGAGTAGAACACAGAAGGAAGTTAGCCTTAAGCGTATCTGGGAGAAGTGCATTCCAGGCAGACAAAGAGCAAGGGCAAAGGCAGGAATCAGCAAAGAGACTGTGCTGCTAGAGTAGAGTGGGTGGGAGTAGAATTGTAGTAGATGTGGTTAAAAAGGAGAGTGGCAGACAAGTCATATAGGGTCTAGCAAGCCATTTAAGGACTCTGGGTTTAACTATTGAGTAAAGTGCCAGTCGTCAGAAGATTTTGGAGAAGAGAGATGAGGTTATTTATGATTTAGTATGTTTGCTCTGGCTGCTATATAGAAAATATACTATGGGCAGTGGGGCAGGGAGGGAGAAGGTGGTGGGTGGGAGCGGGAAGACCAGTTAGGATGCTCTAAATATTATATTCTAGACAAAGAGATGATGGGGCCTGGCTTAGGATTTTAGCAGTTCATGTGGTAAGAAGGAGGAGCCTACAGGTTTTGGTAATGTATTGATTGTGGGGTATGAAAAAGGAAGACAGCCAGAGCAGATGATAACTATAGAGTTACCATTTACTGGGATAGTGAAGATTACAAGAGGAGCAGGGTTTGGAGGCAGTGGAGATACGTGTGTTATTTTCTCCTTGATACCTTTCCCAGATGCTAGACTTTAATTCTGAATAGCTACATTCATGTATGTAAACGTGTCTCCATGGCATAGTTTTGGGGGAAGAGCTGAAATATAATATTTGATAGGAAAACAGTCTAATTTGTGTCCTAACTCTGTTATAACTTTAGTTATATTTAGTTCACCACTGGTATCAAATGTTCTGAGTGCAGAATCAGAATTTTCCCTTTGTTAGGGCTTGGGGTCTGAGCTACCTGTGAGACTCAGGAAATCTCTTCCCACTTTAAAGCCCAGCCAGCAGTTGGCAAAACTGTAAGAGATCTCTGTTTCACAACTCAGATGCTGAGGTTTTGGGCAGCTGAGCCATTTTCTTTTCTCTTTAGCCCCACCCCTGGCTTTCCTCACCTGTGGAAAAAGCATTCACCTAATACCCTTTCTGTAGTAGGCCTGGACTTGCCCCTTGGGGACAGAGTTTTTTCTCTTAGCTCTGCTGCACTGTCCCCAGCATTTTGCAGTCCTACCTCCCCACTCTCCTAATAGAGCTCCAATACTTGGAAAGGATCCTTTTGAGAAAGTACAGATTTGCTCTGTGACTGAAGCTGCTCAGGGTTTTAATGTCTTGCCAGACCCCATGAACCCCTAAAAAGTTTCTTAAAAGTTGGGCTAGTTTTCCCCTTTTATAGCAAGTTTACTCCTCCTTTCACTGTGACACCAGACATTCCTGGAAAGGGCTAGTTCCCTCTAGGAATTTAGTTCATTTATGTTGTGTGGCTTTTTTTGTTTTGTTTTGTTTTTGCGTCTCAGCTCTCTGAGTTTAAAAAACTATGATTTTATAGCCTGTCTGGGTTGTTCTTATTGTTGAGATGGGAGCAAAAAAGTCTTTTGTGAGTTTCTGTATCCTAACCATAAGCAGTAGTACTAGTTACTCTTTTGTGTTCAAAATAATTTGTATAGTTTGTTCATACTGAAATTATTTAGCCTGTTCTTTTAATAAAATCGTACTAAAATAAGGTATTGACCATATGCAGGTTTGATAAAAAACTGATGTAAATAAATGCATGCTGACACAATAGTTGATTTTTTTTTATTGTGGTAAAATATACATAACATAAAATTTACCATTTTAAACATTTTAAGTGTACAATTTAGTGACATCAATACATTCAAAAAGTTGTGTAACTATCACTACTGTCTACTTCCAGAACTTTTTCATCATCCCAAACAAAAACTCTGTACCCATTAAACAATAACTCCTCATTGCCCCCTCCCTTCTATTCCCTGGTAACCTCTGTTCTACTTTCTGTGTCTATGAATTTGCCTATTCTAGATATTTCATACAAGTAGAATTATATAATATTTGTCCTTTTGTGTCTGACTTATTTCACTTAGCATGATGTTTTTAAAGTTCTTCTACACTTTAGCATGTATTAGAATTTCATTACTTTTTTATGACAGAATAGTATTCATTCCATTGTATGTATTTTTGTGTATGTATTTATGTGTATATATACATATTGTTTACCATTCACTTATTGGACACTTAGGCTTGTTCACTTGTTGGACACTTAGGCTGTTTTTACCTTTTGTCTACTATGATTAATGCTGCTATTAACATTTGTGGAAGAGCATCTGTTTGAGTCCCTGTTTTCAATTTTTTGGGATATATCCCTGGGAGTGGAATTGTTTTCTTTAGTCTATAGCTATTTTCTAATATCTCTAGTTACTACTTCTTTAATCCATTGGTTAAGAGTGTGCTGTTTAATTTACACATATTGTGAGTTTTCCAGTTTTCTTTGTTATTGATTTCCAATTTCATTTCATTGTGATCAGAAAATATACTCTGTATGATTTCAGTCTTTTTAAATTTATTAAGACTTGTTTTGTGGTCTTACTAATGTCTGTCATGGAGAATGTTCTGTTTGCACTTGAGAAGAATGTATATTCTCCTGTTGTTAGGTGGAGCATTCTAATGTCTGTTAAGTCTAATACACTAGGTATATAGTGTTGTTCAGGTCCTCTGTTTCTTTATTGATCTTCTGTTTGGTTCTTCTATCCAGTGTTGAAAATGGGGTATTGAAGTCTCCAATTACTATTGTAGAACTCTTTTGAATTTTTTCAGTTTTTACTTAGTATATTTTCAGGCTCTGTTGTTAGGTATGTATGTTTATGATTGTCATGTCTTAATCTGTTACCATTATATAGTGTCTCTCTTAGTCTCTTTTTTCACTATTCTATTTTTCTGACAAAAATTTAGTCATTTCAGCCCTTTTGGTTACTGTTTGCATGGAATACCTTTCTCTATCCTTTTACTTTCAATCTCTTTGTGTCTTTATATCTTGGGAATTAGAATTAGCTTATAACAACCTAGCTTGAATAATACCAACTTACCTCAATAGTATGTAAACACTCTGATCCTGTATATCTCCATCCTTCCTCCTCTCTATTGTTATTGTCACAGATTACCTCTTTATACATTGTGTGCCCATTAACATAGATTTATCATTTTTATGTGTGTGGACATTGTCCTTTAAACCATATAGGAAAAAGGGGGAAAAGAGAAGTTGCAAACCAAAAGTACAATGATACTGTTTTTTATAACTGCGTATACTTACCTCTACTGGTGTTCTTTAGTTCTTCTTATGGCTTTGAGTTACTGTCTAACGTCCTTTCATTTCAGCCTGAAGCTCTCTGATTAGCATTTCTCATAGGGCAGGTCTACTAATAATGAACCTCTTCAGCTTTTGTTTATCTGAAATGTCTTTATCTCTCTTTCCTTCTTGGAGAATAGTTTGCTGGATATAGAATTCTTGGTGGACAGATATTTTTTTCTTCCCTTTTCAGACTTTAAATACATTATTCCCAGTGCCACCTGATCTTCATGGTTTCTGATGAGACATCAGCCATTAATCTTTTTGAGGGTTCCTTGTGTGTGTGTGTGTGTGTGTGTGTGTGTGTGTGTGTGTGTGTGTGAAGTTGCTTCTCTCCAGCTGTTTTCAAGATTCTTTTTTATTTTTATCTTTGGCCTTTGACACTTTGAATAGCATGGATCTTTTTGAGTTTATCCTTCTTGGAGTTTGTTGAGATTTTCAGATGTGCATATGCATGTTTTTCATCAGATTTGGGAAGTTTTCAACCATTTCTTCAAAAAGATGTTTACCCTCTTTTTTTTCTCTTCTGGGACTCTGATGTCTTTGTGGGTATACTTGATGATGTCCTACAGATCCCTCAGAGTCGGTTCATTTCTCTTCATTCTTTTTTCTTTCTGTTCCTCAGACTGGATAATTTTGACTTTATCTTCAAGTTCACTGATAGTTTCTTTTGCCTACGTAAATCTCTTGTGAATTTTTCATTTCAGTGTATTTTTTTAGCTCTAGAATTTGTTTGGTTCCTTTATAATATCTGTCTCTTTATTGATAGTCTCTTTTTTCATACATTGTTTTCCTGGTTTCTTTTAGTTATTTGTTTCCTTTAACTCTTTGAGCATATTTAGGGCAGTTTATTTAACATCCTTGGCTACAAATTCCAAAATTCTGGTCTTCTTCAGGAATGGTTTCTATCAAATGCTTTTTTTCTTGTAAATGAGCCATGCTTTCTTATTTGTTTATATGCTATGTAATTCTTTTGTTGAGACATGGGCACTGTACTATAATGAGGTAACTCTGAAAACCAGATTCTCCCGCTCCAAGGCTGTGGGTGTTTCTTGGTTGTTGAGGTCTGCTTCCATCCATTTGTGACTTTCCCAAATGATTTTTGCAAATGTGTATTCCTGTGTGTGGTCACTGAAGTTTCTATTCCATTACCTTTGCAGTCAGCTAGTGACCTACTGAAGATCTTCTTTAATATTTGGCTCAAGCAACAGCAAAAGAAAACATCGCTGTCTCTTTTAAGTCTCCCAGTAGATGCCAGTACAGGCACCCCCTGCAGCTCAAAAGGGCCTTAAGGAAGGCAAGTGCCTGCATCAGTGCCAGTCTCTCAAGGGGTTTGTCAGACTGCCCCAAATCTGCAGCCCCCACTTTGTTGTGTCAAGGTTCCCCACTGTCTGCCCTGGCACCAGCCAGCTGCCCTAGGAATGCAGCTTGCTATCTCCATTGTTGGGACCAGGCTGAGGAAAGGGCAGCGTTAACTGGTTTGCACATGTGGTTCTCCTATCAGGATCAACAGCCTCTTCCTTCAGCAAGCACTCCCCTAGTTGTTATAAGTGTTCAGTCAGGTTCCAGAGTTCTGAGATAGTTGATTCTGGTCCTTTTTTCCACTTTGCTGGTTGTTTATGGTGGGGGGACCAACCCCAAGAGCTTCCTACTATGACATTTTGCATCTCAAGTGTCACAGTATTATATTGTCTTTCTAATGTGTGTTTATGAATAGAGGAACGTCTTCCGGTAGGTGTCTTTTTTCTGGTTGGTGTGTTTGCTCAGACTTTCAAAGGAAAAGAATCAGTCTCAGATTTGAACTCATAAAGGATTAAGATGTTTAAAGTGTTTGGTGAAAAAAACCTATAAGCATGATTGAAATTCTATTTCAGTGCTCTGTTAATATTTTGTACAATAACTTCGTGTTTTATACAAATAAGAAATTTGTGTCTTCAGTGAGAAAACTTAATTTTTGTTATTCCTCCTCATCAAGTATAGCTAGCTTAAGTGTCTTAGAAAGTGCTAAATATTTATCATGATTTAATTATTGAGGAAAAGCTATTAGAAAATTTGCTTACAGGCCACTCAGTGAGTTTACCTCAGTTACAGGTTTAATTTAAGACTATAGTCACTGAAGAAAATGTTATAAAGAAATAAATAAAGTTCTCTTTGTTGAGAAGTCATATTATTCTACTTGATATTTTGGAAAGATTGACAACAGCAGGACTTAGTGGAAAAGTACTAGTCTGTCATTTCAGTCTTAGATTTAAATTCAAACTTTAAAATGCTTAATTTGTTCTGCACGTAAATTCTGCTTCTTTACCTACAGAAAAGTCATAGGCATTTTTAAAACAATCTCAGCTTTTTCTTCAACTTTTCCTGCAATTATTAATAAGAAGTTGTTTTAAGAATGTTTCAAAGACATAAGCAGAGAATTACCACTCAAATAAGTCCTTTAATCAAGAGAAATTTGGATTATAAGGTAAATTTGTGTACAAAAATTTTTTATTGGAAGTACCAAAGGGCCACAAAATGACAGCATTTTTTCAGGTAAATACTCATAGTAGAGGATCTAGTTTGTGAGTTTTCATAGCTGTTGTCTTAACAACAACAACAATAACAAAGTGTTTCCCATTCCTAGGGCAAAACTCAGTTGGCATTCCAGGATGGTTATCTGTATTCTCTAAGTAAATAGAATATGGGCATTCCTCAGATATATTGCAGATTTGTTTCCAGACCCCTGCATAAAACTTATGTTTACACTATACTGTAGTCTAAGTGTGCAATAGCGTTATGTCTAAAAAAACCAGTGTATACACCTAAATTAAAAAATACTTTATTGCTGAAAAATGCTAACCATCATCTGAGCCTTCAGTGACTTGTAATCTTTTGGTGGAGGATGGCTGTTGACTGATCATTGTGGTGGTTGCTGAAGGTTGGGGTGACTGGCAGTTTTTTAAGATAACAGCTGCTGCATCAATTGATTCTTCCTTTCATGACCGATTTCTCTATAGAATACAATGCTGTTTGATAGCATTTTACCCACAGTAGAACTTCTTTCAAAATTGGAGTCAGTCCTCTCAGACCCTTCTGCTGTTTTATCAACTAAGTTTGTATAATATTCTGAATCATTCGTTGTCATTTCAGCAGTCCTCACAGCATCTTCACCAGGAGTAAATGCTAGCTCAAGAAACCACTTTCTTTGCTCATCTGTAAGAAGCAACTCCTCATCTGTTAAAGTTTTATCATGAGATTGTAGCAATTCAGTCATATCTTCAGGTCCCACTTTAATCCTAGTTCTCTTGCTGTTTCTACCAAATCTGCAGTTTCTTCCTCCACTGAAGTCTTAGACCCCTCAGAGTCATCCATGAGGATTGGAATCAACTTCTGCCAAACATTCTGTTAATGTCTTCCCATGAATCACGAATGTTTTTTAATGACATCTAAAATGGTGAATCCTTTCCTGAAGGTTTTCAATTTTTGTCTAGATCCCTCAGAGGAATCACTATATATATAGCAACTATAGCCATATGAAGTGCATTTCTAAAATAACAAGACATGAAAATCAAAATTACTCCTTGATCCGTGGGCTACAGAGTGGATGTTGTGTTAGCAGTCATGAAAACAACACTAATGTCATTGTACATCTCCATTAGAGCTCTTGGGTGACCAGGTGCATTGTCAATGAGCAGTAATATTTTGAAAGGATTCTTTTTTTCTGAGCAGTAGTTCTCAAAAGTAGGCTTAAAATGGGGCTTCCCTGGTGGCGCAGTGGTTGAGAGTCCGCCTGCCGATGCAGGGGACACGGGTTCGTGCCCCGGTCCGGGAAGATCCCACGTGCCGCAGAGCGGCTGGGCCCGTGAGCCATGGCCGCTGATCCTGGGCGTCTGGAGCCTGTGCTCCACAACGGGAGAGGCCACAACAGTGAGAGGCCCACGAACTGCAAAAAAAAAAAAAAAAAGTAGGCTTAAAATAGTCGGTAAACCATGTTGTAGACAGATGTGCTGTCATCCAGGCTTTGTTGTTCCTTTTACAAAGCACATGCAGAGTAGATTTAGCATAATTCTTAAGGGCCCTAGGATGATTGGAATGGTAAATAAACATTGACTTCAGTTTGAAGTCACCAGCTGCGTTAGCCCCTAACAACAGAGTCACCCTTTCCTTGGAAGCTTTGAAGCCAAGCATTGATTTTCCCTCCTATGAAAGTCCTAGATGGTATCTTCTTCCAGTAGAATGCTGTTTTGTCTACATTGAAAATCTGTTGTATAGGGTAGCCACCTTCATTAATTATCTTAGATCTTCTAGATAACTTGCTGCAGCTTCTACATCAACACTTGCTGCTTCACCTTGTACTTATATGTTATGGAGATAGCATCTTTTCTTAAACCTCATGAACCAACGACCTCTGCTAGCTTCAGACTTTTCTTCAGCTTCCTTATCTCTCTCGCCTTCATAGAATTGAAGAGAGTTAGGGCCTTGCTGTGGTTTAGGCTTTGGCTTAAGGGAATGTTGTGGCTGGCTTGATCTTCCATCCAGCGCATTAAAACTTTCTCCATATCAGAAGTAAGGCTATTTTGCTTTCTTATTCGGGTGTTCATTGGAGTAGCACTTTTAATTTCCTTCAAGAATATTTCCTCCGCATTCACAATTTGGCTAACTGTGTGGCACAAGAGGCCTAGCTTTTGGCTTGTCTTGGCTTTCAGCATGCTTTCCTCAGTAAACTTAGTCATTTTTAGCTTTTGATTTAAAGTGAGGGATGTGCGACCCTTCTCACTTGCACACTTGGAGGCCATTGTATGGTTATTGATTGGCCTAATTTCAGTATTGTGTCTCAGGGAATAGGGAGGCCTGAGGAGAGGGAGAGAGTTGGGGGAACCGCTGGTGGGTGGAGCAGTCAGAACACATATAACATTTATGAAGTTCACTGTCTTAGATGGGCGAGGTTTGTGGTGCTCCAAAACAGTTACAATAGTAACATCAAAGATCGCTGATCACAGATCAACCCAACAAATATAATAATAATGGAAAAGTTTGAAATATTGTGAGAATTACCAAAATGTGACAGACATGAAGTCAGCGAATGCTTTTGGAAAAATGGCACCTGTAGACTTGGAGGGTTGCTGCAAACGTTCCATTAGTGTAAAAAACACATTATCTGTTGTGGAGTAAAACAAAGTGCAATAAAGATGCACTTTGTTTTACTGCATGCTTATGTATGCTTGTAGTTACATTTTCAGGATTAAAAAAAAAAATGAAAAAAATTTCTTAATTGTACAGCAGGCAATCCCAGATCAAATTTTAGGTGATAAAGTAAGGTAACACATTACATGTTTCTTTTAAGCACTTGTAGTTGGAAACTGATTTTTGAACATTTTCAGCTCTGTGTGTGTGTGTGTGTGTGTGTGTGTGTGTGTGTGTGTGTGTAAATATATATGGGGAGGGAGGAAGAGAAAGAGGCAGGGTTTATAGTAAGTCATTCTGAGTATCATTTATTGCCCCTTTACCTTTTAAAATTTGATCTAGCTATGGCAAAAAGCTGGAGATCTTTTTGACAACTAGAAAGGCATAAAAGTTGTTTTGTATTATACATGCACACAGATATATTCGAATGGGTATATATATATATGGAATATATATGTATTATATATACGTGGTAAGTGCTGTGAGTAAAAAAAAAACAACTAAGGATAAAGGAATAGAGAGGGTCAGGGTCAGGAAAGAGCCCTTTGCAGGGTAAAGCTTATGTTGAAATTTGAGCATTTATAATTGTTCTCTAGATAGCTAAGTCTTTAAAATATTAAAACCAAACAGTTGTGGAGTTTTTATTTAGAGTTTATTTTAAATTACAGTACATTTACTTCTAAGGTAAAAATAGCTTTTTCAGTGGCATGAATTTAAATATAAAACAATATTTAAGCGTTCACTATAAATTACTGTTAATATATCTTAATCTTCATGAAAATGACAGTGTAAAGATCCTAACAATCCCAAATAAAAGTTTTTGCTAAAACAGAAAAAATATTTTACCCCAACTGTTTTTTAAAAAATATTATTTATTTATTTGGCTGTGCTGGGTCTTAGTTGCGGCACGCGAGATCTTTAGTTGCAGCTTGTGATCTCTTGGTTGCGTCATGTGGGATCTAGTTCACTGACCAGGGATTGAACCCAGGCCCCCTTGTGTTGGGAGTATGGAGTCTTAGCCACTGGACTACCAGGGAAGTCCTTTAACGCAACTCTCAAGGGTTTTGGTTTTAGGAGATCAGTAGTTTAGCACTGCTTTATTAATATACAGTACATATTAGTTAACCTTCAAGCTAATGTAAATAGTAATATTTACTTCACAAAAGGTGTTTTATTGTAGCATTGCATGTGTTTTTGTCCTCGACCTAATGGGCAAAAAAGTTGACATGCATAATTCTTCTTAAAGATAATTAGATATGTCAAGGAATCTTTAATTTGGGCGTATTTTTTCTTTAATAATGATCTAGGCATTGTTGATGAAATTCCTTAACATCTGTGTTTACTGATCATTGTGACTTAATTAAAAGGTTACAGTTATAGCATGGAAGATTAAAAAAATAGGACCTTTTTGAGGATGCGATGTGTTTTATTATGAAGTTTTTCTTTTTTATAAATTTATTTTTGGCTGCATTGGGTCTTCGTTGCTGTGCGTGGGCTTTCACTAGTCGCGGTGAGCGGGGGCTACTCTTCGTTGCGGTGCGCGGGCTTCTCATTGTGGTGGCTTCTCTTGTTGTGGGGCATGGGCTCTAGGTGCCCGGCCTTCAGTAGTTGTGGCACGTGGGCTCAGTAGTTGTGGCTCACGGGCTCTAGAGCGCAGGCTCCTTAGCTGTGGCTCACGGGCTTAGTTGCTCTGCGGCACGTGGGATCTTCCCAGACCAGGGCTTGAAACCGTGTCCCTTGCATTGGCAGGCGGATTCTTAACCACTGCACCTCTTATTAATGAATTAGAAATGTCCTTCTTATTCCTGACAGAGAAGAAAATACATAAAGTTAGTTACTTTATATACTAGAATTTTCTTCACTCTTGATGGAAATGCATACTGTTCTGAGTTATAAACACATAGAATTTCAACTAATATATTGTTCAAAAGCATTGTATGAAGAAAAAGTTAAGGCTTATGTGATTTCCCTTTCCCCCCCTTTTCTGTACCCACTTAAAACCATCAAGATTTACTTGGCGCTCTATAGTGGCATTGCCCAATATAAATATAATGTGAGCACCATACTGAATTTTAAAGTATTTTGCAGGTATATTTAATTAGTAGAGTTAGTTTTAGAAATATTGATAAATTTTACTTAAATATGTCTAGAATTTTTCAAAATCATGTTATGCATATAACAATAGATTTTTTACGTTCTTTTAAAATACTAAGTCTTTAAAATCCAGTGCATATTTTTTATTTACAGTACAAGGCAGTTTGGAGTGACCACTTTTCACATACATGGTCAGAATGGGATGTTACCATGTTATGTGAATTAATTCTGTAATAACATGTCTGTTATAGTTTGTTATTTTATCCTTATTTGTCATCTAAAATAAGAGGCAGGTACATGGTCAGCAAACTTTCAAAAATGGTGTGCAAATTCTGAAGTGGTGATGTTTGTATAGTTACGTAGACATTCGTGACCACATGACTGTTTGAGAAAATTGGAGTCAAAAGGTTGGTAACTGTGAGCTACTAGCGCTTAGGGGTTTTTGTTAGGGCACACAGATTTCTTGAAGGAGTGTGTGTTGAGGGTTCCTAAGATACTCTCATGCTTGATAATTTGCTAAAAGGGCACAGAAATCAGAGAAAAGCTGTGAAACTCATGATTGTTTTATTACAGTGAAAAGATAACAGATTAAAATCAGCAAAGGGGAAAGGGTATATAGGGTGGAGTCCAAGAGAAACCAGGTGTGAGTTTCCAGTTATCCTCTCCTAGTGGAGTTGCATGACAGTGCTCCATTCCTCCAGTTGTCCTGTATGACAGCATGGCAAAGTGGTGCCAGCCAGGGAAGCTTACCTGAATCTTCGTGTCCAGAGGTTTTTTTAGGGGTCAATTACATAGGCATGGAAGTACCTACATGACTGTCTTTAGTTACTTAGTCTCCAGTTTCCCTTATTCCTCCTCCCCCCTGAGGTCAGGCTGATAAATGGTGTGGCCCAAAGCCCCAGGCATACAGAGATAGGGATTTACCATAATTCACATTGTTAATATAAATTACCTGGTGTGGCCCAAGATTTTAGGTGTACAAAGAAATTTATCAGGCAGGATATTGCAAGGGGTCAGAGGTTATCTTCTAGGAGCTTGTCTTAGGTGATTCCTTTCTTTGGAATATGCAGAGTTTAACCCCCCAAGCTTGCAGAGTTACCCCTTAACTGCACAGGATGATTCTGGATACAAAGGAGGGTGTCTCTAGTATCAATTCTTAGAGAAACAAAAGGGTAGATGAAGATTGGTGATAGCTCAATTCACCTTAAATATCTAATATGTTTTAAGCAAATGGCATGGATTACTGACTGTCAAGGTAGAGCTATATAAAGGCTGACTTTGAGAAGTAAAGAATCTAGCATTTAGGACAGCCATATAGTTACAGGTTTCTTAGTTGGAAACAACTCTTAAAGTTTACTGACTGCCTCCTATAAATTCACCTTGTTTGCTAAAGTATATGTTATCTCCTTTAATCCACATCTGAATGTCCATTTCTGCCTGTGATGGGAGGAACTTGTATCAGACTAAGGCTCCCTATGAGACTAGGGAAAAAATATAGTTTGAAGGCATCGTAGAGCTTTTGAGTCAGTCAAGACTTCAGGAGTAAAGATTCAGGAGAGAAGAGAAATAGACGTATTCTGTGGGTTTCCTCTAGAGATATTTTCTAACTCTTAAGCTCTTTTGGATAAGAGGATAAAAGTTGAGCAGTGTATGAGAGGTGAGCAAAAAGCAACTGAGGGAGTTGAGTGGAGCTTTCAATAGTTTCTGTTGTTGTTTTAGTCCTAGGTTTGCAGTTTGAATCTTTTGAAAGGCCACACCATAGGAGTGGGAACAAACAGAAGTAGGCCAGACTTTACAGTATCTGAAACTCAGTCTCAAGCCAGCTCTGTTCCTGATTGGACTGAGGTAATCTCTTACTCTGACTGCTTGTTAGAAAAAAATTAAATCCTTTCTGGAAGAAGATAATAACATCATCCAGAGCTTCTACATTTTTTCTTCCATATTTTCATACAGTCATTCACATACAATGTGTAGTATTCAGTAAAAAAATCACTATGCATTCAACAGGACCAACAGAGAAAAACCAGCATAGAAACAGGTTATGCATGTTATTCATAGGTTGTGTAATTCTGCAGTTATAGACAAGAACTTTAAAATACTATAACCTAGTCATGAAAATAGATGGCAAGGTGAAGAATTGCAGTAGAGAACTTGAATCTATAGAAAGGGATCAAATAGGAATTCTAGGATTGAAAATACAATAACTAAAATTTAGAACCCAGTAGATCAGTTTAACTGCGGTTTAGGCACAGCTGAAAAGAGGTCAGCTGGAAGGTTAGTTAGTAGAAAATATTCAGCAACATTGATTTGTCTTTAAGTATGTAAAACAGAGTTGGTAAAACATAGTATTATCACTTATAAACTTGTATTCAGTACCCTACCCCGAGCCTTTGAGCAAACAAAAATTATTCATTAAAAATATCTTATATAGAGTTCACTTGTTCAGCACACTCAGCTACTTGGAATAGAGCCCTAGGATGAGAAAATAAGCAAAATACTTACAGATTCAAGATAGATATCCAGAGCTGGATGGTAAAACAGGTATTTTAGCATAGGGGAGTTAGAAGCAGCTCTTAGTTGGGGTAATGGTTACAGTACACTTGGTAATCTGGTAAACTAGCTCACCACAATTAAGACTGTAAATTAGGAAAGAAGTTACAGGTAAATAATTGAGGAATTGGTTTTGGCAGCAAATACCTTGTTTGATCATATCCAAGACTCCACTATGAATTATACCATTAGTGTATGTACTACTAGGAAAAAAGAAAGCTGTCAATTATAATTGACATCCCATTACAGTAAGTCCCCTACATACAAACCTTCAAGTTGTGAACTTTCAGAGATGTGATATGTGTTCCATCAACATCAGGTGTGAGTGAAATTGCAGCTTGCCCTCCATCTCCTATTGCAGATGATCCTTCAGCTCTGCCAGTTCCCACCTCCTCTCCCTCCTCCAGTCAGTAACTCTTCTTGCCTGTTCACTCGATGCCAGCCCTTGTATGCCAACTGTTGTACTGTACTACTGTACTTTTCAAGGTAGTGTACTGTAAGATTAAAAATGTTTTCTTTATTTTTTGTGTTTGTTTTTATGTACTATTTGTGTGAAAAGTATTATAAACCTATTACAGTACAGTACTGTATAGCTGCGTGTGTTAGTTGAGTACCTAGGCTAACTTTGTTGGACTTATGAACAAATTGGACTTACGAACACGCTCTTGGAATGGAACTCATTCGTATGTAGGGGACTTAACTGTAATTGTGATACATCCTGATTTCAGAGATGTTAAAATGTGGGGGAAAAGGTAAATGGTAATCTTAGTTTTAAATCTCAGTTCTATCCATA
Source organism: Orcinus orca (assembly GCF_937001465.1). Taxonomy (NCBI): domain Eukaryota; kingdom Metazoa; phylum Chordata; class Mammalia; order Artiodactyla; family Delphinidae; genus Orcinus; species Orcinus orca. The sequence goes on along the minus strand of NC_064569.1, from coordinate 78,374,743 downwards.
ATTGTTTGTTTGCCTTCTGTCAGGGAACTTCTTTGAGCCTATTTGCTTATTTGTGAAAATGGGATAGTATAGTATGCTCTTTAGAATTAGGAAGACTAAATGAATTCAGAGACATGAGAGTGTCTAGTATGGAGTAGGCATTTGAAACCTGTTAATTTGACTTTTATTTTTTCCTTCTAAAATTTGGCATTGTTAAAATAATAGGAGGAGACTCCTGACAGCTGACCAGGGTGGGGGGAAGAACAAACCCCCAATATATTGGCTAAATAAGAAGTTAAAAAAGAAAATTTCTGTTGGAGCTGTTTAATAAATTGTCAAGCATCATTCTTTATTCTCCCTACCCCACCTCTTTCACCTGTCTTATCCCCTCAGTTATATTTAAAGGTATCACTGACTGGTTCCAATATGATGATTGATATTTATAATAATGGAACCTACACATCAAAATAATGATATATTTTCACTAAATTGGTTTTTACAAAGCTCATTTTAGGAAGATTTGTAATCCTTCTAAGTTTAGTTGTGATGCTTAAAATCTCAGTCTTTAGTTTTGTAGAATTCTTGCTCTTCTGATGATGCGATATGAGTATGGCATTAATTCAAGTGAGTGGATCTTTTTAAGGAAGGGTTGGATTTTGTGATGTTTGATGGATGTGAGAATTCCTCATTTTATTCTTATTTTGAAGATTCCCAGTAAACCGAGAACAGCATTTTTCTGGAGCTGTAAGATATTCATAGCTTTAATCTTATGTTCATTCTGTTCTCTTCTTTCAGGATTTTTCAAGTCACATTCAGTTGATAGGATGAAAAAATTTAAGAGAAGGCTATCCCTCACGCTTCGAGGAAGCCAGACTATTGATGAATCGTTGTCTGAATTGGCTGAACAAATGACTATTGAAGAAAACAGCAGCAAAGATAATGGTAAATATTGAGGGGGTAGGGAAGGGGAGGAGAGAATTGAATTACATGATAAATCGAATGTAAATTTACTTTCCTGATTAGTCCTTAGTAGGTTCCTTCTGTTTATTTCTCTGCCTCCTTCCCTAGTTCAATAACTTTGGCTTGCTTACTGGAATGTTCCATTCTTACTCCAACAGTGTTACTATAGCTGGTCTCTAACCCTGATGAATTCTCTATCCTGTTTATCTTTCCATTTTTCATTAGTTCTTAAATAAGAATACTTTGTATAATATTATCCTAGTTAAGTAGCTATTTTAAAATTAACATTTAAATATTTTTGTTTTCTTATAACCAAAGTTTATACAGCTTAAAAGTGCATAGTAAGTTTGTGAAATTCCTGGGAATTCCCTGGTGGTCCAGTGGTTAAGACTCTGTGCTTTCACTGCCGAGGGCCTGGGTTCAATCACTGGTCAGGGAATTAAGGTCCCACAAGCCATGCGGCGTGGCCCCCCAAAAAAAAAGTTTGTGAAATTCCTGTTTTAAATTTCATCAGTTTTATAACATTATATATGCATATATTGACTATCCACATAGACGACAAGGTTTATCATATGAGTGAATCATACCATTTTTTTACTTTATATTGACCAAAGAATCTATCCATAGTATTGAAAGCAGTTAATAGTAGATAGGCATATAATGTTTCACAAGTTTGACAGTTCTTTTTACAGTGTAAAGTAGTTAGTACACAGATGTTGATATAAAATAAAAAGTTTGTTAAATTGAATGGATTAAAATGCAAAATCCTGATGAAATCTGTAGAACAAGCCTACATATTCAAAACTGAAATAGCCCTAGAGATGTCATAGTAATAACCAGGAAGGAGCTTACAGGAATGGCTGCCAGTGTGTCCTAATGTGCAGATTCTCTTCCTTGCCTCTGCCTGAAGTTCTTCTGTTTAAAGGTTTGTGGCAGTTGGTGAAAACATGAATATCCTCACCCCCTCTGGATGAAATGTAACTGTCCTTGTGAGAGAGGGAAAGGTATAATGGAAAGTGCTCTGGACTTTAAAAGTCATGGATTGGGACTTCCCTGGTGGCGCAGTGGTTAAGAATCCGCCTGCCAATGCAGGGGACATGGGTTCAAACCTTGGTCCGGGAAGATCCCACATGCCGCGGAGCAACTATGCCCATGTGCCACAACTACTGAGACTGTGCTCTGGAGCCCGTGAGCCACAACTACTGAGCCCGCATGCCACAACTATTGAAGCTCACGCACCTAGAGCCCATGTTCCACAGCAAGAGAAGCCACCGTAATGAGAAGCCCGCGTACAGCAATGAAGAGCAGACTCCGCTCACCGCAACTAGAGAAAGCCCGTGTGCAGCAACAAAGACCCAACGCAGCCAAAAATAAAATAAATAAATAAATTTATTTTTTAAAAAAGTCATGGATTGGAATTTGGGATACACTTACACACTTATTAGTTACATGACTCTGGGTAAGTAATTTATCCTACCCAACCTTCAGTTTATCTCTTCCTCAGAAGGGTCATTATTTTACTCAAGGTTATCTGGCTCATAATATAGGAGGGGAAACATAGATGAGTTTGGTAGAAAATTTAAAATAATAATTTGGTTATAATTTACTTTAGGAGAGAAATATTTTACATTTGGATCAAATCTCAAAGCTGATATTATAATGTTTTACTTTTATTCCTTTTGCCAGGAGAAAAATCCTTAATTCTCTCTCAGATCCCCTTTGATTTCTTGTTATTAATTAAACCCTGTATATTCATTCTTATGATCCACTCCACGAGTCTTGCGAGCTATTCGCCAATGATATTCAGGAGTAAAGTAAGCACAGAATACATCTTGATAGATGCTTTCTGGGAACACATTCTGGATGGGAATTTGACTACAAGACAAACCTCTTAAAAATAAAAAAAGAGTGTGAGTCAAAGAAAATGTACATACTTTTTGGAGAGCTAATTAATATTTTAGATTCATAGCATATTTCCTGGAATATTTTAGTATTAATTGTCTTAAAACATGCTTAATTTATAATGAATGGTGAAACATTGAAAATTTTTTTCAAGTAGAACATAGTTTAAAGTTTACTTTTATTCTAATAGTAACATTAACAATTAGTAAAGAAGAGAAAATAGAAACTCTGCTGAGTTTCCTCTTTAAGTTTTTCGAATTACTTGAAATAATACTTGAAGATGTCATAATAGACTGATTCCTCTTGGGTTGCAGAGATTGCTGGTAGCATAGGCTATCTCTGAGTTATATCTGCTATTACTTATTTCCTATGTATAACAACGGCACATGGGACAGCTTTCACAAAGATTCTTTACCTTTTTGGTTATCTTTCAGTACCTGATAGCTGGTTCCAACATTTTCTTTCTTTATGGAGTTTATCTTAAAGGTAAAAAGCTCCTAAGATCGGTAACACACACAGTCTGTGTCTGAATATGGTTTAATGAATGAGAAGAGGTAGACTATACTTCTTAAAAGATCTTCTCACATACACTATAACCAGTTTGTAAAGCAAGTGATATTTGTCTAACAACTATATAGTGGTAGTGCTGGCTTGAGGAGGAAGAATATAGTTTATAACTTTCTTAAACTAAACCAATTTTTCATCTCCTGTCTTTTGTTCAGTCACTTGTATGAGCAGAATCCTCTTACACTTGCATTATATATAGGCAGGTGTCTCTCATGCATATTCTAGGACAAATAAAATGAGAAAGTACACCTAAATGGGGCTAATACTATAAAAATCTTGGAAAAATTATAATGCATATGATACAGTTGGTGTATCAAAATGTACATACACTGTCACTCATACATGTTCTACCTCCATCCAAAGAGAATTTGAGCTATTATCTCTATTTTGATAATTATGAGTCATACTGTGAAGGCTTTAACTCAGTTATAAATGTATAATATAATTATAGTTCGCATTAGAGTACCTTTCTAGATAAGCTAGTGTGTTTACAGATTGATCGGTGGATTGAACCCCAGGGAAAGAGGAATCTTGAATTTATATTTAGTGTGTTAAAATTAGGTTGAAAGTTTGCAAACTTGGTTGATTTAAGCATACTGGCCTTAACTCAGTACAGCTTTTCCTAATTATAAAATGAAATTTTTGCACTAAAATTTACAAACTGAAGTATAAGAAACATTTTTTTCTAAAGTACTTTCAAGGAAGAGAATTCTGAGCACATCAGATTTTTTTTTTTTTTAGTAACTGAGAAGGCACTGAATATTTCATTTAAAAAAAAACTGTCAAACATTAATTCATCTCAGTTCCTCAGAAGTTAAAAATAGAATTACCATATAACCCAGTAGTTCCATTCCTAGGAATATATCCAAATAATTGAAACAAGTATTCAAACAGAATCTTGCACATGAATGTTTATATTTATAGCAGCAGTATTTACAGTATGCAAAAGGTGGAAACAACTCAAATGTCCATCAACAGATGAATGTATAAACAAAATGTGACATATTCCGGGAATGGAATATTATTCAATCATAAAATGGAATGAGGTACTGATACATGCTACAATATGGATGAATCTTGAAAACTGAAAGAAGCCAGACCCCAAAGGTCACATATTCTATGATTCCGTTTTTATGAAATATCCAGAATAGGTAAATCCAGAGACAAAAAGCAGCTGAGTGGTTGCCAGGGACTCAGGAGAGGGGGGAATGCGGAGTGACTGTGTAGTAGATACAGGGTCTCCTTTGGTAGTGATGAAAATATTTTGGAACTAAACAGAAGGGATGGTTGTACAACATTGTACATCTACCAAATAAAATGATTAATTTTATGTTAGTGAATTTCATCTCAGTAAAAACAGTTCATCTGAAAAATACCTTTTTCTCATAGATTCTTGATTTGCTTGCTAGAAGTCTTACTATGATTTTAGACATACAGAAAGTTACATTTCATGATGTTGTCTTTAAGTAGTTAGCCTTACTCTGTAATGAGAAGTGTATTGAAATTATTGATTTGATGAGGACAGGTGACAATTTAATTATGATGAAGAGAATAGATCACACTTATAGAAAGGCAAAAGTAGTGTTTTATTACACGTAAACTATTTGAGGCTTACAAAGGCAGCAATAACAAGAACAAAAAAAAACCCCAAAAGGCAAAGATTGAAATGGTCCAGTTTTTCTGATATTCAGTTTCTTGTCCTTACTCCTCAGTCTGTGCACTGGGACAGTTTATCGTGTTGTTCAGAATTAACAAGACTAGTTTTATGGATATTGTGAGACCTTGTCTTATTTCCAGGTTTCTCCCTTTCTCCTGGTAATCTGATACATCGGGGTCCCCAACCCCCCACCCCCACCCCCGGGGCCGAACAGCAGGAGGTGAGCACAGCAGGAGGTGAGCGGCGGGCAAGTGAGCAAAGCTTCATCTGCCGCTCCCCATCGCTCCCCATGGCTCGCATTACCGCCTGAACCATCCCCCACCCCCACCCCACCCCACCCTATCTGTGGAAAAGTTGTCTTCCACGGAACGGTCCCTGGTGCTAAGAAGGTTGGGGACTACTACACTACATGGTAGCAGTGACAGTTTTTGACAATAGTGGATGACATAGGGTGTTCTAAGTAGTGCTAACTCCTCCAAATAGGACAAGGTCTGTGAGAGGATGAGGCTGAAAGCACAGACTTCATTGGATGTATGTAGGGTCTGGAATAGGATCGGGTTAATAAGAGAGCTTACAAGAGCAGGATTAGGAACCAGAGAGTGAGTTAAGGCTACGAGGTGTTGGCTAAGAAATTCGTTCTCCTGATCATAGTAGTACACATAATCAGAATATCCAAATAAGATGTCAAATAAATTTCTTAGTGGAATCTAATGATTGCCATGTTATGATATTAAAAAGTCATTGAAATCCTTACTTGGAACTAATTATAGAATAGGAAAGATCTAGTGCAGGTTTTCATATAGATTTCCATTACTTTTAAAAATATATTGTAAAATATATATAACCTGTAATTTACTATTTTAACCATTTTGAAGCATACAGTTTTAGTGTTAGTACATACATTCACATTGCTGTGCAGCCACCACCACTAACCATATCTAGAACTTTTTCATCAGCCCAGACTGAAACACTGTACACATTAAACAGTAATTCCGGACTTCCCTGGTGGCGCAGTGGTTGAGAATCCACCTGCCAATGCAGGGGACACAGGCTCGAGTTCTCGTCTGGGAAGATCCCACATGCCGCAGAGCAGCTAAGCCCGTGTGCCACAACTACTGAGCCAGCATGCCACAACTACTGAGCCTGCTCTCTAGAGCCCGTGAGCCACAACTACTGAAGCCCGCACGCCCAGAGCCCGTGCTCCGCAACAAGAGAAGCCACCTCCATGAGAAGCCCTTGCACTGCAACCAAGAGTAGCCCCCGCTCACCACAACTAGAGAAAGCCTGCGCGCAGCAACGAAGACCCAATGCAGCCAAAATTTAATTAATTAAAAAAAAAAGAAAACAGAAAGATCAGTAGTCTGTAATAACCTATATGGGAAAAGAATCTGAAAAACAATGGATACATGTATATGTGTAATTGAATCACTGTGCTCTACACCTAAAACTAACACAACATTGTAAATCAACTATACTTCAATATAAAATAAAAATTATAAAAAAAAAATAGTAATTCCCCGTTCTCCTCTCCCTTCAGGACCTGGTAACCACTATTCTCCTTTGTCTATTTGTCCTCTTGTGTCTAACTTATTTCATTTAGCATAATGCCTTAAAGGTTTCTACTTCTTTTTAAAATAGAGTATTATTATCTTACTGAACTGTCCAGTTAATTGCTGTCATAATCTTGAAATGTGTGAATATTTGACCTCATCTAGTCCTATGACTTCAGCTACTATGTAATGCTGACTACACCGAAATTTGTTTCTCTAGTCAGGATTTTTTTCTGGATCTTTAGATTCATATCGAAATGCTTACTTGGCTTCTCCACATAGATGTCTAATAAGAACCTTAAATTTAATACATATGACTAAACCACAAAGCTTGATTTCCTCCCCCCAGCAAATCAGCTTCTACTCCAACTTGCCTCACTTAACCTAAACCACTTAAAGCTAGAAATCCAGGAATTATCCTTGATTATTTTCTCTTTTACCCTTTCTTCCCTCCTCTACCATTGTAGTTTCCTATATATTTACTACATAAATAACTTTTAAAAACTCACTGTTAATGATAGTCATTTGCATACTTGACACTTGATTCCAATTGTCCTTTCACATATTGTATTTCATATATTTTTAACAGTCACTCTATTGGAGATTTAAAATTTTTCTTTGGATAAATATTTTTAATGTAGGTTATCACTAAAAGCTGTGGTGGGGTGCGGAGAGTATGTATGAAAGTAATTTTGCAGCCAAGTCTGCTGGCCTTCTGGTTCTGCCTTTGTGTAGTATATCCTAAATCTGCCTGCTTCTCTTCATCCTAGTCCAGGCCACCATTATTTGTTGCTTCGAGTACTATACAATAGTCTCCTCCTCCTGTTGTTTTCCTATCATCTGTTCTCCAGCAGCAACCAGAGTGATGTTTAAAAATTTTTTAAATTTTTGATAATTAATAGATTCAGGGGAAGTTGCAGAGATAGTATGAGAGGTTGCTTGTACCTTCTCTCAGTACCCCCACCCCCCCGCTTTTGGTTACACCTTCTGTGACTATAGAACATTGTCAAACGCAGGAAATTAACATTGGAATAAAGCGTCAATATAATTCTATGTCATTTTATCACATGTGTGGATTCATGTAACTACCAGTGCAGTCAGGATAAAGAGCTACTCAGTTGCCACAAAGAGACAGCTCGCATGCTACCCCTTTATAAGTCGTCCCTGCCTCCTTACCTCCCACTATCCCTGACCCCTCAGAGTGATATTTTTAAAACATGAATCAGATCATATTACCTCCTACTTCAGAGCTACCATAACTGCTTCCAATCTCAGAGTGAAATTTAGACTTCTGTGGTGACATATAAATCTGCTTCTCTCTCTGATCTTACTTAATAACACTGTTCCCCCCACAATTATTACTATAGCTACACTTGCTTTCTTTCTGTTTCTCTGATGCAGTGGTTCTCAAAGTGTGACCCCTGGACGAGTAACATCAGCATCACCTGGGAATTTGTTAGAGATGCAAATTTTTGGATTCAATGCCTGACTTACTGAATCAGGAGGTCTGGGGGTGGGACCCAGAAATCTTGTGTTTTAACAAGTCTTTGAAGGTGATGCTGAAACATGCTAAAGTTTGAGGACCATTGCTCTAATAAGTCAGACTCTTTGCCACATGCTGACTTCTTCAGTAGCTTTTCCCTTTGTCTGGAATATCTTCTAACCCACCACTCACCCATCTTCCTATGACTGGCTCTTTCTTGCATTTATACTTATTTTGAAAATACCTCTACAGAGAGAACTTTTTTCAATATTCCAGTGTAAAATAACCACTCATTTATTTTCTACTATATCTCTCTATTTTAATCTTTTGCATATTACCTGTCATTATCTGATATTTTTCTTATTTATTAGTTTCTTATCTTTTTTCCCCTTAAGTAGTTTTTATAGTTTCAAAGAGTAGTACCTTGTTTGTTTTGTTTACTTCTTCATGCCCAGGGCCTGGAAGAGTGCTTGTCAAATGGTAAGCACACAATAAATATCCCCTGAATAATTGAATGTATTTATGATCTCTGTTTTTTGTTTTGTTTTGTTTTTTTGCAATATTCCCCAGTACTATAAAGCTATGTTTCCCAGGATAACTTCAGAGAGCAACTAAAACGAATGTCTCTAGGCAGAATATTTATATATTATGATTGCAGATATGAAATATTATAACCTAGAAAGAGAAGATGTTTCTTATAGTTCTAGCCTGTATCCCCGAGTGTTTGTAACTAATTTATATGTTCATGACAGATACCCTCTTCCCATTCATTGTTAAATCATTGTTTGTTTCGCTAGGCTTAGGTTAAGATCCCCAAATCTTTGATCAGCTAGCTATTGCCAAGGAATGTACAGGCATGGGACATGGACTGATGTTCTGCTTTACTAGTTATGCATTTCCCCTACCTCCAGTCTGGTGTTCTACCCAGAGTAGATGACCTAGGCCTTGTGTGATCCTTGAGGGCTCTTTTGCCCCATCCTCCTCCTCTCTGCTCCTTTTAGGCAGCCATTATTAGGCGCAAGCCCAGTGGCCTTCTTGGCTCATTTTTCATAAGCCCATGCCATGGTCTTTCTTGTTCTGTGGATCTGAACCACCCGGTCCTGCCAGTTGTTCTCTGTGTCTGATAAATCTTTACATGTAGAGGAATCTCCTCATCAGGAAATAATCCTTACTCCTGATTATCAGCTACAAAAGAAGAGCCAGCTGCATGTTAGAGGAAAAGATACTCAGAGAAGCCCACTTCCTTTTAAAATTCCTGACTACTACCAGTAAAAACGTAATTCTAATACAGAAGACTGTGAGTCACAGAAGACTTCATGTCCTTAACAGTTACCAAAGCTCTTTGGAGGTGGAAAGGCGTCATGAGATTCCCTATAAACATTATAAAACAGGATCTCCCCCATTTAGAATTAAATAATTTTTAAGTATTTTTGTAATGTTTCTGCATGGTTATAGGCCTATGATTTTTTTAAAAAAACTCTTTATAGTAAAAAATTCCAATTTGGGGTAATAAATTTCAGAACTTCTATATTGATCTGTACTTAAGTACTTCTGTTTTATTTACTAACTTGACATATTTTTTGAATGTCTAGCAAGTAGGGATATAAGTTACTTCAGGCCAGGATCATGTCTTTTATATTCTACAGCATGCCTAATCATAAAGCCTATATGAGGCAGTCAGTAAACGTAGAATTATGGAAACAGTCTTGAGATGTATTAAACAAATCAAAAATCTTTGGGCTATATTAGTAATTTTGTGATTGCTAACCAATTTTGACTATATTAAAAATCGGTCATTAAGTTACTAGATCAATTCCAAATAATGAAGAATTTTCTGTATTTTTTCATAGAAATTATTTTAATTCTAGTACTTTATATACATAGCCAAAGAAATGAGGTTAAATGTAACGATCTCTATCATAATCTTTGTTTTGTTTTCTCTCTTGCTTTCTCAATCCTTCTCATGTGATCCTGGATGGAATGATTTTTGGATTCTCTGAACCACAGAGCCTATCGTGAAGAATGGCAGACCTCCAACCTCTCACAGTATGCATTCCTTCCTCCACCAGTACACAGGGTCCTTCAAGAAGCCTCCATTGCGGAGACCACATAGCGTTATTGGAGGAAGCCTTGGCTCCTTCATGGCAATGCCCAGAAATGGAAGCAGATTAGGTAATTTGTTTTTTTAAAAAATTTTCTGACTGTAGCTTATGTCCATAGCTAGGTTTTAGTTGTATGCAAGTCAGCCAGCCTTTATTATCTAGTTTTTTTTGTAAGGTAAAAATCAAGTTGAGAATAAGAGGGAGAGCAGAAAGATGGAAAGGTCTAGAGAGGCAGTAGTGCTGACACTACAGAGGAATAATATTTGAAAATCTGTCCACCAGGAAGAAAACAAAACCCTTAAGAGGTGGATGCAGGATTTCAAGATGAATAGCAGTTTGAGATGGTGCTTAATTTAGGGTCATACTTAGTAACTCCAGATTATCACCATTTGATAGCTTAGTGTAATAATTAGTACATATGATGATTACCTGAGTTGTTATTCTTACATCACTGTGTCATTTTAAATATCTAGGAAAAATATATATCTGCAAGTTTCTGTTTATTTCTCTGGTCTTTTTTGATGGTTTCTTATTTATTTATCATGTTTTGTTTTTAAATAATTTTAAGTATAATTATTTTATAGTCTTATGACATAATTATATTTACTGAAGTTCCTGAGGGTTTTATTCTGCTTCTTGCTTTATCTGCTTACTCTAGCCATAGTAGATTATTTTCTCATGTGTTTTGTTAATTTTAGGAGGATGAGCTTATTATCTACAGGGGGGTTTTGTCTGTGGCTTACACTGGTTCATGAGAGATGATGGTTAAAATTTTCAGAAATTTTGCAAGCTGATTGTTAAACATAGCTATTATTAAAATTTAAATTATATACACATACAATTAAGTAAACTAAATTAAAAACAAAGGTAATGAATACTCAAAAGTCATTATTTCCTAATTATTTTACTACACTTTACTGTTGTCTATGCTTTGGGGGTTATTTATTTCTATTACATCTGAATAGTCAAAATACTGTGTCATGGTGTGCCCATTTCCCAACTGCATGTTCAGTGATGCCATGTGGGTAGCTTGAGGTTGGCCATGAACAGAGTATTTACCCCACAGAAGTTGGAAAACACTTCAAATCAGGGCTTAATTTATTGTTCTCTTGATTGTCTAGACTAGGGGTTGGCAAATTTTTTCTGTAAAGGGCCAGGCAGTAAAAATTTTTGAGGTTTTGTGGGCCATATATGGTCTGTTGCATAATCTTCTTTTTAAAATAATTCTTTAAAGATGCCAAAACCATTTTTAGCTCAGGGCCATACAAAAACAGGTCACATATGCTGATCCTTGGTCTAAACTTAAGAAAGTGACGTTGAAAACGTTAGTAATGCAGATTAAATTTAAAAATGTGTTGTCTGTCTGTAGCTGTTGCATTGTGAATTACACAAAAATTGAGCCATTTGAGAAGTAAATATTCTTCAGGTACTTAGAAACTATTACCTGATTCAGGAAAGAAGTTGCTCATACCAGTGACAAATGAGTGAAGTCTTGACGTAAGCCTCCATCATTTCACTTTTGTCTTGTTGACGGAAATGAAAATACCAACTGGTATCCGTGTTGGAACTATACTTGGCTCGGTAATGACATGAGCTGTTTCTTGGTTGAGTCAGATGCTACTCAAGATTTTTGATCTGTGCTAGTCTGAGATTAATATGCTCCTTTGTAGTCCTCATGCAGAAGAGCAGATTTCTTTTTTAAGTCTGCCTTTTACTGAAGATGTAGCTCTTTGAGAGTCTCGTGCCTTTCTAAAGGAGCTCTCATTTGCAGGTGGGACACCCGAGGCTTCATCTTTTATCTCAGGTGGCTGCTAAATCCAAGCACATTCTTACCAAAATAAAAAGCCCATCCCAAGAAAGTGACAGAATCAATTTTTGCATAACAACTTTGGACTTTCAGTTCTCTGTCTTTGCTTCCTAGGTATTAAACATATATTCATGCAAACTTAGCTATACATTATAAACTATATTTTTATTCAACATTTCCTTGAGGAAGGAAGATTTTTAAATTTTGCTGGAAGTGGAAGGCATGGTTAAATTATCTTTAACATTTTAAAAGTGTGGCAGTAAAGAATGCTTGGCCTCGGATGTATTAAATACCATTGGATTAGGAATTAGTCACCCAATAAATACATTGACTTTCACTGCCATGTTAATAAATATTTTTTGTTCAGATGGGATAAAATTTCTCCAGAAATCTCTGTGTCATTGAAGTATATTCTTTTTTTTTTTTTTTTTTTTTTTGCGGTACGCGGGCCTCTCACTGTTGTGGCCTCTCCCGTTGCGGAGCACAGGCTCCGGACGCGCAGGCTCAGCAGCCATGGCTCACGGGCTCAGCCGCTCCACGGCATGCGGGATCTTCCCGGACCGGAGCACGAACCCATGTCCCCTGCATCGGCAGGTGGACTCTCAACCACTGTGCCACCAGGGAAGCCCGATTGAAGTATATTCTTAAATTACATATTGGTTTATTAAAAACCATTATTACTATTTGCAGCTGCTTATCAGTGTGAAAAAGAATTTTCTTAATAATGTGTTATCAAGACAAAATACAGAAATGTATGAATTCTAAGACTGACTTGATGAGACCCTGGAGTTCAATTTTTTTGTTAATTTAAACAGTTCTTATATTTGTATAAGTAAATGTTAACTAAAAGCTCAAATTTATAATTATGAAATACTATTTTTATTTATTTTACATGTTGATATTTCATATAACATTTCATTTGAAAGAAAAGGTCCAGTTGTTTAGTCCATTCTTTGATTTTTTTTTAGTTAATATTTAATTCAGTAGAACATTTGTTGAGCCACCTACTAAGTATCATGAACTTTGTTCGGTTCTAGGAATAGAAAAGTGAATAAGCCAAATTCTTGCCCCAAGGATCTTATAACTTGGTATAAAACAACGTGAACCAAAAAATGCTCTTCAGTGCAGTAGGTGTGCTAGGTGTGGGTACAGTAGTCATCTGTGTCTGAGAGTAGAAAAGACTTCATGAGTGCTGATGACATATGTGCATAGTTTTGAAGAATGGGTTCACCAAATTGATAAAATGAAGAAAGGCATCTCTTACAGATAAGGAAAAAAAAAAAAGCTTGTTAAAGCACTGCAGTGTGAAACAACATGATACTTTTGGGGGAGTGAATAATTCTGTGGAGAGGACTGGTGGCAAGAGATGTGTTTGAGATCTAGCATTTGTTTCTGGTGGGCTGTTCTAGATGAATTAGAGGATGATTGACCAATGCAAATTTATGAGCAGATACAGAAGTATACAAGTTTGTTTTTAATATTCCCAAATGGAATTAATCTCTCTCCCCTCTACTACCATTTATCTTTTTTTTTTGCCGTATGCGGCCTCTCACTGTTGTGGCCTCTGCCGCTCCGGACGCGCAGGCTCAGCAGCCATGTTTCACGGGCCCAGCCGCTGTGCGGCACACGAGATCTTCCCGCACCGGGGCACGAACCCATGTCCCCTGCATCGGCAGGCGGACTCTCAACCACTGTGCCACTAGGGAAGCCCCCCATTTATCTTTTATCCCTATTTAAAAAATATCATAATCCGGGCTTCCCTGGTGGCACAGTGGTTGGGAGTCCGCCTGCCGGTGCAGGGGACGCGGGTTTGTGCCCCGGTCTGGGAGGATCCCGCGTGCCGCGGGGCGGCGTCCGGAGCCTGTGCTCTGCGGCGGGAGGGGCCGCAGCGGTGAGAGGCCCGCGTACCCAAAACAAAACAAAACAAAAGAAATATCATAATCCACCTTGTCATGTAAGTGTAATATGTTTTGGCCCCTAGTAGATTTTGTGGTACTTGCTTTGTAGTTATGATACAAAGTAGATACTCAGTGAATACTTTTTGAATTGTTTTTTAACACAGGGGGGTGGGAAGCTGCATTAGCAGCTGTAAAACAGTTTTTAAAAAGAATATTCAAAGAACCATTTCATTTGGCTATAGACCCAATACCCATTATTTCATGGAAAGAATACTAAACTAAATAAAAGACCAGGTTTCTATTTTAGGTCTGCCTTTAAGCTCTGTGACCTTTGAAAGTCATTTAACCTTTCAAGGTGTCAGTTTCCAGATCTGGAAAATAAGAGAATTGACTAAAATAATCCTCAAGTGTTATTTTCGGTCTCTAATTTTAATATTCAACTCTTGGTAATAACTTGAATGTTAGTTTTTTAAAATAGCTTTTCATAATCTGAGAGCATAAAAGGATTTATACTACTGTTTTAGGACATTTGTTCTAAGTGTGCAGTTTTTATTAACTGCACACCTATGGTACCCAGAATGTAAAAGACTTCTTATGCTATGATTTTTATGTGTTGGCTGTCTACATCTTACCTGTGGTGATAATACATTGATATAGTAAAATTTAATACACCTTTTCTAAGATAAATAATGTTTCATTTTCTGGTACAGATATTGTTCATGAAAATCTAAAAATGGGATCAGATGGTGAGAGTGACCAAGCTTCTGGGACATCATCTGATGAAGTCCAGTCACCTACGGGTGTTTGTCTTAGAAATCGTATACATAGACGGATCTCAATGGAGGTACCATTTAAAAAATACAAATATGCCTGTGTTTGTATGTATAAATATATATGTATAAATATGCATATATATGTGTGTGTGTATATATATATATACATATATATATGTGTGTGTGTGTGTCAAACAGAATAAATGCCTATTTGAAAATGTTGATTAGGGCAGTGACCACCTGTAAGAAAGTTGTTTCTTTGCATTAGCAAAAACTAGTCTGTGAATATTATTTTTTTCTAATTACTATACCAAGGCAAGTATACATTAATTATACTTAAACATTCTGCAAAATACTATGTAGGGTCTCTGTAAGGGATGTGGATTTTCAAAAGTTTCAGAAATCCAGGATGATACATTAGGAAAGTCTTCTTTGTAGAAACAAACAAACAAATATATATATATATTTTTTGGTACGCGGGCCTCTCACTGTTGTGGCCTCTCCCGTTGTGGAGCACAGGCTCCGGATGCTCAGGCTCAGCGGCCATGGCTCACGGGCCCAGCTGTTCTGCGGCATGTGGGATCTTCCCAGACTGGGGCACGAACCCGTGTCCCCTGCATCAGCAAGCGGACTCTCAACCACTGCGTCACCAGGGAAGCCCTGTAGAAAATATTTTAATTATATTTTTGAGATTCATCTAGATACTACAAATTTTATAAATATTTTATTTCAGATTTCAAAAAGTATGCATAAAATAAGCACCAGCTTTTTTTTCTTTATAAATATGGATATCACTTCCTTTATGGTTTTTATACCTACTGATCTCTAGCACATATAAGTTATTTCTCCATGTAAAAGGATGAAGAGCTCATTTCCTTTTCTTTGTCAATGTTATGTATAACCTTGAGGACAGAAGTTGATTATGAATATTATTTCCATATATATTGTAGATTAAAATAATTTTCTCCAAAAAATTGAACATGTTTTAAAATAAGAATATTGTTATTTTTTGAGTGCTATTGAGTTAATGATGATTAGGGTATTTATCCTATTGGTTGATTGTATTTTCACTGATCAAAGATTGCTTCTGAATCAGTTACAGAAAACAATATCAGTTTCTAAATGGTAAAAATAGCATTTTCAACTACTGAAATCAACTTGATATCTGTTCATATCACTGTATAAATTATATCACAGTAGTAATAAAAGGGCTTCGCTGGTGGCGCAGTGTTTCAGAATCTGCCTGCCAGTGCAGGGGACACGGGTTCGAGCCCTGGTCAGGGAGGATCCACATGCCGCGGAGCAACTAAGCCCGTGTGCCACAACTACTGAGCCTGCGCTCTAGAGCCCATGCTCTAGAGCCTGTGAGCCACAACTGCCAAGCCCGCGTGCCACAACTACTGAAGCCTGTGCACCTAGAACCTGTGCTCCACAATAAGAGAAGCCATGGCAATGAGAAGCCCACGCACCGCAATGAAGAGTAGCCCCCACTCACCGCAACTAGAGAAAGACTGTGCGCAGCAACAGACCCAACGCAGCCAAAAATAAATAAATAAATTTATTTTAAAAAATAGTAATAAAAATAATAATTATTTTTCTTCACCATATATGTGATTTTCTTTATCATATGTTTAAAAATTTTATTTAATATTAGGATCTATATCTGGATTTTCTCATTCTTCCATTGAGCTGTATATTTTTTTTTCCCCAAAGAGACACACTCTTGGTTTTGTTTTTTTAATTGTATAATTTAGTATCTGGAAAGACTTCTTTCTTAACACCCACGCACCCCCACATATATACTTATTTGAGAATGTTTCTGGATGTTTTCTATTTATTCTTCTAGATAAATTATAAACATTTTGTTTCATTCCAAGAATAATGCCTGTGATTTGTTTAGGGTTATGTAAAATATAAAGCTAATATGGGAGGATTATCATCATTTTATTTCTCTTATCATTTGAGAACATGATACAAATCTATACTTAAGCCATATCTCTCTCAATAAATATGTATACAATTCCTATACATCTCAACTTTGTTTCGTGGTTTGGTTACTATTTTGAACAGTAGGGATTTATTTTTAAAGGATTTATGTTTCTTGGAGTGATAATATAGGCAAGATCTCTTTTTATGTTTCTCGCAGTTCACATAATACAGTGAAATAGAAATGCCTTTTACTTCTTCCCATTGGCATAGCAATAATAAAATATTTCAACTGTCTCACTGTGTTGCATGCAAAATCATACAATATCCACTTGGTTATTTAAACCAATCGCATTTTGTGGTAGACTTTGCCTATTCTTACTATGGTATAATAATGTCAAAATTATTTCCATGTTGAATTTATCAGTTAAGGGACTCAAATAACTGGGTTGTAGAATACCATTTCTGTTAAACTATATTGTATACTTTTGCTTACAGTAAATAAATACATTGGCATTCAGTATATTATATATAATTAATGTAGGTAACTTTACAATTGCAATAAAACTTTATAGTTATTGATCACTAAGAAATAATATGTTAGAGCCCATGAATCCAAAAGTAAAATGCCCTTGTCTTTTCTGTTTGTGGTTACCTACAAATATCTTTTTTTCCTGCTTTTTTAAAGGATTTAAATAAGCGGTTATCGCTGCCTGCAGATATCAGAATACCTGATGGATATCTTGAAAAGTTGCAGATAAACAGTCCACCATTTGATCAACCAATGAGCCGAAGGTCTCGGAGAGCTTCTTTAGTAAGTTTTTAAGTCTACTATACCTGCACCATCAGATCTGGTTGTTTGATTTTCTGGGTATAAACATTTTATATTAATTTTTATATTTAATTGTTGAATAGCTAAAGTTTATTATGTTGCTTTCTGGATTTTGTCATTTTCCCTTCCTAAGGGTTTAAAGATATTATATTGGAATAGAATTTAAGGTATATTTTATTTTTTGGTAAATTTTACTGATACATGCTAGATGTACAGAATATGTACTAGATATACAGAAAAGTACATAAGCCATAATTGTATAGCTCCATGAATTTTTGTAAAGTTAACATACCTGTGTAACAAGTACCCAGATAAATGAAATTCCAAAAATCCCAGAAAACCTGTCCTGCCACTTCTTTGTTCACTTTCTATCCTCACTTCCTTAACTTTAGCCATTATCCCTGCCTTCTAAGGCCAAAGATTAGTTTTACGTATGTTTCCCACTTTTTTTTCCCCTAGAAAGTGGCAATGTTTCTAAATTTCCACACACATCCACACCTACAGGGTTTTTTTGTTTTATTTATTTATCTATCTATCTATCTATTTATTTATTTTTGTCTGTGTTGGGTCTTTGTTTCTGTGCGAGGACTTTCTCCAGTTGCGGCAAGTGGGGGCCACTCTTCATCACGGTGTGCGGGCCTCTCACTATCACAGCCACTCTTGTTGCGGAGCACAGGCTCCAGACGCGCAGGCTTAGTAGTTGTGGCTCACGGGCCTAGTTGCTCCGCGGCATGTGGGATCCTTCCAGGCCAGGGCTCGAACCCGTGTCCCCTGCATTGGCAGGCAGATTCTCAACCACTGCACCACCAGGGAAGCCCTTTCCCACTGTTTTGATTATATTATGTTTATAGTGTTTTAATATCAGGAAAGACTTCTTTATTCTCATTTACATACACATTCTTATTTATTTAAAAAATGCATTTGATATTCTTTTTCTGATTATTCTTAAACTTTTGAACTTTATGTAATTATGAATATACAAATTATTAAAATACATTTTATTGAAATATATAAAAATGTGTATTTATACAAGTTTATATATAGTATACAATAAATATCCTACCTATTATGTATGTATTATGTATGTACACAATGTGTATCCTTTTGTGATTGACTTGTTCAGTGTTGTGCTTGTTTTTCATTTAGGTTATTGCATGTGGTTATGTAATTCATTTGTTCTTTTTGTTGCATGGTATTCCATTGTGTGAGTATGCTATATTTTATCCAGTCTTCTGCTGATGGACGTTTACATTTGAGTTTTTAGTTTTGGCTATGATCAAATATTGCTTCTATCACTATTCCTGTTCATGTGTTTCGGTTAACATACGTAAGCATTTCTGTTGGTTGCATATCTAGGAGTGGAATTGTTGGATCAGATTGTATGCATATATTCAGCTCTTCTAGGTATTGTCAAAATAGTTTCTGAAGTGATTATACCATTTTACACTGCCATCACCAGTATATGAGAGTTCTAGTTGCTCTCCATGCAGTTTTTTTTTAAATAAATTTATTTATTTATTCATTTTTGGCTACGTTGGGTCTTTGTTGCTGTGCACAGGCTTTCTCTAGTTGTGGCGAGTGGGGGCTACTCTTTGTTGCAGTGCACGGGCTTCTCGTTGCAGAGCACGGGCTCTAGGCACGCGGGCTTCAGTAGTTGTGGCACGTGGGCTCAGTAGTTGTGGCTTGAGGGCTCTAGAGCACAGGCTCGGTGCACAGGCTTAGGCATGTGAGATCTTCCTGGACCAGGGATTGAACCCGTGTCCCCTGCATTGGCAGGTGGATTCTTAACCACTGCATCACCAGGGAAGCCCCTCTCCATTAGATTTTCTGATATTGTTTCTTCTTTTTAAAAAAATTTTTTTTTAACTTTTCTGGTGAGTGTATAGTGCTGTCTCATTGTGGTTTTTTTTTTTCATTTTCCTGATGCCTTAAGTTGAACACCTTTCTAATATTTATTGGCCATTTAGATATCCTCTTCTTTGAATTAAGTGTTCAAGTCTGTTATCTCTTTACTCTTGGACTTTCTGCCTTTTTCTTATTGGTTTGTTAGGAATTCTTTGTACATTTTGTATAAAGGACCTTTGTCAGTTACATGTCTTGCAGATGTCTTCTCCCAATCTGTAGCAGTTGACCCAGCACTGCTAATTTTTAAAAATTTTTTTTTATATATATATATTTTTTATAAATTTGTTTATTTATTTTTGGCTGCGTTGGGTGTCCGTTGCTGTGCGCGGGCTTTTCACTAGTTGCGGTGAGCATGGGCCACTCTTCGTTGTGGTGCGCAACCTTCTCATTGCAGTGGCCTCTCATGTTGCGGAGCACGGGCTCTAGGCACGTGGGCCTCAGTAGTTGTGGCTTGCGGGGTCTAGAGTACAGGCTCAGTAGTTGTGGCTTGCGGGCTCTAGAGTACAGGCTCAGTAGTTTTGGTGCACGGGCTTCGTTGCTCCACGGCATGTGGGATCTTCCCAGACCAGGGCTCAAACCCGTGTGTCCTGCATTGGCAGGCAGATTCTCAACCACTGTGGCACCAGGGAAGCCCAGCACTGCTTATTGAAAGGATAGCTTTCCCCATTGCAGTGTCACCTTTGACATAAATTGAGATGATTGTGTATGTGAGGATCTGTTTTGGATGACTTTAGTTCTATGGTAGAAGTATATATAAAGTGCTATGAGACAATTACAGAGACAGCAAGTAAAATGTCTTTGAACATCACAGGCTTATAGTGCTTAAGCTGGCTCTAGAAGGATCGGTAGTTATTTGACATTCACCATTATACAACAAGGTTAAAGTGTAATACCAACTTGACTTTGGTATAGGTTATGATCATCATAATTTTGCATCACTGCTTAAGACATTTTTATTCAAGTAACTTTGTCATTTAATTACCAGCTTGCAAGTATTCTTTGGTTATCAATTTTTATTAAAGATCGATACTTAAGTTTTGGAGTTAGTAAATATTTCAGATTGGGACTAAAGGTATGGTTTAATCACCGAAGCTATCATCTAAGACCTGTCTTTTTCAGTGTACATGAAATTAAGGAAAACAGTGCCCTCTAATGAATGTTAAGTGACTGGAGTTTTTATTGTGTTGAGTGTTCCTACCTACCTCCCTTGCTTTTTGATCTGAAATGGCTTATAGATTTCAGATTAATCATGCCAGCTCTGTTCTGGGTTTCTACTGATTCATCCTTTTCATTATCTATCTACCTTACTAAAGCCATGGTTTCTTTGAAGTATATTAGAAAATTATTCTTCAATACCCTAGGTTTATATGTGAAGGGGAAGGATTAGGGAATGCATGGAAAGGAGATGGGAAAAGAAAAATATTCTTCACATTTGTTAGAGCTCATGTTTCCATGGATGATATACTCTTTATCTAAAAAAAATATGTTTTACAAGACAAAATATAAAATTTTGTCTTTCTAAAAGGATAAAACTTTGTTTTTTTGTTTTCAATAGCAGTATATTATAAGTAGGGTAGTAAAAATAAAATAAATCCTTTGTTTGAGTAGGAAATAAGAAACCAGTCAGAGAGTTCATTTCTGGTAGAGAAAGACATAAAATAGGGCTGATTAGTTCTTCTATGAATTTATGATCATCAGCCTCAGTTGGATTCTCAGTATCACTTGGCTGCCCTATTGTATTTCTCTGGTTAATTCTTCCCCTCTCTAAGCAGATGACCTCTCCCACTACATGACAAAGAAGAGAGAAGCCACTAACCAGAAACCCTCTCATTTTCTGAATTACACTAATTCTTCTCTTTCCTTTCTTCAATATTGAGGAATTGTCCTTCTTCCTATCCCATCTCCTCAGGATGCTTAGAGTATTTGTTATTCCTATACACTCATGTATAGTCAGTCTCCCTCTCTTGCTGAATCCTTTCTATTGACTTTTTATTTAAATAAGTTTTTTTATTTTAGAGTAGTTATAGATTTACAGAAAAATTTAAAAGATCATATAGAGAGTTCCCATATACCACATACTCAGTTACCCCTGTTATTAACATTTTACATTAGTTTAGTACATTTTTCACAACTAAGGAAACCAATATTGGTACATTACTATTAACTAAACTCTGTACTTTGTTCAAATTTCCCTAGTTTTCCACTAATATCTTTTTTTTCCCAGGATCCCATCCAGAACACATTACATTTAGTCATTCTATCTCATATTAAAGATATTGGTTATTAGATTGGTGAAGTGTTATTTAATATTCATTTATAGTTGATAAGAAATGGAATATTCTGACTCTTAACATACTGAGTTAAACATTAGACTAGTGGGAAAGCCCATAGGCAGATAGTGATTTGTTAGAGCATTGTTGCACTTACAGTGATGGCATGCCCCGTGGAAGTTTTCTGAGAGTGTTAAGTGCAGCTTTAGTAGACTAAGTCTGTGCATGAAAGTTTGTCTCATTTTATTGAAGTTTAAGTTATACACATTTTAAGAATCTGCCTCTTCCTAAACAATGAGTTTTGGATTCCTCATTCATGACTTTACCAATATATATCATATGTAGTCCTTGTTTCTAAGAATAGGTGAGAAAATAGGGTATCAAGTCCTGATGTCTCTCAGAAATAATAAATATATTATGTGGTGTGGAAGTGAGGTTCAAAGTCCACCCACAACTTAATTTACCTTTGGCATATTATGGTCAGGGTTAAGGTGGTAGTATGATGATGATGACAGCACATTTTTGCAAGACAAATGATCAAGTAGAATAGAGATTCTCAGTCTCTTTTCTGCCCCCCACATATCTAAGAACACATTTCTGTCAGTAACAGTAACTCGGTAAATCTCACAAGGAGGGAAATGGGTGTTTGAAAAATCTCCCTTTGCCCCCAGTGTTTCTTATATACACATTCACTTTTAGAATGGCATCTATAGAACTTTTGCATGTATTTCAGTTGTTTTGAAACTCAATTAGAACTGCATTGCCAGCATGTTAATACATCTTTATAACTTTGATAGAGTGATTATATTGCCAGAGCCAAAGTAATCAAGAAATACCCCATAATACTCGATGCTACTTACAAGTTACCCTGAATTATAGGAATCTGGCTATTATAAATTATATTTTTGTTTAATTTTCATGTGCTTATGGTACAAGAGCTGATTGAACAGGAATTTGCTTGGTTTTCCAAAAAGCCAAGTATTCTCTTAGAGCAATGAAGTATGAGAAAAAAATTATCTTTGTTTGGAAAGCAGAATTAAGGAAATGTTTATGTTGTATTAAAATGCAAAGCTTACTGTTCCATTCCTTTAGCTGTTATTTCTGTTTATATGAGACTTTAAAAATATTCTAAAGTAATCTAGGATGGAACTCAGTCTAGATTGTGAACTTATGAAAGCAGGAATCATATCTGTCTTCTTCACTATATCCCCAGTACCTAGTATTGTGCTTGGTAAATATTGAATAAATGAGCTTTGTCCTTTGTCCTCTGAATAATTTCCGTAGGAGAGCGTGTCAACAAGCTAGTCATTATATCTATTGTTAATCTTGTCATGTTCAGCAGATAAAAATGCAAGCAAAATTTTCTAGAAATTCCATATAAAGATTCAGTAAGTAATATTTGGATGTAATAAATCCTAAAGGTTGGGAATCATTAAAATGTTGTGAGGTGGGTACACTTACTCTGAATTGGGTTGTGGCAGATAATTCCAGTATTTACCTTCTTTTTAAAAAGCAGACTTTCAGCATATATTAATGATCTCACTAAGTTTCATTCTTTGAAGAGTGACTCTTTGTAGTGTTAATTTTTGATGCATCTCTTACAGTTTATTCTTTATATACTTCATATGATACAGTAAATCTCTACAACATTTTTATCTTTATAATCTTGAATTTATAGTTTATTTATACACTCTTTAAAGCAAATCTCAGCATTTTTGTCATAGTCACCATTGGACCAAAGTGTACTTGATCTTTTAAGGGCATGCTAGTATTTATTCACTTAAGGTAAAAGAATGAATAAGAAAATTTCCCAACTCCTGATAAGAAAAAGTTCCCAGGAATTCCCTGGTGGTCCAGTGGTTAGGACTCTGTGCTTTCACTGCTGAGGGCACAGGTTCAATTCCTGGTCAGGGAACTAAGATCCCACAAGCCACGCAACGTAGCCAAAAAATAAACAAAAAAGTTCCTAGCTTGTAGTTATATTTTTCTATGTGCTTCTTATTGTTACAGATAATGACATTTTTATTATATTTTGGGGGGGGATGTTTATTATTTTGTTCTTACTAGTTTCCATTTATTCTTTAAATATAGTTCTTTTTTCCTTCATAAAGAAATGTGATATAAGACTTAAAATTCATGGCAGAATAGTTCCATGTTTGTGAATTTAATCACCTGAATTCTAGAGGTAGGCATAAGAAAATAAACATATTCTATCATAGTTTGTGTGACCTTGGTAATTAACCTTTTTTTAAGTGTTAAGATAATATGTAAATAGACTATAAAAACATGCAGGGCTTCCCTGGTGGCGCAGTGGTTGAGAGGCCACCTGCCGATGCAGGAGGCACGGGTTCGTGCCCCGGTCTGGGAAGATCCCACATGCCACGGAGCGGCTGGGCCCATGAGCCATGGCCGCTCAGCCTGCGCATCCGGAGCCTGTGCTCCGTAATGGGAGAGGCCACAACAGTGAGAGGCCCACATACTGCAAAAAAAAAAAAAGGTGTCCCCAAAAAAACATGCAAAGTCAAAAGGTTATTCAGAATCAGGTTCTCATGCACCAGATGGTGGGCTATTTGCCACATTTTCCATATTAAAATAAAAAACTCCATTTGTATTTAGCAGGTGTTGTCTAGTGTAGTTTTACCTTATCATTCTGTATAATTATTGATAATAGAAGGCAAGGACTTAATATCTGTGAGTCATATATAAGATAGTACATGGGTGGATGGTGCATGATGGTTCCAAAATCTCACTTTTTTAATTTTTTTTTTTTTTTTTTTTTTTGCGGTACGCGGGGCTCTCACTGTTGTGGCCTCTCGCGTTGCGGAGCACAGGCTCCGGACGCGCAGGCTCAGCGGCCGTGGCTCACGGGCCCAGCCGCTCCGCGGCATGTGGGATATTCCCGGATTCGGGCACGAACCCGCGTCCCCTGCATTGGCAGGCGGACTGTCAACCACTGTGCCACCAGGGAAGCCCTAATTAATTTTTTTTTAAAAAATACCATATATAGAGAAAAGTCTTTAAGAGTGCAGAAAGAAGCAATTTTTCAGTCATTCAGTAATACTGCCTGTGACCACAGTTTTCATTAGTTTTCCAAAATTGAATTAAGTACTATTAGATATGCAGTTTTCCTCATGACTTTTATTTTATTTTATTTTTAATTTATTTATTTAATTTATTTATTTTAGGCTGTGTTGGATCTTCATTGCTGCACATGGGCTTTCTCTATTTGGGGTGATCTGAGGGCTACTCTTTGTTGCAGTATGTGTGCTTTTTATTGCAGTGGCTTCTCATTGTGGAGCACAGGCTCTAGGCACGCAGGCTTCAGTAGTTGTGGCACGAGGGCTCAGTAGAGTGCAGCCTCAGTAGTTGTGGCGCACGGGCTTAGTTACTCTGCAGCCTGTGGAATCTTCCCGGACCAGGGCTCGAACCTGTGTCCCCTGCATTGGCAGGCGGATTCTTAACCACTGCACCACCAGGGAAGTCCCTGCATGGCTTTTAAATGGATACATATCCTTGTAACAAAAGGATAGAAACAGTTCCTTTGAGAGGCCTCTGCTACTTCTGGCCATTCAGGTTGGGGCAGTTTATCCTTTTGTTCCAAGTGGTGAGAGATGTTAAGTCAAATATTAATTGTCAATTATCATTTTTATTTTATTCAACACCTCCAGAAAAAATTGTGTATAACCTCCAGAATTTGACTAAAACATAGTATTTAATGATCCAGCCTTATTTATACACCTTTGAGAGCTGAGGTTATATATAAAAGAACATTATTCCCTTCACTGGCTATTTATTTAAGGGCATTAGTATCACTCTAAAGTGAGAAGTGAATTTTTAGATTATTATTGCCTTTTGCACTATCTACAAAGGGTTACTAGAAAGCAGTTTAAGAAAATTCTTATTCTTCTCCTCTGTTTAACTATTTTCCCCCCGATTTCTGCTCTCAATCCCTAAATTTTTATCACTTTGTTTTTTCTTTTTTTCCTAAATCTTTTGTGTTAGGGTTTTTTGTTCTGTTTGTTTTTAGTTTTTAAATACTGGGTTTCCATTACATATTTGAGTATTCCATCTATCTCATTTATTGACTCCATAGAAAGTAGTCAAACAATCTCAAGGTTTAAAAGCAATGGCTTTAAGAACTCACTTTTAAACCCCTTTTTTGGGGATGGAGGGGACTGATTTAGGTTTATATTGCTTCTTCTGTGTTAGCCATTTCCTGATTCATAATAGAGTATGACTTGCAGTTGTCTTTTTTGTTATATTTTGGTGGGAAAACCTGAAATAAATAGTGTTTTGTTTTTTGCAGGCCTTCCTAGGGAACACAAAGATTGGTGAAGGAAAATATGTAGGAAAATTATTTATTTTGCAGTGTTGTTAAAAAGAAAATCATGTAGTTACCTTTTATAAAATTCTTTAGTATCTTAAAATGCCTGTGGTATCTTAAAATTTCAGGATTTTAAAATAGGACAAAATTTTTTCATAGCAGAATTTTTTCTAATTAATTTTTATTGGAGTATAGTTGCTTTCCAATGTTGTGTTATTTTCTACTGCACAGCAGAATGAATCAGCCATACATATACGTATATTCCCCTCCCTTTTGGATTTCCCTCCCATTTAGGACACCACAGTGCATTAAGTAGAGTTCCCTGTGCTATACAGTATGGTCCCCTCACTTGTCTATTTTATACATAGTATCAGTAGTGTATATGTATCAATCCTAATCTCATTTCTTCCCACCCTACCCCTTTCCCCCTTGGTATCCATACATTTGTTCTCTACGTCTCTGTCTCTGTTTCTGCTTTGCAAATAAGGTAATCTATACCATTTTTCTAGATTCCACATATATGCATTAAT
This sequence comes from Orcinus orca, assembly GCF_937001465.1. Classification (NCBI taxonomy): domain Eukaryota; kingdom Metazoa; phylum Chordata; class Mammalia; order Artiodactyla; family Delphinidae; genus Orcinus; species Orcinus orca. The sequence continues at coordinate 78,348,278 of NC_064569.1, read as the reverse complement.
ATATATTTGTTTTTCTCTTTTTTATTTTTATACAACAGGTTCTTATTAGTTATCTATTTTATACATATTAGTGTATATATGTCAATTCCAATTTCCCAATTCATCACCCACCCCCGGCCCCCTTTCCCCTCTTGGTGTCCATACGGTGTTCTCTACATCTGAGTCTCTATTTCTGCCTCGCAAACCGGTTCATCTGTACCATTTTTCTAGATTCCACATATATGCGTTAATATATGATATTTGTTTTTCTCTTTCTGACTTATTTCACTCTGTATGACACTCTCTAGGTCCATCCACATCTCTACAAATGACCTAGTTTTGTTCCTTTTTACGGCTGAGTAATATTCCATTGTGTATATATGTACCACATCTTCTTTACCCATTCCTCTGTTGATGGACATTTAGGTTGCTTCCATGTCCTGACTATTGTAAATAGTGCCACTGTGAACATCGTGGTATGTGTATCATTTTGAATTACGGTTTTCTCTGGGTATATGCCCAGTAGCTGGATCATATGGTAATTCTATCTTTAGTTTTTTAAGGAACCTCCATACTGTTTTCCATAGTGGCTGTATCAATTTACATTCCCACCAACAGTGCAAGAGGGTTCCCTTTTCTCCACACCCTCTCCAGCATTTATTGTTTGTAGATGTTTTGATGATGCCCATTCTGATCAGTGTTAGGTGATAGATACCTCATTGTAGTTTTGATAATAGCAGAATGTTTTTTGTTTGTTTGTTTTTATTTATTTTTGGCTGTGTTGGGTCTTTGTTGCTGTGTGCAGGCTTTCTCTAGTTGTGGGAGTGGGGGCTACTCTTCGTTGTGGTGCGTGGGCTTCTCACTGTGGTAGCTTCTCTTGTTGCGGAGCATGGGCTCTAGGTGCACGGGCTTCAGTAGTTGCAGCATGCGGGCTCAGTAGTTGTGGCTTGTGTGCTCTAGAGCACAGGCTCAGTAGTTGTGGCACACAGGCTTAGTTGCTCTGTGGCATGTGGGGTCTTCCCTGACCAGGGATCGAGCCTGTGTCTCCTGCATTGGCAGGTGGATTCTTAACCACTGTGCCACTAGGGAAGTCCCTATAGCAGACTGTTACTCGATCTATGTAAAAGATGGGCTGACAACTTTAATTGTGAACTTTGATAGTTTTGAACCTTTGAATATTCCAGTTTTTAAAATTTATTTTAAAATTTGACAGATGTTCAACAATTTAATTATAATCAGATTTTTCTATTCCAAGACACTCCTCAGAGCAGGAGAGTTTCAGAAATTGAGGCAGTGATGAATTGAAATTTTAAGAATACTAAATTTATAATTGTTTGCTTTCAGTCAGAAATTGGGTTTGGAAAAATGGAAACCTACATCAAATTGGAAAAGCTTGGAGAGGTAAGTTAATACTTATTTCAAACATGTAAGGTGCATTTTTTTCTTGTTCATCATCTAAAAGATTATATCTTGTTCTGAAAAAGCAACAGAATGTTAAAAGGAAAATACCTTTAATTCTTGATATCATCCCATCCGTGTGAGAAGAAATGAGTTTTTTTAATAGCCTTATAACCTGATATTGAAGCATAAAATATTGTGCTTTCTTGGTAACAAAATAGACATTTATTTGTTAGTTAGCTTCCTGGTATTCTTTGTGCCATCATGTGGGAAATTGCATGTGTTCAAACTTGTGAAAAATCAAAATATTATCTTTAAGGTTAAAGACACATCTCATTAAAGGTTAAGGAAATTCTTGACCCATAAGACCTTGGTTTTCTTGAAGTTGCTACTAGTACTGACTAATTTTGAAATGGTCTACCTCCCAGAGTGAGAAAGTGAGAAGAAAATAATAGAATTAGTTACTAGGGAGGCCTTAAGGGAGTTTGAGAACTATCCTGGAAATGATAGAAGAAATCTATAGAATATATTTGTTTTTTAAAGGAGAGCTCTAGCATACAAAGATTCTGAAAAGTCTGAAAACGGGTAAAGTTTCATAATATGTTAGTTAAATTTTCAGTTTTCACTTACTGTGCTTAATCTCCACATACCATTGCAGTTAAAGTACCTTTGATTCCACATCTATTGATTCAGTTATTAATCTAATACGAAGCACAAAAAGTAAATTAAATATTCTCCCTATGTTTTCATACCTTTGAAGCACTCTGTAGGGTTGTAAGAGTAAGGAAGCTGTGTGTATGGAACTGAAAGTCCTCTTAGCTATAGGAAAACCAAGATTAATCATGGTGGGGTTTTCCTTGCAAGATAGAATTTAACACATGCTTAGAAATTAGAAATTTAGTTAGGGCTCTTTATTGTGTAGATGATATAGATAGACTCATATTTTTGATGTGTCTTTCAAAAATATATTTTGTAGGGTACATATGCAACAGTATATAAAGGAAGAAGTAAATTGACAGAGAATTTGGTGGCATTGAAAGAGATCCGGTTGGAACATGAAGAAGGTGCACCCTGCACAGCAATAAGAGAAGGTATAATTTGTACTTTTGTGAGCAGAATGTATTATGAAATTTATATAGAATATTTTAAAACCAAAGCTATGTAATAAGAGTTCATTTTTTGTAAGCACAAGGAGCTCAGATATAGAAATAGTACATGACTGGAAAATATATGCCACTACAGCTTATGGCATCTCATTGAGGAGAAAGAATACAATAAAACAAGGCCCTGGTGGGAGGGGGGGGAAGCAATAGCTAAAGCTGAAAGATTTAATAAAAGGAATTAGATATATTATTGTACTGCTTATAATGAAGTACTATGAAGTCATTAAAGATTGTTGTCACAGACAAATATTTGACATTGGGAAATGTTATATATTGGTGCATGGGGGAAAGCTAACTATAAATAGTATATACAGGATGTAAATATATTTATATAATGGTACGATTTTTTTTAAAAAGATTATCCAGAAAATAGTTTGAGGCAACTGACAAGCAATTTGAAGGAAAAAAAGGTACCTTGGACTTTATGTCTAAATTAATCCTAGAAGTCTCAATAAGTTAACATTTGAGAAAAAAAGATGTCATGGAGAGTATTAATGTAATATTGATAATTTTTTTTTTTTTTTTTGCGGTATGCGGGCCTCTTACTGTTGTGGCCTCTCCCGCTGTGGAGCACAGGCTCCGGACGCGCAGGTCCAGCGGCCATGGCCCATGGGCCCAGCCGCTCCACAGCATGTGGGATCCTCCCAGACCGGGGCACGAAACCGTGTCCCCTGCATCGGCAGGCGGACTCTCAACCACTGCGCCACCAGGGAAACCCCTGAGGATAATTAATGAATTAAAAATATCAAACCCAGAACCATAAAAGAAAAGAAAAAAATTGATTCTATTAAAATTTCTACTACAAATTCCTTTGGTGGCTTATTGTTTTAAATTTAAGAGACTCCTAAACTCAATCATTCATATGTTAAACTTAGGATTTTTTTTAAAAAGACTGGCTACCACAGATTAAGTAATTGGCTTTCTTTTTTGTTTTGCAGTTTCACTATTAAAGGATCTAAAACATGCAAATATAGTAACGCTACATGACATTGTTCACACAGATAAATCTTTGACTCTGGTCTTTGAGTATCTGGTAAGCATTTACTAAATGATAAAACATAGCAAATTGGATTTTTTTAACAGCCCCGGGGACATTATTGTTATTAGTATTTAATTAAATTATGTGTGGTGCATTCAGTATCTTTCCTCAAAAAACAACTTATTTTTCTGAAAAAGAATATGTATATATATATGTATTTATAGCTGAATCACTTTGCTTTACACCAGACACTAACACAACATTGTAAATCAACTATACTTCAATTAAAATAAATTTTGTTTTTTTTGTGGTACACGGGCCTCTCACTGTTGTGGCCTCTCCCATTGCGGAGCACAGGCTCCGGACGCGCAGGCTCAGCGGCCATGGCTCACGGGCCTAGCCTTTCCGCAGCATGTGGGATCTTCCCGGACCAGGGCATGAACCTGTGTCCCCTGCATCGGCAGGCAGACTCTCAACCACTGCGCCACCAGGGAAGCCCCCCCCCCAATTTTTTTTTTAAACTAAACACTATTAAGTAAATCAGTCATGCCTTCTCAAAACTATGTATCACATAGTAAAGTGCTGTATTTTTTCAGGATAAAGATCTAAAACAGTACATGGATGACTGTGGAAACATCATGAGTATGCACAATGTTAAGGTATGCTTCAGTGTGTCATTTTAAATTTTATTTAAAGTACAGACAAACACTTAAGCATAGATGAACTACATTACGTATGAAATATGCTTCAGAATTTTCTGTTAGGCATTTTAAATAGGTTATTGTCCTCTGAACATATTTACTCAGAACTTCTGTTTACTCCACTATAGTATTTCTTAGAATCAGACCTTTTTATAGAACTACTTCATTTAAAAAGTTTTAAAAAGTACTTTTGAGGAGTTTGAGGATTTTGAGCACGAGCTACCCTTGCTCCTTGCTTGGCTGTGCAATAAACCTTTCTCTGCTCCAAAAAAAAAACAAAAATAAAAACTTTTGACAATTTCCTTTCACATTATAACATTGATTCTCTTAGATATATGTAGAATACATTTATAGGTATATTCTGCTTAACAAGAAAATGACATGCCTATTATATCAAAATCCAAATGTTTAAGATCAATGAAAATGATTAGTGCATTCTGCAAAGGGCCTCCTTTATATGGCAAACTCCCCTAAAGTATTTAGAATGGTATTTAATTATAAAACAACTTTTCAGGGTACTAATCTAATGAGTAAGGCCAGGAACCTGCATAGGTATTATGAATACTAGACTGGAAATACCATTCTGTACTGTCAGGAGGAAAAGTAACATAATTACATGTTTTCTTATGTGAAAAATATCTAAAGATGCAAGTAATGCTAGAAAAGTTTGGTATAATAGTCCCAGATGAAACCCAAGAGTAAAAGTAAAATCAAATGAAAACCTTTGATACAGTTGTGTTCTTACAGTAGGTTTCTTTGACCTGATATACTCCAAATATAGCAAAGATTTATTTATCCAAACATAGTCAACAGTTTGTGAGAAACTGTTCTGGAAGTAGGCTGTCCCAGCTGTATTTTTGAGACAGTTCCAATTCTGTAGGTAGTAACTTTAAACTTATATACTTTTAAGTTAAGTTTGGTATAAAGGAGAGCCAGTTTCTTTTAGTAAAAGACAGTTCAAAACACATGGGTAACACATTGCTAAGAATTTTAGAATAGGGCTTTAAGTCTCTTTCCATATATTTTCTATGAGAATTGTTTTCATCATATTTCACATTTTGTTTTGCAAGGTGTACTGAATCTCATTTGTGTTTATTTTTGTTTGTGGCTTTTATGTTGTTTTTCCTGCTTTCATATTAGCAGTAATTTGGAAAGAAAATTGTCCTTAATCATCATAATTTGACAAAGATTTGAGAAGTTTGTATGTCTTAAGCCAGGTTTACATTCCTGGCTTAAGTTGTAGAGTATTTTAGTCTGTGTTTAACTAGCCCCTTATATTTTTTCAAACATAGAAAGTAACGGAAATATTTGGAAATAGTAATTTAAGAGTTTTCAAAACACATGAATATGTAGAGTGTAGAAACTGCTAATTAGATTTTCTTCAGGCCCATTGTTCACCTGCTGCCTTGGCTTATTCTTGAAGTTCTAATGCTATTTTTCACCTTCAAGATAACCAGGGGTACAATCCTGAATCCTCTTCTTTGTTAACCACAAAGAATCAGAGACCTCCTGTGTTTCATATTCTTTTTTCCACCAAAATCCACAACAAAAAGTCTCCCATTAGCCTTATAGGAATTGGTTTTCTCAAAGAGCCATTCAGAGCTCTACAGTGCCAATTCCCTTTTCTGAATCATAGCAGATATTGAAGGCTGAGTAGGAGGTGCTGAAAGTAAAGTACCCAGAAGGTGGGTGATAGAAGATGGTTTAGGTTATTTTAGGTTATTTTTATAGCACATAATTTGCCAGAGCTATGCAACACCATTCTGTTTGACATCTCAGAATGTTCATAAAACCACCAATTCCATTGCCTTATTTTAAAGACGTTGCCCCACATTAGTTTTTTTTGGGGGGAGTAGGGTGGGGTAATGGTAGAAGGTTGTTTGTTTTGCCAGAATTTCATAATTAAACTGTAAGCCTAATTAGTAGGCCTGTAAATTTATGAGGTACATTTATTTAAAGTCATTTTCAGTAACAAGTGAACTATTGCTTCTAAGACAAAGTTTCATTTCGCTTTGTTCACTCTAAAAAAATACGTAGATGGTTCAAATAGAACAGTAAATTGTAAAATTCAGACAACAGGTATGTAAGGAAAAGGATGTGGTTCCTTTTTTTTTTTCTCTTACTGTTCTAGGCCAGTTGCTTTTCTGTTTACCATAACTTATACCAAAGTATATCTTATTATCTGTAAGACTAATTTCTATTTTTTGTTTCCGTAGCTGTTTTTATACCAAATTCTACGTGGTTTGGCATATTGCCACAGAAGAAAGGTGTTACACCGAGACTTAAAACCACAGAACCTCCTCATTAATGAAAAAGGAGAATTAAAGCTAGCAGATTTTGGTATGGAATGTATGAGATATTTATAAATAGTTCCAGGTGTTTAAGTTTAAAAGAACAACCATTGACACTGCATGATTGCTTTTATGTGGGTTTGGAAGTGTTCTCTGTAGCTCATGGAATAAAATATTTGAAAATTTTGGTGGTGAGTTACATTAGTGAATGCTAGAAGGCATTGGTTCTCAGGTATGGTCCATAGACCCCTAAGCATCCTGAGACCCTTTCAGGGGATCTCCAAAGGTATAATATATTCTCAAAATTATACTGAAAGTTTACTTGCCCTCTTCACTGTGTTAATATTTGCGTTGATTATCCAAAAGTAAGAAGGGATAAAGCTACTGGTACCCTTAGTGTAAATCAAGGCACTCACACCAAATTATACTTAGTAGCCATTGTATTCTTCACCACTATACACTTGTAGGAAAACACTTTTTAAGAGGTATCAGATGAAGCAGTAAAATTTATTAAATTTTATTAAATCTCCATTTTTGAGTAGGTGTCTTTTTAGTATTTTGTGTGGTGAAATGGGAAATATACATAAAACACATTTGCTGCACACAGAAATACTATGGTTATTTCAAGGAAAAGTGCTTGTGTAATTATATGAGTGGAAACTGAACTAGCCCACCTTTTTATCTTAAGAAGTATCATTTTTACTTGAAAAAAATGACCAATAGACAAACTGTGGTTACTCAGACTTAGGTATTTGGCAGATGCTTTCTTAAAAAATGAATGAAGTGAGCCTTATCATTTCAAGGAAAACAACTGTGAAAGTATTTCTTGACAATAGTAAAATTCGAGTTTTCAAGCAAAAATTAGATTTTGGAAATTTGGATCTGCCTTTTTTTTTTTTTTTTTTTGGCGGTACGCGGACCTCTCACTGCTGTGGCCTCCTCCTGTTGCGGAGCACAGGCTCCGGACGCGCAGGCCCAGTGGCCATGGCTCACTGGCCCAGCCGCTCCGCGGCATGTGGGATCTTCCCGGACCCGGGCACGAACCCGTGTCCCCTGTATCAGCTAGGCGGACTCTCAACCACTGTGCCACCAGGGAAGCCCTGGATCTGCCATTTTGAATTTGATAGCTTCCCAGTACTTGAAGACTTTTCTGGTGAGATCAGTGGTGACATTAACAAATATGATTTTTTTTGATATGCTAAAGAAATGTGTAAACATTTGTAATATCTGAATAGCCTAGAGAACCAGTATTTTCCAGATGACCAATGCATGGTATTACAGAATCATGCATAGGTAAAATATCCATTTAAAGTGCAGGATAGACCAGTGAATTTTAATGTAGCAAAAGTATTAGAAGTTGATTGATATAGTTCCAAGTAACCATATAATCTTTAAGAAGCTAAATATTTTCTAATTTTGATGCAGTATCAAAAAAGTATATGCACAATTATCAGAAAGGCTATTAAAATGCTCTTCTTTCCAATTTCGCATCCGTGTGAAACCTGATTCTCTTTATATATAACTGCAGTCAAAGAAACATCCCAACAGATTGAATGCAAAAGGAGAATCCAACTGTCTTCTATTAAAATAGACTACAAAAATGTAAAACAAGGACATTCATACTAATTTTTATTTTATTTTGGAAAAAATAATTTTTCATAAAAATACTCATGTTAACATATAAATGGTGTTTTTAAGGAAGAAGTTTTAGATTTTTCTGTTTTTCTAATATGCAAATATCAGTAAATATAATCTACATAGATAAAAGCTCTTTGGATCCTCAGTAATTTTTAAGAGCCTAAAAAGGGTCCTGAGACTAAAGAGTTTAAATGTCATTACTGAAAGGGATTCCTTTAATATGCCTGCCACCATGCTTTTTTAAAAAAAATAGTTTTATTTATTTATTTATTTTAAAATTTAATTTATTCATTTGACTGCGTTGGGTCTTCATTGCTGTGCGGGCTTTCTCTAGTTGCAGCGAGCAGGGGCTACTCTTCGTTGTGGTGCGCGGGCTTCCCATTGCAGTGGCATCTCTTGTTGCAGAGCGCAGGCCCTAGGAGCATGGGTTTCAGTAGTTGTGGCTCACGGGCTCTAGAGCACAGGCTCAATGGTTGTGGCGCATGGGCTTAGTTGCTCCGCAGCATGTGGGATCTTCCTGGACTAGGGATCAAACCCATGTCCCCTGCATTGGCAGGCAGATTCTTAACCACTGCACCACCAGGGACGTCCCTGCCACCATGCTTTGTATTTATTTATATGCTTAATAATTTAATTAGTAGCTGTCTGTCTGTCTCTCTTTAGCTAATCCAGTTATAAGGGACTAGAATGGTGAAATAAAATTACATGTTTTTGGCTTCTAGGGAGTAAACTTTTTCATATTGAAGGAACTCCATATAGTAACTTTGTTTTTTTGTGTTTTTTTTAATATTCCACATTCTGAGAGTTTGAGTACTGTAACAGAAGTTAGTTTTTAAAAGCCCATGCAGTTTTTCGTAGTTAGTATTTATCATTTTTCATAAGTGATTATAGTAGTTTTACTTTTGGAATATTTCATTAATGTGATAAATATTAGTGTTTCAAGTATTACTCTGTTAGTAACAGATTAAAAATTCACTGTTATTAAGTGGTGAATTTGTTCTGAAAATTCCTATACTTTTATTCATTTAACACTTTTCCATTTGTTTGAAAGGTAGGTTGCTATTTAAAAGGAATTGGGTAGGTCACATGAGTCTAAATGAGAAATTATAAGTCATTTCCATATGCTTACATAGAGTCTCTAGGGCATAGTTTACGTTATTTTCCTAGTAATTGTTATTCTCTTTCTCTCTTTCCCCGCCCCCCTTTTAAATTTTTTTGGCCAGGCTGCATTTACTGCTCCTTATTCCTTAATCCCCAAATGAATGGCAGTGATGGAGAACCCCTGCTTAGCTATAAGATATGCAAAAAGAATGGCAAAAGCCATCAAAAATGTACTTTTGGTAGGGGAATACTATGAGTGCTTTGAATTTTACTTTTTACCTCTACAAACCAAGCCAAGCAAATTTTATCTGTCCACCGGCCAACAGGAAAATCTAATTATTCCATGAGATGGTACAATGAATTTTGTCTCTGTTGCTTTTAGTTATTTATTTTTTTATTGGTTTCATAGTAAGTATACTTCGGACACAAGTAAGGGAGAGTCATATAACTGAGTATTTTACAACAAATTGTTCTTGATCTCTATGACCTACTTTTCCTGTGATCAGGGAAGTATTAATATAAATAGACATTTTCATTAATAATAGAAAATGGTTTATATAATAATACCGTATCACAATTAATTTGGTTTTGAAGAAATTACTGTGTATTTCATTTCATGCCAAAATTGCAAATCTAATTGTGAACTGAATCAGAAGGCTGTATGAGCAAGCATCATAGTTTAGAATTCTCTCAGGAGATGGAGTATAAGGTACTGAGGAAACTATAACTGCAATTGCTTTGATGTCATATGTATAGCATTAGCAACTTGCAGCCTTGTCCTTTCCCCCATATAACCCAGTATTACATCAGGAAGAGAAATCAGAAAGCTGCTTCCATTTGCTAATTACCGAAATTTGTTGAATTTATTTTACCAAGTTGGAATGGTAGAGTAAAACCTGTAATAAAACAGTGTCAACATTGTTTCAGTTACTTCCTTTAGCCCTTATACTTAATGAAAATAGTATGAGTACTGCCTAATTTTTTAAATTTCTGGTTTCATTTGGGTGACTTTATCCAGTTTAACAAAGTATTGAATCATCCTTTTATTACATTTTTCTTATTTAATATTTTAATCAGATACAATAGTTACACACAACAGAAATCACAGCCTAAAAATTAATTATTCCTTGTTTGAAATAAACTGTATGTTAAAATAAATTTATATTTCTTCATATATCTTTTAAAGTTACTTCTTTAGGTGATCAGAATTTGGAGGCGTAGAGGTAATAAAAGCAACTCTCTTAACGCCAGTGGCTCAAGAGATAAAGTTGTGAACTCTTGCCTTTATTTCTAGATAATCAGTGAATTTCATATTAAATTGGCAAAGGAATGGTTCGTGTTTTACATCATCTACAGCAATTAATATCCAAAGACAGTGAGGTTCACCTTATTTTAAAATTAACCATGTAACTTAAAACTTAGAAAGTACAGAATGACATTGTAGTTTATTCCAAGGAAACTTTCTCTAAATATAAACTTCTGCAAGGGAATTGTCAATAAAACTTAACAGGATCATGAACCAGTAACTTCATGGTTTTTGGTAAGAACTGATATAGCAAATGGAAGTTGGAATCAGGTTAAAAGGTGACAAATGTCATTGGCCTGTTTTGCATTAACTTAAATCCAAGTAGGAAATAATCTTGGCATAATAATTCGTGGATAGAAGGAGGGTATCTTAAGTTTTGATTAGCCCAGATACTGTACCAGGTGCATTCACTCATAAAAATAAGCATGGTCTCTGAATGTGGAATTATTATTATTTAGTTTAATAAATAATAGGATTTGCTGACCCAAGACCACACACACTCAAAAAAAAAATTCATATAACTAATTTTGTTAAGCCTCAAAAAGGTATAGAGTAGCCATCTCAGGCATCCTTGTGACTGGAGTCATGGTGAGAATATGGACTGGGAAACGCATTCCAGCTATTTCTTAATTGTTCTCTTTTCCCTGTGAAGGACTAGCCAGAGCCAAGTCAGTTCCCACAAAGACCTACTCAAATGAAGTTGTCACACTGTGGTACCGGCCGCCTGATGTGCTTCTCGGTTCCTCAGAGTACTCAACACAGATTGACATGTGGTAAATATATGCAGATTTACTGCCATTTATAATTTTGAAAGAATGTAGCCATTAACACAGGGCATACCGATAGATATTTGGCTTTAAGGAGATAAAATATAAGCAACGATTAAGAGTTCTGGCAAGTAAGATCACCTAGGTTTAAATACCAGTTCAACCACTTATAGCTATACGATAACCTTACTGAAATTATTGGCCTGTGCCTCAGTTTCCTCATTTAAGGAAATGGGAATAGTAACAATAACTACTTTAAAAGGCTGTTCTGTGGATAATGTTAAGACCAAATGAGCTAATGTATGTAAAGCACTTTGAAGAGTGTCTGGTACATAGTAATTTAAGACAAAATTTATTTTTATCATCATTTAATATTCACCAAAACCCACTTGCTTTAAGTTGATCTAAAAATAATATTGAAAAAATACCATAGGCGTCTTCCTCACATAGCACTTTGATCATGACACTCCTTTATTTAAACATGTTTGCTGCTTCCCCATTTATTACCCATAGAGTAAGGTACAGTTCTTCAATCTGATACTTGATCTTCATAAAATGTCTCTAAACTACCTTTTTCAGTTTATTTCAGACTATTCTCCACAAACGTTTCCTTTTAGCCAAGTGGCTACTCACTATATTTCATAAATAGCCTGGGTTTTCCCACCTTTGTGCTTGTGTTCATACTAGTTCACCCATCTGGAATGCCTGCTCTTTTTCTATAACTGGGGCCTGTGCCTAGGGCCTTCAAAACATAGTTTTTCATAAATCCTTTCTGAATATAACCTAGCCTGCTGTGGTAATTCCTTCCTCTGAACTGTGGTTATACTTATTGCTTGCACTCTTCGTATAGTGATAAATCATATACTTCGTTCTGTTTTGTCTTGGGTTGAACATTTATATAATTAATTTTTGTATTATGTAACATTTCTTTCTTTTATAAACTTTTTTAAATTGTAGAAAAATATATACAACCAAATTTACCATTTTAACCATTTTATGTGTACAGTTCTCTGGCATTAAGTACATTTACATTGCTGTTCAAGCGTCACCACCATCAGTCTACAGAATTTTTCCATCTTGCAAACTGAAGCTGTGTACTTACTAAACAGTAACTCCCCATTACCCTCTCCCTCCACCATTCTCCTTTCTGTGTCTGTGAATTTGACTTTTCTAAGTATCTCATGAGTGAAATCATACTGTATTTGTTTTTTTGTGACTGGTTTATTTTACTTAGCATAAATGTCTTCAAGGTTCACCCATGTTGTAGATGCAAATATCTCTTTGAGTCACTGCTTTCAATTCTTTTGTATACTTAGAAGTAGAATTGCTGGATCGTATGGTAATTCTATTTTACATTTTTTTTAAGTAACCACCATACTGTTTTCCATAGTGGCTCCATTATTTAATCTTCTGTATAACATTTAAAATATAAAATTATTATATAATTGCTAGATTGTGAGCCCTTTAAAAGAAGGACTGTGTCTTAAACTCATATTTATTCACACAGATCCTAGAAGACAGTATCTATTAGCGAGCCTCTATCCATTTCTCTTCCTTCTCTTAACTCTCTCCCTCTCGCTCTCTCACTCTCACTCTCGCTGTCACTCACACTCACACACTCTTCACTCTGCATCTGTGTGTTCCGTCTCTGCTTCCTGCATAAAAACATCTTGAAATACTTGCTTCTCCCTAGCCCTGCTAACCACTGCCTAATACATAGTAAGCTTTATATCACTATTAGCCATTGTTAGTGGTGTTTTTCAAGGATCATGCAGAGGAGGGCTGGACATTTTAAGTGGAGAAAATGGATAAGGCAGTATGGAAGTTGAGACAAATAGGGTAAATGTTAAGAAATTAGTTTAGTTGGATCTGAAGAAAAATCTCTGCAGATTTTCTAGCAGGCTAGTACAAAATTCTCCAGAGAGGCAACCTTAAGGAAAAGATTCTTGTGCTTAATAATAAATAAATGGTTTGCTCATCTTTTTTTTTTTCTTTTTTTTTTAATGCTACATTTTATAGGGGTGTTGGTTGCATTTTCTTTGAAATGGCTTCTGGAAGACCTCTGTTTCCAGGATCAACTGTGGAAGATGAACTGCACTTAATTTTCCGACTGCTAGGTAACAGAACTCTCTTCCCAGTGATTTGTTACGTATAATTGAGTAGCTAGATAAGACTATATCTTTAAAAAATATATTTATAAATTTGATACTGAGACTAACATAAATAGATGTTATAAGAATTATAATGAGCATAATTACAATAAAGATAGATCCTTCTAGATAACTTCTGCTTTTTATTTACCAAGTTCTACCTTTGCAGTAATGATTGTATGGAAGAACAGAGAAGAGAAATATTATTGAAAATTGACTTTTAGCACATTATTAGGAAATATTTTAGCTTAGGTGTCAATTAGACAACATTTTTATGGCATCATTGCTTAGTCCAAAAAAAAAAGTCTGTATGATTACTATTTCTATCTTTTTAGTTTCAGTTGAAATAATCAAATTGTCTACTAAATATAAATTGTTCTTTAAGACGCTTTCTTAGTTCTCCCTATTTATATGTATTTGCCTGTATAAAAATTTCTATATATTTATAAATATATATATTTTTAAATTCAGGAACTCCATCTCAGGAAACTTGGCCAGGTGTTTCTTCAAATGATGAGTTCAAGAACTACAACTTTCCAAAATATAAACCACAGCCTCTAATTAACCATGCACCCAGGTATTTTTTTTTTTTCCTCTTTAAGTGAAAGGGGGGGAACTCATCTTTTTTTTTTTTTTTTTAGTCTCTTGAAGCATTAGCCACAGTAAGGATTCATGGGAAAATATATGATACACATACACAGTTCTTAAATATTTTAGGATTTAATTTCTTCCTTCCTGTGTCATATTAATTTTATAATTCAGTGAGCAAGAACTACCAAAGTATGTAAGTCCACAGAATTGAGCTGTGAATAAAATGAATATAGAATATATATAATAAAATTCTAGGGCTTATGTAGATTGTTCCATTTCCCAGAAAGAAGACATTGATTAATGCCTTATTCAATACTGTGAAGACCATGATGAAGTTTGCTTTGCTGTCTACACAATTATTCTATATGTATTTACTTAGAAAAACCTAAGAATGTGTTATAAGTAAAATCTTGACTCCTACACAAGATGACCCATCAGCATTTCAGTCAATGAATGACAATTTGTATTTGAAGAATATAAACTCTTTCTGACCCTTCATATCCTATATGTTGGCCATCTGATTAAAGTTTCTTTTCAGACCTACCTCAGATCCATCCAAGATTCCCATTACAGTTTGAGTCAGGGGACTTCCCTGGTGGTGCAGTGGTTGGGAGTCTGCCTGCCAATGCAGGGGACATGAGTTTGAGCCCTGGTCCGGGAAGATCCCACATGCCACAGAACAACTAAGCCCATGCACCACAACTACTGAGCCTGTGCTCTAGAGCCTGTGAGCCACAACTACTGAGCTTAAATGCCACAACTACTGAAACCCACGTGCCTAGAGCCCATGCTCCGCAACAAGAGAAGCGACTGCAATGAGAAGCCCGTGCACTGCAACTAGAGAAAGCCCACGTGCAGCAACGAAGACCCAACCCAGCCAAAAATAAATAAATATTTATTTAAAAAATTTTTTTCACAACATATTTACTTATGGAATGTATTACATTTTCAATAAGTAACATAGAATAACCCCTTTGACTGTATTTTTTCATCTTTAAGAAAAAATAAAAATGAGAAGGGCACCAGGATACCAAATAAGGCCAATATCTCTTTCGTTGTTTCACATAGCTCACAACATAACACACTCACTCTAGTTCCATTTATTCTCAAGATAGGGAAGAATAGTAAAAACATTCTGGTACCAAAAATATTTTGAAAGTTTTTATGTGAATTGATGCTCTTGTCACTATAGCAACTAAGAATATTCTAATTAGACTTTCTTAGGAAGAATAATGTATTAGACTTTTTGTATGTGTCTCTCCCAAATAGCATAAATCCTATTTTTGTCATATATATATATATTTTTTTACACTGGACATTACAACATATATATATGTATACATATGTATATATGTTGTAATGTCCAGTGTAAAAGGTTGCAGCTCTTTAAAGCACATTCTTTATGACCTTAGCACCTAGCTTTTCTATGGCCAAGGAGTTCTGGTTATTTGTCAGAATGGCAAACTGCAAAGGATTAGAAGACTCTGTAGAATTTCTACGCCACAGCATCCACAGTACCGACTAAGCACTAGGGGGGAGGGGGGGGATTTTTTTTTTCCCCCATAATTGGACTTTTGCCAGTGAAAGTCAGTGCAAGGTAGAATTAGTGATTTCTGATCAAGAGATTTTCTCATTAAGATAACCCCTAAACCCTCTACTCCCTATTTTATTAATTTCATCCTTGTAATTATCTGTCTTTATTGACCATCTGATTGGTTTTGTATCCCTTTTTAATGAAGTTTTATAAAGTTATTGAGGCATATTTAAATTGAATTTTATAGCTTGTAGTACCCAATGCTCAGCCAACTGCCCTGTAAAAGTTTGTTGAATGACTCATCTCTGTTTATCTTGAACCACAGTGATATATTTTGGGGTCACTTATCTGTTTGTTTTCACCTGTATAATAGGAAAATGATGCTTTTGTACTCTTGCCTTCACTGAAACACTATGAAAACAGATCTAGTTTACTGAAGCTTTTTCAATAATAGAGGTTATTTTGTTTTGAGACAAAATGGTGATTTTTAAAAATTCTATAGTTTTAATAATCTAACTCTTGAATATTGAACATTTGAGTTGATGCCCAGTTATTTGTGGTTTCTTCTTAAACAAGTGGCAAGATAAATCTTCTAAGGATAAAAGATTTGAGTCTGTTTGAAAGCAGCAAGGTGTGCTATTTTAGGGCACTTGAATTTAGCAGATAACAACATTTGGAAAATAGTTTTATTTGAAAAGTTGCTATCAGCTAAGATTAAAGAATAAATTGCTACTTGTCTTTCGTTTTTAGGTTAGACTCTGAAGGAATCGAGTTGATAACAAAATTTCTTCAGGTAAGTTATATCTTATTTTATAATTGTTAAATGGTCTGTTAACTTCTCTGAGCCTTAGTTTCTTCATCTGTAGAATGGGATCAGTAATACCTCCCTCAAATATTTGTCATGACAATTAAATAAGATTATGGTAGTATCTAGCATTCTTAAGACATGTGCTTAGGTGAAAAACAATTATGGTTTCTCTTAATGTGTCTGGGTCTCTCATTGTAACCTAGAACAGTCTGAGGTAGTTAGCTGCTGGCCCTGATCAACTGTGTCAAGGCCATGTTCTCTGCAATTCCTGTTCTCTTACGTTCTCTTTCTTTTCCTTATACTTACTGCCTTACAGGCTGTTGTACCTCCCAAGTACCATCCATATCTTCATTCAGAACAGGAAGAAGAGAGAGGATAAGAGTCTGTCAGTCTCATTAATCTTTTTGTATCTGGAAAGCAAAGGCTTTTCCAAAAACCCCTGTAAGGACTTCTTCCTAGGTCTCCAAAATCTTCCTAAGGCCAGAATATTAATTGTAAGAGAGGCTGAGAATTGGGGAGCAGGATTGCCATAATTAGCCTAAACTTAGAATAGTCATGATTCATATGTCAGAGTTGGAAGCATGTATACCTTAAACAAATCTACATTATCTCGTCAAGGAAAAAAGGGAGATGGGTATTGAATAGGTAATTTAATAATGTCTTTCATAAAGGTATTAGGTATATTTCCAGTAATACTGTGGTATTCGTGAAGAAAAGTAACACGAAAGGTCAGATATTTTGCTTTTTTTCATCACTTCAGAAAATATAGGGCATCTAAATTTTTCGTTAAGATCCAGCTTTATCTTGGAAATTTGTAACTGAGATATAATCATTGCTACATAATCTCAGTAGTAACTCACATTAGAGCATAGTACTCCAAATTGGTTCTTAAAAATAATAGTCACTCTATTAAGTAATCAAGATAAGAGTAGCTCTAAATGCTTAAATGCTAATTTGTGTGTGTGTCCCCTCCCACTTGCATACGCTTTTTCCAGTATTTAGAGAAAAAAATTAATGAAGCAGTTTTTTGGTTTCTCACAGTATGAATCTAAGAAAAGGGTTTCAGCAGAAGAGGCCATGAAACATGTGTACTTTCGAAGTCTGGGACCAAGGATACATGCTTTACCTGAAAGTAAGAGAGATTCTAGAGTGTGTCCCCCCACCCCCTTTATTTTTATCCAGGTTTGGAGACTGGGGTGAATTAGGGATTTAGGAAGATGGTTGGTTTTTAAGCCTAAAATTCTGGTCTTTCTGTAATTAGATCAGAATTCCTTAAAGGGAGGTGTATGTCTGTCTTGCCTGTTTTAATTTATTTCTTTTAACACTGAGTATATTGCCACGACTCTGTAAGAAATCAGTAGCACTTAGATGTGGGTCATTAGTCTTATTTGACTTAAGTAAGTGGAAAATGCCATCTGATGATAGACGTTGTCATTAGGCCCAATCTGGATTGCTTTGATTCAGAGTTGTTAAAAATGGATTTCAAGTAAATAGTAATGAAGCACAATCAAAACAAGATTTTTTTGTGGAAGTAAATTTCTTTTTCAAGATGTGAAGATGATTTTCCTTTACTGTGTTCACTCTGACTTTACCATCCCCATGACAGTGGTGAGCATATTGTCACTAAAATAGCTGATTTCTCATGCCTGGGGTAACTGCTTGATTTTACTCAGAAGTTTCTTATAAATTACCCCAATATTTTACTTTAAAATTAGCAAGGTGAGGACTTCCCTGGTGGCGCAGTAGTTAAGAATCCGCCTGCCAATGCAGGGGACACGGGTTCGAGCCCTGGTCTGGGAAGATCCCACATGCTACGGAGCAACTAAGCCCATGCGCCTCAACTACTGAGCCCGCGTGCCACAATTACTGAAGCCTGTGTGCCTAGAGCCCATGCTCCACAACAAGAGAAGCCACCACAGTGAGAAGCCCGCACACTGCAACGAAGAGTAGCCTCGGCTCGCCACAACTAGAGAAAAGCCTGCACGCAGCAACAAAGACCCAATGCAGCCAAAAATAAATTTTTAAAAATTAGCAAGGTGAGTGAGGAATTAAGAGAATATTTGGGAACTGAACAGCCAAAAGCTTTCATTAATTTCCCGTTCTCATTTACTAGACAGTATTGATTCACTAAAAGGTTTTCTAATTGGAATCAAGACTCCTCAAGACTTTTCACTTAGAACTTATTGGATATATACATATTTTAATTAATTAATTTATTTTTGGCTGCGTTGGGTCTTCTCTACTGCGCATGGGCTTTCTCTAGTTGCGGTGAGCGGGGGCTGCTCTTCGTTGTGGTGTGTGGGCTTCTCGTTGCGGTGGCTTCTCTTGTTGCAGAGCACTGCCTTTAGGCGCAAGGGCTTCAGTAGTTGTGGCTCAAGGGCTCTAGAGCACAGGCCCAGTAGTTGTGACACATGGGCTTAGCTGCTCTGCCACACGTGGGATCTTCCCAGACCAGGGCTCGAACTTACGTCCCTGGCATTGGCAGGTGGATTCTTAACCACTGTGCCACCAGGGAAGCCCCTATTGGATATTTTTTTTTTTTTTTGCAGTACGCGGGCCTCTCACTGTTGTGGCCTCTCCCGTTGCGGGGCACAGGCTCCGGACGCGCAGGCTCAGCGGCCATGGCTCACAGGCCCAGCCACTCCGCGGCATGCGGGATCTTCCCGGACTGGGGCACGAACCCGTGTCCCCTGCATCGGCAGGCGGACTCGCAACCACTGCACCACCAGGGAAGCCCTGGATATTTTTTAATGAAAGACTACCTCTCTGGCAGAGATGGAAATAAGAAGGATGAGTTACAAGTGTTTTTTAAGAGATTTACGTTTCATTATTAATACCAAGTTTTATAGTTTGAGGTGTGGGTGAGGTGTACAAACCCATTTCTTGTTTTTCTCTAAAATTCTGAAGATAGTTTGAGGATTTGACCTTCATGCCATCATAAGGAGACAGATAAAGAACAGAGAGAATAAAACCGAGTAATACATTTTGATTAGGTCTTCCAACCTCAGTAAGCCCTAGAAATAGACAATGTACATTCTCCTTAGAGAAACACATACTCAAAGCATGATTTAAGGCAGAATTGGGGGAGAAAGGTTCTGAGGGAGAGGTTATTTGGTTTGGTTTTCTTAAGACATTGGGACAAAAGGGAAAATATTTCAGCAGGGCTGTAACCTTGTAAATGTAGTATAAATGTTTCATGTTGAATCAGTATACATTTTTAGATATTTTGTCTATAGTTGGATTATATTTGCTTTAATGATAGACTTTCATCTGATAATTTTTGTCTGTGCATTTTAGGTGTATCAATATTCAGTTTGAAAGAGATTCAATTGCAAAAGGACCCGGGTTTTCGAAATTCTTCTTATCCAGAGACAGGTGTGTTTGTCATAAACCATTTCACGTGTCGATCATGAAATTTTGCGTGGAACCAAGTTTTGGGTTTATAAATTGATCGGTAAAATTATTGATGTAAAAAACAATGTACAGTGCATTCCACAGCTGTGTATGTTTAGCATTGCACATACTTTCCTGTATGATATGGGCAGCTCAGTAATTCTTCAGAGAGAGATCTGACTCAGTCAAATCAGGGATCCTGAAAGCTGCAGATGGCACAAAGACCTTTTACAAGTGGCCTGGCTTGATCACTGCACACGCCATCCCTGGCACCTGAGGCAGAAGACACATCTTGTGCTTCCCTAGTCATCAGGTTCATCACTTCGAAGCATAGAAGCTGTAGACTGACCCCATCAACAAAAGGGTCATTTAAGACAGTGCTGATCACTCTTACCGTGGAATATTAGCTTTTGCTGGTGGGAACATTAGCTTCATAGAGTCAACAAATACTGTATGTGGGATAAAACTGAACGTTGAACTGCCTCATAAAATGACTTTATATTTTAGGACATGGGAAGAACAGAAGACAGAGCATGCTCTTTTAAGTCTGGTAACATGGTTTCAAGCCCAGCCCCCAGCCTTTCTTATCAATCAAGGACTCAGATCTGAAGGCAATTATTTCTTTTGGTGGACTTGGAATCTTCGTTTGTCTATACTGTCCTCTTCACAGTGGAGTCTTTTTATTTCAGACCTACAAATTGTTTTTATATTTGTTGTCACAGTGTGACAATTTTTTTGTACAGTTGGTTTTAAGGTCTTCTCTGCCATTAGAGCCAGTAGGTTACAGCTATTGATGTAACTGTAGCTGCAATTTTTGTGCAGGACTGAGAAACACAATGCATTATTTATTGCGGAATCATTGCTGCTAAATAACTACTGTCTGTTTATTTAACACAACAGTTGAATGCCTGAAGAAGTTGCAGTGGCTTTATTATACGTGAATGCATCTGTTTCTCCTCACAAATTGTTTTACTGCTGCATTTTTTCTTTGTTTGTTTTTAAAATTAAACTGCAGTGTTTCCTGGAATGTAAATCCAGCTTTGCTTAACAGTGAAATAAGTGAGCCAACTTGAACACTCTTACATTCATGCTATATAATTTTTTTATTGAACATTGGCAAATAGTGTAGTAAGAAATTGATAAGCACATTATGTTTAGGAAAGCATGTGATGCAGAAGTTGATTCAAGCAAGTGAATATCTGACATTTTGGGGATCTCGTATTAAATACCAGTAAATTAAAGCACCAAAATTTTTTATTTTTATTTTTCCTCATTTTAGAAATATTTCCTGCATATTATTGGATATTTGTATACTAATACACTTACCTATTTTACATCGTGCTTTAATTTAGTTAAAACTAAACCATACAAGTCCAGTCAAACATCAGAGGTCTTGTTTTGTTTATTTGTTTTAAATACAATTCTTTTATTAGAATGGATGATCATTGGGGAACAGTTTTATTTCATTTGGGAGCTGTGTGTGTGTGTTTTAATAACATTCACTTGGAATCAGTTGAAAGCTGTAATATGTCTTTGAAATGAGCCATGCTAAATACAAATGAGAGAAATGAGAACTTGGAAGATTGTTTTAAAGCATTATAGATGTTATCTGTTTACCAGAGGTAGTAAATATTACAGTTTTAATTATGCATCTTTTTGAACATCATAAATACACCTTGGTGTTGGTAACAGTGTTTTAAGCATTTGTGTTCACTTTTAAGGACTGTTTGTTTAGTGCATCTTACCAACTGCAAATCTTAATTGCGATATTTTGAAATGGTCATGTAAATTTTGGGCTTATATATCATGAAAATAGTCATAACTTAATTCTTTTCCTGACATTCACTGTAAAACATTCAGGGGTCCTACCATTTCTGTTCAGGAAATCTTGTAGTTTATTGTTATTTAACAGTATTAAGTGAATTTTTGTATATTTCATTTTAATTTTATTTGTGAATAGTGATTGTGGCATGTTTGGGGTGTTATTTTAATATTTCATAATACTGAAATTTTAATTTTTTAAGAAAAATTTTCTGGAAGAAACAGATTCATGTGTAATGGTGAATATTGGAGCACTACTGCTTTTCACATTTGTAAATTGGTTTTATGTTAAACCCTGTAGCCTAACAAACTGCTGTTATTTCTAACTGACAGATATGTATTAATATTGTACTTTGAAGGTTATAAATATTATGTGAAAATTCCTCCATTTTGTTTTGAAATTTATAATAACAAAATCTTCATGTTGTTAAAATGTGGTTTTGTTGAGTCACAGTTCTTTCTTGGGGAAGAAGGCTGTGCAGAATGGGATCTTTTTTTTTTCCAATTTTATTTATTTATTTTTATGCAGCAGGTTCTTTTTAGTTATCTATTTTATACATGTTAGTGTATATATGTCAATCCCAATCTCCCAATTCATCACACCACCCCCACCCCACTTTCCCCTCTTGGTGTCAATACGTTTGTTCTCTACATCTGTGTCTCTATTTCTGCCTTGCAAACCGGTTCATCTGTACCATTTTCCTAGATTCCACATATATGCATTAATATATGATATTTGTTTTTCTCTTTCTGACTTACTTCACTCTGTATGACAGTCTCTAGATCCATCCATGTCTCTACCACTGACCCAATTTCGTTCTTTTTTATGGCTGAGTAATATTCCATTGTATATATGTATCACATCGTCTTTATCCATTCTTCTGTCAATGGGCATTTAGGTTGCTTCCATGACCTGGCTATTGTAAATAGTGCTGCAGTGAACATTGGGGTACATGTGTCTTTTTGAATTATGGTTTTCTCTGGGTATATGCCCAGTAGTGGGATTGCTGGGTCATATGGTAATTCTATTTTTAGTTTTTTAATGAACCTCTGTACTGTTCTCCATAGTGGCTGTATTAATTTACATTCCCACCAACAGTGCAAGAGGGTTCCCTTTTCTGCACACTCTCTCCAGCATTTGTTGTTTGTAGACTTTCTGATGATACCTTTTCTAACCAGTGTGAGGTGATACCTCACTGTAGTTTTGATTTGCATTTCTCTAATAATTAGTGTTGTTGAGCATCTTTTCATGTGCCTGTTGGCTATCTGTTTGTCGTCTTTGGAGGAATGTCTATTTAGGTCTTCTGCCTATTTTTTGATTAGTTGTTTGTTTTTTTAATATTGAGCTGCATGAGCTGTTTCTATTTTTGGAGATTAATCCTTTGTCCGTTGATTCATTTGCAAGTATTTTCTCCCATTCTGAGGGCCTTTTCGTCTTGTTTCCTTTGCTGTACAAAAGCTTTTAAGTTTCATTAGGTCCCAGTTGTTTATTTTTGTTT
Organism: Orcinus orca; assembly: GCF_937001465.1. Taxonomy (NCBI): domain Eukaryota; kingdom Metazoa; phylum Chordata; class Mammalia; order Artiodactyla; family Delphinidae; genus Orcinus; species Orcinus orca. The sequence goes on along the minus strand of NC_064569.1, from coordinate 78,325,159 downwards.
TTATTTCCATTACTCTAGGAGGTGGGTCAAAAAAGATCTTGCTGTGATTTATGCCAAAGAGTGTGCTTCCTATGTTTTCCTCTAAGAGTTTTATAGTGTCCAGTGTAAGACTGGACATTTAGGTCTTTAATTCTTTTTTTAAATTTATTTATTTTCGGCTGCATTGAGTCTTCGTTGCTGCATGCGGGCTTTCTCTAGTTGTGGTGAGCGGGGGCAACTGTTCGTTGTGGTGTGCGGGCTTCTCATTGCAGTGGCTTCTCGTTGCGGAGCACGGGCTCTAGGCATACGGGCTTCAGTAGTTGTGGCACACAGGCTCAGTAGTTGTGGTTTGTGGACTCTAGAGCACAGGCTCAGTAGTTGTGGTGCACAGCCTTAGTTGCTCCGCAGCATGTGGGATCTCCCCAGACCAGGGCTTGAACCCGTGTTCCCTGCATTGGCAGGTGGATTCTTAACCACTGCGCCACCTGCAAAACCCTTTAATCCATTTTGAGTTTATTTTTATGTATGGTGTTAGGGAGTGTTCTAATTTCAGTCCTTTACATGTAGCTGTCCAGTTTTCCCAGCACCACTTATTGAAGAAACTGTCTTTTCTCCATTGTATATACTTGCTTCCTTTGTCATAGATTAGTTGACTATAGGTGTGTTGGTTTAACTCTGGGCTTTCTATCCTGTTCCATTGATCTATATGTCTGTTTTTGTGCTAGTACCATATTGTCTTGATTACTGTAGCTTTGTAATATAGTCTGAAGTAAGGGAGTCTGATTGTTCCAGCTCCATTTTTTTTTCCCTCAAGATTGCTTTGGCTATTCGGGATCTTTTGTGTCTCCATACAAATTTTAAGATTTTTTTGTTCTGTAAAAACTACCATTGGTAATTTGATAGAGATTGCATTGAATCTGTAGATTGCTTTGGGTAGTATAGTCATTTTCACAATATTGATTCTTCCAATCCAAGAACATGATATATCTCTCCATCTGTTTGTGTTATCTTTGATTTCTTTCATCAGTGTCTTATAGTTTTCTGCATACAGGTCTTTTACCTCCTTAGGTGGGTTTATTCTTAGGTATTTTATTCTTTTTGTTGCAGTGGTGAATGGGATTATTTCCTTAATTTCTCTTTCTGATCTTTTGTTGTTAATGTATAGGAATGCAAGAGGTTTCTGTGTATTAATTTTGTATCCTGCAACTTTACCAAATTCATTGATTAGGTCTAGTAGTTTTCTGGTGGCATCTTTTTTTTTTTTTTTTTAACTTTATTCATTTTGGCTGTGTTGGGTCTTTGCTGCGGGCAGGCTTTCTCTAGTTGCAGCAAGCAGGGGCTACTCATTGCGGTGGCTTCTCGTTGTGGAGCACGGGTTCTAGGCACACGGGTTTCAGTAATTGTGGCACGCAGGCTCAGTAGTTGTAGCGCATGGGCTTAGTTGCTTCATGGCATGTGGAATCTTCCCGGACCAGGGCCTGAACCCATATCCCCTGCATTGGCTGGCAGATTCTTAACTACTGTGCCAGTAGGGAAGCCCTCTGGTGGCATCTTTAGGATTATCTATGTATAGTATCATGTCATCTGCGAATAGTGACAGTTTTACTGCTTTTCCAATTTGTATTCCTTTTTCTTCTATGATTGCTGTGGCTAGGACTTCCAAAATTATGTTGAATAATAGTATAAAGAGTGGACATACTTGTTCCTGATCTTAGGGGAAATGCTTACAGTTTTTCACCACTGAGAATGATGTTTGCTGTGGGTTTGTCATATATGGTTTTTATTATGTTGAGGTAGGTTCCTTCTATGCCCGCTCTCTGGAGAGTTTTTTTTTTTTATCATAAATGGGTATTGAATTTTGTCAAAAGCTTTTTCCACTTCTATTGAGATGATCATATGGTTTTTATTCTTCAGTTTGTTAATATGGCGTGTCACATTGGTTGATTTGTATATATTGAAGAATCCTTGCATCCCTGGGATAAATCCCACTTGATATGGTATATGATCCTTTTAGTGTGTTGTCGGAATCTGTTTGCTAGTATTTTGTTGAGGATTTTTGTATCTATATTCATCAGTGATATTGCTCTGTAATTTTCTTTTTTTGTGGTATCTTTGTCTGGTTTGGGTATCAGGGTGATGGTAGCCTCGTAGAATGAGTTGGGAGTGTTCCTCCCTCTGCAGTGTTTTGGAAGAGTTTGAGAAGGATGGGTGTTAGCTCTTCTCTAAATGTTTGATAGAATTCACCTGTGAAGCCATCTGGTCCTGGACTTTTGTTTGTTGGAAGAGTTTTAATCACAGTTTCAGTTTCATTACTTGTGATTGGTCTGTTCATATTTTCTATTTCTTCCTGGTTCAGTCTTGGAAGGTTATACTTTTCTAAGAACTTGTCCATTTCTTCCAGGTTGTCCATTTTATTGGCATAGAGTTGCTTGTAATAGTCTCTTATGATGCTTTGTATTTCTGCAGTGTCTGTTGTAACATCTTTTTTCATTTCTAATTTTATTGATTTGAGTCTTCTCCCTCTTTTTCTTGATGAGTCTGGCTAAAGAATTATCAATTTTGTTTATCTTCTCAAAGAACCAGCTTTTAGTTTTATTGATCTTTGCTATTGTTTTCTTTGTTTTTATTTCATTTATTTCTTCTCTGGTCTTTATGATTTCTTTCCTTCTACTAACTTTGGGTTTTGTTTGTTCTTCTTTCTCTAGTTCCTTTAGGTGTAAGATTAGATTGTTTATTTTAGATTTTTCTTGTTTCTTGAGGCATGATCGTATAGCTATAAACTTCCCTCTTAGAACTGCTTTTGCTGCATCCCATAGGTTTTGGATCGTCATGTTTTCATTGTCATTTCTCTCTAGGTATTTTTTGATTTCCTCTTTGATTTCTTCAGTGGTCTCTTGGTTATTTAGTAATGTATTGTTTCGCCTTCTCGTGTTTGTATTTTTTACGTTTTTTCCCCTGTAATTGATTTCTAATGTCATAGCGTTGTGGTCGGAAAAGATGCTTGATATGATTTCAGTTTTCTTAAATTTACCAAGGCTTGATCTCTGACCCAAGATGTGATCTATCCTGGAGAATGTTCGCTGTTCACTTGAGAAGGAAGTGTAATCTGCTGTTTTCGGATGGAATGTCTTATAAATATCAATTAAATCTATCTGGTCTTTTGTGTCATTTAAAGCATGTGTTTCCTTATTAATTTTCTGTCTGGATGATCTGTCCATTGATGTAAATGAGGTGGTAAAGTCCCCCACTATTATTGTGATACTGTCAATTTTCTCTTTTATAGTTGTTAGCATTTGCCTTATGTATTGAGGTGCTCTTATGTTGGGTGCATATATATTTATAATTGTTATATCTTATTCTTGGATCGATCCCTTGGTCATTATGTAGTGTCCTTCCTTGTCTCTTGTAACATTATTTTAAAGTCTGTTTTATCTGATATGAGTACTGCTATTCCAGCTTTCTTTTGATTTCCATTTGCATAGAATATCTTTTTCCATCCCCTCACCTTCAGTCTGTATGTGTCCCTAGGTCTGAAGTGGGTCTCCTGTGGACAGCATACATATGGGTCTTGTTTTTGTATCCATTCAGCCAGCCTCTGCCTTTTGGTTGGAGCATTTAATCCATTCACATTTAAGGTAATTATCAATATGTATGTTCCTATTACCATTTTCTTAATTGTTTTGTTTTTGTTTTTGTAGGTCCTTCTCTTGTGTTTCCCACTTCTTAGAGAAGTTCCTTTAGCATTTGTTGTAGAGCTGGTTTGGTGGTGCTGAATTCTCTTAGCTTTTGCTTGTCTGTAAAGCTTTTGATTTCTCCATTGAATCTGAATGAGATCCTTGCCGGGTAGAGTAATCTTGGTTGTAGGTTCTTCCCTTTCATCACTTTAAATATATGATGCCACTCCCTTCTGGCTTGTAGAGTTTCTGCTGAGAAATCAGCCGTTAACATTATGGGAGTTCCCTTGTATGTTATTTGTCAGTTTTCCCTTGTTGCTTTTAATAATTTTTCTTTGTCTTTAATTTTTGTCAGTTTGATTACTGTGTGTCTCGGCGTGTTTCTCCTTGGGTTTATCCTGCCTGGGACTCTCTGTGCTGCCTGGACCTGGGTGGCTATTTCCTTCCCCATGTTAGGGAAGTTTTCAACTATAATCTCTTCAAATATTTTCTCGGGTCCTTTCTCTCTCTCTTCTCCTTCTGGGACCCCTATAATGTGAATGTTGGTGCATTTAATGTTGTCCCAGAGGTCTCTTAGGCTGTCTTCATTTCCTTTCATTCTTATTTCTGTAGTCTGTTGCATGGCAGTGAATTCCACCATTCTGTCTTCCAGGTCACTTATCCATTCTTCTGCCTTAGTTATTCTGCCATTGATTCCTTCTAGCGTATTTTTCATTTCAGCTATTGTGTTGTTCATCTCTGTTCTTTACTTCTTCTAGGTGTTTGTTCTTTAATTCTTCTAAGTCATTGTTAGATTTCTTGCATCTTCTTGATCTTTGCCTTCATTGTTTTCCCAAGGTCCTGGATCATCTTCACTATCATTATTCTGAATTCTTTTTCTGGAAGGCTGCCTATCTCCACTTCATTTAGTTGTTTTTCTGGGGTTTTATCTTGTTCCTTCATCTGGTACACAGCCCTCTGCCTTTTCATCTTGTCTTTCTGTGAATGTGGTTTTTGTTCCACAGGCTGCAGGATTGTAGTTCTTCTTGCTTCTGCTGTCTGCTCTCTGGTGGATGAGCTATCTAAGAGGCTTTTGCAAGCTTCCTGATGGGAGGGACTGATGGTGGGTAACTGGTGGTGGGTAGAGCTGGCTGTTGCTCTGGTGGGCAGAGCTCAGTAAAACTTTAATCCACTTGTTTGCTGATGGATGGGGATGAGTTCCCTCCCTGTTGGTTGTTTGGCCTGAGGTGACCCAGCACTGGAGCCTACTGGGCTCTTTGGTGGGCCTAATAGCGGACTCCAGTAGGATTTATGCCAAGCAGTACTTCCAGAACTTCTGCTGCCAGTGTCCTTGTCGCCACGGTGAGCCTCAGCCACCCCCCGCCTCTGCAGAAGACCCTCCAACAGTAGCAGGTAGGTCTGGTTCAGTCTCCTATGGGGTCACTGCTCCTTCCCCTAGGTCCCAGTGCGCACACTACCTTGTGTGTGCCCTCCAAGAGTGGAGTCTCTGTTTCCCCTAGTCCCGTTGAAGTCCTGCAATCAAATTCTGCTAGCCTTCAAAGTCTGATTCTGTGGGAATTCCTCTTCCTGTTGCCAGACCCCCAGGTTGGGAAGCCTGACGTGGGGCTCAGAAACTTCACTCCAGTGGGTGGACTTCTGTGGTATAATTGTTCTCCAGTTTGTGAGTCACCCACCCAGCGGTTATGGGGCTTGATTTTATTGATTGCACCCCTCCTACCATCTCACTGCCGCTTCTCGTTTGTCTTTGGGTGTGGGGTATCTTTTTTGGTGAGTTCCAGTGTCTTCCTGTCGATGATTGTTCAGCAGTTAGTTGTGATTCTGGTGCTCTCACAAGAGGGAGTGAGCGCATGTCCTTCTACTCTGCCATCTTGAACCAATCTCTGGGATCATTTTCTCTTAATGGATCTCCTTAAGATGATGAAGTCTCACTGTGTCAATGGCAATTAATTTACAATTGTGCTGGCCATTCATTTAATAATCTTTACTGTAATTTTATAGGATAGCACTTTTAAGTATCATTGTCAGATTTTTCATTTCATTCATGATATATTTGTTGCAAATTTGACATAGTTATCCATTTGTTTGATTCTTGCATATAAAAGGTGAAGAACTGTATCCAGCAGTTACATAAAATTGTTCTTCCTAGGAAAAGCTGGGGATGTTTCTTCATTTTACTAAGAAATTTGATCTTTTTTTGATACTTGAGCACCATTCAGATTCTGAAAACTTTGCAGTGAAGACAATTGAAACTCAGAAATATTGAACCTTGAACACGTGATTCATCTTAAACTGACAAGGTTCTTAAAGGTAAGAGAGGATGCCTTTTTGTTTTCCTTCCAAGTGATGTTGTTAACACACTGAATATGTTACTCTATATATAGAAGTGGCTGCATTCTATTTGGTGCTTTATCAGCTTACATTTGAAAGAGTACTTGTTAACATGTTATAACGATCTTTTTGACCCAAGACAGTTCATGTGGTTGTTTTTTGTGTGTGTTTTTGTTTTTACTATTTTTTAAAATTGTGGTAAAATACATATAACATAAAAGTTGCCATTTTTATACGTCGTAAGTATACAGTTCAGTGGCATTAATTATTACGTTCACAGTGTTGTAAAGCATTTACCACAGTCGAGCTCCAAAGTTTTTCATCACTCCAAACAGAAACTTTGTACCCATTAAGATTTAACCCCCACCCTCCCACGTTTTCCCCTTTCCCCAGCTCTTGGGTAACCTCTCATATATCGTGGATTGGCCAAAAAGTTCGGTTGGGTTTTTCTGTAAGATGTTATACAGAAAAACCTGAACGAAGTTTTTGGCCAATCCAATACTTTTTGTCTTTGTGAATTTGCTTATTCTAGATATTTCATGTAAGTGGAATCATAGCACACTTGTTTTTTTGTGTCTGGCTTATTTCACCTGCATGATGTTTTCAAGGTTCATCCATGTTGTAGCATGTGTCAGAACTTCATTTGTTTTCATGCCTGAATAACGTTGTACGACTATACAACATTTGCTTATCCACTCATCTGTTGATAGACACTGTTTTTTTCCATTTTTGGCTGTTGTAAATAATGTCACTATGAACACTGGTATACAAGCATCTGTTTGAACCCTTGTTTTCAATTCTTTGGGTTTTATATACCTAGGAGTGGAATTGTTGGGTTAGTTAGTAATATTATGTTTAACTTTTTGAGGAACCGCCAAACTGTTTTCTACAGTGACCGTACCATTTTACATTCTCAGTAGTAATATATGAGGTCCAGTTTCTCCTCGTCCTTGCTTTTTAAATTTTCTCCCATTATATTCATTCTAATAGCTGTGAAGTGGTGTCTCATTGTGGTTTTGATTTGCATTTTCCTAATGACTGGGTGTTAAGCAGCTTTTCATGTGTTTACTGGCCATTTGTGTATCTGCTTTAGAGAAATGTCTATTCAAGTCCTTTGCCCTTTTTAAAATTTGGTTGGATGTCTTTTTGTTGTTGAGTTGTAGGAGTTCTTTATATATTCTGGATTAGACCCTTATGAGGTATATGAGTTGTAATTATTTTCTCCTGTGGGTTGTGTTCACTTTCTTGATGATGTCCTATTGATATATACAGAAGTTTTTAATTTTAATGAAGTCCAGTTTATTTTTTCTTTTGTTGCCTCTGGTGTTGGAGGCATATTTAAGTTGGTATTGCCAAATCCAAGAACATGAATATTTTCCCCCATTTTAAGAGTTTTATAGTTTTAGCGCTTACATTTAGGGCCTTGATCCATTTTGAATTAATTTTTGTCTGTGGTGTAAAGTGAATGTCCAACCTTATTCTTTTGCATATGAGTATGTAGTTTTCCTAGCCCTACTTGTTGAAAGAACTGTCTTTTTCCCACTGGATGGTCTTGGCATCCATGTTGAAAATTAGTTGACCATAGGTATGAGGGTTTATTTCAGGGCTCTCAATTCTGTTCTCTCAGTCTACATCTCTGTCCTTCTGCCAGTACCGCAATGTTTTAATTAATTGTAGCTTTATAAGTTTTGAAATCAAGAAGTGTAAGTCCTCCACCTTTGTTTTCCTTTTTCAAGATTGTTTTGTATATTCAAGGTTCCTTGAAATTCCATGTAAATTTTAGGATGGGATTTTCTATTTCTGGGGAAAATAAGTTTCTTTGGGATTGTGATAGGAATTGCATTGAATTGGTAGATCACTCTCGGTAGTATTGTGATCTTAACAATATTAAGTGCTCTAATCCATGAATGTGGGATGGCTTTAATTTCCTGATATTATTTGTAGCTAAAAGAATAAATGGTAATTTCGTTTTTCCCATTCTCCTTACCTCCCTATCTCAGTACAGAATGACAGATAGAACTTCATATTTAAGAGATCACAGGACCACTTTTCAAATCCATTCCCTTCCACCCAACTCAACCTCAATAAGTATATTTGTTTCCTTAAATATCTGTGTTTAAATAAGATTTATATATACATAGTGTGTCTCGATGTGCAATATTTAGCTAGATAACAATTCATTTTCCAACTTACACCCTATAGAATGGTGGAATTTGGATCATCCCAAGTAAATGGAAGTAAACCAATCCACTTGCCTCTTCACACCTTTTATCACAAAGTATTTATTGAACAAAAATAACAGTAAAAATGATACATATATGAAAGTTGAATGAAGATTTGCAGTCATAGAAAAGATGTGTACAAAGAGACCAACGTTTAGGTTATAGATCTATAAAACTTTACCATACATAGCATTTTAACACTGATCAAGCAAACATAAAAAGGGGGAAACAAAGTTATTTCTTACGTTTTTTGAAACCTATTTTCTGACTAAAATAATTGTTTAAAAAAACAAACAAACCAACCCAACACACAGAATGAGTCAGAGCTATAAGTGTTATACTTCAATACCTCCATTTCTCTATTTGTGTTATAGTGAGTTTTTTGATCCATCGAAAATTATTGTATTTTTCCATTTCTAATAAGTGGAGCTAGAGTGTATGTTAATCATAGTATTTGGAGGAAGGGAGTACAAGAATCAGATTTACATTCAACATTTACATTTAAAATAATATTTTTGGTTGAGGTTTTTGCACACTGACTTAGTTTCTCTGTGAGAATCTTGAATTTGAGGTGTGCTCTTATCTGACAAAACAGGGTTTTTTTTTTTAATGCTCTTTTTTTGTTTTTTTCTACCTAACATACAGCTTTGGACCAGTAGTTACCTATAGCTAGGCATGGGGAACTAGAACTGGACTGAGCACCAATCATTGTTCTACCTTTAATGAACTATGTAGCCTTAGGCAACTCCCACTTCTCCTGTGCAGTTGTCCTTACCTGGAAATCGTGGTTGGATGCATTCTCAAAGGCCTCTTCTAACATTTTATGTTTGGTGAATACCAGTCCCCTGGACCAGCTTTTATTTTAAATGTACAGAATTATCCTTAGCCTATAAGGGAGTGACAGTAGTGTCTATTTGGAGATTTTTGGAACCAGGCCCATTATTTTATATTCAAAGATGCATATTGGAGTGTTTGGATTTTTTTCCTCAGATAAGGGCATACATCCCCAAACACAGAGATGCTCAATTCCAATTGAAAATCTCACTTTGTAAGTGTCAAAACAAAATTTTAGATTTCCTGAAAATTCAAGAAATATTTGTTTCGGCAACCTTTATTTTTTACCCTTTCTCATAATCCCTGCCATTTAATGCCTCATTTGGATCAATGAATTATTTAGGCACATTTCAAATTGGTTTCTGTTATAGTTAAGGATGATAATTAACTTAATCTTGAATTGGAAGCACTGGGCACTTTCCAGTTCTTTTATCTTACATTAGAACTTTACTACTTCATATACAGAGTGGCACTGTAGACTAGTGCCTGGTGATTTTTTGAAGGAACAGAAAATATGTTTCTATTATCATTGCTCTAAACTACACTGCACAGAAGAATTTACTGCTGAGTATTCCAAATTGTTATATAATCAGTTCAGTTCCACAATGATGAGGCTCCTGAAGAATTTTATATTTCTTTGATCAGTTTTCCTTCATTCTCACCATAAACAGTAATACATAAAGCAGTGTATCCTACACCTCTCAATTTCCACAAGCAAGGCTATACCTATACACATGAAGACACCTGGTGTTACAAAATTGTTTCTATAAAATTGTTTCTTTGTTATTTGTATTCATCACCAGTCTGTGAACCTCTTCCAAAGCATAGGATTTTTAAATGTTAATTATAGTTTCAGGGGTTTAGAGAAACCCTAACATAATGATACAGTAAATGCATCAGAGAGGTATGATTCTCTATGGAAAACTGGGAGAACCAGGTTAATTTTTTTAAACAAGAATGTGCTAAACTAGGAAATATTCCAGGGGCATGTATAGAGTGAACTTTATAGCTTTTCCATCTCAGGTTTTTGTTTGGAAGGAGTCTAAAAGATTGTAAACAGGAAGCTAGCCTTTCAACGTTCATTTCTCAAAAAATGCACTTTAGAATATTTTCTTTTATGAAAGTTTATTGTCTAAATATGGCTTAGTTTTTTTCTTATAAAAACATTACTTGGACATTATATTCACTGAATTTCAGTTCAAAAGAGGTCCTAAGGCAATTCTCATACAGTTGAAAGCAAAAAAGAATATGAATCTGCTTTCATATTGTCTACTTGTGAAAAATAATGAAATTCCACTAGAGAGTTGTTTGATACTAATTTTTGTCTTTCAATTTCTCTTAATACTAAAAAATATATAAATCATTTACATTAAACTAAATGCAAAGGAAGGCACAGCTGGTTATAGTGTATATAAGCACAGTTCAGCATATGCAGAATTAAAGAGGAAAAAAGCTTCACATCCTTATTAGTTACATTGAAAACCATTAAGAAAAGTTCTTCACTGTCAACAGTGTTCAACACTTAAGAGCTAAGAAGATATAAAAAACAAAAACATTAAAATTCACTTAATGCAAAACAGATTTTCATATATACTTGAATATAAAAAAGTTTTTAAAATGGTAACATAAATCTAGACCATCCATGTTATGAAAAGTGCAAACCAAATTAACAGACGGGTTTCACAACGTCCTTCTCATGACACAGGTAAACTAGCCCATGGGGACAAATTTGTTTCATCAGTTAATGAGTCTTTAATTGTGGCCAGATGTCATCAGGATTTCTGAGAGTTCGAAGAAAGCAGTACTGGAGAAGCAGCTCTGTCCAGACTGGGGATTGGCACTGGCATGTGGCCATTAAGCAGTGTAGGGAACTGTAGTGGACAAAAGATTTTTTAAAATAGTTATTGCAAATCCATCGGGAAGACCTGAGTTCTTTACATTCCTAGACAGACCACAGTGGATCAGTTCTCTCATCACCCCTGTGATTGACAGAAGTCAGTTGCCAATCATTTTACAGAATGTGTGATTGGAAGATGACAGTGAAATCAAGGGTTACATACAGCAAACAGAGGCTAAGGCTTAGGAAATGTCCCTAATTATTTTATGTGCCTAGGCTACTAGAAAAAAATATGGACTTTATATGTTGCTAAAGTATGTTCTAATACTATTTCTAAAAGATTCCAATCTACTCAGAATGATAATTTGCTTTAAATATTAAGAAAAATTAATTTTGAAAACCAGGAAACTGACTCTTTGCATGTAAATCAGTAACTTCTCATACTGTATTTTGAAATTGGCTGTCAGTTTTCCAGAGTACTACAATGATGCTTCTCGGTAACTCTTAAAAATGAGGAAGGTTCTTATCTTTAAAGATATTATTTTCTAAATCTTTTAAGTATTCTTTCTAATTAAAATGATAATATCAAACTGAGTAGAGAGATCACCCATAAGTGCCAAAACTTAAGGACTAAAGTTAATTTGTCTTGTTGGTAACTAGGATGATAAATAGGACAAAGGTATATGATTTGATACCTTTCAGGTCTAAAATACAGCAGCTATACTCCCATTTCATTTTAACGAAATAATTAAAGACCTTTTAAAACTGTTGGAAACTAGGTTTTCATTGTCCAGGATGCTATGTGTCACAATGCTCCTCTACTGGGCTGTCTTCTAGTTTAATTCCTATTTAGTCTAGATAAGCTAAATGTTAAACTTCACTTCATCAGTAAGTGTCAAACTACAGAGCCAGGCATGTGTTAGAAGTACAATATTTGTAGAACAAGTAAATATATTTTTGCAATTTTCAGACTATTTCAGTAATTGTTATGTGTCTAGCCCCTTACAGTTTATCAGTGGTTGTCATTTCATTTGATATCTAGAGCCTATAAAAGTTCGGTTATCCCCATTTTATGGATGAGAAAAACGGATTTCAGTTAAGTTCTGTTTGGCTGAAGGTCATAGCTTAGAAGCAGTAAAGCCAAGTTTAAACTCTGACTGAAGGATACTGTGCTTTCTGTACCAAACTGCCCAACTTATTTTTGTCAGGGGTTGGGGGATGGTGCTCTTTAATTACTATTCCAGTTTCTTTAATGGTTATATTCAAGGTTTTTGTATCTTTCCTGACACTTGGAATTTTAATGTTACATAGAATTTTATCCATTTCAGCTGGGTTATCAAGTCTATTTGCATTTAGCTTATATTCTTTTTATTTAAGGCGTGCTCCTAACCACTATTCCCATTGATTAAGAGTGAACATTGGAAGAAGAGCAGATTTTGAATTTTCATTCTTTGAGTTTATTTACATCTTCTCTCAGTTTTTGTCCATCTTATTGGTATTTTCAAAAGAATCAGCTTTGGTTTTGTTACTGATTTCTGTCCTGTGCTCTTTATTTCTATACACTCAGTTGTCATAGTTTCTTCTTGGTTAGCCTGGCTTTTCTGACATATTTCATAGTCCTCTTTATTGCCCCACCCCCCCAAATCATCCACACACAGTCCCTTTTCTTAAATTACAGCATTCCCCAACTTTTGTCCTCAGCCTTCCTTTCTCCTATACTGGACTCAACAAACATTTCCTGATGTCAGTTAGATATCCCCACCAATGCCGCTTCCCCACTCACTCTTACGTCAAGAAGAGTGGTGTTAAGGAGCTCAACCCTAAACATGAATCAGGGCTCTGCCACTTATTAACATGTGATCTTGGGTAAGTTAAGTTGAGCAACATCTCTGGGCCTTAGTTATCTTTTCTTTTTCTCGTGAAATTGGTTATATTTTCAAATAGAACTACTGGGACTATTAAATAAAAAGCCATGAAAAAGTGTGCTTAGAACAATGTCTGGTATACAGCAGCCCTCAAAAAAATGGTAACTATTGTTATCAATAGCATTCCCAGTCTTCTGATCACTGAGTAATCCTTGCCTCTTCCTAATTTTCACTACCTACTTCTTACACTCAACTAAGTCATCCTCTCAATTTTACCTCTGGAATGTCTCCTAAATATACTACTGTTTTCAACTGTTCTTAACTAAAAGATGATTCTTCCCTCAGAATTTGGAATAGTATAAATTTCCTCATGTTTTCCTGCCCCTTACGCTTTCTCTTCTGTCCTTTCTCCACACTGTGATATCAGCGCTATCTTTCTAAAATAGAGATGTTATGCTATTTCCAGCTTAGAAAGCCTTCCATGGTTATCACTTAACAACTCCTTGGTATACTATTCAAATCCCACAGCTGCTTTTCCTATCACCCAGTTCCTTCCAGAACAGACTATGTACTTTCATATCCAAATGATACAGATCTATTCATTCAGAATATACTTTGCCAAAATCCTGTCCCTTCTTCCTAGCTCAGGTGACACTTCTGCCTTGGAGCGTCTGTCCAGTCCCCAGCTGGAAAGAGCTACTCCTATTGGGTTCCTGTAGCACTTCGTTTACACATCTATTATTCACATATTGTATATCCCCACAGTCCCTGCCTCAGAGCATTGCAAATATTTGCTGGGTTAGATTTGTTGAATTAAAAATTACAGAAAACATTCTCAATTGAAAATTACCTTGTTTCAAGATATAGCTGTACCGACTAGGTGTATTCCAAATCTGATCAAAATCTGTTTCAGAAGTGGAACAGACATCCTAAAGACAAGCTTAAAATGCTAAACAGTCCAGTTGTAACCCATCTCTATTTATAAATCCAGGTTGTATATTTAGATCTAGCACAATGTCTTTGGCATCTCTCTCTTCACTAAAACGTGTCTAGATTCCAAAGCATACCTCTTCTAGAAAGGGTGATATATCTTCACTCTCCTTCCCTTAAAATTTTCAGTATCTGCTCTCAATTACTATAGTAATATCAGGGGACCTTCTGTGGCAAAACCCCTCAGCTCTGTCAACTGTTACCCTAAGGATTCTGATCTTTTCTAATCATCATAGCAGGAAATCTGCCAGCATCATTTAAAACTTACTATAGGCCAAGTCTAATTTGTTTCCTCCTCTAACACATTCACATAGCATATGTGATAGAGGCTTGCTATTTTTAAAGAAACTTATTTTCATTAGTTTAAAAAGGGGGCACTGTTGATAGTAATCTGAATTCTGAAATCCATCATTTGAAATGTCTAATTATTAAAAATCAAATTCTTCTTCTTCTTCTTACCATGTTGTTTACCATTTTCAAAACTGCTAATTTCAGCTTTCACCAGCTCAATGCTCTTATCATAGGAAGAGTAATAATACTCTAAAAGGTACAAAATTGTTTTTCCTTAGTCTCATGGATCCCAATCCCAAAAAGAGGGCCCAAGGCCACGTGACCTGTCAGACATCCAAACCTGGTTGCACTTTCCTTTTCAGGAATTGTTTTGCATGGTTCCAGGAGAAGAGGACAGGTCCAGTTTGTGAAATCAAAATTCTGAGCAGGTAGCCTTTAAATGCAGCATTTCTTCTGCAGAATTCTAAATGTCAATTAGGAACCGCTGGTCCTCAGTGGTTCTCAAAGTGTGGTTCCTGGAGCAGCAGCATCACTAGGAACTTGAAAGAATGTTTTTATCAGGCCCCATCCTAGGCCTTCTGAATCAGAAATGGGGGGTGGGGCTCAGCAAACTGCATTTTAACCCACCCTCCAGCTGATTCTGTTGCACGTTAACTTTGAGAACCACTGGTCTACAGTAGTGACTGAAGAGGAGGGATATGCCGATCTCTCAATTCCCAGAGCTCCTGATACCCTACTAATGTGTAGAATCACTATGGACACGAACCACTGTTCCTGTTGGGAGTAACGGGCTGGAAAAGGTTTAGTGTCTAAGGCAAGAGATCTCAAAGAACTCCCAACCAGTAGTTCTCCATGGCTTCCTTCGGAGGTCACCAAGCCCTGCACCAGTCAGGTGGCAGAATTCCCAGTAAGGAGGGAAGTAAGAGTCCGTTCATTATTCACAAGTATCTAGGGAAGCCTAGAGAGGCCCTGTGTTAGGTTCTAGGATTAGAGAGTAGTATTACAGTCCCTACCGCCATGGAGCTGGCTGTACGTATGCACCATACAACTAACTCCTTTCTGCTCTGCTCGGGAACTCTCTGCTGCTCCCATCTGGAGACTTCCAGGAAATAAGG